>NC_089495.1:12440624-13166874 GCF_036850765.1 Saccopteryx bilineata
CATTAGCCAAAAGCAGGCCCATAGTTCCCATTGAAATACTGGTCAGTTTCTTGATTTAAATTTACTTGTTCTTTATTTTAAATATTGTATTTGTTCCCATTTTGTTTTTTTACTTTAAAATAAGATATGTGCAGTGTGCATAGGGATTTGCTCATAGTTTTTTTTATAGTCCGGCCCTCCAATGGTCTGATGGACAGTGGACTGGCCCCCTGTGTAAAAAGTTTGGGGACCCCTGCCCTAAACTGTTTTCCAAAGTGGCTACACCATTTGGCATTCCCACCAGCACTGTATGAAGGCTCAGTTTTTCCACATCCTTGGCACCGCTTACTATCTGCCTCTTAAAAATGATCATAACCACCCCAGTAAGCAAAAAATAGTGTATTGTCTAGTCTTACACTCATGTATTAACTTCTAATTTGAGAGATTTTACTTTCCATTTCAGAGTTGCATTTGTTCTTTTTTCTAAAATTTTATACGCTGGTAGACTTCTCTATTGTTTTGCCTTATTCCACCTTTTCCTCTATTTTCTTGAACATATCATAGTTATGTTAAAATTCTTGTCTGCCATAGATCTGTTTCTAGTATATACATATTTTTCCTTAAGGATTGATTCCATAGACTTGATATAGTTCTTTTCCTTGGCATGCCTTGTAATTTTTAACTGAATGTTGGACATTGTATGGAAGATATTGCAGAGACTTTAGATGCTATTATCCCCTTCCAGGGATTAATTTCACCGCTTTCCTTGCTAAGCGGGTAGAGTGGGAGCTGGTGATTGATCATTTTAGTTCAGTCAGGACTGAGCAGACTCTAGTTTGGGCTGCAGTATGACACAGCTCAGTTTACCTTTGGTTCATCCCTCTCCAAACGCTGAAATCCTCTAGGCCCTAGGGCATTCAAGGGAGAACCTGCTGTGTGTAGAGCTCCTCTCTCTGGCCAATCATGAACTCCAGTCTTCACCTCGTCATTACTGTCAGGCTGCCAAAGCTTTGCTCTGATTTGCTGAGGGTCTCAGCTCAGGTTTTTATATTTCCATTCTTTTTTTTTTTTTTTTTTGTATTTTTCTGAAGCTGGAAACGGGGAGAGACAGTCAGACAGACTTCCGCATGCGCCCGACCGGGATCCACCCGGCACACCCACCAGGGGCGACGTTTTGCCCACCAGGGGGCGATGCTCAGAGCCACTCTAGTGCCTGGGGCAGAGGCCAAGGAGCCATCCCCAGCTCCTGGGCCATCTTTGCTCCAATGGAGCCTTGGCTGCGGGAGGGGAAGAGAGAGACAGAGAGGAAAGCGCGGCGGAGGGGTGGAGAAGCAAATGGGCGCTTCTCCTGTGTGCCCTGGCCGGGAATCGAACCCGGGTCCCCTGCACGCCAGGCCGACGCTCTACCGCTGAGCCAACCGGCCAGGGCCTATATTTCTATTCTTTGCAGCTGTCTTGAAGAGAAAACTGTGTTTAGGCATTTCAACTATGTCATTCCAGCTGCACAAAACTACCCGCCAACAAGTCTGCTGGTTTCTCCATGAACCAGGAGCAGCTCTCTACCTGGGCAAAGCCTGGGTTTTTGGCTTCTTGCTCATACCCAGGAATTGGGTTAAGCAGTTTCTGTAGGGAAAAGTGGCTGCTTCACGGGCCTCCCTCTGAAAGGTTACTACTCTTTTCCTGGTTGCTTCAGCAACGGTGCGATATCTTTAAGCAGACATTGTTTATGTTTTATCTAGCTTTTCTAGTAGTTTCTGGCAGAATCATTGCTCTGACAAGAGTAACTCCATCCTACCTAGAAGCCTCAGGTGGTAATTTTTATTTATATCATTTTTTTAAGTGCCTGTCCTGAGAAATTTCTAGGACATCCAGTGTACTCTATTGCTAGAAATGGAAGGCCTAAAGGCACTTTATTCTTGATAATGAATGTTTTCTATTAAAATGTGGTCTTGACTGTATGTATATATTTAATTACGATATGAAATACAATATTTAGATATGAGTGCTTATGTAGTGAATTTTTCAAATTATCTTTACACCTTTCAAAATATTGAAGTAGAATCGAAAGACTATATGGGAAGTGGTGAGCTGAAAAGATACCATGATTTGTAATAACTGTCACAGATGGCAAAGAAGTCTTTTTTTTTTAAGATTTTATTTATTAATTTTATGGGGGGCAGGGGACAAGAAGTAGTTGCTTCACTCTAGCTGTTCACTGGTTGCTTGTTGTAGGTGCCTGGACCGGGCAAGTCCAGGGTTTCAGACGTGCTCCCTCCGAATTGCAGGTTGACGCTTTATCCACTGCGCCACCACAGGCCAGGCCGAAGAAGTCTTGATGTGGCATTTATGTTGTACTTATAAATTACCAGCATAATCCCTATTAACTGGATAAAGGAAATGTGAGCAAAGTGCAAATAAAACTAGTTTTTAAAAGAAGACATCTGTATTTTTCACCTAAAACAAATAGATGTGTAGAAGTTAACTACCTCATCTCGAATCAACAGTAATAACCAACTGCCATATAACGTTTTTCTAAACTCTTTGGTTAGTCACATTTCTAGTGTAATTAAGTATAAAACAGTATAAGAATCGGATTTTATTTATCATTGAATGCCCAATATAGATGATTTTGAAGTTCCACTTTTTACAAATACAACATGAATTAGATCACTCAGCTTTCCCTTGTGAATGACTGTTTCTACCTTTTAAAATTGCTTTGCTATCTGCATGTTTCAGATAACAGTTATCTGATTAGTCAGAGCATTTTCCTAAAACTGTCTATTTTTTAGCTGGTCTTTCCCTTGCCTTTGGAGATCTGCCATCTGCAGTGATCCCAGAGGAGAGGGGCTTGTTTACTCCGGAATACTTACCCTGGGCGAGATGGCAGGGTCCTAGCAGGTGGGATGGCAGGGTCCTAGCAGGTGAGAATACTTACCCTGGGTGCGATGGCCGGGTCCCAGCAGGTGAGATGGCAGGGTCCTAGCAGGTGAGAATACTTACCCTGGGTGAGAAGGCAGGGTCCCAGCAGGTGAGATGGCAGGGTCCTAGCAGGTGAGAATACTTACCCTGGGTGCGATGGCCGGGTCCCAGCAGGTGAGATGGCAGGGTCCTAGCAGGTGGGATGGCAGGGTCCTAGCAGGTGAGAATACTTACCCTGGGTGAGAAGGCAGGGTCCCAGCAGGTGAGATGGCAGGGTCCTAGCAGGTGGGATGGCAGGGTCCTAGCAGGTGAGAATACTTACCCTGGGTGAGAAGGCAGGGTCCCAGCAGGTGAGATGGCAGGGTCCTAGCAGGTTATAATTTCCACCATTTGGGGTCTCAGACATTGAGTATCCACTTCCTTATTCAGAAGAGACACAGTCAACAGTAGAATTCGGCAATTAGATTTTTAAAAAATCAAGAGATAATGAACTGATTCCATACCAGTAAGTAGGAGAAAACAGACATAAACTGTGTTCGTTTTATTGTGTGGCTTTATGAATAGCAGCTGTTGTTATTCCACATGAAACAGCAGCAAAATGTTGTATATGTGAATCTATACACTTCTGCCATTAAGGACAGCATGGTCCGTACGCGATACAGCCACAGTTTACCATGTTTCCCCTGCACCACAGCCCTCGTGGGCGGTCCCGTCTGCATAAGGGACACCATCCCCATGGGAGTGTCAGTGAAATGCACAGATCCTGGCCAGGTATTTGTAACTCTACCCCTTTTCTATCATCTAAGAAAGCCTTGCAGTGTGCAAAGGAAAGTCAGTAAACTTACTAGAGGAATTTTAAATCTACTCTAATTGAAAATAAATAAAGGAATCCACCCATAACTGATACTCTATTATTAATAACTGTTTTCTTTTTTTTAATAAATTTTTATTAATTTTAATGGGGTGACATCAATAAATCAGGGTACATATGTTCAAAGAAAACATGTCCAGGTTATCTTGTCATTCAATTATGTTGCATACCCATCACCCAAAGTCAGATTGTCCTCTGTCACCTTCTATCTAGTTTTCTTTGTGCCCCTCCCCCTCCCCCTTAAATTCCCACACTCTTGTCCATGTCTCTTAGTCTCGTTTCTATGTCCCACCTATGTATGGAATCATGCAGTCTTGGTTTTTGCTGATTTACTTATTTCACTCCGTATAATGAATAACCATTTTCTTTAACACTTCCCAGTAATACATACTTACCAGTGGGCCATGTCCCTCCAGCTAGAAAGTGCTGGCCATACAATAAGCACTTATCAACACCATACAATAAGCTCTTATCTTTCCATGGTCAGCGCCAGATTACCGGCTGTATGAAGTCTCACCTCATTGCCAACGTCTCCCATATTGACAGCACTCCTTCCTTTTAGCCCCTCCCTCTCCTGTGCTCCTGTGTGGTGTGTGCCTGCTTCAACCATTGCATGATTTCATTCTGGGGGGGGGGGTTCATTTTGGCCTGCCTCATCTTACACACTGTTAGTTCCCCCCAAGTAAGGACTATATCATATTTATTTCTCTGTGTCTAGAGCACAGCTCACTGCCAATACATGAGAGTTGTTTGCTATGTGAACATTAATGAACGGGAGCAAGATTTATTAACTTCCAATCACTCAGTTACAGTCTGAGGCGTGTGTGCCAATGACGTGGACATCCAGCGTTGTTAAACATTTCACGAGAAAAAGACAATGGTTTGGTGGGGCTGATGAAATTTTTGTTCAAGTGGAAAAGAGCTTTAGCATGAAATTTGGGGTGTGTTGAGTTGGGTTTATAATAGCAGGCAGGAAAAGAGTAAAATATTTTAATGGGGAAAAGTATTACTGATTTCTATTCTTCATTGCTTCCGTGCACAGCTATGGAGATTGAACACGAACAAACCACTAACAGAAATATAAGGCAAAACAAAACAAAACAAAACAAATAAAGCATATATTTTGCACATTGTTTTTTTTTGTTTTGTTTTTTTTTCATTTTTCTGAAGCTGGAAACAGGGAGAGACAGTCAGACTCCCTCATGCGCCCGACCGGGATCCACCCGGCATGCCCACCAGGGGCAACGCTCTGCCCACCAGGGGGCGATGCTCTGCCCATCCTGGGCGTCGCCATGTTGCGACCAGAGCCACTCTAGTGCCTGGGGCAGAGGCCACAGAGCCATCCCCAGCGCCCGGGCCATCTTTGCTCCAATGGAGCCTTGGCTGTAGGAGGGGAAGAGAGAGACAGAGAGGAAAGCGCGGCGGAGGGGTGGAGAAGCAAATGGGCGCTTCTCCTGTGTGCCCTGGCCGAGAATCAAACCCGGGTCCTCCGCACACTAGGCCGACGCTCTACCACTGAGCCAACCGGCCAGGGCACACATTGTTTTTTGAAAATTGGTTTTGGACTGGATGGGCTTATGCCATGGTAAGTGAGATGCCGTGGCCCGCCGTGGGAAGGCCAGAGGCCAGAGGGGACATGGCTGGGTGGCTGTCAACAGAGGCATTATTAGAAGTATCTCAAGAACCATTTCAAGTTCATTCTTAGGTTATATGGGGCTCTTAATTGTGGTGGCAATATTAAATTTTGTCCTAGAAAGATTAATTCTTTGGGGAAAGAGGAATCAGAGCAGCACCTTGGAATACTTGGAGTCATTTTGAGAAAATGTCTCAGGCTGTCAAAACATCCTCCCTGTCAGGCAGATCGATATAGGTCCTGGCTAAGGTGAGTGTCTTTGGTAGGATGTCGGAGAAGTGAAGTATATGATGTACTTTTCCAGTCTTTTCAATATTAAATTAATACTCAACCACAGGCTATTATAGCCCATAGTCTCAAGTAAGTGATTCAGACATGTGCAGCTACAATGACCAGAGGGTCACTAACTACCACAGAGGAGTGGGGTGGGGGGGCCTTGCAGTGTAGTTGTTAAAAGCTCAGACTCAGAAGCCAGACTGCCTGGATTTGAATCGCGGCTTGGTGACTTAATAGCTGTGCCCCTGAGCATGTTGCTTAACTTCCTTGCAAATCAGTTTCCCATTTGTCAAGGCAGGATAACAACAGTATCTACCCCACAGGGTTGTCGTGTGGATTAAATGAATGAATATACCTAAAGTGCGTGACACGTAGGAAACATTGTATAAATGTTAGCTATTTTTATTATTAATCTGGGACGAGCGATGACAGGCCTGTAATTTAGGGCAGTAGTCCCCAACCCCCGGGCCGCAGACCGGTACCGGTCCGCAGAGAAAGAATAAATAACTTACATTATTTCCGTTTTATTTATACAGTGTGTCCGTAAAGTCATGGTGCACTTTTGACCGGTCACAGGAAAGCAACAAAAGACGATAGAAATGTGAAATCTGCACCAAATAAAAGAAAACCCCTCCCAGTTTCTGTAAGATGATGTGGCAGCATGTGCGCATGCGCAGATGATGATGTAACACCGTGTATACAGCGGAGCAGCCCACGGCCATGCCAGTGGAGATGTGCATGGTACAGAGGAAAGTTCAGTGTGTTCTGTGGCTCTCTAAATTCGAATCCGTGACCAAAGTGCAATGTGAATATGGCACGTTTATAACGAAGCGCCACATTAATCACTTAAAACAGAGAATCAGAAATGCTATTCAGCATCTCTGTTACACCAGACATCCTTACCCGTGTGTGGCAAGAACTTCACTATATTGCCTGACCAGGCGGTGGCTCATTGGATAGAGCGTCTGACTGGGATGCAAAAGGACCCAGGTTTGAGACCCTAGGGTTGCCAGCTTCAGTGCGGGCTCATCTGGCTTGAGCAAAAACCTCACTAGCATGGACCCAAGGTCACTGACTCGAGCGGGGGGGGGGGGGGTTACTCAGTCTGCTGAATGCCCGCGGTCATGGCACATATGAGAAAGCAATCAATGAACAACTAAGGTGTCACAACGAAAAACTGATGATTGATGCTTTTCATCTCTCTCCATTCCTGTCTGTCTGTCCCTATCTATCCCTCTATCTGACTCTCTCTCTGTCCCTGTAAAAAAATTAATTAATTAAATAAATAAATAAAATAAAAAAAGATGCTCTAGTGGCTGTATTTTTAAGAACTTCACTATCGCTTGGATGTGTGCAGGGCAACAGATGGAGCCCACATCAAACTGCACTGAATAGGTATGAAACTAGGAGAGTTTTCCTTTTATTTGGTGCAGATTTCACATTTCTATCGTCTTTTGTTGCTTTCCTGTGACCGGTCAAAAGTGCACCATGACTTTACAGACACACTGCATTTAAGTCTGAACAATGTTTTATTTTTTAAAAATGACCAGATTCCCTCTGTTACATCCGTCTAAGACTCACTCTTGACGCTTGTCTCAGTCACGTGATACATTTATCCGTCCCACCCTAAAGGCCGGTCCGTGAAAATATTTTCTGACATTAAACTGGTCTGTGGCCTAAAAAAGGTTGGGGACCACTGATTTAGGGCATCAGTAATCAATGCTCTTCTTTCCAGCTAGTAGGTCAGCATGTAGTCCTGAGCACCAAACAACATCACCAGTACCACATAACTGGTGTGGCACAAGTAAGGGTGTAGGTGGATCAATCGCCCTTGAAAGACCCCTGTATGAGGCTTTCAGTGAGAACAAGGGGCCACCCCATGGTTCTAGGAGCTCTGTGGAAGTTCTGCTCTCCTACTGCAGCAAGGTTTTATTGAGTGGTTTGTGCAGACGTTACTGTTTCTGACACATTAATCAATGGGTGCCTTGAATTATGGACCTATGAGTCTAAATCCACCCACAAGACTTGTGATCTAAAAATAACAGCAGGACTTCCTTTTTTCTTTATAAAAGTTGACTTTCTTTTTAAAAATTTATTTTATTTTGTTTTTTATTAAGTGAGAAGCGGGGAAGCAGAGAGACCGACTCCCACATGCAACCTGACCGGGGTCTACCCGGCAAGCCCCCTATGGGGTGATGCTCTGCCCATCTAGGGCTGCTGCTCCGTTGCTTGGCAACTGAGCTAGTTTAGCACCTGAGGCGAGGCCATGGAGCCATTCTCAGTGCCTGCGGCCAACTTGCTCAAACTAATCGAGACACTGGCTGTGTGAAGAGAAGAGAGAGAGAAAGGTGGAGAAGCAGATGGTCACTTCTCCTGTGTGCCCTAACCAGGAATTGAACCTGAGACTTCTACACACCAGGCTGACGCTCTATCACTTAGCCAACAGGCCAGGGCCCCATAGAAATTGACTTTCTATAGTTGCCACAATCAGGCTGTCATTGAAATATTCCTTTCTGCTTTGAATCTTTTCCATTAATTAGGTTTTCACAAGAAGCATGCAAATACTGCAACATCAACAGTGGCCCAATCATCTGTTGCTCTGAAACCAACTATCTCAGAACTTGGTAATAAAAAACTGGCTTCCACTTTATTATGGTCACACTTGTGTGGGTCAGGAATTCAGGCAGGGCACAGTGGGGATGGCTCACTTCTGCGACACAAAGTTGGGAACTTCCTCCGGGGTGACATGAATGCCCAGAGATGTCTGGGACAGATCAACTGGGGATATCAGCCTGAGTCCTCGGTTCTTCTGAACGTGGTGCCTGTTGGGGCCAGACTGTTTCCCTCAGTCACGTGTCTGGCACCTGGGCAGGGACAGCAAGAACAGCGGGAGTTGACCAGTCCTGCGCTATCTCTCCCCACACCCTCCCCACGTGGCTAGCTTGAACTTCCTCCCTACACAATGATCTCAGGGTAACTGGCCTTGTTACATGGTGGCCGGCTTCCAAGAGGCACGTGTGAGGACTAGGAGGCCAATAGGGTGTATGCTCGGAATAGCCCAACATCGCTTCAGCTCTATTCTTCTGGTTATAACACTTTCAGGGCTTGAGTCTAGCAGGTGCAGAGGGAGAGAGAGACTCTGCCGCTTGAGGGAGTGAGAAGGGCATAGAGTAGAAATGCATGCACTTGGGAAATACAGCTGGCAACCGTCTTTAGAAAACACTATCTGCTCCAAAGAGAAAGCCCAACCTGAAGTCCCTTGGGCTGGACTGGACCTCCCTGAGTGGTGACTGTCTGAGCTTCTGTTACATCCCCAGGGGAAACCAGCAGTTGATAAACTTGGACAAGAGCAAGGTTAGCAAAGCCCTCTTCCCCCACAGGAACCGCAGGCAGCGGAGTGCAAACCGTGGGCAGAAATGCCGAGAAAGAATTCCGTTCGCAGCGCCCCATCACTGCACGAGATCCCACCTGCTCTTGAACTTCAGTACTGAGACAAGCGAGGCACATGTTCTCCCCAGGGTGTCTGAGTTGGGTTTGAGGCTTGCTTATTTGATTAGATGGTCAAGTAGTTGTTCATTGTTTTTCCTGTTTCCGGTAAACTGGCGCAAGCCTTTCTCCCGAGCGATGCAACCCCGATCTACCTTGCAGGCTCCCAGGTGGCTGCAGTGGGTGCAGAAGAAGCCCGGGGTCTGGCGTCCCAGAGCTCAGCTTCCAGCCTGACGGTCACCTGCTTTTAGTTGTGACTCTGGGAAAATTACTGAACATCTGTGAACTTCAGCTCTGTCACTGGAAAAACTAAAATAATAATTTCTCCTCCTTGTTGAGGTTGGTAACAATGAGGCATTTGATAAGTGTCGAGTACTTTTCCTTGGAACATAACCAGGAAGTCTTCCACTACCTGGGTCAATACAATACAAAGGCCTTGGATACTGAACCGAGAGAAGGAAACACTCGCCCCTTGCCAAGCACCGCTGGCACCTTCCTTGGTGGCAAGCTCCTTTCCGAAGGGATGTGACACACAGCAGAGCATTTCTAGTGACCCTGATGGTGTGATCATGGCAGTCTTGGCAGGCTGGCCTCCTTCTCGTTCTTTGGGCAGGAGGGAGTGCCCATCCCCTCGGAGAGACCCCCAGGACCCTGTCCATTGCAGGTCCTCCCTGCTTCCCTCTGTCCCTGCGCCTGCCCCGCACGTTCAGAGCACGAATCTCATGCTACAGTTAGGCTCTGGCTGTTTCCTTGGTTATCGTTTCCTCTGTATCTATTTCTTTTTCCCTGACTGGTTTTTTATTTTGTCTTCACAACAGCATTTGAAGGAATTCATTTCTGCGCTGGCTCCCCGCTGCTGCAGCAGCTGGAGACCGGGCTGCCTGGGGGAGACTGGGAAGGGGTCGGGCGGGGGCAGAGGTACCAACTGGGGAAGAAAAGAAAGCTACGTTCAGGGGGCAAACTCTGGTCCAAAGTGAAGGGAGAGTCGCACGGCTCTCACTTAAAATCAAAAGCTAGAAATGATGAAGCTTAGTGAGAAAGGCATGTTGAGAGCCAACACAGGCCCAAAGCGAGGCCTCTTTCTTGTACTCCCTTGTACTCCAAGAATGAACCAAACAGCCAAGTTGTGAATGCAAAGGAAAAGTTCTTGAAAGAGATGAAAAGTGCTACTCCAGTGAACACACAAATAATAAAAAAAGCAAAACAGGTTTATTGCTGATCTTGAGGACGTTGTGATGGTCTATCTAGAAGATCAAACCAGCCACAACCAAAGCCTTACACCAAAGTGACCCTAATGGTGTGGTGGTCATGGCAGTCTTGGCAAGCTGGCCTCCTTCTCGTTCTTTGGGCAGGAGTGAGTGCCCATCCCCTGGGAGAGACCTTACACCAAAAGCCCAATCAAGAGCAAGGCTCCGACTCTCTTCAGTTCTGCCAAGGCCGAGAGAAAACTGCAGAAGAAAAGTTGGAAGCTAGCAGAGGTTGGTTCACGAGGTTTAAAGAGAGAAGCCGTCTCCAGAACATAAAAGTGCAGGGAAAGCAGCAGGTGCTGGTGTAGAAGCTGCGGCAAGTTCTCCGGAAGATCTAGCTGAGATAAGTAATGAAGGTGGTTACAGTAGACAGCAAAGTTTCAATGTAGCTAATAGAGATTTATATCTGAAGAAGATGCCCTCCAGAGCTGTCATGGCTGGAGAGGAGAGATCTGTGCTTGGCTCCAAAGGACAAGCTGACTCCGTTAAAGGGGCTGATGCAGCTGGTGACTTTAAATTGAAGCCGTTGCTCACTTGCCATTCTGAGGATCCCAGGGCCCTTAGGAATTATGCTAAATCTACTCTGCCCATGCTCTGTGAGTGGAAGAACAATGCCTGGATGACAGCACGTCTGTTTACATTATGGTTTACTGAAACTTTTAATCCCACTGTTGAGACCTATTGCTGAGGAAGAAAAAGATTCCTTTCAAAGTATTACTGCTCGTTAACAATAGATGTCACCCCCCAAGAACTCTGATGGAGATGTCCAGCAGGATTAATGTTGTCTCCAAGACGGCTAACACAACATCCGCTCTGCAGCCCACGGATCAAAAAGTAATGTTGACTTTCAAGTCTAATTATGTAAGAAATACATTTTGTAAGGCTATAGCTGCCATAAATAGTGATTCCTCGGATGGATCTGGGCAAAATAAATTGAACAGCTTTTGGAAAAGTCTCACTAGTCTAGATGCCATTTAGAGAATATTTGTGATTTATGAGCAGAGGTCAAAATGTCAACATGAACAAGAGTTTGGAAGAACTAAGTTCCAGCCCTCATGGCTCACGGATGAGCTTTGCAGGGTTCAAGGCTTCAGCGGAGGAAGTGACTGCAGGTGTGCTGGAAACAGCAAGAGAACTAGAATTAGAACCGAAGCCTGAAGATGCGACTGGGTTCTGCGATCTCACCCTAGAACCTGAACTGGGAGGATTGCTTCTTACGGGTGAACAAAGAGAGTGGTTTCTCCCTTTCTTTTTTAAAGAATTTATTTGTTGATTTTACAGAAGGGGTGGGAGAAACAAGAAGTATCGACTCACAGTCGCTGCACTCTAGTTGGGCATTGCTTGCTCGTTGTGCATGCCTTGACCGGGCAAGCCCAGGGTTTCGAACCAGTGACCTCAGCACTCCAGGTGGATGCCCTATCCGCTGTGCCACCACAGGTCAGGCAGAAAGTGGTTTCCTGAGATGGAATCTACTCCTGGTGAAGACGCTGTGGAGACTGATGAGAGGACAGTAAAGGATTTAGGACCTTCCATAAACTTAGCTGATAACACATCAGCAGGGTTTAAGAGGACTGACTCCACCATTTTGAAAGTTCCACTGTGAGTAAAATGCTATCAAACAGCCTCTAACTCATTCATGAAAGGAGGGGTCAATGGGAGTGGCAAACTTTGTCATCTTATTTTAAGAAATTGGCACAGCCACCCCACTTTGAGTAACCAGGGCCCTGATCAGTCAGCAGAACCCTTCACCAGGGAGGAGATTAGGGCTCTCTGAAGGCTCAGAAGATGGTTAGCATTTGTTAGCCAGAAAGTGTGTTTAAATTAAGATATGTACATGGTCATGGGTTTATTTTAGACATAATACTACACATTTAATAGACTACCATATAGTGCAATTATCACTTTTAAACGCATGGAGAAACCAAACGGTGTGACTTGCTTTATTGCTATTCTGGCTTTACTGCAGTGGTCTGGAACCAAACCCACATATCTCTAAGGTAAGCCTGTATAATCCTTCTCAATGAAAAATAAGCAAAACAGAATCTCTGTACAAAAACAAGCTTAATGAAGCTGTCTTAAAAAAAAAAAAAGTACAGTTGTACCTCTCCGGGTTAATTTCTGCATCCCCTTGTCAGCGGGGAGTTACATTGGGATTTACCGGATTTCTTCCTCAGTCTGCCCACAGTACGTGATGGAGATGGGAGAAGAGAGTACCACCGACGTTGGGATTAGGAACAGATGACAATTTTTCCTGGTTGACTAAGTTTTTTAAAAAGCCACTTCCAAGGGCACATCCACCGGTTAGCGAATCCACTTGTCTCAGCAGGAGGTGGGGGGTGGGGGGTGGCGGCGGAGGTGGAGCGTGGGAGGAGCGCAACCCAGCTCTGGAATCTAGTCTTCCAAGAGTCGCCGTGCGTCCCCTAGGGCCTCCCGGTCTCCCCGGAGCACCGCCACCCAAACGCACCCGCTCGCCCGCGCCGTCCGTGCCACCTCGATCACCTCCCACCTCGGTCTGCGGGGATTGCTTGGGCGAGTCCAGCCAAGAGGGCTCCCTGGACTCGGCGCGAACCGCCCGCCTCCTCCTGCGTCTCCGCCCCCTGCCCGGGCCGCTGGGCGCCGAGGGAGGCGAGGGTGCCGCGGCGGGAAAATGAGTGGTGCCCGGAGGGTGGTCCGGAGTTGCAGGTAATGCGTGCAGACCTCGGCCCGAGCGGGCTGCGCCCGGGCTTTGCGCGGGGCGTCCCGGGCGGCTGGGGCGCAGGGTAGGGGCGCGGTCGGCCCGGGCACTAATGCTCCCGGCTTGTCCCGCAGCGACGTTCCCGCGGCTGTCCCACGGGGCGGCGTGAGGCGGCGGCTGCGGTGACGGGGACCCGCGGCGGGCGCCCACGCCTCTGGAGATGGAGAAGTTTCTGCAGATCGCGCCTCACTCTCTGGCCATCGTCCTGGGCCCGGCCGAGGGTCCGGCAGCGGAGAGATCCGGGGCCGGCCCGCCCGCGCCTCCGGCCCAGCCCCGGCAGCTCGCGCGCCACCACATCGGCTACGAGATTTTCGCCGACTTCAAAGCCGAGAACATGCAGCACTTCTGGAACAAGAAGGTCACGGTCGCGGTGGCCGAGACCTTCTTTCTGGGCTGGATCGACGAGCAGGTCCTGCTGATCCAGGGCAAGGAGGAGCATCTGGAGGCGCTGCGCGAGGGCTGGGCGCGCCGGGCGCTGCGGCCGCCCTCGGGCTTCCACATCCGCTGCCTGGGTGAGTGCGGCCGCCGCGGGCCCCCGTCCCGCCCCCAGCCCGCAGCGGGCACCGGGCACGCACTGGCCGCTGCGCCGGGCGCGCGCCTCCCTCCACCTCCGCGCCCGGCCGGGGGAGGGGCCGGCGGCCGGTTGCGAGCGCGGGAGTGAGGCACCGCCTGGCATCTAAATCCGGATCTGCACCCTTCCCCACGCGGCTCCCGGCCGGCCCGCGGGGCCTCCCTGGCGGCGGTGCGGTGCCGGGGGCTGGCCAGGTAGGCGGCGGCGGGTCCTCGGCCGCTCCGGGGTCTGCAAGTTCCACCTTTTCCGCGCTGCTCGGCCAGGGGGAGCAGAGTGAGTCGGAGGGAAGTCGAGAGAACACGGGTAGCATCAGGTGGCCACGGGCTCTCCCGCGGGAGGCGGCGGCGGGCGGCTCAGGTGCGCGGCGGCCCCCGGGACGTCCCTTCCGGGGACGCGTGCCGCGACGCTGCAGCTGGTTGCCTTAAAGCGCCGGCATTTCTGTGAGAGGCGGAGCTGTCGATTTCGTTGTCAGTATCTTTCTTCTATTCATTTTGTGTATTGAGGGAAGGAAGGGACGAGGACAGGAAAGTCCTCTCCCCAACAAAAGAGAAAACTGTGTACCTGGGAAGAGAGCCGGGTAGGTGATTCTCGCTGCGCACTTGGGGCTTGACTAGCTGTTACTGCACCGCTTCATATATATTTTCTAAACCCCGTTTGCATCTCTTGTAGAGCATAGTCTCTAGTTTTGTACCTCGGGCACAGTGGCTAAACGCACATATAGCAAATAGCTGTGTTTTATGAACCGATTTCAAGAAAGAAAGCATTCTTTCTAGTGCCAAGGTTTAGAAATTCTTTCGTGACATTTGGGAGTAGGTCAAAAGTTCAGAAGCGAAAAGATTGTAAAGCAGCCTGTTTCGTTGCTGAGCTGCCTTCCTTTGAAGGATTAGCTTTTACTCGCTAATGTGTCTTCCTCTGTTCATATGGCAAACTTATAGAATATTTTATTTGGTTGTGTTTTTGTCTGTTTTTGCATAGCAGAAATCTTTTTTAAAGCTTCCCTTGAATGGAATAGACCAAAAAACAAAACAAAACAAAACTGGTAAGGCTTACATCTTGTTTGTTTTGCAACCTGTGCCTAATTTCAAAAGGTGCCCTAATTTTCTCTTTTATTGACTTTAGCAAAAACCTCAATAACGTCCCTGTAATTAAGGGGCCTTAGTAAAGGGCCCGGATGAATGCCTCTGAGAGTCTGCTCTGGTGCGCAGGAAGTAAGAATATGTGGGGTCGTAGCTATGCATTCTATAGATTGCTTTTTAATACTTTTCCTTTAAACTCGATGCCACGCTTTTATTTATTTATTTTTTTACTTTTTATTTTGGAAAGTGTCAAACATGTATAAAAATAGTATAGTCTGACAGTATACTGAACCTGCATGTAACTTTTTTCCAACTTCAAAATTTATCAGCGTGTGGCCAGTCTTATTTCATCTATACCTGTGTGTCTCCTCCACTATTTTGAAATCCCAGACATTATATCAATATCATTTGATTTGTAAATATTTAAATTGCTTATATTCCTTTTCATTTGAGCAGAACTGGTAAATTCATAGGTATTGGTGATTTGTATATTAACCAAAGAAAAATATTTTGGCAGTAGGAGTTCCAAATTGGTGTAGTTGATTGCCTCTTGCGCAGGTCTGGGTAGATAGCTGAAGCGTCCCAGGGTGACCAGCAGCTGGTGGGTGTGGCAGCTGCACTGCCAGCTAGCTCAGCCCTTAGCTCAGTGCCATGATTGGAAGCAGAGGGACTGAGTACCTTCTAACACGGAGACATCAGATAACCAGCAGGAGCGATGCCTGCTGGGGTCCCTGTGGTAACTTCCTTTTGCACTGCCTCTGGGAGGTTCAGGATCCCTCCTAGAAGTTTCCTTCAGTACTGATGCTAAAAGGGTGTGTTGTCTGGGAGAGTGTTATCTATCATAAAAAATTCCCTAAAGAAACAGCAGTGTTTGCTGCAAAGATTTCCTGATTTTTTTGTTGCAAGATCGTTCATTGAGCTTTGAAATTCCAAAGTCTGGGAGTCACTGATGACTGGCTCACAGCCTTTAATTTTCGGCCATAGTTGAGAAGTTGATATACTCAGAAAACAAAAACATAAACAAAACCCAAAGCAAACAAACAAAAAACCCAAGTGTATACTCAGAGGGTGCTTGGCTGTAACTCCACTCTGAAAAGAGGGTGTGACATTGTATAGGAATCCCCTGGAATCTGACCAGTTCACATTCACAAACGGGAGCCACCATCTCTGGTACTTTATTATTAGTAGTATGTTTCTCGCAACATACCTTTCTACTGATCCCCTAGACTGTACCATCTACATGACCATCAGGTACTTGGATGTTGTTTTGTGATTTTGGCTAATTACTTCGTGAGTGTGAAATAGCCAGGAAACCAGACCCATAGATGATCACTACTGAAGGGATTATAGTCCTGCTCTTTGAACTTGGGTTAGGTTCATCAGTCTCCAGTCGCTGTATTAAATAAGTGGTAAGCAAATGCCAGTTTAATTTTTTTTCTTATGGTAATTTATTATTTACAAAATTTGATTGTTTTCCAGGCGGTCTTTTTGAGAGAGTTAATGAAATGATTCTGAAAGATCCTCACAGTAAGGAAGGAGAGGAATGGCCCTGCATTCCGTCCCCCTGGGTGTGCGCCAGCACCTCAGAGCGGAGCGAGGACTGGAGAGAGGACTGACTGTGCAGGCTCCCCTCTCTGGCCCAGCTGATGATGAGCAAGTACTTTGTTTTGTAACTTGAAACATTTCTATTAAAGTGGCAAGCATTTCTGTACCTGTGATCCCAAAAGTAGGTGGTTCTAGCCAACTGTAAAATTCCAGGTGGGTGTTGGACAAGGAGATGATTACGGGATTCAACAGGAAGCAGGGAATTAAACAGCCCAAACAGGAAGAGTTGTTTTCATTTGAATATCCAAATCCATACTTAGCAATAACCTACTCTGGGCAGGTATTGTAGAAAGAAAGTTCAGACTTTTGATTTCCAGGACCAAAAAAAGGGGATATGTGTGCACAAGAAACTAGTCAGGTTTTAAAGTTGTGCTGAATAGTTTGAGAGAATCACATTAAACCTCATACAGGTTACGGGGGTTTGCCTCCCTGTGTCCATCTTTGCCACTCCTGAGATTGTAGAGACTGATGAGGCATGCAGTCTTTTCTGGGAAACTGACAAGAACTAAGTATGTGGGCAGTGCCATGAGGACAGTGAGCTAGAAACAGTTACTTCTGCCTTGTGAGCAGGTGAGAGCTTTCTCCGCGACGAGGCTTTGCACAAGCCCTGTTGCAGAGGCAGAGTGTGGGGTAGGGGGTTCATTGAGAGCAGGAGGCCTTCCTGCCTGGCGAGGGCATGAGCTGAGTCATGGGATCCAGGATGTGTTTGGGAACCGGCTGGATTGGGTATGCGGGGAAGAGGGGTGTGATAAGACCGTGGAAAGGGAGGCTGGGACCTGGTGTGAAGATTTAGAAGCCACTGGTGGCTTTTAATCAGGGAGGAGGGGGACAGGATTTGATCATTTGTGTATCGAGAACCTGAGGACAGTAAGGTGAGGGAGGAACAGGGAGAGGATGAGACACAGGCTCACCAGCTCAAGTCCATTGAGACAGTTGAGGGGAGAGATGACAAGTCCCATATTAGAACATGTGCTCTCTGTGACCATGGGTTCATTCCCGTTGTCAAGGGAGACACCGGTGTAGCCGAGCTGAACCCATTCGCCTCTGTGTGAGCCCACGCGTTCCTCCCTCCTGGGGCTCGTGGGGCTCGAGGACCCATCAGCCTTAGTCAGACCTGCAGTCAATCCCGGTAGGTGCTCCTGACTCAGGTCTCAGAGAGCAGGGGTTAGTGTCTCTGACCCCCTCCAGTGGCTCTTCACACTTTCCCAGTTTATCTTTTGATATTTAAATAGTTAGGACCAAAATCGCCTTTTAGACATTAAATCAGAACTTATATTTTACATTATAAAATGGCTCAGAGCGAATGAGCATCGAGGTTTTATTCCTGTATTCTATGCCAATATCTTTGTTGGTTTTCTCAGAGAGAGTTGCTCTCTTGATGTGGTTTCTCCAAGTAGGACAATGTTAAGACAGAATTATTTTTTTAAAAAAATGTATACTCCAAAATATTTTGTATGGACTCCCCCAAAATTTGATTTAGTGAAGTCAACTTAAAACTGAGTGATGAACAAGTGCCACAAAGCTTTTTTTCTTTTCTTTCTTTTCTTTTTTTTTTGCTCTACAAAGGGTCAGCTTTTTTTTAATTTTAATTTTTTTTTTTTGTATTTTTCTGAAGTTGGAAACGGGGAAGCAGTCAGACAGACTCCTGCATGCATGCGCCTGACCGGGATCCACCAGGCACGCCCACCAGGGAGCGATGCTCCGCCCATCTGGGGCGTTGCTCTGTTGCAACCAGAGCCATTCTAGCACCTGAGGCAGAGGCCACAGAGCCATCCTCAGCGCCCGGGCCAACTTTGCTCCAATGGAGCCTTGGCTGCAGGAGGGGAAGAGAGAGACAGAGAGGAAGGAGAGGGGTGGAGAAGCAGACAGGCGCTTCTCCTGTGTGCCCTGGCCGGGAATCAAACCCGGGACTCCTGCACACCAGGCTGACGCTCTACCACTGAGCTAACCAGCCAGGGGCCACAAAGCTTTTTTGAGTTATAAATATTCATTCATTCAGCAAGTGGAACACCTACCCTTTTCTGGGGGATTTGCTTCTGGGAACTGACACGGATAATAAGTCTTTGTGCTTTTGAAGGTTTATTCTAGTGGGGCAACAAGCGTTTCAAAAACTAAACAAAGAAATAAGAATTGCAGTATAAGTGCTGTCAAAATGAAGCAGATGATAGAACAGAGTGGTGGGGAGACAATTGGTCAGTTACTATTTTCTAAGGGCTTTACTTTTATTAACTTGTCCTTTTAAAGACTCTTAGGTTATTTAGGTATCATTATTGTACCCTTTTCTTTTTTTCTTTTTCTTTTTTTTTTGTATTTTTCTGAAGCTGGAAACAGGGAGAGACAGACAGACTCCCGCATGCGCCCGACCGGGATCCACCTGGCACGCCCACCAGGGGCGATGCTCTGCCCACCAGGGGGCGATGCTCCGCCCCTCCGGGGCGTCCCTCTGCCGCGACCAGAGCCACTGTAGCACCTGGGGCAGAGGCCAAGGAGCCATCCCCAGCGCCCGGGCCATCTTTACTCCAATGGAGCCTTGGCTGCGGGAGGGGAAGAGAGAGACAGAGAGGAAGGAGGGGGGGGGTGGAGAAGCAAATGGGCGCTTCTCCTATGTGCCCTGGCCGGGAATCGAACCCGGGTCCCCCGCACGCCAGGCCGACGCTCTACCGCTGAGCCAACCGGCCAGGGCCCCTTTTTTTTTTTGAAAAAAATTGAGGTACATTAAGACAAGTACTTCTCCAAGGACACCTAGTTAGTAGGCGACAGAGCCAGGCAGCGAGATGGGAGAGAGCCCGGGCTTTGAGTGACTGCCCTGCAACGCCTCGGTTCACAGAGCACGTGACTGATGCCGCGGTTGGCCGGCAGTGAATGAAAGAGAAGCCAGAAGAAATCAGCTTGATTCCTGGGAGGAACCGGGAGGAAAGCCAGGGTGCTGGGGGTCTGATGAGCCACAGAAGACAGGAAGGTGTGATGGTAGCTGAGGTCAGAGAGGCTGGCCGATTCCAGGTGTCATTGGGGCCTCATGGGATTTTATTCTGTGGTGACAAGGCATTGAGAATCCAGTGAGGATCGCGCATTGGATCCGGGTTCTACAGAATGTCTGGAAAGGTTTCCGAGTGGGGACTCACTCTTGGAGATGCTGACCTCTCATATTAAATTCTCAGGGTTAAGCCTAAACCGTGAACAATGATGCCTTTAAAGTATTCTGAATTTCTAGCTAGCCATAAAAACATTTTTATGAATTACCTCACTCTGGCTCAAAGATCAGTTCGGTCAAAGGGTGTCAGTTTCATTGCAGTAAAGCATTTAGAATGCAGTTCTGGGGCTCAAGGCCTTGCAGTGATGACTGAGGAGTTTTGCAAAGATTTATAACTCTGACCTCTTGCGGCTTCATTCTGATCTCGAGCGCCTGTTCCTCTCCCTCTCGCGTTCAGAGGTACACTTGCTGTTTATCACCAAGTTTCTTTCCAAAGGGGCAGAGACCCAAAAGGATGTCTGTCTATCTCTGGGTCTGCAGTGAACGCGCTCGGGTGCTGTTAGTCCCGAGTCTGAGCACGTATTTTGGGGGTAAGAAGCTCAGAGTCTGTGATAGACAGACTGTATACTTGCTACAGATGACTTGGAACATTCCGTGCCGCGTACAGCATCTGTCATAAGGATGGGTGTGTGATCGCCTTACACACAGAATTTTCAGTTGATTGGGGATGGGTGGGCTTTCACACAGTTAACCTGAAGTTTGGAGATGGCACCGGTGTCATTGTCCTACTCACTTTATTCATTAGCAAGACAAGTTGTGCACCCTTCCATTCTGTAAGTAGCTGAAGACCTAGTATCATCGCAGACACTTCTTAATGTAGGTTAAGTAATTATCTGGTTTATAGTTTATCTCAGTGAGGAGGCTAAATAGCTGCATTGAGCAAGTACAAGCTGTGGGTATAGTCTATAGAGCCGTTTTCTCTACCGTGTGCATATAACACGTGTATTTTATACCTGTGTATCATATAAATTTATCTTTAAAAAGGCTGTATGCCAAGAGCTTTTTAACAGATTCAAGCCACACTGACATCACAGGGTGCTTAAAGCAACTCTCGACATTTTGGTATCAATCAGTCTCTCTTCTAGAGAGCAGTAAATTTGGACGCTCTCAAGAGCCGGAACCCAGGGTCTCTTTGAAGAGTTTGATACATGACTTAGGTGAAAAGATAAAAGTGATTCATCAGAGTTTTGGGTGTGAAGATGAGGGTGCACCCTCCTGGTAGGGCAGACCCCACAAAGGAGGACGTCTGCGGGGTGGTGTGGCCACCCCGTGCCGCAGACGCCGGGTCCTAAGGTGTGCTTGCGGTGATAACGATGTCAAAGCACGCGTGCTGCTGTGCTGTGGGTTTTATTCACCAACAAATACAATAGAATCCGTCTGTCTTCTCAGTGTCTGACGAAGGCCTGGTTATACTGTTATCTCAGATGAGAGCCCATCTGTGAACGTAAAACCAGGGTGTCACTTCTCCCCTCCCAAACGCTAACCACGTGGGGAGTATGGGAAGCCAACCCCTAATAAGCCTGTGAGGATGCTGGCCGATTAGAGTGCGTCTCAAATAACCCTCTTCTTATGATTCAGGAGTCCCTAAAGGCCCGCCGGGGTCTTGAATGGGTGGACTTCAGTCCGGTGGACTCCGTCTTCCTGTCACCTCGGATGGCAGCCTGTCCCCACAGTGAACCCCAGGGTGCCAGGTGGATGCGGCTCACAGGAGGACTGTGGGGCTGTGGTCCTCTCCTTTGTGACGTCCTGAGGGGCTTGGCTGGATCTGAGCGCCTTCCTTCCTCCCCCCACTTTTCCTCCAGGGTTTGGGCCGTTTTTCCTTTTAAACCTTCGCAACACAGTACTAGGGTTAATATTTCTTTCTACTTCTAAGTCCTTTTCCTCCCTCCAGAATTTTCTGGAAACTAAGTGTCTTCTTTTGTGTCAGGACAGTAGAGCTCAGCACCTGATCTTTGCAGGAATGCTGTGGTCGGAGATCCCGGGCTCCTCACCTCCCCAGCATCACCCCCGCCACCCTGGGAAGTGACCTTCAGTCTTAGGAGAATCCAACATAGTCTTCTGACATCTTCAGTATGAAAAAAGGGAGAACCTTCTATGTATTTAAATCCACAGAGGGATGCCACCTAGAGATGCTATTCGCAACAGAACGTTACTTACAGATATCCCTAAACCTTTAGTGTTGCTCCTTTAGCCGCTGCCTTCCCTTGAGCCAGTCCTGCAGTTGGAAGTCACCTGCTGGCCAGAGCTGCCCGCAGGCCTGCCCCAGGAACTGGGCAGCCCCTGCGGCCTGGTTCTCTGGTCCTGTCCTTTGAATTCAACTTCAAGTGACACTTCCTTAAGGCGGCAGCTGTGCTTCATCCACAGTCACAGACCCATCAACCTCCCAGCTCCTCTTCTTAATACTCCCGCAGGTTTCGAAAGCCCTGGTGGGTGGATTGAGCTAGGAGAGCCTGAACCTGGCAGGTCGGATGGACCAGGTGAGTGAGGGGAGGAGATGGGAGATGGGACAGAATGTGACTGACTGACACAGGAGAAATGGCCAGGGGAAGAAGAAAGTAACTGGTGCAGTGATCACATTGGAAACCACCCGAGTTACACAAGATGCGGGATGATTTCAGGTTGGATAGAGTCTTTTTGTGAACTGGTTTCTCTTCGTAGACATTCTCTCTCTCTTTTTATTAAGTGAGAGGCGGAGAGGCACGGAGGCAGAGAGACTCCCTCCCGCATACACCCCAACCAGGATCTACCCGGCAAGCCCCTTACAGGGCGATGCTCTGCCCACTGGGGCTGCTGTTCCATCGCTCGGCAGCTGAGCTATTTTAGCACCTGAGGCAAGGCCATGGAGCCATCCTCAGTTCTTGGGGCCAACTTGCTCTAGCCATTTGAGCCATGGCTGCAGAAGGAGACGAGGGGTAGGGGTGGAGAAGCAGATGGTTGCTTCTCCTGTGTGCCCTGACTGGGAACTGAACCTGGGACTTCCATAAGCCAGGGTGACATTCTACCACTGAGCCAACTGGCCAGGGCCTGGATGTTTTCTCTACCTTTCTGATGGTTGGGTGTCGGGCTGAGCTCTGCCTTCTCTCTACCAACTGCGCCAAGGCTAGGAGGAGGGCTGCAGGCTCCATATGTGGTCCTGCAGGAGGGAATTTTCTCCCTGCTGTGGGGAAAGAGCTGTCCGGACAATTCACCATGTCTTTTCTTTGTCTCTGCTTCTGGCCACCAAACCAGACACTTCTGGACGCCTCCTATGGAATTGAAAGGAGGCTACGGCTCAGTGAACGCCGCCAGCCTTTTGGAAGGAAATTCTGATTCCTTATCTCATTGATGATAGTCATAATGACGCTATGGGCTCGATACCAGTTACACAGCTATGACTCACTAAGTAAATACTGCCAGTCTTCACCTAGATCTTCAACTCCTCTTCCTCCAAAGAAACCACTTACCTGCTGGGTTCTGATGGTTGATTCTTTTGCGCTTGGTTCGCTCTGTTTGGGTCTAGATAAGGCTGGGAGGACTTGGCTAGCCTGCTGACTTTGGAGTTAATATGGAATCTCAAGAGACATGAACGATTCTCTTTTTTGTTGTTGTTATGAGGGACTTCGTGACCGACCAGCTTAATTTGTCTAGCTTGATCACTTTCATCAGAGTCTGGTTCCTAATTTGTTTGGAAAAGACGTTAAGCTAGCAGACTGTGACCCAGTGATGTAGAAATATGAGAGCAGATTACAGACGATGTCTCCAAATGCTCCCAGGTAATGGTGGTCACTGGAGCACCCTTCTCCTGCTCTTTTCTGTGTCTTTAATATTTCCTGTTTACCACAGAAGGAGTGTTCCAGGAGACAGTCTTTATGCCAGGGGTCGGGAACCTATGACTCGCAAGCCAGATGTGGCTCTTTTGATGGCTGCATCTGGTTTGTGACAAATATTTAATAAAAAATAATGTTAAAAATATAAAACATTCTCATGTATTGCAATCCATTCATTTCCTACCACTCATGTTCATGGTTGCGGGTGGCTGGAGCCAATCACAGCTGTCCTCCAGGACAACACCAAATTTTTATTGGATAATGCGTAATGTACACGGGCTCTCGTGGAATTACATTTTAAAATATGTGGCGTTCATGGCTCTCTCAGCCAAAAAGTTTCCCAACCCCTGCTTTATGTCGTGTGCTCTGCGATTTTATTTAATGTTTTCCAGCTCTACTTCAGCTTGGGGGGAACGGTGGGTGGACAGGGGAGAGGAGGAAGAAGCAGGAGCTCTTATTAGTCTGTACTTTAGGTCAGGCATTTTCTAAGCAGGTTAGCATGCTGCCTCACTTAGTGCTCACAGAGGTTATGCTAGGGTTACAGCAGGTCCTGTTACAGCTGCCTCACTTAGTGCTCACAGAGGTTATGCTAGTGTTACAGCAGGTCCTGTTACAGCTGCCTGCATGCTATTGGAACCAAACTCCTGTTTATGTCACTTAGCCCGTGGTAAGACTGGTTTCACTGAGTGTCGTCTCGTTTCCAGTCGCAGAACCTATTGACAACATTGAGGAATTACTGTCTTCCTGTTTTGTAGAAGAGAAAACTGAGGTTCAGGGAGGAACCTTGTGTAAGGAGAGATCTCACATTTCAGCCCTGCTGTCTGACTCCAGAGTCTGAGCTATTATTAACCTTTGTGTTGTCAGAGTCTATGAGAAAGCACATTATCAACTCTGTTTTACTTAATCAAATTTAAAGTCATTTCTTCTCCTCGTCAGGTATTTTTTTATTTTGCTAGTCAGGTGTTCTTGTTTTCTGCATAAAAAGTTACACTAAGAGTCTTAGCCCTGAAAGAATATTTCTCTTGCATTGTCCTAACTTAAAATGTAATTCGGTGTGGTAAAATGTATTTTTTTTTTGTACTTTTCTGAAGCTGGAAACGGGGAGAGACAATCAGACAGACTCCCGCATGTGCCCCACCGGGATCCACCCGGCACGCCCACCAGGGGCAACGCTCTGCCCACCAGGGGGCGATGCTCTGCCCCTCCGGGGCGTCGCTCTGCCGCGACCAGAGCCACTCTAGCGCCTGGGACAGAGGCCAAGGAGCCATCCCCAGCCCCCGGGCCATCTTTGCTCCAATGGAGCCTTGGATACGGGAGGGGAAGAGAGAGACAGAGAGGAAGGAGGGGGGGGGGGTGAAGAAGCAAATGGGCGCTTCTCCTATGTGCCCTGGCCGGGAATCAAACCCAGGTCCCCTGCACGCCAGGCCGACACTCTACCGCTGAGCCAACCGGCCAGGGCCGGTAAAATGTATTTTAATGACTTTTGGTTAGGGTGCCAGGGAAGTTTTTATTCCTTTAGAAATGAACAACATGAGATGCAGATTCTGTGAATGAATATTGCCATGGACCAGCACGGCTTGTAATTCTGTGTCCTGAGTGAGAACGGTGTGGAATTAAGAAAACAGACTCATTAAGAAAAAAGGATGAGATCGGAAGGCCTCTTCAATGTTGATGGCAATATCCCAGTGCCCCATAGCTCCAGTTTGCTTTACTATATAGCCATATGCAAATCAAGGAAGTCCTTGATACAAAGTTACACATCTGATGCTAAAACAGGAATTCTCCCAAGGCATAAACAGGAATTCCTCCACCATGCATAAGCCAACATGTGAACCAGGGGGCCAATTCACTGTCCCTCAGACTGTTGGAGGGCCGGACTATAAAAAAAACTATGAACAAATCCCTGTGCACACTGCACATATCTTATTTTAAAGTAAAAAAACAAAACGGGAACAAATACAATATTTAAAATAAAGAACAAGTAAATTTAAATCAACAAACTGCCTGACCTGTGGTGGCGCAGTGGATAAAGTGTCGACCTGGGAACACTGAGGTCGCCGGTTCAAAACCCTGGGCTTGCCTGGCCAAGGCACATTTGAGAGTTGATGCTTTTTGCTCCTCTCCCTTCTCTCTCTCTCTCTCTGTCTCAAAAAAAAAACTGAATAAAGTTAAAAAAAAATAAATCAACAAACTGACCAGTTATTGCAATGGGAACTATGCTCCTCTCACTGACCACCAATGAAAGAGGTGCCCCTTCCGGAAGTGCGGCGGGGGCCGGATAAACGGCCTCAAGGGGCCGCATGCGGCCTGCGGGCCATAGTTTGGGGACCCCTGATCTGAACAAACAAAGAGTAAGAGGAAGGACATGTAAATTGCTTCCAGCAACTTAAGCAAGCAAGTGAAGTGAGTGCAAATACTCAGCATCATAGCCAATATGGAGGTGGTGGGGGAGAACTTAGCCTTTTGCTAAGCCTCGAATTTACGAAGGCTTTTTGCCACTTGCAGTCTACAACAGAATATATTGGGTAGTATGATTTATATGGTACAGGGATGGCTATTCATAAATAAAGTTTAAAGCTATGCAGTTGGAGTACTGTTTAACCTTGCATGCACGGGAATGCTGGACTAGCCTCCCACATGTGACATCACTTACACGCCCTGTCGGGGTCCTCAGGGTGCGCGGACATGTCAGCACTTCCCTGTGCTCACCACTTGCCTTCTCTAGTCCTGCCTTTTGAGCCTGTGAGACGCATGCACAGGGGTTAGAGTGCTTTTTGCCGCTGACTGAAGAATCAGTTTCCTTTTACCCTTCCTCCTTACCCCCTAGAGCAGTAGTTCTCAAAGTGTGCACCAGGGCGCACTGGTGCGTCCTAGAAGATTTCCAGGTGCACCCTATGGTATTCCAGAGAAATATGTGCCTGTTGGGGACCAAAAATCCAGCAGGGTTTTTGGAATTTAGATTTTTGGGGGACAGAGGTGTGGGGAATTGGCTGTAAGTTGATAGTCTGCCTAACCCCCCACCTCACTTGCCTGATTAGGTTGCAAAAGGCTGTTAAGCTGTGGTGCTGGATTGCTTACACAACTCCCCATGTTCCCGGGAAAGATTGGAGGCAAGTTTCTTCTATCCTTTGTTTGGTATAAAGTTAAGATTGCTAATGGCCTCACTTTGCCCTATAAATAAAGCAAGATGTGGTTTTTGGACATGCTTTGTTTTTGCCAGCAGCAATACAGGGCCCTCCTGACCCTGTATTTTCTTAATTCTGAGTATTTTCTTAATTCTGCACCATTCCCACTCGGGACCTGGAATTACTAGCTGCGCTAGTTTGCGGCATGTGGCCAGATATAAAAATATAGTTACTCTATTATACCATTTCATTAGAGAAATACTGTTTTTTTGTTAACACATCATTATTATATTTATTATTAATACATCATTATATTATTTTTAAATAAATACCCCCAAATAAAGTGGATAGATTTCTCAAAAAGAAGCGTGATATTGAAGAATCCGATTCTGGAATGAGCAAAAGATAAGTGTAAATAAAATAGAACTTGAAGGCTGATGGGCAGAATTTAATTTATAGCATTTTCCATCAATTAACACTGAACAATACGATTGGATTAGAAACCCATTCATGGAAGCTTCAAATGATTTTGGTTTAACAATAACAGAAGAAGAACTGGCAGCTATATTCACTGATCATGGATGATGATTAAACATAAGGAATTGTTTCTTGAAGCCTTTTGGATTTCTATAAAAGAAGAATATGTGACCATATCTAGAAAAGCTTTGAACATTTTACTACAATTTTCAACATCCTATTTATGTGAATTAGGATTTTTCTACCCTCAACACAATGAAGAGTAAAAAGAGAGGAATTCTTCAATGTATTGACGAAGAAATGAGTCACTAGGACACATCAGGCTCATGTTTCTCATAAACACAAGAATGAAAAAACTTAACACATTCGCACTGGGACCTGCTGAATTTATTAAATCTTACTAAGAATGTATCTATACATATAAAAAAGATAGCTTTTTTGTCATTTTTTAATTTTTTAACCCCTTTTTTACGAATTCTAAAAAGCGTAACAAAAAATAACGTAAAAATGTTTTTTTAATGTCAGAATAAATTTAATTTTGTCTTATTTAGTTTTATTACCATAAAAGCACACTTGGACTTGATATTTTTTTCTTTAATATTTGACTTAATTATGATAACATATTTCTCAGAAATTTGTATATAGTGCACCTACAATTATTTGTCAGATTGCGCCTCGACTTCAAAAAGTTTGAGAACCACTGCCCTAGAGGGCCACAGTTGTTGGTGGGCCTGGGAACCAGCTGGAGGGGCATATTAAAAACACGGATGTCCTGGCATCAGCCCCAGAGGCTTTAATTCAGGCACACGGGTGTTCATTAACCAGGCCACGCGCTTCCAATGCAGGAGGTACGGAACCTTCCTTGGAAAGGGTGGCCTTGCTTAGGGAAGCTTCCTGGTAGCAGGGCATTGGGACCCATCCTGTGAGTAACTCCAGCCAGGGCGTTGTAGCTGAGCATGTGAGTCAAGAGGGACATTGCAATAATATATATATATATATATTTTTTTTCATTACATAATAAGGATTTGTGTGTAAGAGTTCCGCGTAGTGAGCACAAAAGCTTTTGAGCGCATCATTCATTTAAAACACCAGTGTTCCACCTATTGGTGGCAAGCCCTGTCGCTGGGCACTGCCAACGGAGCAAAAGTGGATGCTGCCAAGCTGGGCGGAGCCCGAGGCACCAACAGCCTGATCCTGAAGGACTTGGCCAGGGAGCCCCCCAGGGAGCAAGGAGAATACAAGAGAGACTGGCAAGGAAACCGCTGTGGGTGCTTTGGGGGAGAGTGAAGGCGGCGACCGGACGGACGGAGAGGCAGGTAACTGCTGTGCACAGACCCTGGGGTGCGCGAGCGCCCTTCGCCTGGTCCGCCCCGCTGCCCTGTGGCTAGCAGGCCCCAGCAGGAGAGCAGAGTCTGCGACAGTGGGGACTGTTCTCTCTGACCGTCCATCATTGAGGGCTTTCCTGTTGGCACCCCCCACCCCCACCCCGCATGCGCAGGGATCTGCAGAAGCGGGCGCCCCTGTAAGTCTGGGGGAGAGCAGGATCCCTCTGGCTCAGCCAGGCGGTGACCTGGCTTCAGCTTTGAATTTCTGCACTGCCTCGTACACTCAGCAGTAGAGCAGATCACTTAACTATATTCAGAGTGACGTACATTTGTATGCTTTTCTTTTTTTTTTTTTCTTTTTCTGAAGCTGGAAACGGGGAGAGACAGCCAGACAGACTCCCTCATGCGCCCGACGGGGATCCACCCGGCACGCCCACCAGGGGCGACGCTCTGCCCACCAGGGGGCGATGCGCTGCCCCTCCGGGGGGTCGCTCTGCCGCGACCAGAGCCACTCTAGCGCCTGGGGCAGAGGCCAAGGAGCCATCCCCAGCGCCTGGGCCATCTTTGCTCCAATGGAGCCTTGGCTGCAGGAGGGGAAGAGAGAGACAGAGAGGAAGGAGGGGATGGGGGTGGAGAAGCAAATGGGCGCTTCTCCTATGTGCCCTGGCCGGGAATCGAACCCGGATCCCCCGCACGCCAGGCCGACGCTCTACCGCTGAGCCAACTGGCCAGGGCCCATTTGTATGCTTTTCTGTTTGTCCATTTTCTTATGTTAGAAAAGTGTGCTAAGCCTGCCACTGAATCACACTGTAAACAATGAGACGCATGTTAATTTTGTGGAATTTGGCTACTTAATGCATCTTAGAGCTGGTATTTATTTACTTATTTATTTATTATTTAGAAATTAACCTTAATGGGATGACATTGATCAATTAGAGTATATAAGTTTCTGGTGAACATCTCTATAGCATCTGAACTGCTGATTGCATGTGTGTCCATTGCCCAAAGTCAAGTCATTTTCTGTCACTGTATATTTGTCCCCCTTGAATCCCCTTCCCCATCCCCCTCCTCCTGGTAGCCACTTTACTTTAGTCTATGTCCGTGAGTCTCAGTTTTATATCCCAACTGTGTGCGAAATCATGTAGTTCTTAGCTTTTTCTGATTTACTTACTATAATGTTCTCAAGGTCCATCCATGTTGTTGTAAACGGCAATATGTCATCATTTCTTATGGCTGAGTAGTATTCCATGGTATACATGTACCACATCTTCTTTATCCGGTCCTCTATCGAAGGGCACTTTGGTTGTTTCCAAGTCTTGGCCACTGTGAATAATGCTGCGATGAACATGGGGGTGCATGTGTCTTTGCATACCAATACTTTTGAGTGTTTCAGGTAGATACGCAGTAGAGGGATTGTTGAGTCATATGGTAATTCTAGTTTTAATTTTTTGAGGAACCACCATACTGTCTTCCATAATGGCTGTACCAGTTTACATTCCTACCAGCAGTGAACGAAGGTTCCTTTTTCTCCACAGCCTCTCCAACACTTTTTATTACCTGTCTTAGTGATAATAGCTAATCTAACAGGTGTGAGGTGCTATCTCATTGCAGTTTTGGTTTGCATTTCTCTAATACCTAGTGAAAATGAGCATCTTTTCATATATCTGTTGGCCATTTGTATGTCTTCTTGGGAGAAGTGTCTGTTCAGATCCTCTCCCCATTTTTTTTTTTTTTCTGAAGCTGGAAACAGGGAGAGACAGTCAGACAGACTCCCGCATGCGCCTGACCGGGATCCACCTGGCATGCCCACCAGGGGCGATGCTCTGCCCCTCCTGGGCATCGCTCTGCTGCGACCAGAGCCACTCTAGCACCTGGGGCAGAGGCCAAGGAGCCATCCCCAGCGCCCGGGCCATCTTTGCTCCAATGGAGCCTTGGCTGCGGGAGGGGAAGAGAGAGACAGAGAGGAGGGGGTGGGTGGAGAAGCAAATGGGTGCTTCTCCTATGTGCCCTGGCCAGGAATCGAACCCGGGTCCTCCGCACGCCAGGCCGACGCTCTACCGCTGAGCCAACCAGCCAGGGCCCCCATTATTATTTTTTTTTTTTCATTTTTCTGAAGCTGGAAACAGGGAGAGACAGTCAGACAGACTCCCGCATGCGCCCGACCGGGATCCACCCGGCACGCCCACCAGGGGCGGTGCTCTGCCCCCCAGAGGGCGATGCTCTGCCCATCCTGGGCGTCACCATATTGCGACCAGAGCCACTCTAGCGCCTGAGGCAGAGGCCACAGAGCCATGCCCAGCGCCCGGGCCATCTCTGCTCCAATGGAGCCTTGGCTGCGGGAGGGGAAGAGAGAGACAGAGAGGAAAGCGCGGCGGAGGGGTGGAGAAGCAAATGGGCGCTTCTCCTGTGTGCCCTGGCCGGGAATCGAACCCGGGTCCTCCGCACGCTAGGCCGACGCTCTACCGCTGAGCCAACCGGCCAGGGCCCCATTTTTTAATTGTTTATTTTCTTGCTTGTTGCTGAGCTTTGTGTTTTCTTTTTTTTTTTTATTCATTTTAGAGAGGAGAGGGAGAGAGAGAAAGAGAGAGAGAGAGAGAGAGAGAGAGAAAGAAAGAGAGAGAGAGAAGGGGGGGAGGAGCTGGAAGCATCAACTCCCATATGTGCCTTGACCAGGCAAGCCCAGGGTTTCAAACCGGCCACCTCAGCATTTCCAGGTCGATGCTTTATCCACTGTGCCACCACAGGTCAGGTCTGTCTTTTCTTTATATATTTTGAGTATTAACCCCATATCAGAGCTGTCATTTGTGAATATCATCTCCCATTTGGTTGGCAGCCTTTTTGTTTTGTTGTCGGTTTCTTTTGCTGTGCAGAAGCTTTTTTGTTTGATGATTTTTATTTATTTGAAGTAAACCAGTTCTGGAGAAATTCAGAGATTTGTGGAAGAGATTGATTTATATCTGATTTTGTAACTCATGCCAAATCAAAAATAAAGGCAAAAAAGAGAATAGAAGCTTCTTCTAAAAGAGACAGATCTTCAGTTTGAAGTCCACGAAGGCAGAATCAGATGGGAATTGCTGATGGTGTTAACTCAATAGTTTATGGCTGATTAATTATCAAAGATTTTCTGTGGGAGAAACGTTTAATTTGATGAATTTTTTCTTCTTGTCTTTTAAAAATGAACACCTTGTATATATTTTTGACACTGTGGAAGAAACAAGGCTCAGAAAAACTCTAAACTTATTTGTTTTCTTTAAATAATATCAGTTTCTTCTGTTCTCAATTCAAGTACATGCCCACTCCTTATATAGTGGCCACAAGTAGCAAAGCCTGGCTTCCTTCAAGTCCTGCAGTATACAGCTATATTTGTAGTGAAAATGTAAAAGTAATTTAGCCAGCACATTCACATGTGATTTGCATAAATTATATTTTAAATATACCTATCCTCAAACTGCTGATTAGTTGATAAAGTCACATTATGCGTATTAACCTTTTCACATGCCTAAACTATCGAAATAACTTTAGATCTGTAAAAATGTGCTGTGCTGAAGCATTTCTTTTTTTTTTAACATGATTTTTTTCTCTCCTATCATTAAAATTTCTGAAAACATATTAGTAACAGGGAGAGGGAACAGTCAGTGGTAGCAGAATGTAAATTGAGGTTATTTCTAACGAGCCGCTTGATGTGAATTGGTGAGTCCACACGTATTTTCGATGACTGTTTGTAAGATTGCCTCCTCTGTAGGATGTAAATCTGGCCATTCTGAAGGTCAAGAGTATGCTCTGTTCAAAAAAAAAACCAAAAAAAAACCACGCTCTGGCTTTGAAGGAGAGGTAGTCAGAGTATGTGCAGTTGTGGCAGGAGCGGGAACGTGAGCCGTTTTCTCTTAGCCCCGACCCTGTGCCCTCGAAAGTGCCGGCGACTGAAGTGTGTGGACTCAAGCGAGTGACTGTGGTTCTTTGTAAAATTGCCAACTGAGTTCATTTTCCAAGCAGGTAGGGTCGCAGTGCCGGCTCTGTCCTCACGTCAGTCAGAGCGTCCAGGCGTTTCCCTTATGACGCTGCCTTCTCAGGTCCGGCCAGAGAGTGGATTACCCTCCTGGGCGTGCTAAGTGGGGGAAGTGGAACTACACCCCAAAGAGGCATAATCTTGGCAAAATATTACAAAATACAGCAGCCTAATGATGATTACAGTTAATAGCATATATGAACGTTATTTGAGTTACACGGCTGCCTTAAGAAAAATAAATCTCAGACTATAAATAAGGAAAATAAGTTAGATGGTAGGTTAATTACATAGCCACGGAATATAAAAAAATAAAAATAAATAAATTGGATGATGAAGGGAAGCCACGGAGAAGCTGGTCGGTTTCAGCTTTTTGGCAGACGCGAGAGAACGCTGTGATTGCGCGGAATGTTTTCGCTGCCAGGGAAGGGAAACAGAGCGCTTTTTCTCAGACTTGAGAGGAAAGGGTGTGAAATGAGACCATAATTACAGGAACTAACAGACTGGGCTGTGATTGCTCCACCACGTGGCCCTCGTGCGGGGAGGTGAACACAGGGCCTTTCACTCAGGGGTTTGTAATGGTGCACATGTGGGGTCACCCCGAGGTAGGAATGACACTGTGGTATCCTTTTTTTGTTTTGTTTTGTTTTTGATTTTTTTGTATTTTTCCAAAGTTAGAAGTGGGGAGGCAATCAGACTCTCGCATGCGTCCGACCGGGATCCACCCGGCATGCCCACCAGGGGGCGATGCTCTGCCCACCAGGGGCGTTGCTACGCCGGGGCTGGAGCCATTCTACTGCCTGAGGCAGAGGCCATGGAGCTGTCCTCAGCACCTGGGCCAACTCTGCTCCAATGGAGCCTTGGCTGCGGGAGGGGAAGAGAGAGACAGAGAGAAAGTGGTGGAGAAGCAGATGGGCGCTTCTCCTGTGTGCCCAGGCCGGGTATCAAACCCTGGACTTCCACACGCCGGGCCCATGCTCTACTGCTGAGCCAGCTGACCAGAGCTGACACTGTGATATCTTAAATAAAGAAAAAGCAATGCTGACAAGTTTCTGGGTTTTTTTAGGAGTGCAGAGGTAGATGTCAACATTAGACAAATTATAGGTGCATATCCTAAAAAGAAAATGTTTGGAAAAAAGTATTTTGATTTTTTTTTTTTTTTTTTTTTGGTATAAATTAGGATGCAGGAAATGATAAAAAACATTTGATTGGATTAGCCTCCAAGGCCCAGTCTCAGCACCTTGCTCATTCTGCAGACCTGGCCAACGACCTCAGAGTTCCTGGTTCGATTCAGAACATAAGTGATTTTGTGAGGTGTGCATCACGTATGGATTCATGGGTATCCATTGTAAAGAGCAAGATACATATTGTATATATTTTTAAGAAAGCTGAGTAATGATGTCATTTAGCAAGGACTCATGAAAATTTTATTTAAAAAAAATTATTTAAAAATCAAAGTTCCATTTTTTTTTTTTCCCCTCTGAAAAATTTACTTGTCCCTGGCTGGTTGGCTCAGCGGTAGACCATTGGCCCAAAGTGTGTTAGTCCCCGGTTCGATTCCTGGTCAGGGCACACAGGAGGAGCAATCATCTGCTTCTCCACCCCTCCCCCTTCTCCCTCTTTCTCTCTCTCTTGCCCCCCCTGCAGCCATGGCTCAAACGGTTTGAGCAACTTGGCCACGGGCGCTGACGTTGGTTTCATGGCCTCACCTCAGGCTCCAAAATGGCTTCATTGCCAAACAATGGAGCAGTGGCCCCAGATGGGCAGAACATCGCCCCATAGGGGGCTTGCTGGGTGGATCCTGGTTGGGGTGTGTGCGGGAATCTGTCTCTGCCTCCCCACCTCTCACTTAAGAAAATTTACTTGCCTTCTGCATGTGAAATCAGGTGGAACTGGAACGTATGACCAGGCATCCACAAAGGTGTGAAAGCTTTATACTCATCTCTTTACTGAAAAGAAAGAAGTCCTTATTAAAGACGGGCTCATGAAAACCGGAATTTTCACATCGGGCAGAACTTCTATGGAGAGGCAGCAGAGAAGAAATTCCAGCTGATGTCTTTGTCAGGCTCTCCGGCAGGTGCTGAACAGGCTGAATTGATAACTCGGCCAAAGCTATTGACTTTCCGTGTGGCCATAGATCAGACATCGCTTTTGCTGTCCGCTGCGGTAATGAAGTTGTGTCCACCTGGTCTGGGTGCAGTCTATACCTATGGTCATGGTAGAATAAAAAAAAACAAAAAAAAACAGCGCTATTTTTCAAAGGGAAGGGGACCAGCGCTAAAGCTTTGAAATGGTGTCAGCATTTTTGGAAACTAGTGAACTGAATCAAAGGAAATAAACAGAAACCCTCTAACTATTCTGGGGCTGAATTAGAAAACATTTGGTATCCAAATCTGCTCCGTAATCTCGGAGACTCCGTCCTTACAAATGACATGTTTTGTGGCATCCGAAAGGGCGTGCTCAGCATCAGGTGATGCTCCTGGCTTCGTCAGCCACTGAGTGCTGACTCCAGGGCTCGTCCTCTGATGGGTCATCAGAGATAAACGTGCTTGCCGGACCTGTGAGTAGGAAGACAGAGCAGCCCTAGTTTGGGAACGCCAGGGAAAAGACCGACTTCTTTGCACGTACGAACAGTTTTGAGTTGGACCATTGCATATTTGGTAGAAGAACTCTGAATACACTGAAATGGATACTTCAACGGGTAAAAACCAACATGATAGTTCATACATTTATAGCCAATTTTAAAAATTAAAACCATCTCTATTCGTTTTGATTTGATGATACTCTTGGGACTTCCGGTCAGTAATTTTTAGGAAGTTACATCTCATCCAGTCTGGATGAAATCAGGCAATCTACTCTTTACACTGGTGGAAAGTCTGAGTTGTGAGCTTTGAAGGAGAGACAGTTCTCAGCGATGTTCGTGGAAAGAGAACAAGAGGCATTTGGAAAAGGGATTTATTTATCCAGGCATTAGACACACTTGACAGATCACTGTGGCGACCTCCTTAGTTGCATTGAAACAAGCAAACATGCTTTACCAGGTATTACTTCTTTCCTTGACACACCTTAGCCAGCCTGTTTTTCCCTTTTCCTTCTAATGATGACAAGCAGCAGCAGAACACTCAATTTTGAAGTGACTCTCACTGTACTTTTGGTAAGCAAGTGTTCTCAACATTCTTTAAAGGTATTGTGTGATGAATAAATGTTGAAGTAATATAAGGTTATAGTAATTAAATATATAGAAATATAAAAATATGGAAGATACATAAAAGTAATTAAAATGATATTAAAATAATTATTAAAATTAAATAAAGTTATGCCATTTGGATAGGAATTAATATAGTGGCTTGGTGCCATAACTCTGTAATGTGATAAACAGACTCTGACTTACAAGCAGGGCCCAGTTAGTATGTGTGTGTGAAGTTATACCTAGATAAGAAGTGGCTTGGTGTTATTTACATTAACTTTGTAAGTCTTAAAAAGTGGTTTGATGTAAACATTTCAGTAGATTGACATAGAGGGGATTCCCTGCGAGAAACTGCCAAAAAAGGAGGTTTGAGGTGATAATCCTGTAGATTGACACCTGTTAGAAGGTTGTTGGCCAGAAAAGGTACTAAAGCTGAGGGGCCCCCTGCTGCAGTAGTTGCCCAGACTCCAGCGTTGATGTGGACTGTCTCCACGCCACTCTGAGCTCTGACCAAAGACAGCCGAGAGGAGCATGCCGACGGGGGCCCCTTAAGCTGTACCCAGGCACGCCAAAAGGATTTGTGAGTAATAAATTGCCTGTGGGATTATTGCAACTAATTTGTGTGTCGGTCGTGTCTTTCCTCCGGTGGCACTTATCAGTAGCATCCTCACAGCCGCCTCAAGAGTAGTCTCGAAGAGGCTGCCAGCCCTGCTGATAAGCAGGAGTGTCCCACTGCACGGGGAAGTCGAATCAGGGATGCCTGATCAACGTAGAGCTTGGGTCTACTGAGACAACAAACAATATGTATTTTTTAAGGTTACTATACATATATTTTTCTGAAAATACAACTGTGTTGATATATTTTATTGGTATAATTAACTTAGGAACTTCCAGTAAAATTAATGGAGAGCAGGAGACTTTTATGCTTCCTGAAGGAGGCAGGGGTTGCGAAGGCCTGAGGGGTACTCCCAGCGTAGGCCCCAGGTGGGAGAATAAAGTTCCTTCATTCGCCTGGCTGACTTTAGGGCTGTGAGTGTATTTTTTCCCACGTGAACTGCCCCTGGGAGAGAAGGCGGCAGGGGTATGTTCTTAAGCAGCATAATCAGATGTTCTAGAAAACAGTTTCGCAGTGCGGTTGAGATTTGAAACGCTTAGAGAAGGCATGAAATGTATCAGAACTAGAGTAAAACCCCTGTCTGTCTGTCTTCGTGGGTTAAAAAATGACTTTGCCTCCTTCCCTGGTCACGCTGTTTTCAGGTGTGTTCTAGTTGCACAGTGAAGACAGTCTGAAAACTCCAGGTTATTGTTCTTTCATTAGTGAAATGATGTTCTCTATCCACGAGGCGGACCACCTGCTTGTGCTCATGTTCCTTCCTCACTTCGCTTTTCAAGGCTCACCCCTACTGTTAGGGTCTTGTCTAGCAAGGAGGTGGATGCTGTCCCTTAGCTTAGCACCCTTTCCTGTCCTCTGTGGAAGGGTGCCAGTTACCAGGAGCGGTCCCTGCCATTCCCTGGGCTGGCAGAGACAAGCCAGCCTCTGTCAGATGAGAATCCGGTGCCTGTCAAGACCTCTGGGCGGATTTGATGCTCATAGCTGCTCTGTGGGGTCTCAGCCAAGTGGCTTATTCTATAGGGGAATTAAGTTAAGTAAAAAAAAATGCAAATGTATCCATTTATTCTTTATCCTTTGGGGTTCGTTTATTTGGTGTGCTTATTTACACATAACAGTGTATTATTGCGTTACTATGTATCTTGCCAAGAACTGAACTTTTCATACTTGCCTTTCAAGTATGCTGATTGAGTAACAAGCTGTAGGTCAAGTCTGGCTAGGTCCAATTGTTGTTTTTGAGATTCTAAAGGAAACTCTGAAATGGAAGATTTAAAAAAGAAAAAAAAAAAAAGGAAAAAAGACAAAGCTACAGCAGTTTTTTGTGCTCAGGATCCTGTTGGCTCTCCTGCCCTGATGCTGACCCAGTACAGGGTAAGGACTTGGTTTGGGTTTTGAGTTGTGCCGGGAGGCTGGCTGAGGGCCCTCCCCTGGCTGCATGCCATGAGTAACCATACGGTATTTGTGGAATGCAGATCATGGCTTCATCTTCCTCTCTGTTTGAATAGGTGGGAACCTGTGCTAGCAGGTAGAATGAAGTACAAACGAAAGCATTATCCCAGCACTATTCGTGCCGGAGCGTGGCTGCGTTCATCTGCTCAGGAAGTTGTGATTCTGGACGGACTCCGAAGAGAACTGAGGGTGATAGGCACTAGCTGTGGTCAGGGGCCACAGCTTCATGTGTTTCCGCTTCCTTTGCTTTGATGTCACAGGTGTTGGGCCTGGGGCCTCTCTGGGAGGCTGGTAGGCAGGTAGGGCTCCATGGTGAGGTGTGGCAGCGCCTCCCACCGTGCTCGTGGGCAAGGTACCAGTACCATGCTGCTTTCCCATCCCCCACACCCTCAGGCTCCGCCCAGGTCCTGACTATGAGGGGGACACTCTGTGCTCACAGGGGCAGAGCACCCCATCTCTGCCCGTGTCAGGCATGACTCCACTCTTGCTTCTGGGTAAGAGTGAGTGGGGTCCTGTCCATCCGGACAGAACCTTAGGACTCAGTGTCCCACCCCCTCCCTGTCCCCGCCCTTCACCAGCAGCACACTGGAGTATAGACTTGGGGAGGGTCTCACAGCCAGTGTGACCTAGAGCCCCGGCCAGGGCCTGGGGCAGCCCAGGACTCTGTCCTCCAGTGTGGGACGGTCCTCAGACTCCCTGCCCTCCGGTCCCAGGGGCCTTTCAGGCTCTGGACTGAGTGTCTTTGTCGCCCCGTACTGGTAGTAAATGGCTTTTCCAGCGCTGGCCTGGGGAGGGGGGTCACACCATGCGCTGTGAGTCCCTGAGGGACCCTGAACCCTGCTGGAGATGGCATGCCTCGTGGCTTAAGAACGAGCTGCTAGGGTGAAGCTGCTATAACGGAGCACTCGCCCCAGGGGAGATGCTGAGGTCCTCGTTTGAGTACCCGACTGTCCTTACTCTTCCCAGAAGCTCTGCGAGGCTCTTCTCCTTACCTCCAGTTTACAAGAGGCTGCAGTTCCTGACGTCACACAGGTGGAGAGTGGAGGGGCTGAGACACCAGCCCTGCCTGCCCTCTGCGCAGCAGGGCTTTGGCCACGCCTCCCCGGCCACACCTCCGTGGCCACGCCTCCCAGGCCACGCCTCCTGTGGCCACGCCTCCTGCACACGCACCTGCTCCAGGCCGGACAGCTCCGCTCGGCGCCCCTCTCTTCAACCCTCCTTCAGTCCATTCCCTTCAGTTCCAGTTTAACCACGATCATCTAATAAAAGCCCTCTCTTCTTTAAAAAATATTTCTAAAAATTGGGTTTATTGGGGTGACACTGGTTAACATAATTATACAGGTTTCAGGTGCCCAATCCTATAATATATCCCTGTACACCATATTGTGTTCACCGCACCCCCCAAGTCAAGGCTCCGTCCATCACCATTTATCCCTCCATACCCTTCTCCTCCAACCCCCCACAATCACAACACTGTCGTCCGTGTCTGTGAATTGTTTGTTTCTCTTTCTTTGTCCTTTTTTTGCTCAATTCCTCTAGCCCCTATCCCAGCTACCCCCCCCCCACACACATAGCTGTCAGCCTGCTCTCTATCTGTGAGTCTGTCTCTATTTTGTTTGTTTGTTTTGTTCATTAGATTCCACATATAAGTGAAATCATATGGTACTTGTCTTTCTCTGACTGGCTTGTTTCACTTAGCACAATGCTCTCCAGGTCCATCCATGCTGTCGCAAAAGGTAAGATTTACTTCTTTTTCATGAATGTGTAGTATTCTCTGTGTAAATGTACCACAGCTTTTTTTATCCATTGATCCGCTGATGGACACTTGGGCTACTTCCAAATCCTGGCTATTGTAGATAATGCTGCAGTGACCATAGGGGTGCATATATTCTTTTGAATTAGTGTTTTGGGGTGACCTCTTTCCTTTTAAAACTCTATTATATGGAGGCAGGGCTGTGTAGAGGGCGATCGTCAAAGGCAGATTGCACAATGAAAGGCTGTTTTTCGCACTAGGCTCTTGCGGTCCTTAGGCTCGGAGCCCTGGAGCATGCGCCGGTGTGGGATTAGGCTGCTCCGGCCTTTCCTTCCTAATCATGTCACCAGACATTTGTCCACAAGAGGTGACAACAAAGCATGTATTTCTAGTTCTCAAACCCAAGGGACAGCAGCACCTAGAGGAATTTAATGTCCCCATGCCCGCCTGGTGGACCGCGTCAGCAGGCTTGAGGACTTGCCGGGTGAGCAAGACTTCCGATTCCAGTGACTTCTGCAACTCCCAGGGGTCTTCCTTAGCGCCTTCCAGCGGCACCTGTAGACCGTGAATGCTCCAGGGCGAAGATGTGCTCTGGCCCATATTAGCTACTGTACAAGGGGGCGTACGCTACAGATTAAAGAGGCTGTGACAACAATACCGCCTCGTCCTTCACGCGCGGCCTCGGGTCCCGCGCCTTCCCCCAGTGGGCAGACGTGCCCAGCCACGTACCTTGTAAAATCGGCTACCACACTTTCCGCGAGGCATGGTTTTTAACAAGACACTGTGTGCTGTGTCCTTGAGAACTTGAGAAGGCCTCAGGTGTATTAAAGTAGTAATTTGACAGCTTTATGTCACGGTTTTTCAAGCTGCATCCCATCATCTGTCACCCACTTGAAAATTATTTTGGATTAAAATAGTCGTATAGTAAGTTTACACTGGCCCGAGTAGAAAAATTTAAGCAGAGATACTTTCTTTTAAAACTTTCCCTTGTTTTGGAGGTGGGGGGTCTAAAGCTAATAAAATATTCTCACCACCTCCCATTGTTCCCCATATTGCACTGTGAGTTATTTCTCACCTACTTCCTAGTTTCGTTGAAGCCTGGTTTATTTCCCTAGGCCATGGGCCTTAGATACATTTCGGTTGCATCTGGTATGAAAGCATGCTAGAGAGAGTCCAACGAGCAGTCAACCGTCTTAATCAACTTCAACAGCTTCTCAAATAAATATTTTCAAAAATATGATTGAGTGTAAAAAAATTTTTCATTGATTTCAGAGAGACAGTGGGGAAGGGAGAGAGAGAGAGAGAGAGAGAGAGAAGCATCACCTCGTGGTTCCACTTAGTTCTATTTAGTGGCGCACTCATTGATTGCTTCTCCTACGTGCCCTGACTGGGGGGAGGGGGTCGAATCCGTAACCTCAGCGTGCTCTTTATCTACCGAGCCACCCAGCCAGGTTAACAAAAACTTCATTCAGTATACAGATGATATGTTGAAGAATTGTGCCCCTGAAGCCTGTATAATTTTATTAACCAATGGCATCCCAATAAAGTCAATAAAATTTTTTAAAATTAAAAAAATAAAATAGAACTCAAAAAACAAAAACCCCATCTGTTTGATTTGTGAGATAAACTTCAAAGGAAAGCAAAGAGAGAAAAATGTGCCTTTTATGGGAATAACTGTTTTAACCGACTGAACATTTTATTGTGTGCGCACTGTGTAATGCAGAGATACTAGCACCGTGGGAGAAACACGGCGGCTTGTGGCCTCACCAGGGCCACGTGGCGCAGACTGGCTGGTGGCCAAGGGCCAGCGTGGTGTTGCTGGGAGGTCCCCTGGGCTCACGCAAGGGGTCAGATCAGTGCAGCTGGACTAAGGCTCACCTTGGACCTCTGACTGTGGAACCCAAGTCGGCTTCCTTTTTGCCTGCACGTCCAGAATGCCCTCCATGTCCTCTCCTCACGTGGCCGTGGGCTTGAGGACGGGGTGGGCGGGGAGGAAAGGGGTGGGAACCGTGGCTCTTAGACACCAAGGAGGCTGCACAGCAAAGAAACTTCACAGAGTTTACTGGTCGGTAAGTGGTAATTTTATACAACGTATAAATTAGTGGAGGTGGCAGTAATACCAACAGCAAGCTGATAAAGCCCTTGTGATATGCCAGGCAGTACATATAGCCTCACTCTATTTGATCTTCTCAACAAAGCTTTGAGGGAGGTGCTGTTATTAACTCGGGAGGAGGAGACTAAGGCACAGGGTGATTAAGTCACTTGTCTGGGCTCACCCAGCTGCAGTCACTCTGAACTCAGAAAGTGTGGCCACAATCTCTGTACTCTGACAGTACTTAACATAAGGCAAAAGTGCATTTAATTGTTATGGAAGATGTTGATCAGACCCTGAGACAGAGGGAACGGTGTCACGCGTGCCTGGCTGGGCAGCTTCACTGACAATCAGCACGTGGTCCGTCTTGTTCCACCTGTGCTGCCTCATGCACCTTTACCTCCGCTTCGGATGAACTTGAAGCAGATCCCCGACATCCTGTATTTCCAGTGTAAATACTTATGTATCAACCTCTAGGCCGTGGCTTTTAAAAAAAACACAGTCACAATGGCCTTATCTCACCTGAAAAGACTGTCGGTTCTTTCTTAATATCAACCTCCAGATCGTGTTCGCATTTCTCTGATGGTTTCACAAACATTTCTTTGTTCAAATCAGGATCCAAACCAAAGAGAGCTTCTTTTTAATAGTGAATATATATATATTAATAGATAGATATATAATTTTTTAAAAATTAAAAGCAAAGTACCTGAACATGTGAACTTACTGAACTTCATCCGGTCAGTATTTATCACAGGTCTGTGTTTTGCAAGGCACAGATCGAGGACGACAAAAGATATTTCCAAGGAGTTGCTGACCGCCCCGTGGTGACTGGCTGGGTTTAGAAAATGGAGGATATGGGCCCGTTTTGCCTCCAAGGCTTATAACCTTGGCTGAGTGACCCAGGGGTGGAGCTCTTGACCGAGACAGGGAAGGGAGAAGGGGGGAGGGGGAAGGGCGAACCAGCCCAGGAAGATGAGGCGGGGCTGGCTCGGGTTTGCACTGAGAACCTAAATCCGTATTCCGTCCTGCGTGTGTGTTTTCCGCGTCCCATTCTTCCATCTCTGCCTTTCCACCCGACTCTTCTTTCAATGACAGGTGAAAAGTCATTATGTTAGATTTATTTGCTTTCCTTAAAAAAAAATTGATAGAAATTTGGATGCTCTTAACAATGAGTCTTTGAGGTAGAGTACACAGTGTGCTGGGGGTAAATCCATGCGCGTTGGCGGCATAACCCCCGTGGCGACAGACGTCGGTTTAAGATGCATGCTTTTCATGGTTCCGTCTGCCTCTAATGCACTGGAAAATGTCTTGTCAGATGAGTAAGCATTCAGAGACCCGGAGACGTGAACTTTGGTGAAATATTTCTGTTTGCTTTGAAATTACTCATCTCTCTGCTTGGGGGACCTTGCTCACTTCAAAGTAAAGTGTTGTGATTTACCTTGTGTTTGATGTACTTTTTTCTGTATTTAACCGAGATCGCACTTGAACACGAGATGGATAATCACGTGCGTGCTGTAAAAATCGACTGCGGAGCTCCCGCCGCAGACAGGAGTCCCGGCAGGTCGGCTTCCGTGGTAACAGGCACAAGAAAGCAAGCTCTTCGGCTTGGGTGCCAACCAGGGGATTAGAACAGCAATTTGCTTATTTCAGCTGTTTTTTATCAGCAGCATTTATGAAGTTGACTAATTTCTTCCACAGATATTTTGCCAACGAATATTAAGAAAGAGATTTTCAGAAATAAACTTTTACTCTTTTCCTAGTCAAAGAGGTAGTTTTCAGGCTTTTAGAAATCTATCATCCTTTTCTTTGGAGGTAGAATTCTATTTGATTTATGCCTGAATCATTTTTTATACTCATTAAAAGTTATTTTCAAAACTGAACTGTGAAACTGCTACTGTTTTGTTCTTTTCCTGAAACATTTAATTAATCTCCTGTGCTTTGAATTTTTTCAAATGTTTATTTTATTGATTTTAGAGAGGGAGGGAGGGAAAGAAACAGGGAGGGAGAGAGAGAGAGAAACAGACAGGAACATAGATCTCCTCCTGTTTGTGCCCTGACCGGGGATTGAACCAGCAACCTCTGTGCTTCGGACGATGCTCTAACCAGTTGAGCCATCTTAGCAGTGCTATGCTTTGAATTTAACATCGGGCATACAAGTTCTTGTTTTTATTTAGATTTTATTTATTCAATTTTAGAGAGGGGGGAGGAGCAGGAAGCATCAACTCCCATATGTGCCTTGACCGGGCGAGCCCAGGGTTTCGAACCGGCGACTTCAGCCTTCCAGGTCGATGCTCTATCCACTGCGCCACCACAGGTCAGTTCTTGTTTTTAACAATTAAAAATATTAATCTCTCTATTCAGCATTCTTTAAGACTGCTGTGGCTTTAAAGACAGCAGGTGTGTTGGGCAGATAAAATGTATTATGCTCACTTTGTTAAAGATGGCGCTGCCCACATGGAAGCTGTCGCCCAGGTGATATTAATGTGTGTTAGGGACGGGCTGTGGGCAGGCAGGATCCTGTAGCCTGGGGCTTGGTTTTGGGATTAAGCCTTTCCCACCCTTTTTGATGTGGGGTGGTGCAATCCCATCATGCCCCAGATAAGTGACTTTGTATTAGAGACTTCCCTATTTTGTATATTGGATTAAAGGTTTTGATTTCTACACTATAAAATGGGGGCAGAACGGGAGCTTGCTCTCTTGGTTCCTGAGATTAATATTAGAGGAGAGAGCAGAAAGGAGAGCAGAGAAAGGCCACATGGAGGGGGCCAGGAGAAGCAGCCAAGATGGCGGAGTGTTGAGTGAGAAGCCAATTTGTGCAGAGAGAAGGAGATGGGGAACAGAGGTGAATAAGGCTGGTGAGCTAGAAACCTTTGATTCTAGGAAACTCGGATAAGTCAGTAGCTTTGTGAGCACTGAATGTGAGTGGGTTTTGGAGCCCAGTGTGTGTTTTTACTTGCCCGCCGGGTGCAAGCTAGGATTAAAGACTATGGCCCATCAGCTTTTGGCTCTGTTGTTTCTTTACCGACTGTCCGAATCCAATGAGAACCTGCATGGGCCAGGCTTCTATGATGGCGGCCGTGCCTACTGGCCATACAAGGTGCTTCCTAGACTTACTGTGATCACTGTATAAATGTTAAATCACTATGTTGTACACCTGAAACTGATATAATATGGTATGTCACTTACAATTAACAATACATTAATAAAAAATAGGCTGCCGTGGGATTGTGAGTTATAGTCGTAGCAGAGAGAAAAGAAGAGAAATGTGGCAGAAGCCTGTTTCCACTGCATTTCTGTTCAGACGCTTAATCTGTTGTCACGATACTGCCTTGTGTTTCTCCTGTGATGGGCCTTGCCAAACTCTAGAACTCACCAGTACTGCATCTGACTAGAAGATTCTATATACCGTGAACATTTCTGTGAGGAAGAAGATTATTGTTCCTTACTTCCTTGTGATTTTGGATTAAACCGTAAATCACTAGGAGTAGGAACAGTTCACATTTTAACTTTCATATGGAAATTGGCCCCTGGTCACGTGGTCTGAGCCGCTGGCCACGCCCATCCTGATTCCAGATCTTCCTCTGGGTTTGCTGTTCCAGCTGGCTTGACTTGGGGTTTCTGTTCCCTGTCATCAAAGGCAGCTCACTAATCCTAGTGGTAATGAACTGTGTAAACACATCATCTTCTGCGCTTCCTATTCAAACAGAGTGATTCTCTCTGGGCCAAGGAATGTAGGCTCTCAAAGAATCGTGAAGAAAAGCCAACAATTGTGCTGAGCGTCTGCTGTGGGTCAAGCACGCGTCTGCTGACTCGCACAGTTCATGTCCATTTGCTCATGTGGCTGTGAGTGACACGGTGGAACAGCAAGTCCTATGTACCCCTTTCCCACTGCTGCCGGCGCTGGCTGGCTGTGGCAGTTTCTGGGCTGTCAGCAGGTGCTTAGCGGCTTCTGGGCACAGGGCCTGCAGGGGGGCGGTTGTGTGCTATTCCCAGTGTCTGCGTGAGAAGAACTGTTCTCACTTCTGCCCCTGATAAAGTAGGCAGGTTCCCCTGGGTGCATTCTTATGTGCTTTTATGCCAACTTGTTTTCCTTGCACATGGTAGAAATTTGGGCCAAATTATGTTCTGACTAAAATGAACAGATATTTTTCTCCCATCGGCCAAGTGTCAGCAGATGTAGTTGATGAAATTCTCAACTGGTGAGGTCCGTTCTCCCTGCACTGAGGGATTGCTACTGTGGATGGTAACATTGTCTCCTAGATTCCACCGGGCCATGGGCGGTAGCTATTGTGTGCTTCTTCCTGGGGAGGGAGGGAGGGATGTCTAGTGAGGGCCAGCGTTGGGAGAGATGGTGATGATGGTTCTGGGACCCTGACCTTGGACCTGGCTTCACCGTTGACCCCCCTCTATCCCTGTGCGCAGAGCTGGTCCGGCCTGGCATGGGACCTTGATCACAAGGCAGTTGGACGAGGGAATTTGAGGGTGGTATGGCGTTCATCCATTGATTGAATTTTTTAGCTGGGGTAGAAAATGTATCTCTCATCACATTACACATCAAATGTGTAATGTTTCAGTGAGCTGCTGGTCATCACAGACCAGCAGCTCACTGAAAAGGAATTAGTCATGTGAGCTTCACTCGCAACTGGGAAGCAATCACATCTCGGGTCCCCCTCCGAGAATAAGACATTTGTCATGGTTTTAGTGTGTCGTCTGATGCACCATCTACACATCTGGAAATGTCGCGATAATAGGGGACGATTGAATGAGAATGCTTCGCAGAAAGATGTGAAAAGTTTGCGGTAACAGGCAGGTCTGCGTTTTTAGAAGATAATTTTGTTGTTGTTGCATGGAATTACATTGTCTGCAGTTCTGAAGTCATCCCTAGGCTGGCCTGAGGACTGTGGGGCTCTGGGTCACACCCTCTCAGTAGTGGTACCCACAGTGGCCGAACCTTAGGCCTGAGTGGCGGGTTGAGGGGTGTTGGGGTGGGGTGGTGGGGTGATGGGGTGGGCAGGGGAGGACGGCGGAGTCCAGAGGCAGCTGTTGGCTGCTAGAGGTCTGCAGGGCAGGAGGATGTAAGAGGCAGGATACAGAAGGTCGGAAAGGTTGTCCTGTTAAAAGCAGGCCCCCAGAAAGTCACACCAATGCAGAGAAAGGTTTAGCGGGAAAGAAACTTGGCTCTTTTTCCTACATTCATTGCTGCTGCCGGTTCTGCCTTGAACTTGGGATCTTTCCTGTCCTTGCCCAATTGGAGTTCCTGTCCGGAAACGGGGTTAGACGGTTTCTGAAAACACAAGTCATTGTGTGCCTCCTGAGAAGTAGATTTTTGATGACCCTGATGGAAAATTTGGAAATTTGTAATGTTTTGTATCAGGTTTAAATTATAGGCAAAAGGATGGTCTAGAGTTGTTTTGTTAGATGCTATATTAATCGACCATTACGTAAAAAACTCGACTGCATTGTAAAAGAAACAAAGCTTTTAATAAATTGTGTTAATCCCGTTCCTGGGCACTCTCTCTCTCTCTGTGGGCCCCACACACCCTGTCCCGACTTCCGAGTCTTTGCTTCTTCACTGCTCTGCCCAAATCCTCCCTGGCCTCCAGGCTTGAGCCATCTGGTCACCTCCTCCCTGAAGCCAACCCCAGAAACTCTGGAGCTTGCTGGTTTCTGTTTGTCTCTGAGAGCCATGGCTTTCATTATCCCTCCCGAGCCTCTGACACTGAATCATCTCATGTCACCTAGAGAGGACCCTATAGCAATGCGCTAAGGAGCCTAAGAAGTTTTTTCCCCCAAAACTCCAGAAAACTAGATTCTGCAGCCCGTTAGTAGTCTGCTACTAGTGTCTCCTTCACTGTCATTATGTTTTTTCTCAGAATCTTTCGTCCATTATCACGAAGAAGTATTTTATAATAATACCCTTCCATATATAAGGGGCGGGGCAAAAGAAGGTTTACAGTTGTTTCTATGGAAAATAACACAATAACTAATAAATGATAATACAAGGATAAAACTGGGTTTCGTAAACTCACAACTGTAAGCCTACTTTTGCCGCAACCTGTACTTAAAGGATAGCAATAAGTCTCTTTAAACTTTACTTCTGCTCCGGTCACTCTGAAAACTCTCGGCTGTGCCGTGCTGCCTTTTTTCAGTCTTAAATGATTTTGGAAGCTTGGTTCATCATTAAGACTATTTTCACTAATTTGTTACCAGGTTTAGACGATCCAGGGTGATGGTGGACCTAAAGTTTCTCCTCTGAGGTAGATATGGTTCAGTCAGTTTTAACACTGATGGGTTCAGTTCTTAATACTCTTTCTAAATTTAGCTAAAGTTCTTTCTGCTGCATCTAATAACTGCTTGCCAAAAGTCAAGTCCAGCCCGACGGGCCAGGGACCCTCTGATTTTATGGGAATTTTCGTGCTTTGCGACCCGATGCGGCGTCTCAGAACCTCGTCCGGGCTCCTCCGCAGTGCTGTCAGGTCCAGAGCCGTCCGGCGAGGTCCAGATCCCCGTTGGTAACGATGAGGCTGGGGTGTTGTAAAATGCTGTCTCCCCGGGGAAGTCCATAGCGTGGGTATTTCCCTCAGAGTAGATCATTTGTCAAGTGTTCCTTAACCCCTCTCTCTAATCCACCCCTTGAAACCTCCAGGTTATGCGGAAAATGTCCTGAAAAAATGCAAGCACACACAACGGATCACCAGAACACCTCGTTCTGGTTGTTACAACAGAGCCCTGGCCAGCGGGGGTGGAGGCAGAGGGAGTGGAAGGCTGTAGGCGGAAGACGGCCTTGGCGTTTGCACAGGATATGTTTCATTCCAGGCCTACAACCGTTTCACCAAAGCAGGTGGAACATGAGAAGGTGTTGTCACAAGATCCAGGCCTGAATGTACTTTCTCCGCTTACTCCCAGCTGAGCCTCCAACGGAAAGCCATTTATCCTTCCCAGCCTCAGCCTTCCCATCTGCAGAATGGCTGCAGTAGCATCATTTGCAAGCTGTCTTGTGTCTCTGAGGTTCTGTACAGTGATAGCTGGTGGGCAGCTGGTCAACCGCGACTCTCTTGTTCGTGGTTTGCTCCCTCTGGGCCAGGAGCAGTGTGGGTCAGCTGGCAGCCTTAGGGGTGAGAGGTTGCCATGCTTCCTGCAGTCTGCAGGATCGGGAGGCAGAATGGAGCCGGGAGAGGTGTGGGGGTGCTGTCTCAGCCTCTGAGAGTGAGCTGCACGGTGTACCCGGGTCCTGTGACTCACACAAGGTGGGGGCTGTCGACATCCCGACAGTCCCCCGTTGTCTCTCAATCACGAAGATCCGGCCTTTTTGTCTTACGATGACATTGCTATAAGCCAAGGGGAACGCAGAGTCTCCTGAGCATTAGCTGCTCCCTTTCCATTTCAGTTTGAGACTTTCATTCCTTCACTCGTCAAACCATGTTCAGCACTTACTCTGTCAGGCGCTGTGCTGGGGGCGGGGGGTCCTGCCGCAGCTTCGAGTCTGTGGTGGAAGAGCCGGGACATCCTTCTGACCCAGGATTGCAGAGGCAGAGGGGAGCCCGTGGATGAGCCGCGACTCTTGGGGTGTCAGGGCTGGGTGGAGAGAGGCGTCCCGGAGCACGTGCCCTTCGGAGTTCAGTGCAGCCCAGCAGCGCCGAGGAAAAATGTGCGGGCCCTGAATCCGAGCACAGCCGTTCTAATTCCAGCTCCTCCCCCTAACCCTGAGCCCAGACAGGTGTGCGCACGTGTGTGTGTGCGCGCGCGCGCGCGCGTGCGTGTATATACACAGAGAGAGAGAGAACCCCAGCATTTTCATCTGGAAATAGGCGAAGAACATAATAAAGGCCTTGGCACAGTGTTTGGCAACCAATAGGCTTTTTAAAAATATGTTAATTAAAAGTGAATTAATTAATGTAAATTTGTCCTTGCTCCCTTCTTACTGCCTTTCACATCATCACAGGAGGCAAATCCTTGTCGTGGAAGGGCACTGGAATTGGTAGCTAGGCCTTCCTGGCTCTGCCACTAACCTGCTGTGACACTGGTCATAAAGCAGTTTGTGTGATATTTATCCTTCTGTGCCTGTCTTAGTTCACAGAGCATCATTGTCAAGTTTCATCCATGTAGCAAGGGTTAGACTTTCATCCTTCTTACTGGTCGAATAATATTCCATTTTATGTATACACCAAATTTTATCAATCCATTTATCTGTTGAGGGACACAGGCTGTTTCCACTTTTTGGCTATTGTGAATAATCCTACTATGAATATGGGTGTGCAAATATCTGTTAGAGTGGCATTCACTTTTTAAAAACATTTTCCTTGAAATTATGAGCTAACACATACTCCCTGTGGGTCATGTAGACCAGTGATTTTTAACCTTTTTTTTTCATGGCACAAACACACACTAATTACTAAGGTCAGTGCCCCTGACTAAATACAACCATTTTCATCTCATGGCACAAATAAATTAGTTACTAAAGAAGAAGAGGTCAGGGCCCCTTTTTCTTTAGTAATTAGTTTATGAGTGCGTGAGAAACAAAGGTTGAAAATCACTGATTTAGACAATGAAGAGAATTAAAATAAAAAATCACTCATAATGGCATTATTCAGAAATACAGTTAGTGACATTTTTTATAGTTAGTAATTTTTTACATTAAAAGCTATATATTACATTTTGTATCACTCTTAACATCGTTTTGTGATCATTAGAATTATTTAAAATATTTTAATGACTACAAAAGATAATTTTCTGCCAACTATTTTTATTATTTTAGATCATTTTGAAATTTAACATATAAAAAGGTATACATATTTAATTTTAGAACTTGGCTTACACTATATTGTGGGGGCTGGCAAGCTGGAATTTTGCAGGGCAGGGCAGGGCAGGCCGGCAGGCTGGGGAGCCAGGGAGAGGCAGTGTCGCAGTCTTCAGCCAGAAGGCAGTCTGGAGGCAGAATTCCTTCTTCCTGAGAGACCTCGATCTTTTTTCTCTTAAAGTCTTCAACTGCCTCAGGTCCACCTATGTTATGGAGGGTAATGTGCTTTTCTCAAAGTCTACCGACTAAATGTTAATCTCATCTAAAAAATACCTTCACAGTGACATGTGGACTCGTGTTTGACCAAATATCTGGGTAGCATGGTTTAGCCAAGTAGACACATAACATAAGCCATCACACTGATCTAAAAAGTTTGGGTACCACTCAGTTGAACATTCTCCTACATATATGCAAAAATAAAATTTAAAAATTTACTCAGTTTTTCCTGGGAGACACTAGAGGGCGCTACGAACAAGGAAAACGGAAGAGATAGCTCTTCAGCTGTTCTGCCTGAGAACCACCAACACCATCCGCACTGCAAGGATCCCCAGGGTTCTCCATTCAGGTCCTGCATTTTGCAGTTGAGAAAGTTGCTTTCACTGAGAGCAAGTTTATGCGGCCAGGTTACAGACCACATTCATGACAGAGGCTAGAGACAGAACTGGGGCTTTCTGACTTCGCGTGTCATGTTCTTCCCATGTTAGGGCATTCTGACAACTTGTATCAATTATATAATAATTATTATTTTAATTAATACTTATGTAACAAATTATGTTACTTATATAATAGTCATTCATATAAATTAAATAGGGATATATACGAGTTATTTTGGTTCTTATAAGATGCATATATTGAAGCGACATCTATCTATACAGTATGCTGATTGCATGAGAAAAGACTACATATAACTGTGAAGTCTGAATTATGAAATAATAAACTTTCAGGATACCCAAATTGTGCTTGTATTGGGTTCACAGCTAGGGTTTTTGTTGTTTTTTGTTTTTTTCCCCCTGAACACAGGGAAGGTTTGTGGCGCGCGAGACCCAGCAGGCGAAGACTCCTTCTTTCCTGGGGTGTGTGTCGAGGGTGGGGGCAATTGAAGACAGTGGCCTGCCAGAAAATGGAAGCAAGTCTTCTGTACCTACGTTGGAATGTTCTAATATCTTCTCGTTAGCAGTAGGCAATGGGTATGTCAGGCTGAATATTTAGAGAATGGATGGGTGATTTAATATAATGATTCCTAACCGGTTTGGAAATTTTTATGTAGTGTTTCAAGCATCTTTTCTTTGTCTTTGTGTGTTTTTCAGCCAACTCTTGTTATCTGAAGAATGGATGCTGTGGCGATTTCTGTACCCTCCCCCTCCCCTGCCTACCTCCCACCGTTACGGGGTGGCTCAGGCTTAGTCTCCCCACCAGGGGGCAAGCCAAGAGAAAGAAGCAGAATCTTTCTGACATGCCTGTCCCTGCAAACGCAACCAGAGGGTCTGTGTGCACCTGTGGGCGGCAGGGGGCGCTGTTTGCTGTATTTTCATCGTGTAAAATTGCCACCTTTTCCACTCAGCCTCTTAGAAGTCCTTTAAAAATGACTATCACACAGCAGTTTCTATGGAGTTTGAATACTGTGGGGTTGTCTCAGATGCATATTTCAGACTTGCCAGAGCCCATTTTCCGTGCCCTGCGAGTTAGCCTTAATCTATCTATCTGGCTACCTAAAAAAATGCACAGGTGTGCGATGACAGTATGTTCTCAGACGCACTGCATTCTGTAGATCTGTGGAGAGAGTTTTCTGTGTAATATTATGGAATAACCAGAACCCTCTCTAGCATGCTGCTCCCTCTCCAGTCTCTTATAGGCCAGGCAGCTTCATGTTTGAAAGTGGGGTTCCTTTGGAAGTTGCCTCGCTCACTATTTTAGAATATTTGGAGCAGCTTTACTTATTTATGTATTTATTTTCAGTTTCGCCGAGATATAGGCGACATCGCCACACTGTGTTCATGTTTAAGGTGTGCAGCCGAATGACTTGACATACTTCCGGTGTGAAGCGTAGAATGTCGACTTAGAACAGGTAAAGGAGTTTAGACAAGAGGAGCGGGGAAGAGAAACAAGTCATGAAGGCATTTCAAAAAAACATATACCAGGTGACTGGAGAGTACAGCTCTCTTTGAAGAGGTTACTGTTGGGTGAGCAGTGAAAACAAGTGCAACGTTGGTTTTGCATTAAGAGGTTTGATAACTAATATCGGACGAGAGACACGTTGGGAGTTTCCTTTTCCCGTGGAGTCAAACAGCTTCAAAGAGTCACTCACACGGGAGAAAACGTCTGTGGAATTGTGACTGCAGGCACGGGTCCCAGCCTGTGCCCTGTTCTCGCCCGTGCGTGGGTGAGGGCACTGATTTCCTCATCCAATCCCTGTACAGAAACAAGGTGGTAATGACGTCACTTGATCCTGGTTACAACATATGTTCATTAAAATAGAGCACGCAGGTAATTCCGTTTCCTTGGTGGTTCCTCCAGCCTTTGCTGACGCGGGTATTTACGAAGCCAGCTCCTGACTGCCCCAGGCCTTCTGCCAGACTCAGTCTTCTCAGGAATGGACGAAGGCGGCCTCGCTAGCTGGAAGCTAGCCTGTGTCAGAATCCTCGCTCCGTACCACGTGACCGAACGCATCTTTCAGATGCGGTGAGTGGGGCTCAGAAGGCTATTGCTTTACTAAGAAAGCAAACAAGGAAATTCCGTGCCTTACAGTCCGCGCCTATCAGTTTCCCTTTAATTACCTCCTGAAGTACCTGTTAATGACTCATTACTTACAAAAATAAATTACGGGTACTCTGCAGCGCCTTTGTCATTCCCTTCAAGTTTTTGATTTGGCTACCACCGGGGAAATGGGTGTGTGGCAATAACACGGGCATGTGAATGAGATTGCTTTGTAATTTCTTATCTGTAACAAACTGTATGACGGGGGCTGTGTGCAGACGGGGGCGGGGGGGGGGTGTTAGACGCCAAGTGCTCTGTGACAAAAATCGTGACTTCTTATACCGTGTTGGCCTCCGACGTGCTGCCGTATGAGGCCCGTTCAGCGAGTAGGCTGACTGGTCCTCCGTCCTGGCTTGTGGGTTTCGGAAACACCGAGTGGGCCCTTTCCACTCAGGGCCTCTGAAATGTTTGCCGTCACCTCTGATGGCTAAAACAGGTCACAGTGCGTTTCAGACTTCTTCCTCTCTCTTTATCTCTTTTAAACAAAACCCCTATTCAAATAAAATTACACGCGGTGTCCCAATAGATTAGGATGAAAGCGGAACAGCTCTTTCTGGGAGGAGGGGTCAGCATCTCGGAACCTTGCCCAGGTCGCCCCCGAAGGGGCCTCGCCCCGCCCCGAGGGACGCGGCCGAGTTCAGCGTGAAGCACGCCGCGGCGGAAGATCGCGGGTGTGAGCTGCCTTTGTCTTTCGGGACTCGACGCTTCCCACTCCCCTTTCACGCTGGTTCAGTCACGTGTGTGTACAGACGCGTTTGTGTGCCTCGCTGGGACCGGGACGTCAGATCGGAGGTTGGCCGACACTTTCTCTAAAAGGCAAGATCGTCCATACGTAGTCTCATCTCCACGGGTCAGACGGTCTCTGTCCCCGGGACCCCGCTCTGCTGTCGCAGTGCAAAGACCGCCTGGACAGACGCAAACGTGAGCAGGGCTGGGTCCCCAGAACACTCCTAGTGGACACCAAGACTTGAATTCCATATAATTTTCACATGTGATGAGATATTGCTTTGACTTTCCCCCCAAACATGTATAAATAGACAAGCAATTCTTAGCTCCTGGGGCCACGGCGCTGTGAGCTGGATTTGGTCTGTGGGCCAGAGCTTGCCGACTCCTGCTGTGGTCATTGTATGGCTATTACTTTTATTTTTTGCAGGAAATTATGAGTTGAGCTGAAATTCAGATTGGGCATTTGTCGTTCACTTCAGCTTCTCTGAAAGCCCCTTCCTCTTTCCTCAGACTGCTGCGCACGCCTGCTTTGTATCTCAGAGGCTGCTGATTCCCGGTGTAAATGTCCTCCGGTGTCCATGGCGCTGAGAGAGACCATTAACTACAGACCAGGCCAACAGACCTAGGTTTCAGTGGAGCCAAGCCCCGAGTGTGTGAAGTTAAGAAGCTCCTATTTGAGTGTAAGAAGGTTCTTAGGTCCCAGAGTCTGACGTCTCCTTCCTAAAGGACTACTCCTCAGGAGCCGATGTCAAAGAGAGGAGACAAGTGTGTGTGGGGGTCTCCCGGGTCCCCCTCCCTGGCCATGCCCACTCCTGCCACAACCAGAGTGGGTGAGAGGTGAGGTGTGAGACGAGAAGGAGACACAGGTCACTACAAAGCTCATGAAGAGTGAGAGAGCGTGCAGTTGTGTCCTGTGTCCTCCGGAGCAGGAGCGGTGCCCGGCCCTCCTCCCTGTCTGTCCCCTGCCGCCCCGTTTGAGAGGCTGAGATGGGAGGGGACGGCCTCAGAGAAGACAGCCTGTGCACGGTCCAGCCCTGTCATTTCCCTCCTGCTCCTCCCTCTGTCTCTAGCGCTGCCCCTGGGGAAGAGCAGAGAGTGTGCAGATGATGATTAAGGAGGACTCGGTGACCCCAAGGCTGGGTGGCCCCCAGATGAGGGACAGGTTGTTGCCGGCAGAGCCTGGCCACATGGGTAGTGTCAAGCTCAGGACAGGAGGGTGCCAGTCGGTGGCCTTGGACTGGGAAAGGGGCTGTGGTGGGCGCATGGGAGCCACAGCAGGCTCTTGAGCAGGGGAGTGGCCTGAGGAAGCAGATCACTGAGGAAGTGGATTCCCATTGTTTTGAGAAGCTGGGCTGTAGACACAGGGGCGGGACAGTTAGGAGGCTGTTTCGGTCACCCCAGACCTGCGCCAGGAAGATGGCTGTGGGTTGAAGGGGGGAGTCAGTGGGTGGGAGGAATTTGAGAGACACGGGAGCATTGGGGGACAGGTTGACTGTGCAGAGGGAGGAGGGGGAGCAGGTCTGGAGGCTGCCATGGCTCCCTCCTCTGCGGGTAGAGGCAGCAGGGTTGTCAGGAGGAGACATTGCCCTTGAGGTCAGGTGCTCCGAGGTTGCGCCCAGCTCTGCCGCTCACCTCTCTGTTTGTGAAGCGGTCACAGGGCAGGTAACCTCTGCTGAGGTATGTGAGGTGCACGGCCTAGGGGAGACAGTGCGCCCTGCCCTGCCCCCTGGCAGAGGCGGGCTCTGCCCCCTAGCACCGGCCCGGCTCTGTGCACGCCCCTGAGCCCAGCTCCCCGCAGTCTCGCCCACTGTTGGGGGGGGGAAGTAACGGGCTTTACAGAGGAGCTGAGAGGACTACACGGGGCAACATTCGCAATGCCCGTGGCACGCGCTCCCTGAGTGGCAGGTAGAGAGGAAGAAGCACGTGGCATGTCATCAGCTCCGGATAAATGCCACACTCCTCCCGTTTGACTCTCCCCTGTTAATCTTCCCATTTTAAAGCTTGCCAAAGCCATTGTTGTTACTGTTTTCTGCATCATCATCTGTATCGGTCTGCTCAGGTTGCCTTAGACCGCAGTGCCGCAGAGAGGATGGTTTAAACAACAGAAACTGATTGGGAAGTCCAAGGTCAAGGTGCCGGCACCTTCAGTTCCTGGCGAGGCCTCTCCTCCTGGCTTGTGGACACCCACCATTTTGCTGTGTCCTCACGGGGCAGGAGGGAGTGAGCTCTGGTCTCTGCTCCTTTTCTTATAGAGACAACAATCCCACCATGGGGGCCCCACCCTCAGGACCTCATCTAAACCTAAGTACCTCCCAAAGTCCCTGTCGCCAGATATCGTCACACGGAGGGTTAGGGCTTCTACATAGGACATTTGGTGAGGTTGAACTTACAGTCCATAAATAGCACTCTCCAATTTCCTTATTGCCGTTGTCATGAGAGGAACAAGGTTGAAATGAAGACTCTCAGAGGATCAGTGACTTCCTGTATGTGCTCTTGCCAAGGCTCCATGTCACCTGTCAAAACAAAGTCAAATCCCGGTCTGTCCCTCTCTGCACTGAGCAGCGGGTTTTAAAGACAGGGAGAGGGGTTGGGAAGGAGATGGCGCGGAAGCTTGGGACAACCTCAGCTGATGGGTAGCGGGTCAGTCGGTGCTTGTGCAGAATTCTGCATCATTTTTTTTAAAGAAAGGTTATTGATTGATTTTAGACTGAGGAAGGGGGAGAGAGAGAGACCCTCAGAAACATCAATCTGTCCCTGCATGTGCCCTGACCGGGGATTGAACTGGCAACCTCTGTACATCGGGACAATGCTCTAACCAGCTGAGCTCTCTGGCCAGGGTAGAGTTCTGCATCTCATGACTTGCCATGTATTCCTCCTACCCAACCATCCCAAACACAGTGCTGTGTAATGGTAATGACTTTTGGCAGTTATGTAGTGTGCTGGGGTGTGTGTGTGTGTGTGTGTGTGTGTGTGCGTGCGCGCACGCGCGTGTGTGATAATTGCTGTATTATTTGCTATTCATAGTGTCCTGTCAAGTCACTTGACCGGTGTTGGCATGGTGTGACCCCACCCCCCACAGAGATCAAGACCAGAAGTGTGGTGCGCCGGGCAGGCGTGCCCTAGATCACATCACAAGTCAGCGACGGAGCTGAGATTGAACCGGGGCCTGGAACTCAAGTGCTGTGTGATCGTCCCGTCAGGCTACTTCCTACAGCCTCCTGCGCAGTTGAAAGCGCTTGTCTGACCCTTGTCTTTGAGGCCGAGAGCAGTTTCCTGCCTCGGTCCCCATGTCCTGCCAGCTCTGTCTCATTTGATCTTCTTGCTATTGTGTGGCTCCGTGTAAGCGCTGGGGAAATTAGTATGTGTGTGGGGGGGCAAACCCTTTTTATTTTTTCTAGGGAAGTGACACCCTTTTGTCAGAGTCATTTAACGCTAAATTGTCTGGGATGTTAGGGGAAAACTTAACGTTGGTTTGGAAATTAAAACTGATTCTTTGGTACACTGGATAGACTTGTTTAAAATAAAGGGTTTCAAGATTTAAATTTTGCTTTCCTGAAATGCTGCTAGAAGCAGAAACTTTGCATAAAGAGAGCAAAAAACCCCCAAAATAAAACAACAAAAAACCCCCCAAAAAACTCCCCATCCAGGGGGCTGGTAGAAAAAGCAATTTTTTAAAAAGCAAGAAATGGCCTTGGCTGGTTGACTCAATGGTAGAGCGTCAGCCCGGTGTGTGGAAGTCCCAGGTTCGATTCCCAGTCAAGGCACACAGGAGAAGCGCCCATCTGCTTCTCCACCCCTCCCCCTCTCCTTCCCCTCCCACAGCCAAGGCTCCATTGGAGCAAAGTTGGCCCGGGTGCTGAGGATGGCTCTGTGGCCTCTGCCTCAGGCGCTAGAATGGCTCTGGTTGCAGCAGAGCAACGCCCCCTGGTGGGCAGAGCATCGCCCCCTGGTGGGCGTGCCGGGTGGATCCCGGTCGGGTGCATGTGGGAGTCTGTCTGCCTCTTTGCTTCTCACTTTGAAAAAATACAAAAATAAAAAAAATAAAAAACAAGAAACGAACAAGTCATTGTCTAATGACAGTAAAATCTGGGATAAACTTCCACTTCTCTTGTGAGACTGGTATCAGGACTAGGTTCACATTATGACACAAAATAACCTTATGAGGCCGTAGCTTCCTACAGGGCGTGGAGTTGGGGATCGCATTTGCAGAACTACTTCCTTCGGGTTGCGCTTGTGTGTCTCGTCCAAGCGCGGAGCGTGGGTGTCTGAGCCCTGGGGCAGCGGCTGGCCCCTGCTGCTCGGTTCGTGATGGGGGAGGACCCAGCAAGGTGCCGCTCCGTGGGTTTCATGAGCCAGGAGCTGCCCTAGGAGCTGCCTGGCTCTCCGTTCCCCTGGAGGCTCTGGGGCCACAGAAGGGGTGGACAGGGGTCTGCAAGAGTTGCTTTAACTTCTTGAAGGAAGAACTTTTGGGGTAGCTCCAGCCCCGGTCCCAGACCTGGATTTCAGTCTGAGCTCCGTAATCTTCAGGTTCCTTGTGGGTGGAACAAGGACGATGGAGTCTAACGGAAGTCCGAGGGTCACTGTTGTAACACTTGGCTGTGTGCGGGCAGTGGCTCCAAGCCCCAGGTTTGGTCCGAGGCAGCTCACGTTCTCCTTCCTTCTTGTCATCTCCTTCCATGTGCCACTGGGATGAGTGACCCTTGAGGACGAAGGAGGCCAAAAGGCCTCCAAACTGACCATTGAGCCAGGAGTGTGGGATCAAGGGACCCTGGGCAGCCGGGTTCGTACCTGTGTCTCCTGCCTTCTGAGGAGGTGCTGGATTTGGGCTGGACCCAGATGACATCACCCCCAGGGCAGGAGACAGGCCACAGAAGTCAGTGTCTGCCTGTGTGTGAACCTAGGTGGTCCGTTTCCTGTGATACACGGCGGTTAGATAGCTATGTGGTTAGAACATTAGATGCTTGTGTCACTTTATAGGTTTAGCGTGCGATTGTCATTTGTAATTGCTTACTTAATAGTTTGCCCTCTGTACGTGACTATAAACTCTGTGAGGATAATGACCTCGTCACCCTCAGAGATGTAGCTCTGTGGCCTGTCCCTCCTCACAGAAATGACTGACAGGAATGAGCGCCCTCGGCAGTGCCTTGCCTGGGGCTGGGGGCTGGGAACAGAACATGGACTCAGGCAGTGCCTGCTAAGTAAATACAGTACTTCTTTCTCTTCCTTTTAAGTTGTGTCTCTTCATGTAAAGGTGGAGGGCTAACGTAACATAGGAAAGCACCGAAGTGCACTAACGTCTGTGTCCAGCTCAATGGTTTTGTGTGTATATGAAAGAGACTTTCCCCCATTCCCATGTGGCAATCAACCCGGTTGAGATATAGAAGTTCCTGGCACCTCAGAAGGTTCATGTTTAGAGGGAGGTGACTGTGTTATATATTCTAATTTTAACATTGAAATTTGCTCGCTGTATTTTCTAGGTCACGTATCACGTACATGGCATGGTGTTACACGCCAAGGGAGAGACCTACAAAAAATAAAATGCTTTCTGCCTTCCGAGAGCCTTCTGATTGGGTTTGTAAGACAGGACTGAACATGAAATACACTAGTAACCAATTGTTTACCAAAATCAGCACTGCAGATCAATGGTTTCTGTTTTTTTTTTTTTTAAATGACAGAATTCTTTCTTCAAATTAAGACCTACCTGGAGCCTAATACATAAAGCAAACAAGCAAGGGAGTGTTTTGGTTGAAGTTGGAGTAAGGGGCCCTCCCCACCCAGGACGGGGGTTCGGGCAGCCAGCCTGTGGTGAGCGCCCTGTGCAAGTCAAAGCAGGGAGAGATTACTGTGGCTGGAGGGTAGGGACGCCCCCCCCCCCCGCCCCAGGCTGGGGGTGAGTGGTGTATCCCCAGGGCTGGGAAGGGGAGGGTGGGTGGGGTGGGAGTGTGGGCTTCCAGCCGGGAGAGAATAGGCCTCCGGGAAAGGGGCCCACGCTCTGCCTGCACCATGGTAACAGGAGAGGCCGGTGCCCAGGGAGGGGGCTGGGTGGGATGAGTGAGGACCAGGAGCCTCACCTGGGACAGGTGGTGTGTAGGCGGAAGGGGCTCCAGGAAGAAAGAGTTATTCCTCACTCAGCATTCCATTAGCTTTCCTCATGCATGGCATTTCAGTTTTACTCCAAAGAGCCATCTGTTATAGCCAGATCAACCCTGGAAAAGGACTTCCAGGAAAAGGAAGGCGAGTGACATTTGTGGTCCCCTGGGGTCAGGGCCAGAGATCTGTGATACCAGGCGATGCCATTTCTTTTTTTTTTTTTTTTTTTTTTGTATTTTTCCGAAGTTGGAAATGGGGAGGCAGTCAGACAGACTCCCACATGCACTCGACCGGGATCCACCTGGCACGCCCACCAGGGGGTGATGCTCTGCCCATCTGGGGCGTCGCTCTGTTACAACCAGAGCCACTCTAGCGCCTGAGACAGAGGCCATAGAGCCATTCTCAGCGTCCGAGCCAACTTTGCTCCAGTGGAGCCTTGGCTGCGGGAGGGGAAGAGAGAGACAGAGAGGAAGGAGAGGGGGAGGGGTGGAGAAGCAGATGGGCGCTTCTCCTGTGTGCCCTGGCCGGGAATCGAACCCGGGACTCCTGCACGCCAGGCCGACGCTCTACCACTGAGCCAACCGGCTAGGGCTCGATGCCATTTCTTAAGCCATCTGGAGACTTCAGGACTCCACACAAATGTCTTAGGACTGTTTAAAACGGGGGTTGCGAAGACTGTGCAGCGATGGGAGAGACAGGCAGACACCGTGATGACACCGTGATGGTGTGAGGACTGAGAGTCCTCTGAGTTTTAATTATACACAGGAAGGCTGTTAAAAGGCTCAGATATACTGAGACTGCTTCTACCAAGGCAATGAGAGCTATTGTTCACCTCTTGGAGAGACACCTGCTCCCATGGAGAATAGGTTATCATCACATGTCGTTAAATGGCAGTTTACTAAATGGGTCCTACTACCTAAAAGAGTTGTACTTGGCAGTGACCCCTGTAGGCCACCAAGTGAGCTGTCCCACCCTGATTAAATGAGGCTCCATTTGGCTCTGCAGAAGAGCCTCCAAGGAGAACAGAGTCAACTTTAGAAAGAGATCATGAGAAATAATTTCTTTGTTGCTGATGGCAAAATTGATAACATTTCTATTGGCAGGTCGTTGATACTAAATTGAATCGTTATGTGATTCAGTTCCACAAATTCAACAAATAGGTGACAAACATTTATTGAGTGCCAGCTGTATACCATGCACTATACTGTGAGGTGGGGATTCGGCAGTGAACAGAATTGCTGAAAGTTCTGGCCCTCGTGGAACTTACATTACTGTGTGATGACTCCAGTGTTGTTCCTCAGTCTTCAGAAAGCACGAGCAACTCATTTGGCTGAAGTCTGGGTGGATTTTTGAATATTTAAATTTGGGGAAGGTAAAGTGTTGGGCAAATGAGTTTGTAAAATTTGTATTTTTTAGTTTGCTCACTTTTAGTGTTAGAAAAGGGTGCCAGGCAGCGCCAGGCGTGTGATCTGTGAAATTGCAAGTTAACCTTCCTGCTTGGGAAGGGCCATTGCCTTGCTAATGTTTTTGCAGAGTTTGTGGCTGGAGAAGGGAGAAAGGAGAAGCAGAGAGAAGCCAAGATGGCAGGGAAAGAGAAAGCAGACAGTTCGTGCAGAGTAAGAAGCCATGTTGGCAGATGGGAACCAGAGGTGAGCTCCGCTGAGACTGGTGGGGCCTTTGATTCCAGGAGGAACCGGAGAAGATTCTCCTGGTTGTGGAACCGGAGAATGTGTCAGTGGCTTTGGGAGCCCTGTGTGTTTGCTCATTGACCAGTAGGAGTCTTGAATAAAGGAACAGCTCACCATTCTTTGGCTCCACCGTTTCTTTACTGTCCGCCCGAATCTAACAGGAACCTGCATGTACCTGGCCGGGATGGCGGCAGCTACTGGCCTTACGTAAAGGTTTTCAGAGAAAAGGAGATATAAAGTGAATTCCAACTCTACATGTTAATACGCACAGATGTACACTAGTTAGTAGCATTATGGAACTTTTCCCCTCTGTCTTAATATTTCAAGAGAATGCTTTCAGAATTATTAACAGATTTTTTTCACGATCACATTTCATGTGGAAAATGAATAGAATTTGGCAGCCAAATATGTAAGTGGAAAAGTATATAAATATCAGCAGTGAGAAGTGTATACTTCACAGACTAAGAAGGTCTTGGGTAGCTTTTAGATACAAAAAAAATGTATCTGAGTATTTTAGTCATTTTTTAAAATTTAGCTATTTGAGTAAAGATATATCTGAAACCACTAAACATAAGTGACTTAAAATATTTCAGGACATTAATGTTCTGATCTAGTGGCTAAAACAGGCTTACTTTTCTGACCTCTGGAGGGTCGTGAGGGAGCACGCAGAAAATGAGAGGAAGGTGGTTGGTGAGCGTCCTGTCGGGATTGTCCACCTGAAAATAAAAAAAACGTGTGAGAATAATCAGCACACGATTCTCTCTTAGAGAACTGATTAGAGAGGGTTATTTAAAAAGAACAAATTTGGCCTAACCTGTGGTGGTGCAGTGGATGAAGCGTCAACCTGGAAATGCTGAGGTCGCTGGTTCGAAACCCTGGGCTTGCCTGGCCAAGGCTCATATGGGAGTTGATGCTTCCAGCTCCTCCCCCCTTCTCTCTCTCTGTCTCTCTCTCCCTCTCTGTCTCTCTCCTCTCTAAAAATGAATAAATAAATAAATAAATAAACAACAACAACAAAAAACAAATCTCTACTTGCAATTTCTGTCAATTGATGTCATTAAAAAAAAAGAAGAAAAAAAAATAAAAAGAACAAATTTATCATTCTTTTCCTTAAAAAGAAAAGCGCCAGTATTAGAAAGAAAAGGAAAGATGAATTACCCAATATTTTATTTGGAGTTTTACTTCGAGCCTAAGAATTCTTGGTTGTTTCCAAACTTGGGGCTAAAGGAATTTTTCTGTTTCCAGTTTAAAAAATAACATAATCTGTAATTTTCACTTTCTTAAATTTAAATTTTAGAGACAATTTACAGAATAGCAGTGCAAATAAAAGGTAAGCACTCTTTATAATGTTGGTGTAACAAAAGTAATTTTTGTAAAGGTCTCCTACAAATTTATTCATATTATCTGTCAGAAGTGAAGACAGAATGCACTAACTTGAATGCTTAAAGTTCTTATGTTTTCTTTCGGTTTTAACAAAACAAAACACAGAACCCTAGATTTTATTTGTGTCCTTTGAGTTCTAGTTACCATAATGGTAATAACATGAGAGAAAATGTCAAAAAGGAAAAAAAATCCATAATTCCATAATCCATTTATTCCACATTCTTTTCTTCATATGCCAAAGTGTTTTCTAATCACTGTAATTAGAGTTGACCCATAGTTCTGTACTTTTGTTCTTACTCAGTTAATGCCTATATAATCAATTTTCATAATATAGGTATAAAATTTTGAGAATTGTTTAGTTCTTTTTCTTTTGTATTTTTCCGAAGCTGGAAATGGGGAGAGATAGTCAGACAGACTCCTGCATGTGCCCGACCGGGATCCACCCGGCATGCCCACCAGGGGGCGACGCTCTGCCCACCAGGGGGCCATGCTCTGCCCCTCTAGGGCGTCGCTCTGTTGCGACCAGAGCCACTCTAGCGCCTGGGGCAGAGGCCAAGGAGCCATCCCCAGTGCCTGGGCCATCTTTGCTCCAATGGAGCCTTGGCTGCGGGAGGGGAAGAGAAAGACAGAGAGGAAGGAGTGGGGGAGGGGTGGAGAAGCAGATGGGTGCTTCTCCTCTGTGCCCTGGCCGGGAATCGAACCCAGGACTTCTGCACGCCAGGCCGATGCTCTACCACTGAGCCAACCGGCCAGGGCCGAGAATTGTTTAGTTCTTTAATCCAATCTATACTTTAATCCAATTAGAAATTGGGCTCCAATTTCTAATCTAAAAATCTAATAGGTTTTTAAAAATACATACCACATCCATTATTCTATTTGGTATTGTTTGTATTTGTTGGTATTCTGAAATATAAATCTCCAAAAAAGGAAAAACACACATCAACACAAGTAGTTACTAGGATGGCAGCCTTTTTTTTCCCCATCTCTGACTTTCAACACTGTCGTAGAGAGTTCCTCTGGATCAGTTGATTATTTCTATGCAGAGGAATGTCCTCAAGAAAGCAAAAGTTGATTTTCAGAAAAACAAATTTATGAACTCATTTTCCTCTTTAGGACATCTGACATTTGTAGGTAAGTGAAATCAAGGCGAACCATTGCTTTATTTTACTATAAAATCAGCAGTTTTATTCTATGTTTTTGTATTAAAAACCTTCTTTTAAAAAAACAAAACCAAACTGGGTATGCTCTCGCTGTACTTCATGCAGTCAGTTTTCCTCTCTGTGTCATTGGACCATTTGATTAATGAATTGTGAAAAACAGCCTTGAGTTGAGAGAATTTTTACATTGAGGGATACCAAAAAGGACATGTTAGTAGTAAAATAAGCCATTGCTTGTGTTAAAAGTATACCCCACCTATTATGTGTTGAGTATTTTGTCAAACACATACAGTATTTTTCACTCCATAAGATGCACTTTTTTTTTTTCCTTCCAAAAGTGGAGGAGAAAATGCCCGTGTGTCTTATGGAGTGAGAAATACAGTATTTTAAAAAATATTTTAATACAGCATTTGGTTTAGAATTTCTTTTCTTTCTTTTTTTTTTTTTTTGTATTTTTCTGAAGCTGGAAATGGGGAGAGACAGTCAGACAGACTCCCGCATGCGCCCGACCGGGATCCACCCAGCACGGTGGGCGACCCGCTCTGCCCACCAGGGGCAATGCTCTGCCCCTCCGGGGCGTCACTCTGCCGCGACCAGAGCCACTCCAGCGCCTGGGGCAGAGGCCAAGGAGCCATCCCCAGCGCCCGGGCCATCTTTGCTCCAATGGAGCCTTGGCTGCGGGAGGGGAAGAGAGAGACAGAGAGGAAGGAGGGGGGGTGGAGAAGCAAATGGGCGCCTCTCCTATGTGCCCTGGCCGGGAATCGAACCCAGGTCCCCTGCACGCCAGGCCTACGCTCCACCGCTGAGCCAACCAGCCAGGGCCTGGTTTAGAATTTCTTTTTCCTTATTTTCCTCCTTAAAACCCTAGGTGTGTCTTATGGTCAGGTGTGTCTTATGGAGCGATAAATACGGCAAATGTGACTAAAATATGGACTCTAACCCCAGCTCAAATGTTTACTTCACAGTGCACAAAATTTTACAGACCACAAATCACCTCGTTAAATTATCACAAGGATTTCATAAAATACATACTGGTTCATTTTTTTTTTAAATGATGGAAGTGAAAGGTAGAAAACATCATTGCCATGTGTGGCCACTGAAGTCTTTGTTTGGTTAGCTTAGTGATCAGCTAGTGGCTTAATGTCTCAAGCAAAAAGGAAGAGGCGAGGGGGGGGGGGATGGGGAGGATGAAGGAAGGGAAAAGAATAAAATGAGAAAGCCAGGCCTGTGTGAGGGAGCAGGCCTTCAACAATTAGCCGTGTAGCTCACACCTCCGCCTCAGCCTTCACGTCCCGCTTGCACAGAGCCTGAGAGTCAGGTAGACGTGAGAGATGACGGCCTTCTCGGGTCATTGCTGAGCGTGTACCCCGCTCTGGGCATGTGCAGGAGCTTCCGTGGGAATCGAGTCCTGATTTCAGAGGCGCTCACTGTTGGTCTTTCCTCCCAGGCGCTTTGATATGCCTGTTGTTTGTCCCAAACGATATCCCTTCCCCTGTGTGGCAGCAGATACTTCATTAGCCTTTAAACTTTTCTGACGAGTGCCTCTTGGGTACCACTCACCTCTTCACCCAGGAGAAGTTCTGAACTAGGTGAGGTAAGGACTAACCCGTGGCACCGGTCCTTCAGGGAGCCACCGGGAAGGTCAAACAAAGAACCACAGTGATTGGAAAACAAGGTCTGCTGTTTCTTCCAGCACCAGGGATCCACACCAGGGAAGGGGGTTGCCACCCTCAAGACCAGGCCAGGGAAAGCAAAAATGCTGCAAATACCTCCTATTGATATTTCGTTGCCTTTTACATGACTGTGTGTTCACCTCATTTCTGTAAACCAGGGGTCGGGAACCTATGACTCGTGAGCCAGATGTGGCTCTTTTGATGGCTGCATCTGGCTTGCAGACAAATCTTTAATAAAAAATAATGTTAAAATTATAAAGCATTCTCATGTATTACAATCCATTCATTTCCTACCACTGATGTTCATGGTTGCAGGTGGCTGGAGCCAATCACAGCTGTCTTCCGGGACAACACCAAATTTTTATTGGATAATGCGTAATGTACACGGGTCGTTGTATGGCTCTCACGGAATTACATTTTAAAGTATGTGGCATTCATGGCTCTCAGCCAAAAAGGTTCCCGACCCCTGCTGTAAACCTTTAATAAATTGCCAGGTTTCAGATAAAGTTGATTCTGACAGTTTTTCGGGTTTACTGTGTGTTTGTTTGTTTGTGGAGGGATTGTCCAATGAAATTCCTTCCTTCCTCTGCTATTATCACTGATACCACTCTGTGCGCACATGCTTTACAAGTATTATATACATAAAAGAAAACATATATGCGAACTATGCAGAATGCTACCTTACTACATTTGGTATAAAGCAAATTGGACAAGAGAGAGATTGTGTAAGAAGGGAGTAAGAAATGAAGGGATATTGATCTACCCAACTTTAGGTGCTAAAACACTGTGCAGCCTTTCTAGGGAGTTATGTCGTTCGTGTGTCTTTTCCATTAGGGGGACAGTGTTGGATTGCCTGTAACATAAAATCACTAACACTGGCTCAAACAGATAGGAATTTATTTGACTCACGAGAAACCTGGGCTAACTGGCTAGGGCTAGTGAGGTAGCCCGGTGATGCTGTCAGGAACTCAAGCCCCGTCTGCCTTTTTTTTTTCACTGTCATTAGAGCAAATGGCTCCCACATCCTCTGTTGTTGCCTTTTGATCTCAAGAGGGCTGCAGCAGCTCCAGGTATCTCCTGTGCATTCAAGGTAGAGAATTGGCACCAGGCATTTTCCTAGTGTTTTTGTTTCTGCTTTTAAGTTGGGGCAGGAAAAATATCCTCTTCAGAAGACTTCTTATATTAATGAGCCAGGAGTAGTTCACCTGCCCACTTATGTCAGTCACTGGCCAAGAAGGATGAAATCACTATGACAAGTTGTGATTCTTTTTTTGGACTGAGGCAGGGCCCGCCCTTCAAGAGATCAAAGGATCAGGGTTCTGTAAGCCAGGATTAAGGAGGGAAAGCTATTAGGTAGGCAGTGGACAGAGGTGGTGGCCATAGGCAGAAGGCCAGGAGAGATGGCAGATTAAGGTGGAAGTGGCAGCTTGGAAGGGTGGCAGCTGACTGTTTTGTCCCCAGCCAGGCCCCAAATTGGAGCAAGCTGTCACTGTTACCGGGAAGAGGGGGGTTAGAAAAGCAGAGTGTCTAGGCCTGCTGTAGGGCTGAACCCAGAAGTGTCAACTCAGAGGCCACAGCGACCAAAGCCCGAGTGTGTCCGAAGCTGGACCAGGCGTCCAGAGCTCATGTCAGGGCCCGGAGGCAGCAAACAGAGTTCTGCTGAGTGCCGAGGTCCGGCTCCAGTGTTTGCCTGGTGGGAGTTTACGGCACATTTTAGAGCCGGTTTTGAAGGGTGTGGCGACCCCCAGGCCCTCAGACAACCAGTTACCTCCGGGGTGAACGCAGTGGGGCGGGGCTAGCAGGTCCCCTGCACTGCATGGAGATGGGGAAGGGTTGTCAGGGCCAAGCTGGGAAACTGGCAGGAGTCCCAGACGTAGGAGGAGCCCGACTTTCTGGGCAGTGACCAGAGCGGGAGCTTGGAAATGAGGTAGAGAGGTGAAGCCCTGTTATTTGAAGGTGGGAGGCAGGCTGGGATTAGGGAACGGGGCACTCCGTGGTTAAAACTGGGACTGTAGGGGGGGTCTAAGACTCGGCTGCCGGATGTGCAACCCCCGTGTGGAGCGGGCTCAGTGAAATCAAAGGGCTCCCATCTCAAGGTGGGATTGCTCATGGGAATTGAAGATTAGGCCGAGCCTACTACATACGGGGATCAGGGGGTCCTGGTTGGGAGGGAGAAGAAAGCATGTGGCATCCCAGGGGACAGGTACAAGAAATAATTTGGAGATCGCATGTGTAGGACTTGGCAAGAGGGAAACAATGTGAGGTGTGCGCCTCGGTGGCCAGCCTTACCACAGACACGGGATGTCCACACAGCAGTCATTTCCGAAGCTAAAACCCGTCGAGTCTGAAGTGTACAGTGGACATCTAGGTAGGGATGTTAGTAGCTGATGACACGAGACTGGGTTTGGGAGAGAGTGCAGCTGGAAAGCAAGGCTGGGGTCACCCTCACTAGGACAGCGATGGACTGAGACGGAAAGGGAGAGAGCTTGGGAGCAGCTCAGCACAGGTCTCCGCCCTCCGAGCAGAGGGAAGCCACGCCCCCTACGGCTGGATCTGCTGCCTGTTTTATGTCCCTGTGAGGTCTGTTCTCAGCGCCCTCATATTTCTGGTGGATTCTTCTTCTCTGATACTTTCCCTTACACCCAATTTCCCCAGATGTCTGCCTTATCTATTCCTCAAAGGTCTGCTTAGATTATTCAAGGACAACAAAACAACAAAGAAACAAATATGAACAGTTCCATCTTCCTCCTGCCCCAGAGGTGGCTTCGTGTCTACCATTACGCCTGATTTCCATTTATAGTAACTGTTACTTGTGGATAATCCACAATATTCTTTAGTGAGTCTTTTTTTTTTTCAATGCCAAGGAAAAGTATGTTGCAACTTTCTCCTTCATTCTATAATCGTGCAGCCAACGGGGCAAAGGCGGACGCTACCTGACCACACCCACCTCAAAGTCATTCTTGGTTGAGCCAGCCGACCACACCCCGGGCCTCGGAAGGAGCATTCCTTTAAGCCAGGAAGAATTCCTTTTTTTTTTTCTGAATTAAATTAGAGGTGTGTTGTTGTTGTTGTTGTTGTTTTTAAAGATTTCTATTAAGGGAAAAGAAAGATCATTAAAACCCATATGATAAAATGAATGGTTTCATAAGTTGGTGTAAGCGTACTTAAGTGTGAATAAGGCATCGGTGTTAAGCTCTAAACTGGGTGGCGAAATATCGGAACCTGTGGTTAGGACTTAAAGGTGTCAGTGAGTTTTTCAAACACACGTCGCACATGCCAAGAACTTCCCAGGACTGAGGTCAGAGCTAGAGATAAAGTAACCAAGTATTCATGGAAGTGTGAAAGGCATTCTTGGGAATAATGTTGCCCCAGAACTGCTCCGGGCAGGGTAGGACTGATGCCCCCTAACTCTAGACCTCAGGAGCGGGTCTCAGTTTCCATCCCTCCAGGTGGGATGGCGCGAAGGCAAGGCCTTTCCTGCTTGGCCTGGCCCGTGAGTGGAAGCGCCGTGTTGTTCTATAAAACACCAGTGATTCAAAGGTCTGGGACTTCGTTGTCAGGGCTCTTCCGGTTGCTTTTCAGGTCGGGCGAAGGCGTTTGGAGACTGTGCTGAATGGAGTCGGGGCCCAGCCCTGTCGGTACTTAATGGCTTCATTGTGGCTTTTAATCTGTTGCCCAAGCGCGTTATCTTGCTTGCCCAGACAAGCCCGTCACCATGACGGGAGAGTGTGGGAAAACGCCGCTCTGCCCGGGCGGCCGGGGAAGGGAAGCCCTGTCTGAGGCCGGGGAGAATCGCACGCGTGTTTATTTTAATGCCATCTGGAAACGTGCAGCTTCCAAATCTCTGGGCTGCGTGCGGACAGCCCAGCACCTTTCCACGGACGGGAGAAAAGAAACAGGGGACCAAAAAGCCGGCAGAGCACGGCGATCCCTTAAACAAGTTCAAGTTAGCGATCAAGAAATCTGAAATGCTGAATGTACTAAAATGTTGACAGCAATTTTGCTTAACATGCGGTAACCCTGGAAGAGAATGACATCTTTGGCACCAAAGGAAATCGAGAGAAGAAAAGCAGCAGTTTTCAGGATTTGAAGTAAGCCACAGATTATTACCATCTGGACGCTTATGCAGACCTCTTGCAAAACCAGAAAGCCAGGACCCAGACTGGAGAGTAAGTATATTGAACTCGGGTGTGTTGTTAGACAGAAGAAACTGGTCTGAATTTTTAAATGCAATACTTTGGAAAACCTGACAACCCCCCCCCCCCCCCCCCGACGGTGGTACTAATAGTTCGCTTGTCTGAAACCTGGAACACCCAGAGGAGTTGTTGTGTGTGCCTCATGTGGGCAATACCGTTGCTACAAACCTTTACTAGACCAGGCCTCCAGCGCTTCATGACTTCTCTGTAAATGTGGAATTATTTGTAAATTGCTCTCCAATTTCAGATTGCTCTTAGACAAATGTGTTTTTGTGTTCTTTCCAGAAACTTGTGGAAGGGCCATCCTGAAATGCGTTTAAGTGTGTTGAGTAATGAATTGGTTCATCATTGTCACAGGTGACGTAGCCTGAACTTGGACTTTTCTGCGTATTATCCAAAACAAGGCACTTTGGGATGAGCCCCCATTAAATATCTTTCGTTGTTTTGTTTTGAGTTTTAGGTTGTGTGCGTACATATGTGTGTGCTTTAATCAGGATTTATATTTGTTCAGAGATCTTGCACCTAAAGTAATTAAATCTAATCCTTGAAAAACTAGTTATACTGGGGAGTTAAGGGGGTGGGTGGGGAGGGGGAGGGGAGATTTTTATTTTAAATAAAAAGTGAAGGTATGTTTTAAAATAACAAGTCATGAAGGAGAAGCCCGTTTACCATGTTTATATAAAAAGAGTAAGGAGGCCATTAGGTACGGTATTTGAATTCTCATTTAGAAATCGAAACTTTCTCAAAAATGACTTGGGTCTAGAGCACAGTAATAAATTGTAATGCGGTGGGTTTAACTTGAAAAGAGCAGTGAATGACAGATTGTAGAAGCCGGCCAATTAATCATCACTTACTGCTTTTCTACCCAGTGCATGCGGAAGGTTGTTTATAAACAGGGATATTTTTTCGATGTGCATCTGATTTGAGTGCCACATTGGCAGTGCTTGGCTAGTTTGGCAACATGAAGATCTTAGATCTCTGGAACGTAGCCGCCTCTCTGGGATCTGGAATGCTTCACAGATAGATTTGTTCTCTCCTTGGAAGCTCTAAAATCTTAATGTTTGGCAAGAAGCTCTTCACCCCATTTTTTTTTTCCTTTGGTAACCTAAAATTCTCAGAATAATCCAATATGGAGCATTTGGCCAAATTAAATTAAGAGAGGGTGGAAATAACTGGATGAACTCCTTCACCTGTTGGTCATGAGGTTCGCAAGGAAGTTGAATCACACACAGTAGTTTAAATGTTTAATTCTGAAAACTAGTAGCCACCCCAACTGTTTACTTTGCAATTAAAGCCCAGATTTGAGTCTTTCTTACTGCAGGGTGCTCAGGTTAGCATAGCCCGTTCCACTTTTTAAATTCTGAGACTAATCTTGGGGGAGTAATTTAATTTTCCATTGATTTGAGAGAGGAAGAGAGAGAGAGAGAGAGAGAGAGAGAGGGTGGGGGGAAGAGAGAAAGGGAGGAAGGGAGAGAGAGAGAGAGAAGCATCAACTCGCTTCTTGTTCCATTTATTTGTGCACTCAGGGGTTGCTTCTCATACAGTCTCTGACCGGGGATCAAACCTGCAACCTTGGCACAACAGAATGATACTTTATCCACTAAGCCACCCGGCCAGAGCCTTGGGGGAGTAATTAGCATATGGGAAAGGGGCCATGAAGCTTTCTGGACACTTGGGTCCTATTTGATAAATTATTGTTTCAGAACATCAAATGGACCCCTGTGTCCTAAAAACGTTCATATAATTTCCACACGTTCACTTTTTTTTCTTACTGGAACGCGTAACTTATGGCAGGAGTCGCTTGGAAATCTGAGCTCATTATTGAAGTAAAACTAATGGTCAGATGTAGAGCATACATTTTGGAAATATCTCCGTGTGGGAAACTCTTTGGTGAAGTTTATTATGCATATGTTTATAATGTATTTTTTTTTATGTTTGCATAAGTATCTTAAAAGCATAAGGAGAAAAAAGTGCCAAGTAGGCATAGTTGAGTTCTCCTACTGCAGAACACACGTGGGCAAAGGTCCGGATTTGATTCAGGGGGAGGTACTGTTGGAATCGCGTGTGGAGGAATGTTAACGGCTTGTCTGGAAGTGTGTGAATGGGGGGCGAATGCAGGCCCTTCATCTCCATCCTGCCTTCTTTTTGAAGTGATGTTTGGCACAGTCGCTGCCAGTGGTGCCCGCTTGTTGAAAATCCCGCGTCCATCACGTGCAGTCTGGGAGCGCTCTGCTCTCTGTGCGCCAGCGAGGGTCAGGAGTCGGGCATCCTCGCTGAGGTCTGCAGCTGCCTCTGTGGATCTGCCCTGAGTCAGCTTCCGGTCTTGGGTCTCATTCCCGGCCTCACGGGGGGCTCCCTAAGAGTTTTGAGGGGCAGTCTTGCCACAGGGATGCCCTGCTCACAGAAACGTCCTAAGTGTGCACCCTGGGATCCCGACCAGCCCAGTCACAGATCAGTCTCCATCCAGACAGACTACAGGGCAGCCCACGTTTGCCTGCAGACGCCTTGACCCAACAGCCACTGTTCTCACCCCCTGTCCCCAGCTGACTTGCAGGTGGTGGCAGGGAGGTCGTCTCCATGACCGTGACCTTGCAGTGAGCTGGCACGGATCCTGGGGAATGAATAGCTCCCTTGTCCAAGTATATAATGGAGTGTTTTGCTGTTAAAGAAAAAAGGAAGATGTCAAGGTGCTACTTTAAAAATAGTCTACTTTGCAGTAGTGTCTGTTTCAAAGCTGTTGCATACGTATCCATGTGTCTGTAGCCGTATTCTCCGTGGCACTTACGGGATTTCAACAGCGACCGACTCTCCTGGAGAGCTCACTGTGGGAGGTCCGGAAGGTTCGGGCTGTGCCGCCTCGGTGAGGGGGGAAGACCCACGAAGCAGCCGTGGGTGACGGGAGTGGACAACTAGAGAAGAGTGGCGAGGCACAGGCCGGGCGTGCTGCATGCAGGGCTGGGGGGCGCGAAGGTCCACCGTGCCTTCCTGTCCTTTCTCAGGGGTAACCCTCCGCTCCCCAAGGCTGTCCCCTCCGAGCCACAGCCTGCCACACCTGTGCCTCTGCCGCCGGTGTGTGAACACACGCAGGTCCCCTCTCTGATTCTGCCGTCGTGCGCGGACGCGGCTCCGGGACCGGTTCCGCCGTCGTGCGCGGACGCGGCTCCGGGACCGGTTCTGCCGTCGTGCGGCTGGAGCCCGGCTGTTGCATGTCTTCGCCGCACGGCTGGGCAGGCTGTCTTGCTCTCATTCATGTTTCCTCTCGGAGTTCTCCCTAATCACCAGGGTCCTTCTCACTCGTCTCGGTCCTGTCTCCGCCAGCTTCTGGCCCTCGCCGTCCTTGGTTCCTGGAAAGGTGCCTTGTCCGGTTTGCACCTGTTTGGCCGGCGGCCATGCTCCCTCCGGCTTCTGCGTCTCCCAGGTTTCACTCACCTCTAGCTCCTTATTCTGTCCCTCTTCCTGAGTCAGCCGGCTGGCCCCTCAGAGGATTCAGAAACCCACTTCTCAGATATTCATTGAGTACCCACTATGTACCAGGCATTGATGTAGGTGTTTCCCCCCCTTCCTTTCCAAGTGAGAAGAGGAGAGATAGAGAGACAGACTCCCGCATGCGCCCCAACCATGATCCACCTGGCAACCCCCATCTGGGGCCGATGCTTTGCCCTTCTGGGGTCATGCTCACAACCGAGCTATTTTTAGCACCTGAGGAAAAGGTTCCATAAAGCCATTCAAAGTGCATGGGGCTGATGCTCTCAAATCAATTGAGCCATGGCTGCGGGAGGGGAAGAGAGAGAGAGAAAAGGGAGGGGGAAGGGTGAAGAAGCAGTTGGGCACTTCTCCTGTGTGCCCTGATGGGGAATTGAACCTGGCACATCCACATGCTGGGCTGATGCTCTGCCACTGAGCCAACCAGCCAGGGCCTTGAGGTAGGCATTGAAGGGTGGAATGATGACAGACATGTGGGCCCCTGCTTCCTGGAGTCTATGGTGTAGGAAGGAAGAGAGACGAAGTGAGTGGGTCACCTCTGCACAGCCTGGAAGCTGCCCCACAAGGACAATGATGGCCCCTGTGGGGGCCTGTGGAGGGCACCCAGCCTGACCTGGGTGGAGTGACCCCTCAACCCACGCCACCTCGAGCCTTAACCTCTCTTGAGCTCTAGTCTCTCTTGAATGACTTGTCAGCACCTCACACAGACCATGGCTAAGAGGAAATGACCTTCCCCTCCCAGTAATTACCCCCCCCCCCCCCCCCCCCCCCCCCGCACATCTGGTGGTTGAACCGGCGTTTCCCTCACGGAGGCTGACAGTCCAGGAATCGCACCAGATCTCTATCCCGAGACCCTCCCCCCCCCCCCCCCCCCCCCCCCCCCGCCCCGCAGGCTGCCGCCCACTTCTGCCTGCGTGCAGCTGCGATGGCTGCCAGGTCCGCCTCCCTGCCCGCTTCCCTCGCTGCTGCCTGCACCACACCCTCAGCGCCCCGTCGCCACACTGTTTCATATTTGTAAAGGGGCCATTTACTTATTCAGAGGAGATACTTAAAACTCACCCAAGCGGTTCATCTGTGTAGTAGGAAAAATGAGAACATACAGATAAAGAGAAAGGAGGGAAAACCCACGTATTTTGCCACTTAGATAACATCCCTGTTAAGGCTAGATAACATCCCTGCTAATGCTCTGACATTTATCCTCTTAAACTTTTCTCTCTGTAGCTAAATAGCTATATATCTAAATATTCTCATATATAAAAAGATCTTACAAATTGTAATTTTGTCATCTATATTTTTCTGTTGCCACTTTTTTGTACTTAACCTATATGATTGCTTTCCCACATCTATAAGTACAATTATTTGTAATAATTTTTCATGGCTACATAGTAATCTGGAATAATCTTTAGGCCATTTCAGTGTATTTCTGTATTACTGCGCGGTGGGCTTCTTAAAACTTCTTTCATTCTTGCTATTCTGTGGAAAAAGCATCAGTGATTTCCTGTTGCCTCTACACACAAATACACACACACACACTCACAGACACACAGATACTCACATACAGACACACACAGAGACATACATGGGCAGACAGACACATACACACACAGACACACTCTTATACAGATGCACACACAGACACGTACACACACAGAAACATAAAGAGACACACACTCGTATACATAGACACAGAGACAGACACAGGGACACTCACAGAGCCACACACACAAAGACACTCACACACACCCAAGGACACACACACATACAGACATTCTCCTCTTTATGTAGGACTGGTTTTCCATTGTTCAGCCATCAGTATTTCCTTCCTCATCAGGAATAGGATTGTTTAGACCAGGGGTCCCCAACCTTTTTTGGGCCACGAACCAGTTTAATGTCAGAAAATATTTTCACGGACCAGCCTTTAGGGTGGGATGAATAAATGTATCACGTGACCAAGACAAGCGTCAAGAGTGAGTCTTAGACGGATGTAACAGATCTGGTCATTTTTTAAAAATAAAACATCGTTCAGACTTAAATATAAATAAAACGGAAATAATGTAAGTTATTTATTCTTTCTCTGTGGACTGGTACCAAATGGCCCACGGACTGGTACCGGTCTGCGGCCCGGGGATTGGGGACCACTGATTTAGACCACAGTTTGCTGGTTATCACTCATGGGCGCCTTATGTCATACAGCTTTTAGAAAGGAGGGGCCTCAGCATGACGGAGGGGACAGTTCTTGGGGTGTCCACAGCACCTCGCTTTCTCTCTATCCATTTCTTCTTTCCCTCATCGCTGTCCAGTGTCCTGGGTGGCAGATGTGACCCAGGCACCTCTGAGCTCTGGCTCCTGCTACGGTGGAGTCAGGAGACAGCTGTGCAAACAGGCAGGTGCAGCACAGCCCACGGCGCTGTGGGGCAAAGGGCCCCTCCGATGGCTGGGAGCGGAGCTCGTCCTGGAGCCTGACAGGCAGTTACCGAGGGAAGTTGGCGGTGGTCAGAGAGGACACTGGGGGCAAGTGCACAAAACGGGGCGTGCTGGGCTGCCCTTGGGGGAGGGCAGGGGCCAGACGGAGGGTGTCAGTGTGGCCGTGACGGGAACGAGATGGCAGGTGCAGGGATGAGGGCCTGTACGGGGTCTCCGCCCACCCTGCACACAGTATGATTAGGCAGATTAAACGGGGAAGCTCATAAAGCCAGCATGGTCCTTGCTGCCAGGGACTTGTAATCAAAACCAAGATCAAGTTCTGAGTTTTTATGATTTTGATATTACTAGTTCAATCCTGAGACCCAGATGTTACCGGGAAAATCAAGGTATTTTATTGACCTGATTGTATTTTCTTTTTAACACACCAAAAGAGTAGAAAGCCTTCTAGATGTCTAGGACTTTATTTTCATTGTCTCAGAATTCCTTCTATTAGAAATCATTCAGGTCAATTATATTCACTGGTATAAAGGCAGATTAGAATGTGTGTATGCATATTTGTCCACATACTAAAGCTAGACAAAATATAACTGTACCTCCTTAGGGAAGAGGCAAACCATTTTGCTCTTCAGTGGTAATAGACATAATTCCTCAACGGAATATCTGTGTCCCTTCAAAATCACAGCCCTTTTGTTGATGTCTGTGCCTTTTTTTGTGTTTAGTTCACTGTGAGTCCTTAAAACCAAAGAACATAACTCGCTCCAGTTTTTTAATAAGGAGGAAAGAGATTATTCAAACTGCACAAAATTTGCCTAAAGTGACAAAGCTAATTAGCAGCTCAGCCAAAACCGAATCCAGGACCTCTGGCTTCTAGTCCTGTGACCTCTCCACCACTTCTTGCTGCCGTCTTAGTGGAAAAATAAAAAAAGAAAAGAAAAAATATTGGCGAATCAAGCCGACACCTTGCTTTGATTCTCCTAGGTCTTTAGAGAGTGTGAAAAATCCTGATGTACTTTAAAAAGAAACATTAAAAAAAATGTATCCGGACTTGTAAAGAAGATCAGGACTATTTGTGATATGCTAATTAGAAAGTAACTCATTATGTAAGACACAGAAAACTTGGCAGAGGCCGATGCTATTCGGAGTAACTTAAGAAAACTTCAGAGGAGGGCAAAAGAGGGTTTTCTTTATTTATTTGATAATGTGTGGCTACCATCAAATTTCTGGTAGGGTCTGACACCTTTGTAATAAACCCAGTGGAAGCTGGGGGAGCCTGTCAGACACATGGAAAGAAAAGCAAACAATTTCATTTCCATCTGAGTTTCCGTGGGTGTACGTCAGGGCCTGGCCCGCAGTGCCGCCTGCCAAACTTCTTCCTGTCGGTGCCACCATTAGTTGTTTGCAAGGGGCTTGCGTGTTGGCAATCACTCCAAGGTGACCCTCTGCTGGAGAAACCAATCCCTTTCCCTTGTAGTTATGGTACACTACCCCAACGATGTGGGTCGTTACGGGGGGGGGGGAGAAGCGAAATGTGCTCTCTCCCCCCACTCGGGCGGCGTATTCCTCCACAACTCTCCTAACCAGAAGTGCTGTTTCTTCCAAAGAAGTCCTGAGTGACGTGGGGGAAAAGCACCAGAACTTGGTCAGATTTCAAATTCAGAAGCAGACAGGAGGCCCCAGACCAGAGAAGGAGCCGCCCACTCCTGGGGGGTCCAGAGAATCCCCAGGTGAGAGCAGGCCATCCTGGGACGTTGGCAGACCCTCACCCTGCTGCTCTGGGGCGGTCCGTGTCCTTTCTGCCCACTGTCCGCGCCTGCACCCGACCAGACAGTTTCTGGTGTGTTTGACGCAAAGGTGACGTTTGTCCGGCTGTGGTGTCCACAGGTACTGGGACAGGGTTAGCCACGTTTAGTCTGTGTCAGCCTACAGGTGAAAAAGGGGAAAGATAAGAACATCTCAGAATACCAGCCCTGAGTTTAGAAGTGATTTTGAAGGAGGATTTTCGTAGGTGAGTTGTAGAATTAGATTAAACTGGGTTTGGCAGCCCAGTTTTGCTTACTAGCTGTGTGACCATGAGCAAGTTACTGTTCTCTGTGCACCTTGGTTTCTCTGTCTGTAAAAGGGGTTGTGCTGATTACTTATAAGGTATTTTTGAGGCTTTCATGCAGTGTCCACAGATGACGTGCCTAGCAGAGTGTAAGGTTCATCACGGGCCCTCAAAAATAGGAACAATTATTATTCCTACCTTCATGATTACATAAACACTAATACATGACAAACCATTTTCGTTTGAATCAAGACTCCAAAGGGAGCTGAAATAGAAATTTACGGCTCGATAAATTCTCACAAAGGGAACACACCCCTGTTCCCACTGCCCAGGTAAACACGAGAACGTGAACAGGATCACAGAGGCCTGCCCATGCCCCCTGGCCGCGTGGCACCTCTCCTTCCCCAGCAGGTGGCCATGTGCCCACGCCCCTGGCACTCAGCACATACTTACTGCGGGTGGGCACGCCTCGGTCCCAGGCACCAGGGCGCAGTGCACAGGGCAGCCAGGGTTCCAGTCTAGTGGCGGGAGTCCGGCAACAGCAGATACGCGAATAAATTAATAAGGTCATTTGAGAGAATGCTAAGTGTTATGAAGAAAATAATGTAGGTTAATGGGCGGAGGGAGGGCCATCAGAGAGACTTTTAAGGAGGGTGTTCAGGGAAGGTCCTTCTGCAGAAGAGACGTGGGGGAAGACTTGGAGGGTAGTGGCTGGTGCAGAAGGACAGGCCTGAGGTTTTGAGGTGGGCGGGGCTTGGGGGCGGGGTCGAAGAACAGGGAGAAGGCTGACTGGCTGAAAAGGGGGCCCCTGAGGAGGCAGACCCACAGCAGGAGGGCCTGGTAGGCCACGTGGAAGAACTGCATTTTGTTCTAATTGGAATGGTTTTTGTGTTTTTTTTTTTCATTTTTCTGAAGCTGGAAACAGGGAGAGACAGTCAGACAGACTCCCGCATGCGCCCGACCGGGATCCACCCGGCATGCCCACCAGGGGGCGACGCTCTGCCCACCAGGGGGCGATGCTCTGCCCATCCTGGGCGTCGCCATGTTGCGACCAGAGCCACTCTAGCGCCTGGGGCAGAGGCCACAGAGCCATCCCCAGCGCCCGGGCCATCTCTGCTCCAATGGAGCCTTGGCTGCGGGAGGGGAAGAGAGAGACAGAGAGGAAAGCGCGGCGGAGGGGTGGAGAAGCAAATGGACGCTTCTCCTGTGTGCCCTGGCCGGGATGGAATGGGTTTTAAGGTGCCCTGGCTGGGTATCTCAGATGGATGCGACAACAAATCAGTGTCTCTCTCTCTCTCTCTCTCTCTTAAAAAAAAAAACACAAAATAAAAAAATATTGTTAAAAAGTGGGTTTTAATTTCAACTGCAATCAATACCACAAGAGAAACGCCCTGAGGACCTGCGAAGGGGCGGAGGTTGCGTCCAGGACTCTTCTTTCTGAGTGTCTGCTGACCGCGGAGGGGCCCCTGCCTGGTATGAAGCCTGCGCCTCCGCGGCAGGGTCCCCTCCACCCTCCTGGCCTGTGAGGCCCACAAGAAAGGGTTATTTCCAGGTCGTCTTGTGCCTTCCAGAAGGTTACTGTGGCACATCGGTCCCATACAGCCTTGTGCCAGCAGGGTCCCGATGGAGTGAGTGTGGAATCATGCAGAGCCTCACTGTATACAATGTGGCAGAGGCTCTGAGAGGCCCGACCTTAACGCAATATGTTAACCTGGTCATTTCCCACGCCTGCTTACAGAACCCCTTTTCCGACCTGGCTTCCGTTAACAGTGGAAGAAGGGCAAGTTCTGGAAATGCCATTTGGAAAATACCAGCCCAGAGAGTTACTATTTAGTGTTTACTAAAGGAATTAAATTGGTTGAGCCTGAAACTCCTCTCTGTTGTGAAAGGGTTAGAAACCACACCTTCCCTATGCTTAGCATGATGGACCTGAATCAGTGGAGATTCAAAGTGTTGAAAATCCTAAATCCACTCCCGTTTTGAATGCTCATGTTAATTACTTTGCCCTTTGAACTCACAGCATTGCTGGTTGTTTTGTGCCGCAATTGGCTTACACTTCTGGGTTCTAGACATGGACACAGGAAGCCGTCTTATCTGGTTTAGAGGATAAATTCACTACACCACGCATGGCTTTGATTTGAGATTGTTATCTACAAGGAGATATATTCTCATGGAAAAGAGTCCGTTTAGAGATCACTTGCAGCCCTCTGTACCTGTGTTCAGACAGATTCTTCTCCTTTTTATTTTTTCCTGCTCTGAACTAGGGATTTGCACAACCATATCTGAACTTGCAGGAAATGTGTTTGATAGATGTTCACAGACACCCCACTGGACTCAGGCACGGTTTGTGGAAAAGTGCCTGATTCACGTCTAACTTCCACTTTATGATTCTTTGCAGATTTTAGCATCTGTTTAACATGGTCATTTCTCCCCTCTTCCTAGCTCCAGCTCCATCTGGGCTGCAAACTCTACGCTTTTAAAAATGTAAACGTTACTTTATTTTGATTTTCTGCATGGCCTGGAGTTTGACATTTCTTAAATTGGGTCCTCAAAACAAAATTTTTCGAAATATAAGGAAACGCAGCAGAGGTGAAAATGGGGCTCTTTACTGCAGGACTTCTCAGTGCCTCTTATTCTATACACGCCTTGTTTCTCCAGACGGGAGGTGGGATAGTATTTCCCAAACGTGTTCGACTACGGGACCTCTCCCTCGACCCCTTTTTGTAGCGATGTGTAGGCATGTTAGTGTCGGCCCCCCTCGGGAAAACGCTGTGGTAGGCTCAGACCCAGACCTCTCGGCCTGCGTTCCCCTAAATACTCCTCCAGCGTTGTGTCCCATTCCCGCTTTGGTTATCTGCCTCAGCAAAGCAGATTATTTTATGATCTCCTGACACGCTTTGCATTTTCCCACGGTCAGTCTCTTCCCAGGATGTGCCCAGCCACTTCCCCGGGGATCCAGTGATGTTTCCCAGCACATCGGGAAGCCTTTACTGCAGTGGTCCCCAACCCCCCGGGCCACGGACCAGTACCCAGTCCGTGGGCCATTTGGTACCGGTTCGCAGAGAAAGAATAAATAACTTACATTATTTCCGTTTTATTTATATTTAAGTCTAAACGATGTTTTATTTTTAAAAATGATCAGATTCCCTGTTACGTCCGTCTAAGACTCACTCTTGACGCTTGTCTTGGTCACGTGATACATTTATCCGTCCCACCCTAAAGGCTGGTTCGTGAAAATATTTTCTGATATTAAACCGGTCTGTGGCCCAAAAAAGGTTGGGGACGACTGGGTTACTGTCCTTCCGCAGCACCTGTATGAGAGATCCCAGTCCTCCCAATCCCAGCTCCTTAGAGAAGGCTTTCCCGGCCATCACAATCCACCGAGAGTCTCCCTTGTGCTTCATCACATATATGTTCTTTCTGTTCCTGGAGGCCAAAACCGTGCGTGTGTGCGTGCGTGCGTGCCTGCCTGCCTGTATTCAATCTCTAGCTGGAAGCGCAACTGAACAGAAAGGACAGTTTATGTTTTGTTTTGAAGACTGGTCATTCATTCTTCTCCCTGGATACTCGGAAAGGGGTGGGGTGGGATTGTTGGTTTACCTATCTCTTGGTCCACAGGGTGGATGGACACTGGCTATAGAAAAGGAATGAACAATTGCTGTAGAAATGGCAACAAATGAATGTATGAAGTGCCTCGAGGGTGCCAGGCTCTATGAAGAAGAGAACCGTTATTTCCCCAACATGAGCTGACAGTCTATTAGGGGGAGATCCACAATTTAATAAAAACGCTAGTTGTCCTGAAACCACTGAAGGAATGCAGAGCTGGGGATGGTGGATGTCGGGTGAGCAGGGCTGCAGGACGGCAGATGCCAGGAACGTAAGGGATGCATAGTAAAGGTGCAGTGGAGAGGAGAGAGTGATTTAGGCTAGGAGTCTGAGCAGAACTGGGAGTTTGGAAGGCAGAGAGGAGGGAAAGGAGGTCCCAAGCACGGGAAGACCCAGCACAGCTGAAGGCAAGATGGCAAGAAAACCGTGCAGTGCAGGTGCCTCGGGAAGCACTGCGGAGACAGAGGTGGCATTTCTGGGGATCAGACTGTGGGAGGCTTTCAATCACCCAGGCAGTGGAGGGGCCATTAAAACGAATTTTAAGGCAGTAAGTGACGTGATCAAATGTGTGCTTTAGGAATAGAGGAAGAGGAAGTTGACCACAGATGGGAAAGGTGAGGGTCCAGCAGAGACGGCATGGGTCTGACGGTCCTGTTGTCCCCAGCAGACCTGGGTATGAGGAGGAGGGAGGACTTCCAAGCTGGTTGGGGGAGAGAAGGATGCACGTGTGTCCTTTCAGAAGGGATCTCGGTTCCTTGGGTGCCTTCTGCGCTTGCCGTCCACCTTCCAGCTGCCACACCTTTGCCCGCCCTCAGATACCAAGAGCGCGGCCACGTCAGGAAGACACGCTAACCCTGAGCGTGTTCTACACTTGCTTAAAAGCCTGAACGCCGATTTCCCTCACGGTCCCTCTCCAGGCTCGTCTAACCGGCAGCCTCCAACATACCCTACGATAACAAGCAAGGAAGGAATGTTCTTCACGGAGAACCTGTTCTGACACTTTTAAGATCCTATTTCTCCCGGTGTTAGGAGGAGGATAGTTCAGTCTTCAAGGCTTCAGGGCATGAGGGAAGAGCCATCTGTTTGGATCAGGCACTTTGTGTGATTTATGGAGAAAAGGAGGATGTGGGAGGAGGGAACTGGAATATACTATGTTCTCTTAATTAGACCCAAATTATTGCATAAGTGCCAGAGGCCCCCGGCAAAGATGTGTTTGTATTATCTGATGTCATTGTTTTGTTTGTTTTTTTCTTTTTTCTTAATTGCCATTTAGTTTCAAGTTTCAAAGTCCCTTGTTAATGTTTCTAAAACTGCAACGATTTGTACTTTTGGAATTCTCAGAACATTTTTTTTTTCCATAAGATGACTGAGTATTCCTTACGTTATCTATTTTATGCATATACCACCTCCTTTATAGCACTTGACCATGTTCAAGGAAGGAATCGTTCTACAGGCAGACGTGCACCAACTCACCCAATCGCCCTGGGAACCCACGGAAGGAGGTGCCGGTTATCATCGCCACATCAGGTCCCCAGTCAGGGACCCGAAAGAAAGGGAGGTCGGGGCAGTAGGAGTGTTCCCACTAAGACCTGAACCCGGGCTGTCTAGGTCCACGTGCAAGAGCCGCAGTCTGTGCATGTAAACACTCCGTCCTATTGCCTTTCCTGGGGTAACTGCCACATTTGCTGCCCTGTAGAAAGCTGCTGCTGGCAACATTGTTTCTAAAATAAATCCGTCTATATGAACTAATGTTCCAGATAGGAATGATGCATCTTCCACTAAGTTTATCCCTTTCCCTCCCAGAAACTGAGGTGGAAAATACAAATGCCATAGATAGTCACAGGGTGCCCTGGCAAGATAGCTCTATTGGTTAGAGCATTTTCCTGAAGCACAGAGGTTGCTGGTTTGATCCCTGGTCAGGACACATACAGGAATGGATCGATGGTCCTTTCTCGTTCTCTCTCTCCCCCATCCCTCCTCTCTCATTAAAATCAATAAATAAATGTTAAAAACGTCACAAGACTCACTTGGTTTTTAGGAAGTGGGAGGGTCAGAGGGGTGATTTGAAAGTCAAAAGAAATGAGTTTCAATTTTTGGATTGACTTGAGCGAGCTGTTCCTTCAGTTTTCAGAGCCTGTTCTCCCAATGGGAAAGGCTCTCAGCGCGTCAGTTCCAGGAAGTCGTCACACAGAACAGCAGAGAGAAGGGTTTGGCTGCCTTGGGGAAAGACGTGCATTCAGGGGCCCGTTCTTTTCCGGGCGGCCAGGCCTCATAGCCTGTGTTGGAAGTGTGGACTGAGGCAGAGCAGGACGGAGGGGTCCCCCAGAGAAACATAACCTTCAGGCAAGAGTCATCCTGTACTTCATGTACTAATGTATTATTTATGTATTTTCCTGGCCTGCTAGTGGTCATTCCCATAGAATTATGTTATTTTCCAGATTATGAATGACAACTATGTAGAATTTTGTCACCGTTCCCCATTAGCACAAGCACAATGATCACAAACAGAAGGAACAAAGGCTAAAGGAGTGTGCATTTTTTTTTCCCCTGTTGCTGATTCTGTTTATGAATCAGATTAAACTTGAGCCCAGCCTCTTGTCAACATGTCACATCTCACTGGTGACTGGCATGCTCAATGGTGACAGTCTTACAGGAGCCCTGAATTGTGAATCAGATTGTTATTCCGTTCTGAATTCAGTACTTGATCTCTAAGATTTCTTTTTGGTTTCTCATGGTATTACTGATTGAAACATGTTTCTGTACAAAAAAGATAGAAGAGTTTGATATATTATTGTACCCCGCCCCCCCAAAAAAGACACATTTTGTTGCATGGCATTTCACACCTTTGGGGACCCCTTTTCATTGCTCTAAGTTTAACTTTGCTCCAATATTATTTGAGAAATCTAAGAATAGAGTAAAATTTAAGGATAGGTAAACATTTAATCACCGGGGCCTAATAATTGTTGGTAGTACAAGTCTTTGAAGTTTGTTGTCTAGTGACAGATATATTGGGACTGCCAATTTGGTTGTAAATTAAACTTTCCCATTGCTGAGTTGGTGGACTCAACTGTGCCCTCTCTTTAAAGGGGAGAAAACATTAGGTGTGGACAGCTGGGGAGGGGGGGCGGGAAAGTAGGTTTAAATGTCGTGTATGGATGATCAGTGGGTTTTATTTTGTGGCGCAACATGACCAGAAGTTGAAGCAGTTTGTCCTTTCATTTGATACCTGTGCACAAATTAGAGGAAAGAAAAAAAGATCAACTTTTGGTTTATCATTCTTTTTCCATGAATGGGTTTGTGTGTGTGTGTGTGTGTGTGTGTGTGAAGGAATTGGTGGCTGAACTTCCTGCCACTGTGTTTTGGCTTGAGAGCCGCCCGTAAACAACCATATAAAAGTAAGTAGATCGAGCCAGGTGTGTGTTCACCACCCATACGTATTCCATGTGCTCGGTCCCCGAGGATTTAGAAAACAGTTTTTCTCTCAAACTCCATTTTCATTTACTGATAGTGCTTTAGGAAATTTCACAGAAATGTTGACATTCCCAGATTGCCTTTAAAACTTACCAAATCTATTTACGGAGGATTTAATGAGAGATTTGAAAAAAATATGACATAGGAAGAGAGGGTGAAAGGATAGAACGTGTTAATCAGCCCGAGAGTCCCAGGAGCAAAGGGCAAAGTGGTGAACGGGCCATAGGTCACTTTCTCCACAGGGCTGCTGAGGGCAGCCTCGCCAAATGAGCGTCCCGTGAACGCTACATCTCATCTTCCCTTGGTCAGATGATCGTTAAAAGCGTGTAACAATGTCACCATCATCCGGAGAGGTGACCCACCCAGCCATGGTTCTACTTTCCAGTGGGATTGGCGGCTCTCCGTCTTTTTTCATCATGAGAAGGGGTTTCCCTTTCACAACTCGGAACATTTCCTGTCCAGCCTCTTGTCCCACACTGTTCATTCTTGGTGTGTGCACTTACTAGACTATTGATAGTCACGGGGCCCCTTTGCAGGTCCAGGCTCTATACTGGGCTGGGGAGATCCGGCAGCTTCTCCCCAACAGGGGCTCCCTCACGGCCCCGTAGAGAGAAACAGACAGGATGTGATGGCCTGAGTGCGGGGTTCGAGTGGACTGCCCGGGCGCTCCAGGGATGCAGGACGAGGAGCTCCTTTGGAGGGTCAGAACTCCTCCTGCTTCTCACTCACGGAGTTCGCGATCTGTATGATACGGAATCAAATTACTGTGTTGTGTCAGCCTCCGTCTTGGGTTCTTTGGAGCGTGTCCGAGGCCTAGGATTTGAGCGCTTGTTCAACAAGTCTGTATTTGCCCAAGTGTCTCTCTCTTCAGCTTTGTCGCCATGACTGCAGCCTCTCAGTGGCACCTGGGGTAAAATGTTAGGAAAACATTTGGACATTTAGGCCAATAAATCAACAGAAACGATTTTGCTAAAAACTATAGTGACATTTGTAGAGAAGACACTAGGATGCCAGAGAGGCAAGCACAATTATTTCTCTCAGTCTATACCTGGGCAGTCCGGCTAGGTCTTCGAGGAATACCGGGCAGGTCGCTGAACCCCCTCCAAAGGCCAGTGTCATCACTGAGATGAAGGCTGCTTCTGTGCCCAGGCAAAGCCGAGGAAAGTGAGGAGCTGGTCGTTGAACTAGAGGGAAGCATGTGACAGCCATGCCGAGGTCCGGCTGTCTGAGCGGAACTCACTCACATGCTGCGTCTCTCCCGACGTGACAGCGCTGTCTTTTAATCCAGGGGTCGGGAACCTATGGCTCGCGAGTCAGATGTGGCTCTTTAGATGGCTGCATCTGGCTCGCAGACAAATCTTTAATAAAAAAATAATAATGTTAAAAATATAAAACGTTCTCATGGATGACAATCCATTCATTAACTATCGCTCATGTTCATGGTTGTGGGTGGCTAGAGCCAATCACAGCTGTCCTCCGGGACAACACCAAATTTTTATTGGATAATGCGTAACATACATGGGTCGTTGTATGGCTCTCACGGAATTACATTTTAAAATATGTGGCATTCATGGCTCTCTCAGCTAAAAAGGTTCCCGACCCCTGTTTTAATCCAATTTAAGACCTTATGGAACGTAGTGAAACTTCAAATGAGCGGGAAAAAAGGGTGCCTGGCTTAACTGAATTTTCTGGCTCATTAAGAGTAAACCTTTTTATGTTAAGGAAGAGTAAATCCTCTTATTAAAAATAAACAATTTTTTTCCGTTCTTTCTGCTCTTGTCCATGAAAATAAGTCTTTCCTACGCTACAGTGAATACCCACTCACACTCTTTTTTGGTTTATTTGGTATTTTGAGGATTTCTCCAGGTTCCTTTGACCTTGGTACCATCCTCACAGTAAGACATGAGAATGTAGATCTTGTAATTTCAGATTATTTTCTGCAACTTTAATCGACGAAAGAAACACTGATTATGTGTTTGTTTGCTATGTGAAGGTTGTGGTTAGGGACATTCAAGTTGACCAGTACGACGGTACAAGGTGGCTGCTTTTCAGTAGGCATGACAAACGTAAGAAACAAGCTCTGTTCTCTGACATCAGAGTTTGGCCACCAGAGGAAAGAAAACAGACACTAAAGAAAATAGAAACCATCACAGAGTCATCAGATGGGGCTGGAGACCAGCCATCATTGGACACTGTTCTGACTCCATGTCTGTTATCAGTGGTGCGTGTGGATTGAGGGGTGGACACAGATGTTCTCAAGGGTTTCCTAGGCATTTTTTCACTGTAGCGGAGGAATTCCATAAAATGATGATGTATCACTATTTCAACCTGCGAAGTTATATTTTCATCGTTGGAGGTAATTTGTGTTCATGTATCTACCACACGATTGCGCACGGTTTGACAATAGGAAATGTTTTCATTCCTTAGTCAAGGCGAATTTGGCATAACTGTCAGACTGCTTAGCATAGTCATTAATCACACTATTAATGTATTACCTCAGAATTTACCTCTATTAACTTTCTCACTAATTTAAAATTTTGTGGTTATTTGGAAAGAAGTTGGGCGAGGCTTACCTTTGCTGGGTTTGTGAAATGAATGATATAATTGTGCAAACAGAAACGGGCAATGATTATTCAAAGCTACTGAAGAACCGTTTTTTGGAAGTTTCCTTATGCTTGAAACTATCTATCTATAAGCTATTTAAAAATGTGGCATGTGGCTCTTTCCTGAAATGGGTTCATGAGTTGATTTGGATCAGTTCAGAACTGCTGTTTCCAAAAGGAAAAAAACAAATTATTTAAAATAGTGAATAAGTTTTCAGAGTAACCTCCCAATGCCTGTTTCATTCCAAACGCAGTTGTGATATTACAGTACTAATATCTCTGAGCTAGAATGTTATTCTGCAGCCTGTTAGAACTAGAACCGCAGTATGAATACAGTGGTTTTTAGTATTTATGTTGTCTACATTAGGAATTATGTTGGCTTTTTGTACTCTGGACTGTGGCATGAATTACTATTTATAATCTTGTTTCTTGGGACAATGAATTCTACAGTGGAGTGTGTGTGTGTGTATAAAATTAAGGAACACCTGTGTACATATTTGAATTACAAGAATGAGAGTAACCCCTGTTTAATAATAAGAAGCTTTAGATTTAAAACTCAGTGGTTCTCATCAGATTTCTATTGTTCCAAGGTCTTTCTACGTCATATTATGAATTTCAGTTGTTACCCAGAGCAGAGTGATAAGAGTTTCATGTTTCATTTATCACTGTTTTGCAAGGGAAAGGGGCTGGTTACTAGAATCTCATTTGCTGACAGGACTTTATCCTCAATTTCACAAGTTTTGTGAATTCCAGCTATACTGCTCCTAGCAAGCTCACATTTATGGGGTTTACTAAGTGTAAAAATTTTATTGCTTGAAATCTTATATGATTTTGTCTTGAAAAGCTTAAGAAACCTAGAAATCATGCCGCTGTTGGTTATATGTAGCTTACTGATGGTTGCCTAGAGTTATCCACGAGCTTTTCAGTCCTTTGATCACCTTCTCTGCTCTAAGGAGTGTGGTAGGATCACCGTGACGATTATTCTGCGAGTGGGCGCCTCTCCTGGCGGCTTTAAGAAGGGTCGCCTAAATTTACATGAAAGCCCCAGGTGTTACACCTTGGAGTCAGCTCTGCAGTGCCAGGCAGGCCCACGGTTTGGGGGTTTCGTTTTTATTTTTCAAATGTCTTTCTTCCTGTCACAACTGTGAAATCCCTTCAGGGAATGAGAATTCCCTGCCCTCTTCTTGGCGGCCGGCCGGAGGACATGTCTTCTCTCAGTGCCTCTGATAATGCATTTCCTATTCTGTTTTCAAATCTTGCTAAACTTGAAAACGTTTCTGAACCTTGGGGGGGGGGGGAGAAGTGTATTCTGATTTATTTCAGTACTAATGCCAGTGAGTAAAATTGCACTAACTGCTTTTAATCTCCTAGTCACTTTAGTTTTGGAATGAGGACATTGTGATATTTGTGAACAGGCTTTTGTGCCAGAAAAATAACATAAAACCATTGCTCAGAAAAATAGTGCCATTAGGAGCCATCAGCAGCACATAATAATGGCAATTAATGACAATCAGGGGCCAACTTACTGCCTGCTGTAGTTGACATGTCTTTAAAGGAGCAAAACATATGAAGTTTATTTTATTATTTTATTTTTTATTTTTTTACTTTGTCAAGTATTTTTACATCTGCTTGTGATTATTCTGCCTTGTAACTACCACCTCAGGCTCCGTTCTTTTTTTTTTTGGGGGGGGGGGAGGATGAATTCCTTATGTAATAAGTTATCGTTTGGAAAATTTCTCTGACAGACCGTGAGTTCTTCTTATGGATCATTCAATGGGGGAAAAAATAGTGCAGCTATAATTCACTACAGAAATATGGGTTTATAATAGAAAGATAGTAGCTCTTAGGGATCCAAGTTACTTTTGTAAGAATGAAAACTTGTACCTCTTGTATTAATGTAATGATGCATTATGAAGTGTTGCAGAGTAAAAAAACCAAAACCCATCATATGGATTAAGTCTTCACTTGTACTGGGACCTCATGGCATCAAGGGGAGCCATTTGGATCTAGTTCAAGGTGAGTTATTTATTAGATATACCTTCAGTCCAGGCTTATACTGAAGCATACATTTTAAAGGAGGAGTTATAGTTAGATTCCAGATTATGTATAAACATTATATATGCTTTTTTTTTTAAAAAAAAGCACAGGTGTGTTAAGAAAATTTAAATATAAGGGAGAAATACAAAGGCTATGTGTGAGGGACTTGAAATAGCATATTTAACATTAGTAACAAAAGGGGTTTCTTGCAGCTCGTGAAGCAGAAATTTAAAAAAATTAGAAGCTGGGTGAGTGTATTGTAACCTAAGAAACATGATAACGCTGTTGTTACTACTTTTGCTGAAAGCTCAGTAAACAAACAAGATAAAGCCACTTAAATGGATGGTTCTGGTCCTCATAACTCATTGACCATCTGTTTGTTCATTACTATTATTATTTTTTAATCCTGCGTTTTCTCAGCATCCCATATCTGTGTATCTGACACTTTAGAATTCAGATCTGTCTAATGAGATTAGTCAGTCACCTTCTGTGGTCCTGCTATTTGTTTCTCTGTGAAAGTCGTGAGAGCCAGGAAAACACTGGCATCAACCACAGAAACTTCAGAAAGTCACGTTCTGAGACTTGTGTGTAAGCTGTGACTGTTTCTCCTCAGATTTTTTTTAAGTGTTACTTATGTTTTCAGAAGCTGTCTTTTTATTTTTAATACAAAGGGAGTTGTCAGCCTTGTATCTGCACATGCCGTCCCGTTGGCTGATCTGTCTGTTACAAGCATTTTGTATCGTGCGCATAGAAACATTTGGAGGATCGGTTTATTTGGGGGTGGGGGGGAGTCCGTTCTAGATTTCCAAGAGGGTGTTGTTGAAGACTGACGACCATTAACCAGCGACTGTGCTGGTAGCACCCATGCTGTGCCACCTTCCCTTTGAAACACTGTGACTTGGGGGTAGTTTTCCCAGAGACTGTGGGCTGAATAATACCACCCTTTACTGATCCACAGGAATGTTGAAAGGATGAGCAAGACCAGGTATGTGAACAGGCTTAATTAGAGTTCCTCGGAAGAGAGCTATTTCAATCAGTCATGTAATTAGTTCATCACCATTATTATTTGTGCTTCTCCTAAAAATTGCCCCGGCCAGGGGGTGGGGGACGTTCCACCATAATGCAGTGATGGCCTGAGTGGAAATGGCTTCGTGTCCTTGGACGGTTAACCCAGTGCTCTGCCGTGGCTTTGAGATGACATCTCAGACCAGAGCCTGTGCATGAACTCCCCCTCCAGCCTCGCCGTCCCCTTCAGCTGCAGACCAGCCTTGTGCCTTTTGCTGCACGGGGCCCACACTTCCTCCCACGTGGGCTGGACCTCTGAGACCGTTTGCTTGGGGCTCCTGTTAAGTCGCTTGGTGAGTGGACACCCATTCCGTCTTGCTTGGTGAGTGGACACCCATTCCGTCTTGCTTAGAGAAGGGTGTTCTGCTACAGACGTGGTTATATCAACAGCCTAGCAGGCAGCAAGAAACAGGGTTACAGAAACTGGCAGGGAAAATAAATGGCACGGGTGCATCCAACCCACATTTGGAGCTACAACTCCCGTTGGGATACTACCTTATGGGTGACATTGTGAGAAAGTCTTTATCTTCTGGGGAGAGTGACCCTTCTGTAGTGCAGTTTTCTCTAAGCGAGCCTGCGTGTTCTCCAGTTCCCTTCAACCCCTGCCCTCCCCGCTGCTGTCGGAACTGAGGAAGGAAGTCTTTCTGTATTTACTGTCTCTCAGAGCAGCGGAGAGCCATGTGGCCCGAGCTGAGATTTCCAGAATTGTCTTCCAGCAGCTGCAGTCTTGGGTTGACCCCTGGAAAGCTCAGAATCTGAGGAGGACGGAAGATGATTAATCTTCAGAGCTTTTATCACTTTGCTGAGTGTTTTAAAATGTACTTACTTTAAGCAATTGTACAGAACTTTTACTAATAGCATTTTTTTTTTAATTTGGTAGAACTGCGTGCACACACACATGCAGTGACTACGCATATATCTTGTAGTTGTTTCACAGTATAATTAAATCGGCATGGTGTGGGCTAGCTTTGGTTTCTGTGCACACTCAAGAGTACAGTCACAGACGTTTCCAGAGCTCCCATTCCCCAGGCCCCAAGTGGCTCTCTGCTGTCTCTTTTATGGTACAATATTCTGCCCCAGGCGGTCGCCAGCAGAGCCTGCACCAGGGGCTCCATGAGACAGGGAGTACCGAGGAGCCAAGTGCCAACTCTGCCTTTCGTTCTTACTTTCTTAAAAACACCGAGGTTTGGCTCTGGTCGGTTGGCTCATTGGTAGGGCGTCGGCCCGGTGTGTGGATGTCCCAGGTTCGATTCCCGGCCAGGGCACACAGGAGAAGCTCCCATCTGCTTCTCCACCCTTCCCCCTCTCTTTCCTCTCTATCACTCTCTTTCTCTCCCGCAGCCAAGGCTCCATTGGAGCAAAGTTGGCCCGGGTGCTGAGGATGGCTCCATGGCCTCTGCCTCAGGCACTAGAATGGCTCCAGCCGCAAAGGAGCAACGCCCCAGATGGGCAGAGCATCGCCCCCTGGTGGACATGCCAGGTGGACATCCATAGGGCGCATGTGGGAGTCTATCTGACTGCCCACTTATCACTTCGAAAAAATACAAAAACAAAACAAAACAAAAACACAAAACACCAAGGCTCTTCCTGTTCTCTTTCTTCCCTCCACCTTGTCCAGGTTTTGATTGTAGGGAGTGGTGAGTACCATGGTCCGAGTTTTAGGAGATGGGGCAGAGGAAGGGGCGTTGTGGTGCTGTTTCCTCTTACGGATGGGAGCCCTCCTCCGAGGCTGAAGGGCTCTCCTCTGGAGTCTCTGTGTTGGCCCCCAGCGTGGTCTGTCTGTGGGGAGCAGAGATGAGGACTGTGCGCTGAGGGCTGTACCTGCGGAGAGCGGTCCCTCGCGGCAGGTGGGAGCCTGCGGCAGGTGGGGGTCAGTGGCCTTGGGAGCCCACAGCCCTGGGAGCCCCCTGCCCTGGGCCCCCCCCCCCGGAGCTGGCCTTTCGGCCTCCATGTCTGCTGGCCTTTCCCTGACATTGTCACGCAGCAGCGCTTGGTGCTGCTTTGCAAGCCCCTCTGAGAAACTTGGGTCACGGGATGCGTTTTATCAAAAGAGGGATGTGGAGGAAGGCCATCCTAGACCCCGACTCTTGAGAGGGATGGAGTTGTGCTTGTTTTTTAGTGTACATCGGTACTTTTAGACAACGTCGACCAGAGATCCCACATTGGCGAGGATTTGTATGGGATTATTTTCCAGATGCTCACCTGGAACTCCAAAAAACCCTGTTTTGCCCCAAGCTCTGTTTCTTGGGGACATCGGAGCCCTGTCCTTGGCAGGCATGTGTCTTTGACAGGGACCCTGTCTGCAATTTGAACATTCCGGGGAGACTCCAGTCAGGTTGAGTTGTTGCCGCTGGCTTGGCTGGGCCCCCAGCTCGTGGCAGTGCCCCAAACGTGCCTGCAGGGCCGGTGCGGGTCCCCCCCTCCATGGAGGGCTTGCGCAGCCTGGGAAGGCCGAGCCCCGTTTCCTCTGGGGGAGACGCCAGCTCTGGCTCCACAGCCTACTTGGTTGGCTCTGACCAGTAAGTGGACGACAAAGAGGCTTCTAGGTCCTCCTTGTGTATAGTATCCATAACCAGAAATGGAGCTCCAGGAGAGAGGAGATTATTAAAAATGAAAGTAGTGAGTCACGTTAAACTGGGAGGAGGAGAGGTTGCCAACATGAGGTGATTTGAGAGGTGCTAAAAGGCCCCACCTGTGTGGAGGTAGCCCCCTCGGGCCGTCTGCCCAGCTGTTAGTAATTCTCAGCATCCAGGAGGGACTCAGGGCCTCCCTTCCCTCTGCTGGCCAGCTGTGGCCTGAGCCAAGTTGCTCAACTGCTGTGCTCCGCCCCCCCAACCACCTCCACTTTCTTGTCTTCAGGGTGAGAGGGACAGAGCAGGGGACGCCAGGTGGGTAATGTAAACGGGGAAAGGAGCCAAGTGGACATTCTCATCCATCGTTTGCCAAAACACGTGGCCCTCTGCGTACCACTGTGACTTGGGAACTGAGATATATTATCTCTAGTATGAGAAAAGCTTACAACGGTGCATGCACCATGATACACAGCCACTGATACTCGGCCTTTGCTGGGTTCGGGCGAGCCCGTGGTCTATCCCTAGGGCCACCGCTAGGCTCCAGTGTTCATTGTTATTCAGCAAGCAAGGCCCTATGCTGTGATATCTTCAGATTTTCTCTTTTTTTCTTTCTTTCTTCCTTTCTTTTTTTTCCCGATGCTGTAAATCTGTAAAAATTTTCCAATTTCTAACAACACTATGAGGACCAAAAGTGAAAACAAATAAACAAACAAAACAGTACAACTATGTGTGAGCTGAATTTGATCCGTTTTCCATCTTTGTGATAGAAAACAATCTGCCAGTTCTCCTTCAGCTCCAAGTTCTGTGGGTCTTTGATTTTTGTTACTCCTGCCCTTGAACCCTGCTACTCTAAGTATGATCTGCAGACCGACCTGCACATCAGCCTCTCCCGGGAGCCGGAGAGAAATGAAGACTCTCGGAGCCCAGCCCGGCCCTGCGGGATCTGCATTCTCACAAGGTCCCGAGCACTCGCTTAAGAAGCGCCGGAGCGACATCCTGCCTGCAGAGGTCCTGCTCACGTGTGCTGAAGGAGGGGAACTTGTGAACACTCAGCCGTATGTTCGCGTGAACCCTGTCTTCAGACTAATCCACTGACCGAACGAATGAACGGGTCAAAAATACATGAAGATTCGTACTGATGAAAGGAGGAAAGGCCTGGGCTTTGGCTGCAGTTTTGTTTTGCCTCCTCTGGGTGGCTTAGTAGTGGTCCACCTGGGAGCTCTGAGCTTCCGGTTAAAGATAAAGGTTTTGATTTTGCTTTTTTTAAACTTTAAAAAATTCTAAGCACATACTTGATGCCACACTGTGTTTAATTCTTTTACCCGGTTGATCCCATGAAGTCCTTCCGGCCAATGGCATTTTGAGGTAAGAATGACCACTTGAATGTGTCAGGTGAGGAAGCCGAGTCGCAGAAGCTGGAAGGAAGCAGGCTGGCCCCTTGCTCGCAGGAGAGGGAGTGTGGCTTGCACCTGGGAGAGCCGGTCCCCGACGTGTGCGCAGGCGCACAAGCTTCGCGTCCGTAGCTTCGCCACAGCCTGGCCTCGCTGGAGACGCCCTCAGCGTCTGTCCGTGGCCTTGCCTCCCGCCGCTGCGCCTTTCCGGGGATGAGAAGGACTGAAATGCAAACCTTCTCACATGGCTTCACTTTTTTTTTTTTTTTTTCCATTTTGTTTTCATTTCTGGCCGTTTGGGGGGAAAGACTGTTTCTTAGATCTTCACTGGTAGGTTTGCCCAATGAAAAGTGAGAGCAGCTCCAAAATGAGAAGTATTTGTCACTTCATAAGGACCAATTATTCTGTTCTAACAGTTGTTTCCTGCGCTTAACCCAGGAAGTCGGTTCCTGATTCTGATTCTGAATTAGAATTGCAGACAATCGCAAATTGGGAACATACATGCAGTCCCGGCGTTGAAAGAAAACTGAACGAGTGAGAATTTAAAAGGCATGTTCATTGTGCACTTTCTACGAAACGCTTTCCCCTAGAACGACCTCTTCCCTTTAGTATTTAACATTTCAAAGGGTCGTGGGGACTCTGCCTTCTCAAAAGTTGTCAAAGGTTTTTCTCTGTTGTCATCCTCAGACTTCAAAGCCCGACCTGGAGGCTATTTTTATGCCAGTGCTTTTAATTCTAACCTTTGTATTGAGATTAAGAACAGAAAGGATAACCCATAAGGGATAAACCAATTTTTTTTTTTTTTGCTTTGTTTTCTTTTCTCCAAAGAATGACAAAGAAAACTCCATCCTCTGGAATTGGTCTGTACTCATTGATAGATTTTTTCTGTTTTGTTTTTTTTAAAGTTCTAAACTGTGATGAAATCTGCACAATAGTGTCTGTCACTAAAATAATAGCCGAGCAATCAAAGGGCACTCACCGATCAGCCATGGTGTGCATGCCTGTTTGCATAAAAGATAAAGGCTAGAAAGCCTTCTGAAATCATCTTGCATTGGGACATTATTTCCATGTTTGGAGGCCATGTATGTGTATGGGGGAGGGGTTGTGTAAATTAGCTATAGGGCCTCAAATAGCCTCAACCCAGCTTCCATGATACTTTGCCCAAGGGACTCTTGGGGTAGCAGCGGCTGCCCATTACCTGTCCATCCCATTGGTCCCACTCCCTGTCCATCTCATCTGTCCCCACCTATCTGTCCCTCCATTGGCCCCACTCCCTGTCCATTTCATCTGTCCCCACCTCCACGAACCCTGCACACACCACTCACACACTTTCCTATTTTCAGCCAAGACATCAAACGCAAGTGTATCATGGGGTCCCCACAAAATGAAATCTCTGCAGAAACATCGCTGTGGAGGAAACCACAGAGCTCCCTCACCGGTGGTTTCGCGGGCTCTTGTACGACTTCAGTGAGTCTGGAGTGTGGCTGGACAGGAGGATGCACTTAGCAGCTTTCTAATGGCAACGACTGTCAGCAGAGCTTGTGTAGCCGTGAGTCACAGCCAGCCACGTGGCTGCTACGCCCTTCACCGCGGGCAACAGTGGACCTCTCGCTGGTGTGAGGCTCTTGTCCACCATTTCCGCACGGCAGCTGCACATAGTTTCTTTTTGGGGAAATCTAGGCAGTTTTAAGAGTTGCATGTGGCATCATTGGTTAGCTGCTGCCGAGTAGATGGAGAGGTGCGTGGCACCCACTTTTAGGTGTATGGCCAGCCGAACAGGAGACTCAGGGGCCAGGGCCGGATGCTGGAGAACGCAGGGACCAGTGGTGCTGCCTGAGAAGCACGAGGGTCATGGGGATGGGGGTTTCGGAAGTGACAGCACGGCAGGGTGCAGACCACACCGACCTGGAAAGTCCAGAGACCCGGGGTCTGGTCTGCTTGGCGCAGCCACCTCGCAGTGTGGCCGTGGCAGGGTCATCCTGTGCCTCAGTGTCTCCACCCACACAGGGCACGTGTAGGAGCAGATAGCGTTAAACGTCTACCTCTCCAGCCAGCAGACTCTTAGATTCTAAGCTAATGGATCTAGGCATATGCCAATCAACACATCAACCAACCAAAGCAGCCAAAAGCCATGGCGTGGCGGATGCAACACTGTGCTTGTTTTGCAGAGGACTGGAAAGATACTGTAAGAATTTAAGAAAGAGAATGTCGCAGCCAGGTCAGGAACAAAGGTAATTTTGTCATCTACATTCCATATGACCAGAAAATGTATGTTTGGGGGTCAGGAAAATGGAAAGGATGAGCCTGGAATGTGAGGTTAGGGTTAGCTTGGCGCCTGTGCTCATTAAAGATGAGCGCTGGGGAGAAGAGGATAGGAATGTAACGAAGGAGATGACAGAAGGTGTGACAAGATCTCTGTGCCTTCTTTTCCTCTTGGTTAAAAAAATTGGAACAACCAAAGTGTGAACTGTTAGCATTTTATCTTCAACTGTAAGGGACTCCCTGGGACAATTATTTTGACTGTTTGGTCATTTATTTCTAAATAGAATTTAGTGATTTTTTTTTTTCCAATTGTGTGCAGACTCCCAGGAAGAAATTTTTTCCAAGGAATACATGTTATTGTTGGCTATTTAAAATTTGGAGCACTGTATGTAATGGTTAGCTTTGCCTCATTGGTTGGGATGTTCATGCGTCAGATGCTAAATGAAAGACTGAAGGTGCAGACATCCTCTAAACATGAAAGAAATGATGCAATGGGGTGGTGCAGCCTCTTTAATACCCTTTCTTTCTCCAGTGTCTGAAAAGGGAATTGTCTTATCTCCACTCCACGGGCTGCTTAAGTTATCTACAAGCTCAGTGATTGTCCCGGGAAGAAGTACAACTTCAGGCATCAAGAGGGAGAGAAAACCTTAAACCTGATCGTGACAAACAAGGAAAATCTTGGTCCACGAATTGAAAGGACATGACTATGGCACCTTTTAGGTTAAATATTCATTAAATAACTAAATAATATTGTTGTGTCTTTATTTCTTCTTTTTTGGGGAGAAAACTAGAAATCAACATGAATTATTACCCAGCATGTATAGAAAGGCCTAATAAACATATAGAAATCTTTGCATAAGATGATTTTTAGGCAGAAATGTGCAGACAGGACAATTTTTTATGTTTAATTATGTTATTCTCATCCCCCCTTGAGCCAGTTTCCTACACATTTGAAATTTTCCATCTGATTCCATTCTCTGTGACGCATGTGAGCCATCCAACATGTAACTTTGTAACACTGACACGTAATGACCAGAATTATGATAGATGGAGACAATTTTGGCATCCCTCATTCTAGAGATGGAACTTAATTGGAACAAACAGCTTTTAAAAATAACTAATTCCAACTGGTTTGAACTTGCGCTGACCTAGAACTGAATTAATTACCTGCAGTGAAGGCTCCAGCGGAAGCACCGGTCAGTAGTGTGCTTTATAGCCAACAGGGCTATGTGAGGAGTATGGGTGAGTGACAGGTACGAGGACTTCAGGGCTCATCCACATAAATACCCAACTCACTGTTATGAAAAATTACAGTGAAAATGTTTGTCCTAAAACAAATTCTGGCCTGTTCTCGCTTTACGAGGACTCCCAAAATGGAATTTGGGAAACTGAATCTGCAACGAAATGCCATTCCCTTCATCCCAGTTAGGCCCTTCTTTGTTTTTCAGTATATAGAGGATTCTGTTCATTGACCCTTTACTCTGCATACACAGTGATCTTTATGGGTTCCTGAGTGTTGGGTTCTCACTTTTTAAAGCAATTATAAAAGAGAAAATAGGGCAGTTCCCAGACATAAAACTCTCATTTCCCAGTGGGTCCGTTAATCCGGGAATATAGCAAAAGTCCTGTGAAACCTATTTCAATTAAATTCTATCCCTTCCCTATCCCGATTCTGTAGTGCACCCCTGGCTGCATGCAGAGGAACAAAGCCAAGACGTTGGTTGATGTCAGAAAAATAACATCTTTCCCCATTTAGGCTGAATGCTCAGTTTTGGTAGTTGAGCAAAGGGACTATAGCGTTTTAGCAGCTGTCCGGATTTACTATGCCGGGGTTGCACTTTAAACCGCTTGTGTGACACATTTCACTGCTAATTTTTAAGTAGGGCTTTATATTTCATAGCCTCTTATAGCTGGAAGAGACCTCAGAAGATTTCTGGTTTGAACCGTTTGTTTTAAAAATGAAGCAGTGAGCCCACAGAAGTTGAGAGACTTGTGACCAAGCCAGGACCCGAACCCGTTTCCTAACTTCTGCTCCAGTGTTGCTGGTCACTTATTTCTGAATAGAATTTAGTGATACTATTCGCCTCTGTCCAGAGTTAGGAGAAGAACTTTCCAAGCAATGCTGTTACTGCTGGATTTAAAACTCAGACCATTTGAGTCACTAGACTTCAGGAGAGTGGGAATCACTATGTAAATTATATCAATGTCTAACCACTCCACTGTCCATCTGAAAGCAATATAATATTGAATGTCAGCTGTAATAAAAAACTTTAAAAAGTAGGCGATTTTATATAGCTGTTTTTTTTCTTTATTATGCAAAATTTATAAGGTCTACAGAAGTGGAGAGAACAGAAACACGAAGCCAACAGCCAGCTCTGGCAATGACCGAGCTGTGTCTCCTCCTGTGTCATCTCTGTCCCTGCTGACCCTCCCAGCCCAGGTTATTCTGAATCAAACCCAGGCATCGTGTTATTTCACTCGTGAATATTTCAGTGTGCCTCTCCAAAAGATTAAGATGCTTTAAAAAAACATAAGGATGATTCTATGAACCTAAATAAATTAACACTGTTCCATTATCTTGTCAAATATCCTGTAGTCTTTTTTTTTTAAATCTTACTATAAATATTATATAACCATTTTATTTTCAAATACGTATTTTCCCACCAAGGGAGACATAAACTCTGTTAAGAATGGTGAGTCAATGGAAAGAGTTGCTGAGGACTGAGTATCATGGACAAATGTGTCGTGACGTATGGTCACGGAGGCGTTTACTAGATCTAGATCCTGACTTGATCGTAGAGTGTTTTAATTCTCCTTCCTACCTGACCTAGTAAATTCCAGTGTGGTGTTTTCCGAAGACATTGCAGCTGTTTTGTGTTCCTTCAAGTATCCGTGTAGTAAAGAAACCTGTCGCCACAGGAAAGGAGAAAGCCTGGTTATTCTCAGTGGTGGGTCCGTCACTGCATTTTCCTGCGTGTCAGCAGATGTGACTACCCTGAGCTCCTCGCGCTCCAGTTTACTAGCGCGGGACATAAAATGTTTTATAGTTCTGTTCACGACACGTCAGGATCCAGGAAAAGCATTTTAGGGGAGCCAGGATGATCCTTTCGGGGGACGTGTTTGACAAAGCATGTATTATTTCTTCAGTTTCTCCGGTGGTGGAAGCCAAGAGCAGGTTTCACATGAATATTACAACTCGTTAATAACATCCAGATTGACATGGAACTTGATGTCACAGGACGGAGAGGACAAAACAAGAATCTCCTCCTTGCTCGTCTGCTGTAGCGAGAACGCTATGAATTTTGTTTTCGCAGGAGACGTTTTCTCCCTGTGAGAAAAGTCCGGGAGAGCTGGGTCTTGGTGGGTGAGAAGCAGGAGGCAGGGTTTTCCTGAAAGCAGCAGCCATTCAAGTAAACGCCCCAGCGGATAAGCTAGCGGGTAAGAAAGGAAAGTCCAGCGCCTTGCGCGTGAGGGCGCCGTGCGCATGGGGGCGCCGTGCGTCTCGGTCATTGCACACCTGGGACCCAGTGGTGGAGGGACATGAGGTCCGATTCTAGCTGAAGTCTTGCTCTGCATAGGTCATACTGACTTCTGGGACATCCCACCTGTCTCAGGTGATCATCGGGGCCACAGGCACGGCTTGTGAGTTGCTTAAGATGTTTTTTTTCCTCCCATTTCCCCATCCAAGTCATCTCCGCGTGACCTGTCCGAATCTGGGAAAAGTCCCTCTTCTCATCCTGCATACGGGACCCGTTGTTGTTGTGTTGTTATGTTGGTTGTTGTAGTTGTTACACGTTTGTTTGTTTGCTTTACCTTTTCTCTCCAGCATTGGCTTTTGGCTGGTCTAAGAAGCACAAGTGCTTCCAAAAATAAAAAATAAAGTAAAAATTAAGAGGGAGGCCTGAAGTAGCTGATAAGTCTGAGTGCTGGAACAGCTGTTCCGCAGCGAGGGGTGAGCACTTGGGTTCCCGAAGGCCGGCTTTCTGAGATCACGGGCTTCTGTCGGCGGCCTCCTTGCCGAGCCTGTTATGATGACTTCAGTTCCCGTGGGAAGAGACAAATGAGGTCCCCGCATCTGCGGGAACTGCGCTGGGCCGGCGGCCTTGAGTTGATTTTGGTCGTGGTGCTGAGGAAGGGAGAGGAAACACCCGGCTTCTGGAAGCTAAGCAGTGTGGACACCCAGCCTGATGGATGAGGAGTCTCTCTGTCTCCCTCGCTGATAGTCCGTTTCGCCCAAGGCTTGCTCTTTAAACCTGCTGGTGGGAACTCTCTTGACTGCGGGATTTGTAGGAAGCCCTCCTTTAAAACTGCATATTTCATGAGAGTTTGTATATCACAATGGGCCAACACCCCAAGGCCCAAGGCAACGGAGAGTTCCCGACAAAGGGGAAGCGTAGCCCCTCTTCTAACAACGTTTGCCTGGAAAAGTACTTTAAGAGTTCCGGTGTCATGTGTCTCCTCAGCCTGTCCTCAGAGGCTGCTGGCTGGAGGGAGTGGACTTGCCTGACCCCACTGACAGAGTGGACACTGGCTTCTGGAAGGGAGTCAGGAGCAGGGGTCAGAAGCAGGGTGATCTGCAGGGTGTGAAGGCTTGCAGGCCGTGATGGGGTTTCCGACAGTGGCTGGGTGGTGTGGACAGACGCAAGGCAGGGGTCATTAGGGCCAGCGGTTGCAGAGAGAGAGGGTGGACACCGCCAGGCGTCCTTGGAGATGGGCCTTGAGCCTCCGAGATGCTTTGTCCCTGCCGTGTTTCCACGCAGAGGGCCGCCTGGGTTTTCCATGACACAGACGTTGAGAACAGATCCTGCTAGCACGTGTGTGAGTCCACTGAGGATACTTGGGGACAGAAGACAAGGGGGACAAGAGCTAACGCCTGGGCAGTCATTATGAGTCTGTAGCTCTTGGCACTCTGTCACCTGCTGCCCAGGTGGAGAATGGAAGGAGAACCAGATTGAATTTGGCAAGAGCCAGTGGGGCAGAGGCCGTGGGTGAATCTTTTCCGTCCGGCCGTCTAGGTCTCTGCGTGGGGCAGTGCTCCCCCGAGCAGTGCCATCCACCAGCGGGACCCGGAGCAGACCATCCTGAATTACAGCCCCAGCCGCCTCCTTCTGCTCCCCCTCCTTTCCGTCTAGGTCTCTGCGTGGGGCAGTGCTCCCCTGAGCAGTGTCATCCACCAGCGGGACCCGGAGCAGACCGTCCTGAATTACAGCCCCAGCCGCCTCCTTTCTGCTCCCCCTCCTTTCCGTCTAGGTCTCCGCATGGGGCAGTGCTTCCCCGAGCAGTGCCATCCACCAGCGGGGCATGGAGCAGACCATCCTGAATTACAGCCCCAGCCGCCTCCTTCTGCTCGCCCTCCTTTCCTCCCACAAGTACTGCTTTAATGCCTTCGAGGTGCAGAAGTAGTTCTAGGTACTCGAAGGACACATTGCTGTCCATGTTGAGACCTGTTTCCATGGCACATGACCTCAGGGTCATGCATACAGCCCTGCCCTGCACAAAAGTGCTGTCACCAGAGGTCACCTCGCACCAGGGTTTTATCCACCTTTACGACAGTTTTTGGAGGGATGAAGTAATGTGTGTTTAGAAAGGAAACTATTTTTATCCCCTCGTTGTCACAAAGGCACTGGATAAGCTACCAGAGGCCCTGAATCTGCCTCCCCCACCCCCATTTCCAATTCGATGCAATGGCTACTAATGATTGAACACTTAAATGGTTGTTAGCAGGCTCCTGCTGAGCACGTTATGTATATTTTCATATTTATTCTCCATACAACATTCGGAGGAAGCTATTTTTCCCATTTTACCTTGGAGGAAATGAGAAAATACTGGATTAGCAGAGATTTTGGATTGTGCTTAAGGTTATATATCCAGTAAGTATGTATATTAGATCCAGGCTTCCAAACCCGCTTCCTGTGGACACCTTGGAATGGTAAGCATATATCTTAGACCCCTCTGACTCCTCCTGCCCCATGGGAGAAAAATAAGGTGTCAGAGACCTCTGTTTCTCTTTTATTCCTGAAACAACTTTATTTTTCAAAAGATAGGGATTCAAGTCCCCAAGCTGGAACTTTTGCCCTTAGACAATGACCCCAAACAGTAATAATAGGGGCAAACCTTTTTGTTTACTTATTTATTTAGTGACAGAGAGAGGGACAGATAAGGACAGACAGACAGGAAGGGGAGAGAAGGGGCGAACCTTTACAGAATCTACTCTACACCAGTCATTGCTCTGAGCAGTTTCTGTGTATTAATAACTGAAAGAATGGAGAGGGAGAGAAGAAACTGGGAGAGAAAGAGAGCGCCTGGACTATTCAACAAGGCATAATAACGAAGAACCCTCGGTGCTGCCCAGGGGCTTCGCGCCGGGCTTGGCACCCAGAAGAGGCTGTCTGTGTGGTCAGCCCTGGACGAGGTGGAGGGTGTTCATTACAATAATTAAATTAGTGTTTTCCGAGCACTGGCAAATGGCCAGGAGCTGCGCGAAGCTCTTCACTTGTATCTCTCACCGGATCCTCAGAACAGGCCCGCCCGATTGGCGGTTTCCCCTGCGTTACAGAGGGAGACCCGAGGGAAAGAGTGGTTCCGGGTCGGGTCGCCCAGCTGGGAGGTGGGGATGTTAGTTCTCAGACGCTGACAGATGCATTTCACGGCGTTCGCCTTTAGCTACTAAACTCTTATCGTCTGAGCAAACCCTTTGCTAGTAAGTCCTTGCCTTAGCAAAATTCTGCAGGGGTCATCGAAGGACCTGTGTCCCTTCCCGATGGCTCATGGCCTCTCCCTGCTACTCTCCTGTCTAAGCAGGAACAGGGAGGGGCCCTGTGCCAACGCAGCAGTTCTTGGACTCTGACAAGGACATACAACCGCTTTCTCCGGGAAGCCACTGAGGGGGTGGGTGGTGGTGACGGTCAGCGTCTGCAGTGACACGTAAGAGCAAATGGGAGTTCTCATGATTACTACAAACTTCGGACAGAGTCGGCCTCTCATCCACGCTACCATTATTATTATTTTAATTTAGTTTCTTCATCCAAGCCGGTGATTTTTCAGTTGTTACAGGGTCTACATTGAAAGTACCACACTTTTCCTATTCATTAGCAGGTGGGTGATGGATCCATGAACCCGTGTCTTTGTCAAACATGGATGGATTTCCTTATGCTTAAAACTAAAATAATTTAGGATTAAAAATATATGGTGACTCTGGAAAAGTCTGAAGAAGGCTTACCTCCGAGGACTTGTAGGTGTTTAAACAGCGTCGGGAGCTGGGAAAGCCAGATCCAATCTCCTCGGGAAGTCGGTCCCTGAGGTTTTGGAAGAAACCTGTTTCTCAGACTGTGTCCCTCCCTTGTCTCCTGGTTCAGCACCCTCATTTTTTTTAATTTTTATTGCCTTCTTGCCTCTTTCTCGTAGCTTATTATTGGGTTCAGCCTCTTCCCATTTCTAAGATACTTTCCCTCCTTTATTCTGAGAAGCCTCAAAGATAGGTAGGTAGCATTTTCCTGGCCAGCACGGGGTGGGTGTGTTCACAGCAAACCCAGCCGTAGCCTGAGACTAGGGGGGCCCTTAGATCTAATCTAGTCTGTGTTCAGAAGTGCGTTCCTAACACATAGAGGTTAGGCCTGGCCCTCGTCCTTTTTCTCTGCTGCTTGTGTCCTCCGTGGACTGGGAGGAGCCACCACCGGCTTCTTAAGAGTGCATTCCGCCCTGGCTGGTTGGCTCAGTGGTAGAGCGTCGGCCTGGCATGCGGAAGTCCTGGGTTCGATTCCCGGCCAGGGCACACAGGAGAGGCGCCCATCTGCTTCTCCACCCCTCCCCCTCTCCTTCCTCTCTGTCTCTCTCTTCCCCTCTCGCAGCCAAGGCTCCATTGGAGCAGAGTTGGTCCGGGCGCTGGGAGTGGCTCTGTGGCCTCTGCCTCAGGCGCTAGAATGGCTCTGGTCGCAACAGAGCGACGCCCCCTGGTGGGCAGAGCATCACCCCCTGGTGGGCATGCCGGGTGGATCCCAGTCGGGCGCATGCGGGAGTCTGTTTGCCTCCCCGTTTCCAGCTTCAGAAAAATACAAAAAAAAAAAAAAAAAAAAAAAGAATGCATTCCCTATTCCCTGTGGGATCCGAGAAAACGACAGGGAAGAGAAGTTTGGGCAGTGCAAGTGATACTGTATGTCTCCTCTTTGTTACAAGAAGCCGTTGCCATCATGTGTGATTACCTGAACCATTTACTGGGGCAGGGAGCATAACATAAGCAACCCAATATGTCTTGACCCAAATAAAACTTTTGCCACAGAACTTTGGATATTTACCCTGATAAGTCAGGGGAAAGGGAAGGACAGATAGAGACACCCCCAAAGAGTCCTAGTTTACATTAAAAATATCTGACCTTGGCCCTGGCCGGTTGGCTCAGTGGTAGAGTGTCAGCCTGGCGTGCGGAAGCCCCGGGTTCGATTCCCGGCCAGGGCACACAGGAGAGGCGCCCATCTGCTTCTCACCCCTCCCCCTCTCCTTCCTCTCTGTCTCTCTCTTCCCCTCCCGCAGCCGAGGTTCCATTGGAGCAAAAGATGGCCCAGGCGCTGGGGATGGCTCCTTGGCCTCTGCCCCAGGCGCTAGAGTGGCTCTGGTGGCGACAGAGCCATGCCCCAGAGGGGCAGAGCATCGCCCCCTGGTGGGCGTGCCGGGTGGATCCCGGTCGGGTGCATGCGGGAGTCTGTCTGACTGCCTCCCCGTTTCCAGCTTCAGAAAAATACAAAAAAAAAAAATCTGATCTTGCTGGTGATTTTTCTTGTCTCCCCACTTAGGTTTATTGGTTTCTCTCCTTAAAGCAAAACTTACACCTTTTGACTAGTCCCCTGTCACTACAGGTAGGGTCTCATATGTCACCTTCTACTCAGGCGGACACTGCTTTGTTTTGTGCTAGTGTAAACAATAGCATCATTTTTAACTTTAAAATGTGTCCTAGTTGAATAATGAGTAACATGATAACCCTAATGAAAGCTACTGGAATGATTGTTGGGTCATAATTAATCCCTCTGTGTTTGAAATTGAAGTTCCACCACACCTTTAATATACCAAGTGAAAAATAATAGGAAGATTACATATAATATCATTCTCTATAAGACTAATTGCTCCTAAATATTAAAAGAAAGTTTTTTTAAAAAAAAATCAGATGGACTGAGCAGATATTATTAAATTACTACATCTGTGAAGTTTGCAGTCTATAGTAATGATAAAAATGCTGTGAGTAATTATTACATGGTATCCCATAAAAGTCCTATTATTCACTGGGACGTAAAGTCGTTATTCTTAGAATCTGGAATGTAAATATTATAATTTTATGGAATAGGAAACTGTTGGAACTTGGCTTCTTTTTTGACATATGATTTTAATTGTTCATGTATAGCGTTTCCTTAAATTACAGGAAACTACACGTTGGAAAAAAGACCCATCCTTGAAAAATCCATCTGTGTCACCATGTGGGTTTCCCTGGCTGGGGAAACAGGTCTGTGGTGACCTGCACACAGAACTGAGGAAAGAAAGCGTTCGAGATTGATGAGCCTGGAGGACGTGTGTGGGTTACACCACAGTCTCAGGCACCCTCGGTAGACACCCAGGGAGGGCATCATTGGAGTCCTCTGAAAAAAGTTGTCTTCTATTTCACATGCACATACAGTCATAAAGAAACAAAAACAAACCTCACTAGGTAACTTAGAAATTTGGAGGCCATTCTTGCCATACACAGATTTAGATATTCCTGTACTTGATTCCTTCTGTGCAAAAGCAATGAACGGAGATCTCTACACCTGCTGACATCAGTCCTCACAGAGGCAGTGGGTGGGGCAGGAAAACATCCTGGACCATGACCTTGGGCAGATCCCTTACAGCCTTTGTGCCTTCATCCCCCTCCCCCCCTTTGCTTGTGATAGTTCCTACCTTGCTGACCTCAGACCCTATGAGACCCAAGAAGCTATAAAGTCCCAGAAACACATAAGGCAGTATTTATTATTCTTTAGTTGCAAGCACATCTGAGGAGAGAGGAAGTAGATATAATGTTACTTCCTTTACGATCCCAAATCCCCTTTATAAAGCCAGGGCCGTTTGTCACACTCCTGCTCCAAGCACAGCATGGAAGAGGGCCTGAAGTTAGCACGGCCGTGCACACATGTGTTGAGGGCCTACTTCTGGAAAGGCAGGGGGGCATCAAATAATTGCTAAAGTGAAGTCTGTCACTGGCCACCCCATTTACTTATTTATTATTTTATTTTTTTCAATGACATTTGACCTTCTGTATTGTTTTTGGTGTGAGTTTCAGCTGTACAGCATAGTGGTTAGACATATATTTATAATTTAATATGTGACCCCCCCTCCCCATAAGTCTTGTAGCCACCTGGCAAACTGGTGCAACCATTATTGAAAAGCAGTTAAGGAGGTTCCTCAAAAAGTTAAAAATAATAGAACTACCTTATGACCCAGCAATCCTACATCTGGGTATAGACCCGCAGGAACCCAGAACACTGATTTGAAAAGATGTGTGCATCCCTGTGTTCCTGGCAGCATGGTTTTCAGTAGCCAACACGTGGAAGCAGCCTGGGTGCCCGTCGACAGATGACTGGGTCCAGAAGATCTGGTGCGTGTCTGCACTGCAGTGGCACCTGGCCACCCCGTTTTAGATGGCAAACCTCCAGTCTCAGTCTTCCTCCCCTGCCTTCTTTTCTTCCATTAGACTCCTTACTTCATCTTCTGTATAATTTCCCAATTTATTTATTGCTATCTCCTCCCATTCATTGGCATATAGACTCCTTAATGACAGAAGGTTTTGTTCTTATTGCTTTTTGTTGTTGTTTTTAAACTTTTGTATCCTAGAACTGGTAACCACTGTTAGCACACAGCAAGTGCTCGCTGCACCTTTGTCCTCAAGGAGCACGGAGCCAGAGAAGCACATTGTATCACAGTGTGGTGAACACTGCAAAAAGAAAGGGCACCCATTGTTACACAGGCAGCACGGGGGCTCCCAACGCTGCTGGAGAACAAGAGGGCAGGGAGGGGACGAAGATGGCGAGTTTGCGGAGACCCGACTGCGGTTTGAATCGTGAAGGATCAATGAGTGTTTCCCAGGAGGACGAGGAGATTGATAGGTGGGCCAAGGGGGCAGCTTCCCAGAAGACCTAGAGATGGGACAGGACATTGTTGAGAAAAGGACGCAGTTTGGTCTGTCACGTACGTACCCTGCAGTGAGTGACCCAGGTGGCTCATTGGGCCGTTAGGAGAAAACGCGGGAGTTACAGATGGATGCTGTGTGTGAAGGTGGCAGGGCCATGTGTTGCGTGGGGCTGTCTGAGAGTACCCCCGGTGGAGGCCATTTCTGCGTGACCCCATGCTGTGTTCTCCTTTGGGTGTGACTCCCTGTTGCAGTTTATCTGAGCTCGTGAAATGGAGTTTCAGCTTACGTGATCTTCACGATTTTGTTGTGTGACGAGGACCAACAGTGGAAATATTTTCTAGGGCGCAAAAGTCCACTGATAGATTATCTTGCAACAAAATACTTCAAGGAGTTGTTCAACATAAAGATAAGATGTGTATTTTTCTTTATAAAAGGATGAAAGTTACAATTTTGGTGACCTTTTCTGTACAGGAAGGAGGCTGATACAGCTCTCTGCATTCTGAGGACCGGGGTTTCAGCTGGTCTGTTGTGGTTAGTCAGTTTTGAGCTGAACAAAGAAGTTCACAGAGACATTGTGTTAAGTTGTGGCTAAAGTCTTGGGTGATCCAGGAGAGAATTCCTCTACCTAGGGCAGCTTGGCAGTACTAGCGAAAGTTCCTGTTGTGTACACAGGCTGAGGCGGAGAGGTACAGGAGAAATTGAAAGAATTACTCAATGAATTGTTAACACTGTCACTCACGGACATAAGGGCCACTAAGTTTCTGCCTTTTCTCCCTCAACTTGTGAAGTCCGATGACTCAAATCAACTATTGTTTAATCTGAAACTTAATGGATTTTATGTGAGAAAGCCTATTATTTAGCCATCTGGATTGCAGAAAAATATTGGTTCTTTCTAAAGGAAGCCTGTTCTCCGTGAGAGCGTGCCTGATCACTCCTGGCTTTGTAAATGACCTGAGTTTGGTGCTATCTGGAATTAACTTGCAGCTTTCTGAGTATAACTTTGGGTTCTTCAAATGGACAAATCCTGTAGCTGTAACGTGTGCTAATTTGCAAAGACAATTTTTCAGTACGAGGAAGATTAAAAGAGGTGATTGTGCCTTAGCTGGGTAGCTCATTTGGTTAGGATTTCAACCCTGATGCACCAAGGTTGTGGGTTCGATCTCCAGTCAGGACACATACAGGAATCAATCAATGAATGCATAAATAAGTGGAACAACAAATTGATATGTCTCTCTCTCTCTCACATCAATTAAAAAAATAATAAGATGACTGTGAAGCCCACCTTACAGGCTGCATACCGAGATCCTGGTGGACTGGATTTTTTTCAGTTGGCTGAACCACCCAATTAAAAATGTCTTACTGAAAATAATTTCAGCCTATTGAAGAGAGACTCGAAGGCTGGATGAGTCTCATGGGAAATTTCCCAGAGGGCAGTGGGCATTACTGAATATGTGGCATATTCAAAATAAAAACAGATTCTGAGGTTTACCCCAGGTAGCAGTCTGTTGAACAGAAGCCAGCTGCTTCACTGTCAGGGTCAAAATCTGACCAGAGAAGGTGTTGAATGCTGTTCTTATTCCCAGCTGCATCCCATGTGGATTGGGGCTGCTTCATGCTACTTAATAGAAAGACTGAAACATATATTATTATTACACTACAGTCTGATTTTCACCCTGAACAGTGATCGAATGAAAGTACTGATGAATTTCCATTGTTTAATTGAGTGACTTTATTTTGAAGTAGGTGTTTAAACAAATCAGTCAGGCATAGGACTACATGTATTTTATTTTCGTATTTAATGTTTAAATTCTATACCGTTGTCTTATGTCATTGAATTTTATTTTTGAGTTACCCTCCCTGCGTCTTTGGTGGGTGACGCTGGTTTTCGGTTTGTGGCCACCCTCTCCTTCTGCAGTGCTTTGACCCAGGCTGTCGGGACTTAGGAAGGCAGTAGAAACACAAGAATATGGTGACGGACCAATTGTCCAGATAAGCATGGGGTGGATGGGAGGAGGGCAGTGAGACAGAGGAAGCTCTGTCTTGATTTTAGAGAAAGAGCAGAAGGGAAAGAGAGAAACATAAATCTGTTGTTCCATTTATTTTTGTATTCATTGGTTAATTCTTGCGTGTGCCCCCCCCCCAACAAAAATATGAAAGGGCAGTCTCCTTGACATCACCAGGGAGATGACCTCTATTGCTCTGACTGCAATTAGTCTGGCCTGGTGATGGGTGTCACAGTTGTGCCAGCTTACCCCATCAACAGTCCAGAAGACTCAGGCCCATCCTGAGCTAGTTCTCCTTGGTGAGCCCCTCCACCCGCAAACATTGCTTCCTTTGGAGCAGAGTTCATTGGTGACCATTACTCATTACAGCCCTGTCTGGAGTGGATCATAGGTGACAATGCACCTAGATGAAGAGAGTAAGAAAAATTCAGCTCAGATTGTACGTGGATGGAATGCACACTATATATGCACTCTCACCACTCTTAGGAGTTCTCTTAAACATGTCTTACCCTTCGGTTTGATCACTTCCCTGGGTGTTTCAAACACCAACTGTCTAGATCGGTTTCCCAAAACGTGCTCCAGCAACAAGTGGAACTATGGTTAGAGCTCCCTTCGCGTGTTTTGGTAGATTTAGTAGATGCATTAGCCCATGAAAGGCTCTAGGAGGTCCAGCAAGTGTGCTTTACCGTTCACCCGTTTTCTAAACTTACTTCGCAATGGAACCCTCGTTTCAAGTCACATTTGTTGACATATCTCACCCAGAGCACCTTATTGGGAGCTGTCCATCCCAGTAAGGTGCGTGACCTAGGTGTGTGACCACAGCCTAGGCAAACGCAGTGGGGGTTTGCACAAGCAGAGAGCATCTTCTAAGACCTTCCCTGAGTGCTGGAGCTTTCTGAGAAAGTTGTATGTAGCAGCTTGGAGTCTGGGTTAAGGAAGACAAAATGTATCTCCTAAAGTGCCCTGGGGACAAAGCTTTGGTCAGCTACCTCAGTGAGCTGCTTTTGGAGGCCACAGCCTGCCAGCCATTTGGATGTGCACACGTCCATGCATATGAACATAGGAGTGTAGTTACATGTCACATAGGAGCCTCCCCCAGTTTCCCGCCCCACAAGCCTCTGGGAGCCCTCGTTCTCCGGGACGTGCTCTTTTCTGGATCCCGTCTCGCTCCGTAACCTGGGTCACACGATGTCCAACTTCAAGGTTTGTAGATGTGGGTTTTTTTTTTGTTTGTTTGTTTGTTTACTAATCAGCACATTTGTCAAATTAAACTATTAATATCTTTTGCAAATCCTGTTTCAGGAAGAAGCAAGAAAGACAAATTATTGTCAGGCTTGGAATTCTAATTTTTATTTAACAAATACTTTAATCACAAAGTTTGATGTGTCTAGCCAGCCCTCCACCCGTCCGCAGACACCTATTTCTCTTCTGTGTGTTTAGGTCTTCTCCTGCACCGGAGTCGGACGATGCAGACAGAGGAGGCTGGGGGCAGCGTTGGCCACAGCTTCAACGGAATGCCCCTGAATTCGATGAGTCTGATGTACTAGTGGATATTGTCAGTATCACATCATTGGGTGTCCCTGTCCCTGTCCCTGTCCCCGTCCCTGAGAGTATTGTATGCCTACGAGGTCCTGGGTTGAAATTCATCTTCTCTGGGCTGCAGAGTAAGGCTCAGGCCCGGTCCCTCTCACATTTCTACGCTTACAATGATTTTCACTCATAACGATCTCTTCTGTACTGATGTCGGCAGCTCTGTTCTTCTGGTCTATTACACCCTTCAGTCTGCACAGTCAGCGTGGGCTTTTCAACGTCCAAGGGGGGTTTTCCGTGCACAGCAAAGGTCACTCACTCATATTTAGATCTTTAATCAATGTTCAGAATATTAGGGGTAAAAATTTTAAAAGATCAGAATTTCCTTTGCTAGAGATAAAAATTGAAAATCAAATTTTTCTTAAGTCTTGAATTCAATTTGTTCTATTTGTAAGTTTTAAATAATAAAGTAAAAACTGTAGCTCTCAGGGGAGGCTTTGAAAAAACATTTGACCAACTCAAATCGAAGAATAAAGTCTCTTGGGTCAAGAGTTAGCCTCATTTAGAAACACAGTGATGTCCATTCCCTTAAAAACTTATATTGCATTTATAAATTCAGTGTTTTTAATTTTAATTTAATTTTTTGTGTTTTTCTGAAGTGAGAAGCGAACGGGGGAGGCAAACAGACTCCTGCATGCACCCAACTGGGATCCACCCGGCATACTCTCCAAGGGGCGGTGCTTGGCCCCTCTGGGGTGTTGCTCTGCTGCAATCGGAGCCATCCTCAGCGTCCAGGCCAACTTTGCTCCAATGGAGTCTTGGCTGCGGGAGGGGAAGAGAGAGATAGAAAGAAAGGAGTGGGAGGAGGGTGTAGAAGCAGGTATGTGCTTCTCCTGTGTGCCCTGGCTGGGAATCGAACCTGGGACTTCCACACGTCAGGCCGATGCTCTACTGCTGAGCCAACCAGCCAAGGCTGTATTTAATTTTTAAAAAGCACTTAGTATGTGTGATTGGGAAGGTTTCAAACCAGACCTTCCAGAGTACTTAATCAGGCTTCATTAGTCATCAAATACACGCAGGCATTGCTAGCCACTGGAGATACAACCATGAACAAAAGGGAACAGTGAATGACAGGCGGAGCACAGAAAATGTCCCTTTTTCGCATGGAGTCTGCGAAAAATTCATTCAGCTCTTACAAATACTCTTATAAATCTAATAAACTGAAGTTTTAAATGAGGATCTTAGACTTTTCAACATTTGAATTGGAATCACAAAGCCTGTGTCTAATTAGTGTCTTTAATGTATCTGATATGAAAATAACAAATGTACAAATTATTTGTAAGCCTGATTTTAAAATATACTAATACTATAACATTGATTTGCTTTGTCATTTCTTTTATTTAATTATATACTTTTGTAGTATTGGAGACTGGGATTATGCACCTGAGTTTACCTGATAGACAATACATGAGCCAGATTATCTCTAATTTCACAGATTTAAAACTAGGACTAGGGACATTGATAGGGCTTGCATATGACCAGTGACTCTTCCCATAGGACAGATGGATATACAGAGTCAGATTTTCACAGTGGCTATGATAATTAGAATAACATATCTAGTTTCTTCAGCTAGGATTGGTCTCACAATATGCTGTTAGCTAGATTCAAGCCTTACCTTCCTAACCTCTTTTGATGTTGTCACTTGAGCTGGATGGATAAATTGCTTAACTGCCCCTTCTTTCCCACTTGTCTCTCTGATCTGATTCAGACACCTCGACCTATTTGATGCCTGAATCTTCCGTTTCTGGCTCTTTGGCCTTGGCCCCGAGGGCATCTATTGAAAGTATGGACACTGAGTGCTATCACTCCCCTGCAAAACCTGCATTCAGAGGTACCTGAGTGGAGGTATAGCTCTACTTCCAAATATCTACCCCCCCCCATTCTTTTATATGAACAATGAGTATTTTCTTTTAAGTGAAGTGCAATTCAAACTTTCCAGAAAATTTTGGGCTGACTCTTCCCTTCAAATAGATTCCTTCCTCATGCCCCTTCTATGTAGAAATTCTAAAGCATGGCTTTTTTGCTTAAACCCCTTCAGTGGTTCACATTGTGCTCGGAATGGAATACAAAACCCTTAACACACCCTGCAAGTCCTTGCATGATCCGGCTCTCGTCTTCCTCTATGACCTCATCGCACACCTCTCTCTTATGCTCCAATTCCAGTCACACTGGCCTTCTTTCACTTCTTCCAACAGAAGCCAATATTCTTTTGTACCTCAGGGCCTTTGCATGTCCTGTGCCCACTTTCTGAAACATCATTTCCCCCTCTATTTGCTGTGATGGCTCCTCATCCTGTAGGTCTCAGGTTAACTGTCAATTTTGCAGAAGTTATTCTTTGTAGAATGCACTTGATTTGTACATTTTTTACCATAAGCTGCATGGGGCCATGTGGTGTTCTGTCTGCCCAGCACCCATCCCAGGCTGGCATATACTAAGCAGTCAATAATTATGTGCTGAATGTATACATAGCACAGCTGCCATGACAACCACCATTAGCCTTCAAGCATAACTACTGTAATCATATAACCACGTTTGGCTCATGGGAGGTACTGAGTAATTGTTTTTGAATTGAGTTGAGATATCTAAATGTCATTATCTTTTGCTCTCATTAATATGATTATTTTTGTTACCTGTATATTTCTTTACACATTTAGTCTTCCATAGCTTCTAAAGTACTAGGTAGTCTTTCTGATCTTTGTAGTCCTTCTTACTATAAAATGAGTCTTCTGTGGGGTGGGGGACCATCCTTTCCTAACTTTTAAAAATTGTCACTGAACGTTAGTTAATTGGTTTAGTTAGTGATAAATTTTGGTTAGTGTAAACAGATATACTTAGTTATTTTTACTTGTTTGTTTTTAAACCCTAGATATCCCAAGACATAGATTAGTTACACCAGCCTCAGATTACCAAGGGCAGCCCTGAAATACTGAACACGAGCTCTAGTTCTGGATTTTATAACGCTTGTGGCTTAAACCCCGCCCCCCTCTGCTCGGTCTCCAAAAACCTTCCTGCCCCTCAAGAATTCAAGCCTTGGAATAGCATCGAATTGTGCTAGAACTGAATCTTAACCATTTAGAACCCGCTGACTTTCTATTTTTATTTTCGCTGTATCAGCTTTATAAAAGACTCATATATTTCGTGTCCTTGGCACCTATGATTATAAAACAACAGCATAAAGAAAATGATTTTGAACGTTGCATCGTCACAAATGGGAAAAATGAAACGCTCAAAGACATAAAATAAAATACATCGTCGAAAAGCAAAACCAGGTTTATTTGTTGTTTAGAGCACCAAAGCATTTTTAGAAACCCAAATGGGGAAATACGTGTTTTTGAAGAACCGGTAGCATCGCAGCGTCGCTGGGGTTCTGGGATTCGCGGCAATGTGGTGGCTCGCCTTTAACTCGTGTGACCTCCGCGTCGCGGGCCGCATCCCGGGCCCCGAGCCTTGGCTGGGGCGGCACAGCGCCCCTCCTCCGCCTCCCGCGTCGCGCATTGTTGTCCTTTAGTGATTGGTCGTTGGACCAGAAACAGCTGTGCAGAGCCGTGCTGGGTACAGGGGCTGTGGACCTGAATGAAGGTTAGCGGGCTTGTGACTCCCACCGGAGGCTCCAGGAGTGAGGAGGAGGCGAGGCCACGTCCACTGCATTTTCCAGGCGGCACAGACCGGGTGGAGGCTGTTAGAGGAGCTCGTCGTGGCGCCCCCTCCTCCGGCTCTGGCTGACTTCGGGGTCGGCGCAGGTGGGCAGAGCAGGGCACCGCAGATCTCTCCGTTCCCGCGGAGGGGTTTCTCTCCCTCTTGGCGAGGGGGAGGGGCCATCCCGAAAATATGTAAATATCCTAGCGCCGACTCCGGGCTGGGGCGCCAGCCGAGGTCCCAGCGCTGCCGCACCGCGGGGTGTTTCACATGAACAGGAGAAGCCTGACGGGATCCGTGCTGTAACTGAAGGCAACTTGGTGATTAGCGTGAGACGGGGCGGGTGCCCCGCTTCCTGCCCTTCGATAGCCATTCTGCGCGCTCGCGACCAGGCGGAGGTGCCACCGTGCGGGTGTCGATCGTTAGGCTCCACATCCTTGGCAGCCATGGCTCCCGTCGCCGCCTCGGCCAGTAAGTAGGAGCCTGCATGTGTTGGGGGCACATGCGTGTCGGGGCACACGCGCGCGCGCGCACACACACACGCGCGCAGGCACGCACGCCACCCTGAGCCTGGGAAGGAGCAGGATCGACGAGACGCTGCAGCATCGAGGACGACTCCTGCTTTTCCTGGATCCGGCGGAGCCCGCCCGCCGCAGCTGCTGTCTGCAGAGCCTGCTCGGATCCCTCTGCACACGCGCCCCCCATTCCAGCCTCTGGAATGAAGACTGCCTCCCAGGGACTGCAGGGGAGGCAGAGCCCGCTTGCGCCCGGGACTGCGGGCAGCGAGGCTGGTAGGCCCGGGGGGACACGACTTGGACACTGTCATCCCTACGCCTCGCGCTAAGCTGCCCCTCCGGCTTCCCGGGCACCGGATCCCGGGTCAGGTCCGGAGGCCTCGGCTTCCTCGTTTGTTTGGGTCTTTTGTGCCCGGGCTCACAGTTGGCTAAGCACTCCTGCGCTGAATCGGGCCATTGTCTGCGCTCCCATTGCTTTCACGCTGCAAGTCTCGGCGCCCCCACCCCACCCGCCCCCTCCCCGCCTCCTCCTGGTCGGGGAGCCTCCTAACGTGCCTTTCCCCCCAGGAATCTGGAAGCTATAAGCCGGGCGGATTGCAAATGAAGTGTAATGCATTGTGGGACGTGTGTAAAATCGGAGCCTTCGCCGTGGGGAGGTGTGGGGGCGTGGGGAGGGCCGGACCCGCCGCTGGCGGTGTAGACGCCGACGAGGAGGGGCTGGGAAAATGCGCGCAGAGTGCGCCCGGGTCGTGCCCGCCGTAGACGGATGAAGCCGCGAGCTGCGCCCCGGCGCTGAGGCCCCAGGATCGGGGCAGCGGGTCGCTCACCCCACCATGAAGAAGACCCGGAGCACAACCTTGCGGCGAGCCTGGCCTAGCTCGGATTTCTCGGACCGGGCCTCGGACCGCGTGAGGTCCCGCAGCGAGAAGGACTACCGCCTGCACAAGCGTTTCCCCGCGGCCTTCGCGCCCCAGGCTTCACGGGGCTACATGACATCAGGTTGGTAACCGCGTTGCTGCCCCCGGGCCGGGGCCACGGGGCGGGCTCCCTGCGCCGCTGCCCGGGTACTGGCAGGGGAGGCCGGGCGCTGATGAATGCGATAAGTTATGGGGAAAGCAGGGAAAAATTAGCTCACATCCACCATTTTGTACCTCTGCAAGATCCACAGCAGGCCCTCTCAATATGGGGTTTGAGAGCTATTAGTTAGGTAAAATAAGGGAGGGGGCCGCGCCGGGCCTTTGGGCTGCGGGCAGAGCAATGACTGCAAGCTCCGCGCAGCAGCCTCCTTGAGCGTTGTGGGAGAGTCTGCATCCAGTGTCGCCTGCAGTGCTGAGCTTGCTGGAGCCTGCATTGTGGTCAGTTATCCCAAGTGGGCATTTAAACAGCCCCCCTTTAGGGAAAGGGAACAGGTTCCATGCACAGTTTTGAATGGTGAAGAGCCCCGCATACATCTCTGGCTCCTCCGATTTGCACGCAGCGAACTCTGTTGGAGCTCATTGAACGCATTCTGTGGGGTAATTGTGTGTATGCGGATTGAATGCTCACATGATTCGTTGTGGATTTAACATATGTTGCTTTGAATTCGGTTGTATGAAAAGAATGGAGGCTATATCGTGTATTTGCATGTCAGACAGGAAGGATAAACAAAACGGTAAATGGAAATGAAGGCTTCAAAAAATAGGCTGTACCTTTAAATACAGTGCTGTTCAAAGTGTTTCTGAAAGGGCCAGTTCCCCTTGGAAATACAACGGAATGGTTTTGGCGTGTGACTTGGGGACTCAGGGATAAAATTCAGGAGGAGATGCTGCAGGAGGCCAATGCTGGCCCTCTTCCCTTGCTCTCTTCTTCCGTAATGTTGACCATTTATATGTCATCATGTGTAAGACATCCATTTTTACTTGTTTTTCGTCCTGAAAGAATTAATTTTCTTTTAGACACAGTGCAATTGAAGGACTGAGATTATATTTGAAAGCACATCTCTACCCAATCATTGTAAGTCCTGTTTTAACTGGGAAGATTGCTTTAAGCTTGTGGTGGGTACTTACAGAGTAACACTACTATCTTCCACCTAAAACAGCAAGTTTTAAAACACTGGGGCCAGTATCTCATGCTTTTAAAATGTCTTGTGACCACAATTGCCATGAATATAGAAACTAAATAAAACAACCATCTTTTTTATTGCAAAGCCTGGCGACATAAGGATGTTGTACTGTTTTGGCAATAAGGTTCCCTGGCTTTTCTCTTTCATGAAAAGCCAGATTTGTAAAGGGAGGTGACAACTACAGTTTATACTTTAGCAATTTAAGTCTTATTGCTGCTGTGGTTAACTAGATTCTTCTGACTTGTACCGTAAATTTTGAGATACACCTAAATCCACATCTAACCTCAGAACACACACGTACACAAACCTGTGTCTGCACCGAGTGTTGAGGTAATCCCGGGTTTTGTACGCTTAGGGTTTGAATGCCTTCATTCCTCACTGAGTAGTTCAGTGCCTTTCTGTTTTGACCCTTGTCAGGGCTGATACCAAGTGTGAGGCTACGGCAGGGCAGGTGGCCATCATTTCTCCAACAAGCCTGCAAGATTCTCTCTAATGACTTCAGGCACATTCCCATGGAGGCTTTTTTTTTTTTTAAGCTCTAGCTTGGCATGGCTTCGCTGTGATTGCATTTCATCCTTTACTGAAGAACTCTGTCGCTGCCCGTTCTGCAAGGCATTTTTATTTGATTCTTTTGTTTATTTATTTTTTCTCACTTCATTTCTTGCCCCGCCGATGGTAAGCAGGTCTTCCGGTGATATTGAGAAGCTGATTGAAGCTGGCTGGTGGTTTTCTCTGCAGATTCAGTGTGAGGTTACTTCTGAGAAAAGAAAACCGAAAAGTGGGGGAAGGAGAGCTGTGTCATTCATCCGGCTTTCAATGGAAGTGTCCCCTGAGCACAGAGTGGCTTGCTGGGTTCTCTTGGGACTACAGGGTTGGATATAATCTGGCTTTGTCCAGGGAGCAAGGGCTATTATTTATTATTTATTTTAAATGTTAGCTAACACCTAGGAGAAAAGGTGGTAGTGCTAATAGAAGGAAACAGTAAATGTTCAGACACTTAGGACAATGCTGGGTGGGGTGGTGGAATCTTTCTCATACACAGTTTTTGGGGGGGGGGAGTATTTTACCAATTTCCTCTCCCAAATGGGAGTGTTGACAGGGAGAGATGATACGCTAAAACACTTTGAGATCATTTACTGGTAGGTCTCTTCCTCTTAAGAAATGTAGAGGAAATTCACTTGTATCAAGTTAGTGACTCTGGATACAAACAGGACCTTTGTCACATAAAATGAAATAGAAAACAGAGCAGCTTAGAAACACACGAGGCTTTTCATATTTCTTCTTTCTGTTTGTCCAGTCCTTTGGCATCGTAACTACTGGTATTATTATACTTCATTTTAAGTAAAAAGAACTTTCTGTTGTTGGGTTCAAAGGACAAGCTAAGCCTCTGTCAGCCACGTACTAAATAAAATAACTTCCGTTGAGACAATTTTTAGAAATCCCACAACACACACAAATATTCCTAAAAAATATGAAGAAAAACCTTTTTTTTTTTTAAACTTTAGGTAAGGAGAGATCCTTGAGAACTTGATGAACGGCTGTCCTCAGGTCTGGTGTGCCTGTCACACAGTAGGTGCTTCCAGTTTGACTCTGTTTATTAAGGCCAAATTGCAGGCATTCCGTAATAACTCTCTAATGAGACAGCACCCTTTCAAACAGTCTTTTCTCCACTAATAAGTAATTAACAATTTGAAATGTGATTTACAGCAATACCCTGGACATTTAGCCTGTTCCCCCCCCCTCTTTGTATACCTTCAGGATAAACTACACTTAAGCTCAAGATCTTAGAGTAGGCACCTTGAAAACTTTTTTAAAACTACCCTGCAAGACGACAGGTAGAGAATTCTGAAACTTTAAATCTTGACAACCAGGCCTTCTATGACTGTGTAATCCCCTCATTGATGCTCCCAAGTCTAAAATAATCCTAAGAATCCACAGGCCTGTCCACCAGCATGTTCACAGGCCATGAGATGAGTTCATCGTTCAACTTGAATATTAATTTCCCAGTCAGGGTTTCTGGGCAGAAGGCAGGGGTGGACAGTCTTGCCTTTTGTTCAAATCAAGACGAATAACAAAATATGCATGCATTTTCTTGAGGAAGAGAAGGGGTTAGACCAAGTGGATGTGGGATCATTCTTCCTCAATTTCTGAAACTAGAGCTAAAATGAAATGCCTCAGGAAGAGGGAAATATCTATAATCCTCAGTGCTGTGTGTGTGTGTATGTGTGCGTATGTATATATACATATATATATGAAAACATGTTCATGTACCCCTATGAAATGATTTCAAGGCCCCAAACCTTTTGCTGAGGACGCTGTTGGTGCCTCCTCATGTTAGAACTGTTTGAATTATAACCTCTTTGCACAAATAATGCTCGTAACTTTTCATTGTATTCACTCCATTCTTCCCCAGCCCTGGGCATGGGTGCCATCAAGTTTGAGGCATTCTACTGATCAAGGTTGGAAAGTAATTTTTTCCACTATAAAGGTTCTACAGAGCGTATTCATAAAAGGTGTTGCTTATGAATGAGACAACCCCTCCCTCGAATCATGGTGCTTTTAGTTTGATATTTGCCACTTTAAAGAATAATAAAACAAATGCTTTGAATCTAGTTTTAAAGGATTTGAAAAGATAAAACAAAAGTCCCCAAACTGACATCTTAAGACAATTTTAATCGGTTTCTTGCTGCTGATATAACTGGCCAGCACACTGTGTTCATTAGTTTTAGTTTTCATTTTAAAGAAACGAATTCTGGGACACAGTTGATTGTGTCCCAGTTTCTTATGTTCTGTTATTTTAAGAGATGTGAGAATTTTCTGGGAGCAGAGAATGGATGCTTGAGGTTCTAATCTGGGCCTGACCCGAACCAGCTGTGCTCCTGGCGAGTAACATGAGCCCCCTCGCGGCTGGGACAGGCCCGCACTTCCATTGCAGTCTCGGCCTGGCAGTGGCTGTGTAATGAGCCCGCACAGGATTTCCCAGCATGCACGCAGAAAACGTTAGAAATAACCTTTGCCCTTTCTTCTTATTGGAGTCATGTGCCTCCATATGCCGGGTGTGTGGGAAGAGTGCTTATTTTGCAAGGGAATCAATCCCATTTCCTGTCATCTCCCAATGTGACATTAAATGTCTGCATCCTCCGACTGGCTTGTCCTGGTGACCAGAGTTGGGGGGTGGGGTGGGGAGATGATGGATAGAGACCTGGCAACTTATAATCATATTTGAGTTTCAATAAACATCCTGTTGCCTTGGGTCGCCACTGTGCCGACAGAGGTCCGTTTTCAGCCTCGCTGCTCCAACTGGGTTTTAATTTGAAACTACCTGTGTTGACTCCTTTCACCAGGCAAGTGGAAGTGAGGAATATTACACTTGGTGCTGAATGACTTTATTCTTTATTTCCCAAGAGAACATGAATGCGGTTACAAAAGGTCACCCCTCTTGGTATTTTCAATATCTTTTACACTCTTGTAAACGTTTTTATTTGAAAAAAAAAAAAAGAAAAAGAAAGGAAGGAATATGAGTATATTGTATAAGAACCCTTAGCATTTTTATACCTCCAGAGCAACTCTGGCTTAAACTCCCTACACTCTGGAGAGTCAGGACAGTGCCGACATCGGTGTGTTCCTCAGCACAAGATTGCTTATGCTTAGTATGGAAATGGCCAAGGAGCAACTAACCTTGCTCAGGGGACAATATGCTGACTTCGAATTTAAGAAAGGCTTTCGTAGATGTGTTGTTGAAACTGTGTGTGCCTCATCTGTCCGGTAAAAAAGCGAGACGTTCTTGTAGCTTGTAAGAATATAGACTGTAGTCAGCTCTTAATTAACCTGAGCCACAATAACACAGGAAGGAGATGACATGAGTAATTTTTTAAGTAGATAATAAACTTTTCCTTAAGTAGTTAATCCCTAAACTATTTTTATTTGACAGCGGAATGTACTACCAGTTGGGCAGAAAATCCTATTGATCTCTACCTCCTAGATGTTTCTAAAATCTGCCCCTCCCTCTTCATCTCTGTTGCTTAAATCTGTTCTGTTGCAGTCCCTCACAGACTGACCTTGCTTTCAGTGCAGTTCATTCTCCACCTGTCCCCAGAGGGCTTTCTTTTTGTTTTTTTATTTTAATCTCTCCTAAAGCAAAGTTGGTCATGTTACCTCTCTCCTGCCTGTGGATGAAGTTCAAGACCAAGGCTCTTCCTGGCATGACCTTTTCTACTACACTGTTCCCTCACCCACTGTCCTGTGCTCCAGGCTTCGGAAATTTTTTATCTTCCGGAACCAGTCATACACCTGTTCTCTCTCCGTCTTCCTCCAGGTCCTTTCTGGAGGGAATCCCTCCCATGGTTTGTGGTAGATACTTGTACTGTGGCATCATGGTCACATTGTGTGGCATCAGTTTACATGTGTGTCTCCTGTACCAGCTGGCAAGTTCCTCAATGGCAGTACATGTTGTATTCACATCTCTGTTTTGCCAGCAACCGCAGAGCTTGGCACATATCAGGCACTTGGTAAATGTTTATTGGGTGAATGAATAAAACATGGCTTTTCTTAAAAAGTTGGATGAAGAGATGTGTTGAACTCCTAATGTGAGTCATCCTTTCATAACTATGGAAAATATGTATTTATATATTCATGTATATAAATATATATGAAGACATACGGTTCTACTCCTCAAGGACCTCCTATTGTAGTGGTAGACGGGACCAGCTCTCAATGAGTCAGCCATTAGGAAACAGTAAATAATAGCATATAATCAAGAGTCGAATGGGGTGGTTGATAATGATTGGTGGAAGAAGAATAGCAGGCTGTCAGGTAGGAAAGGCTGCCTGGACGGAGGGCTTGTTTATGTCTCGGAGGACCGGGGAGGATTCAGAGGGGCAGAGAAAGAGAAAGACGGGGGAAGGCTGGGGAAACATTGTGAGCCCAGGCGGGAAGCTGGATGTGAACATGTCTGTGTGATGTTGGTCATGCTGTTACTCCGGGGAGTAACTAGAAATACTGTGTAGCTAGGCCAGGTGGGATCCTGAAAGGCAGGTGGAATTCTGAGTTTATGGTCTGGATAACAGAGCTGAGAGTTTGGGAGAGAAGTGGTGGCTGGAGCGGTTTTGGAAGAGGGGCGTGGCAGCGGTTTGCAGAATGGGTAGCAGAGAAGAGGGCCTCTGGGCCGGGAGACTGAGAGGCCGCTGAGGGGGCGATGCGGTCTGGTCATAGCTGATGGGGCCCAGCAGTGTTTCCCAGCACGCCCCCTCAAGATTTTCTCATCCATGTCCATCTACCATCTGGACTGTTAGTGATGTCATAGTTTCCATTAACTAGACCTACTTTTGTATTTAAATGAATTAAAAAGAAAAGTTCATATTTTATGTGAAAGTATGGGTTTCATTTGATAATTACAGGTTGTTGTTTTTTCTAAGTGAGAGGAGGGGAGATGGAGAGACAGACTCCTGCATGCACCCCAACCAGGGTCCATCTGGCAACCCCCGTCTGGGGCCAGTGCTCTGTCCATCTGGGGCCATGCTCATGACCGAGCTGTTTTTAGTGCCTGAGGTAGAGGCTCCACAGAGCTATCCTCAGCACCCAGGGCCCATGCACTGGAGCCAAATGAAGCCATGGCTGTAGGAGGGGAAGAGAGAGAGAGGAGGGGGAGGGGTGGAGAAGCAGATGGTCGCTTCTCCTGTGTGACCTTATTGGGAATCCCAACCTGGGACATCCACACACTGGGCTGATGCTCTACCACTGAGCCAACTGGCCAGGGCCTGAAAATTACAATGTTCTAATCCCCCTTAGAATTAATATATTATTCTGTCAGTACAAAATATTCAACGTGGTACCACCTGCAATGACCTCACATACCTGAGCAGCGCTCATGCTGAGTAGAAACCCTGCATCAGCCCCAGAAGGAGGGATGGAGCCGTGAGGAGGAAAGGGGGGATCTGGGAGAACCAGGGAACTGACTGTTCCTTGTAACTGGCTGTTTGAGAGATGACAATGGAAGGTGAATCCGAGATTTTTGCTGTAAGAAGGCAGTGCATGACCAGGAGGCTGGGGACAATGGAGCAGGCGATGACTCCACTTGGGACGTAAGGGGTTGACTGTCCACGCAGAGATCTCAGTCCTTCAGGCACACAGTGAACAGGGAATGTTCCAGGTGTAGCTGAGGGTCACCCACTTAGCCCTGTGAGTTGGGAAGGTGAGAATAGCTTAGCTTTTCCCTACTTCCTGTTCTGCATCTTGGAGGGGAGCCCATGACTGACTGGTTTGTATTGCCAGCTGATGGAGGGGCAGTTGGATTTCCTTGACTTTGGGTCCAAATTGGGTTTCTGAAAACCTGGACAGCCCAGGTTAGGATTTCTTGGAGATGGATCGCTCTCCTGTTTCTGAAAGCCAAGTGCCTTTTAATGCTTGGCTTTGTTTGATTAGTGTTCGCATTTATTGGGAAGCTGTTGTATCCTTGATAAGAGGGCTATGCTTTTGATATTTTGAAAAAAAGTCAAAGCGATGCAAGTAGCAGCACAGGGACCAGCCCAGTTCTGTAAATAATGTACATATTAAACATCTGTCATATACCTATTCAGTTGAAAAATTATGGCTTAGGTAATGAATACTCACAGTTAAAATCTTCATTTATCTTTCTACTTAAATGCATGATGGCCCCTCCAGGCCAAGTTTTCTCTTTTTGAAGATAAAAGAGAGCTGTTTGGCGATGCCTGTCGGGCACTGAGGGGCAGGCCTGGCCTTTGGGTGGGCGTGGCTTCAGAGGGAGGCACCGTCTAGCGTCTAGCTCTGCGGCTCACACCCCCTGCACTCTGACTCAAATTCCTGTCTAGCTGATTCCCCTAAGAGAGCTATTTGACCTTTTACTGCTTTCGGCATATCCAGCTTTTGCTTTGAAATCATTTTATTATTAGATAAAGTGAAGGCCCCCGTAGGGATTGAGATACATTGGATATTTGTCTTTTTTTTTTTTTTTTTTGGCTGCCTGTCATCTGATCCCCATTCCTCTGCCTGTGTAATTTCCCACTGCTGTGGGTGGACTGTGTCCTCAGAAAGGGTGTGCAAGTCCTAACTTCTGGTACCTGTCAATACGACCTTATTTGGAAAGAGGGTCTTTGCAGATGAAATGAAGATGCCATCCTACTGGAGTAGGTGCATCCCAAATCCAGTATGACGCCTGACCTGTGGTGGCGCAGTGGATAAAGTGTCAACCTGGAAACACTGAGGTTGCAGGTTCAAACCCCGGCTTGCCTGGTCAAGGCACATATGGGAGTTGATGCTTCCTGCTCCTCCCCCTTCTCTCTCTCTCTCTTTCTCTCTCTCTCCCCCCCTAAAATGAATAAATAAATAAAAATAAAAAAAATAAACACCTTTAAAAAAATCCAGTATGACTGGTGTCCTTATAAAAAGGAAGGAGACACAGATGCGGGGGGGGGGGGTTGGAAGGCCGTGTGAAGACAGAGGCGTCCTTATAAAAAGAAAGGAGACAGGCCCGGCGTGCGGGGGACCTGGGTTCGATTCCCGGCCAGGGCACATTAGGAGAAGCGCCCATTTGCTTCTCCACCCTCCCCTCCTTCCTCTCTGTCTCTCTCTTCCCCTCCCGCAGCCAAGGCTCCATTGGAGCGAAGATGGCCCGGGCGCTGGGGATGGCTCTGTGGCCTCTGCCCCAGGCGCTAGAGTGGCTCTGGTTGCGGCAAAGCGACGCCTCGGAGGGGCAGAGCATCTCCCCCTGGTGGGCAGAGCTTCGCCCCTCGTGGGCGTGCTGGGTGGATCCCGGTCGGGCGCATGCGGGAGTCTGTCTGACTATCTCTTCCCGTTTCCAGCTTCAGAAAAATACACACACACACACACAAAAGGTAGGCATCTCTTGGTTGCTTACATTTAAAAAAATAATAATAAAAAAAAAATAAAAAGGAAGGAGACACAGATGTGGGAGGGAGGCCGTGTGAAGACGGAGGCTGAGCTTCAGTGAGGTGTCCGTAAGCCCAGGTAGGCCAGGGTCTGCGGGTCAGGCCCAGCAGGAGGTCTGGAACGGGTTGCTCCTGGGACCTCCAGACGGAAGCACTCCTGCCTCTGTCTTCCAGACCCTCGGGCCGGGAGGGAATACACTTTGCTTGTTTCCAGACCCCAGGAGTGGTAGTTTGTTTCAGCGGACTAAGGGAACTAATGAACCCCACTTTATGATCCTTGGTGGGAGGCAGAAACCTCATTTCTCTACCGTACATGCTGCACTTGCTATGGAGTTGCTTTCTTGGACTGCCTGACGTTGGGGGCGTGGTCTGACCGAGGTCTCACGCAGGACACGCTCCCTTCCGGACGTGGGTGCTGGGCCGCAGGGCGAGGGGCTGGCGGGACATTCTCTGGGGGCGGTGTTGTGGGAAGATGGCACTCCGGAGGCAGTGGGGGCCGCAGTAGGTGGTGTCCTGTGTGGCACCAGCTGCAGGGTCTGTGCTGGCCTGTGGCTGCCCAGGAATGCTCACTGCAGCAGCTGTGACCGCAGATCCAAGCCTGGATCTCCCAGCCTCCTGGCTGTCCTCTGAGTTACCCGAGACATTGCCGTAAATGCAAAGCCATGGTTTAAAGCAGAGACACAGGCCAGATGGCTCCACAATTTAACCTTTCTATCACCGACTCGGTAAACTTGGGTAAGGTACCTGTTTCCTCAGGGCCTCAGTTTCTTTACCTGTGAAATGGGAATAATAATGGTATGTGATCATTTAGTTTTAGTGAATTAATATATGTAAAACACTTAGAACCAAACTTGGCATATAGGAAATATTATATATATATATATATATTTTTTGTATTTTTCTGAAGCTGGAAACGAGGAAAGACAGTCAGACAGATTCCCGCATGCGCCAGACCCGGATCCACCCGGCACGCCCACCAGGGGGCGATGCCCTGCCCCTCCGGGGCATCGCTCTGTCGTGACCAGAGCCACTCTAGCGCCTGGGGCAGAGGCCAAGGAGCCACCCCCAGTGCCCGGGCCATCTTTGCTCCAATGGAGCCTTGGCTGCGGGAGGGGAAGAGAGAGACAGAGAGGAAGGAGAGGGGGAGGGGCGGAGAAGCAGATGGGCGCCTCTCCTGTGTGACCTGGCCGGGAATCGAACCCGGGACTTATGCACGGCAGGCCGACGCTCTACCACTGAGCCAACCGGCCAGGGCATATGTATTTTTTTTGTCATTAGTATTATTAAAAGAGCCAGCACTGGTTTCTCTCACATATAACGAAGAATTCCAAAGGACACACATGGACCCTCAGCAGGATCTCTGTAGTCATCCCTTCAAAGAATGACATAAAGAACAAATTGCATATAAGCTACGCAAGGAAGTGTGGCTGAGCTTTACTCTGCAACCAGGTGGCCTGTATTTCTGTTCCAGAGCCCTTTGTTGCAGGGCCCCCTCCAGTGATGCCCAGTGTCCCTCTGCTCTGCACCCACCTACCTCCCAGTGTGTCACTCCACTCGCCCATGAGCTCCGGACGAAGCTCCAGCTGGCCTGACGGGGGGACTGAGTGGCTCCTTTGGACATCTGAGATTGTACCCAAGTCGCCGGTCAATTTCTCATCCGATCCTCTCTCTGAGTCGTGTAAGCTCTTTGAGAGCATGGCTCAGGTCTCACCTGGTTTTGTTCCTAGCAAGTGCCAGGTATGCACCCAATATGCTGTAGGTGTTTAAACTGCAGCTGGGGACTCATGCTAACGTCTCCGGTAATGTCAATGAGATCTCGGCCTCTGTTTCACTCTGTCTCTAACTGTAGTCATAGCTGGTGCCTCCGAGGTCGATAATAAGAGGCCCCCAGTGTCATTGTGGTGGGATCAGTCATCTTGATCCATTCACACGGGGCCAAAGGAGTGAACTGGGCAGTTTAAAGATCCACCTTCTGTCTTGGGATTTTAAAAATTCCAGCCTGACTCTTTGTTGAAATTATAAAACAATATAGCTTTTGTGAATTCACTAAACTTATAAAACATCACTTTTGATTAGGTGCTGGCGCTTATAATTATAGTGGGGCTTCCTGTTAACAAAGTGAACCCATTTGAAATTCCATTTTGAGTGGTTTTAAAATAATTGAAAAGAATATTTAGACAGTTTTTCTCCCCCATACTTGTTAACGACTTATTTACATATAATGAAGACAGTGGGTAACTATTGATAAACTTTTTAAAAATGCTTTTAAAAGGTCTGTTTAAGCAGAGAGTGAACATGCCCAGAAGAGTTGAACAGTTGAGTGTGGACATGGTGTCAGATGAGTTTTTCCACATTTGAAATGGTGGTTTCCATTGTAGGTTCATAAGTAACTTTTTATAGCAGAACATTGCGCCTTGGAGTTTGAAGTCAGGTGATTTGGTGGCCTGGCGCTCACTTGCTGGCTGTGTAATCCTGGAATTTTATGTGATTGATTTCTCCTATTTCTTGTCTGCAAAATGAGGATAAAATTATATCTGACTTATATGGACTAAATGAGCAAATAGATACAAAATAATGAGCGTAGTAGCTGACACAGAACTCAGGACATTTTTGTTACTGTATTATTATTTCTTTTGCGACATAAGTCTGCAAGACTGATGCCTTTCTAAATGTTTTACACCAGGGGGGTGCAGAAGGGACAACAGGCAGCTTGTCCAGGGTCTGGTAGAGGTGAATGCAAGTAGAGTTAATTCTGACTCTTAGCCTTGGTATTCATTTAATCGGAAATCAAATATTCCATTCCTTATTGATTTGGCTATGAGATCGTCTAAAAAAGAAAAATCTCCAAAATGATTTGTTTACCTAAGTGGGCTTGCTGGTCCTTGAATTTCCATCTCAGGAAAAACAGTAGAGAATCTTCGTGTAGCCAGTGTTCCTGTGGGATAGAAATCCAAGAGAATTTGGGATTCCCTTAAAACCGGACACGGTTTAATCTGAGACCCTTATATTGATGTTTCAGTTGAAGGTAAAGGAAAACTAGCCTCTTCGGAGCTGAGTGTTGAGCTGTGTGTTTGTGTGTGTTTGCAAGTGCAGTAAAAACGACGTCCCCGAGATGCAGTCTGGGAAAGGCAAGTCGTGAGGCCAGGGCTGTGTCCGTCCTTCAAGGCCTGTTTGGAAAGGAAAGCCTGGTGGGCTCTCTCGAACCAGGTGCATTTCCTCTCTTTGCAGTAGTAGTGATGGTGGCATCACTCCGGTCAGAATGTCCTCTGTGGGGGCCGGGAGAAAGAGGGGTCCGTTTTTCACGTGTTACTAACTCAGCAGCTTTCCTGAGAGCAGCTGGTTTGGTAGCAGGACAGGGGCACTGGGGGCACAGCCGGAGCTGGGGGAGGGGCTTTTAGAGCTGCCACCACCTCGCACTTCCCCTCACTTTCTAGGCAGACGAGGGAACCACTGCGGCCAGCCAGCCAGCCAGCCAGCCAGCCCGGGTCTGGGAACTCGAAGCTCCCCACTGTTCCTGTGCCCACTCTTGAGTCTCCATTTCCCCTGTTCATCTTAACCACTCGTCCCGCCCTCACCCCTCCCGCCCCCAGTGCCCTCTCCAGCCAAGGGGGAGATGCCTTAAGAAGAGCTCACGGATACTGGTAGCGTGCTCCACGTGATTATAGCTAACCAGCGGAACTTCGAAAGCCTCCCGGAATTACCGTTCCAAAATACAGCAGAAGCACTGGTTAAAGCATAGCTTTTGGAGACAACGGATCTTGTTTTCCTATATGTTGTACCCTGTGTTGTGTGGGTGACTTACACATTTGTGCGGGATGCCAAAGGTGTCGTAAATGGGGATATAACACTCTGATCTGAAGGGCCCGAAGTGGAGGTGTTTCCACCGCCACATGCAGACGGAGGCGAGGAAGCAAGTTCTCTCCAGTGCAGCCGGTTAGGCTGGGATGGAGGCCTTGGGCCCACAGGTCCTGCAAGGCTTCTGCTCAGCTCGGTGCTGGGCAGTCAGAGGGCGAAGGGCGAAGGGCCTGGGACAGAAGTACAGGCTTCCTCTCAGGGTCTGAGAACGGGCTTCCTAACAAGCCAGAGTTCCCGAGTGTTCTGAAATGGAGATATGAAGAAGGAGCCTTTTAACCCTCAATTCCCTTCTCCAAGGAAGAGAACCATGGTTTATTGAGCATGTACTTGGTACCAGGCCATGCATAAGAGTGACCTTACTGAGTCTCGGAAGAATCCTGGAGGCAGCCGGGACTAATTAATATTTTAAGCAGCACAGATGACAAAACTAAGATTTTAGTCCCACCCATGCGTGTGCGCGCATGCGCACATATTTTAAATCATGAATTTATTTGCTATCTATATGGTAAATGTTGGTAAAAATTAACTCTTGATAGTTAAGCAGTTATTAAATATTTTATTTCATGAGTCCAGGGGTTCATCTTGCCCTTACTCTTGGGACCCCACTGGGGAGGCCTCTGTTGTCCAGAGAGGAAAGGTTTCAGCGTTCCCTGCCCATCCTGATGAGTCCAACCTCACGTATTTGTGGCTGTTATTTGAACATAATCTCTGTTTCTGCGCGTCACCTCGCCTGGCCCGCAGGACAGTGGAGTCCCCTCAGGCTGGCTGAGGAGTGGGGGCCAGGGCGGTCTTGCTGCAGTGGTTCCCAGCTGTGGTTCCTACCTTCTCTTCCCATCACCTCTGAGTGGGTTTCTTCTCCGTCCTCGCGAGCCTCCAGCTCCCTTCACGGGCCCGGTGTTGTCACAAGCTGTCAGTCACGCAGTGAGCAGCCCCAGTTCCTCATGGAGTGGGAATCGTGTGGGTCGCCTGATTCCTTGGGCTTCACTTGTTTGGCACAAACGTGGCTGACAACAACATTTGGAGACGTCAAGTGGAAAGACGGTCCCCCCACCCCCACCCCGCAGAGGCGTAATTTTATTCATTTGTGAACTGTTTTCTTCTGCTGACTCATTTTCCTTGGACTCACTCTCCTTAGGAAGAACTGCGAAGAAACATGCGAGTTGGTGCAGTCTCTCTTTCGCCATCTGTTGTTGTAAGAGTTTAGACCAGGGGTAGTCAACCTTTTTATACCTACCGCCCACTTTTGTATCCCTGTTAGTAGTAAAATTTTCTAACCGCCCACCGGTTCCACAGTAACGGTGCTTTATAAAGTAGGGAAGTAACTTTACTTTAGAAAATGTATAAATATAAAGCAGAGTTACAGCAAGTTAAAGCATATAATAATAATTACTTACCAAGTACTTTATGTCGGATTTTTGCTGAGTTTGGCAGAATAAATCTTTATAAAACAACTTGCTATAGTTAAATCTATCTTTGCATTTATACTTTGGTTGCTCCGCTGCCGCCCACCATGAAAGCTGAACACCCACTAGTGGGTAGGTCCCACCCACTAATGGGTGGTAGGGACCAGGTTGACTACCACTGGTTTAGACTGAACATTATTCTGAGTATCACAATAGGCCAGGATCCAGAGAGTTGGATGTGATGGTACCCAGCACAGTCATTTACAATAATGGTATGGGCGGGGGTGGGAGAGGGCAAAGGGGAGGAGTTACATGAGTCTAAACTGTCTAAAATAGGTTTAGGTGTCCAAGGTGATCAAGACATTAATAAGCTAGGAATTTGGGTGACTATGATAAAATTATGAATGGTTAAAGTTGAGTAAATGTATTATATCTTTGCTAAGAATCAGTTAACGGTTCAGAGTCCATTAGAGGTGTGTTATAAAATATCCAGTTTGGGGGAGAAAGAAAAAGGTGTCCTTGCGATTCCCCATTCGAGGGTCACTGTTTGAGAAGATCCTTAACATTTTCTTCCAGTTTTTTGGTGGTCAGGGAGGACGAATTCAGTAACCCAGGGCAGCGCAGCGCGTGTGACTTGGATGAAAGCGCGGTCCCCGTTTAGTACTTCAGCCAGTAGGAGAAGAGGCTGGGCACCCTGACATTGTGGTGGCTTTTAATTTTACATTTGATTTAATTGGATGGAGTGATTTCCATAACTGGTGCTCTTTAATCTGAATGCAGAGGTAGGAGAACCAGACATTGGGGTCTTTCTAAGATGGGCCGTTAGCGAAGCAGGATCATAGTAGTAAGGGGGTGGAGGCCCTTTCCACCCTGTGTTGTCTCCTGGGAGCAAAGCCGGACCTGGACGTTTCATCTGCGGCCGTGGTCTTGATGCCACACGGGCACCGTGTATGAGGAGGTGATCCGCGGGTCCTGCTTCGTCTTCCGGCAAGTTCTCTGATGATGGTTCTCCTAATACTGAACGGTGACTCTAAGTGAGAAGGAAGTGCAACAGGCAAAAATTTGAATCCTGTTCTCAAACTAAGTCACCCCACACTCACTTTTAAAGTGTCTCAGATTCATTCAAATCTGGGTGTAGTATCCTAAAGAATGTTTTCTTAAGGCCCACCCGTGTTCCTCTGTAGCTCTATTCAAGAAGAATTGATCATCTAATTAGGCCTTTGTCAGAGGGGACTTGCTATGTATATAATGTTCTGTTAGACAATGTAATTAATAAATATAGCTAAGACTGGAATTGCACTAATTTGGGATAAACAGGAGGAAGCCTTCTCTAAATAAGTGAAAGATTTAAATTTTATAGAATGTTTATTGAAACAGTCATTACTTTCATGCCCTTAGGCAAACTAAGGACTGGATAAATTATTTATTATTAGCATATCAATTGTTGCCATATCAGAGATTGTGCCTTTAGTATTTGGAAACAGGTTCGTTTTTCCTTTTTTAATTGTTGATGGGGTCTTTTGAAACCTTATTTATGCCACTTATTTGTACTAGTGAAAGATGACCTTCAGCCTAGTCCCAAAATTCTGAATTGATAGATTTCAAATTAAAATGAAATTTTGTTATGTGGAAGGATGAGATAATTCTACTTTCTTAAAGATATCTTGAGTCTTTTGCTTTATTTTTAAAAAGAAATATGTATTGCTATCATATATGAGAACAGATGTTTTTAAAATTCACAGATAGTATATTACGATGTCATAATACATAATACCGTATTTTCCTTTCCATAAGATCACTTTTTCCCCCCAAAGTGGAGGGGAAAATGCCCGTGTGTCTTGTAAAGTGAAAAATACAGTATTTTATTAAATATTTTAACACACCAATTGGTTCAGAATATTTTTTTTCTTATTTTCCTCCTTAAAGCCCTAGATGTGTCTTATGTTCAGGTACTTCTTATGCAGCGAAAAATATGGTACATAAATAAATATTGAGGATAAATTATTCAAGATAAATTTTAGAAGTAGAATTGAAAAAGATGATGTTTGAGATGAAAAAAATGATAAAATTAAAAATAAGTGAAACATTCAAGATAAACATTCAAAATGACAAATAAATATCTCAAAAGAAATAAATAATAGACAATGTTTTACCCCGAAGTAGAATTTGTGATAATAATGCCCTGCATTTATTGAGGGCCTATTAGATTCCAGTGATAGTCTGTCATTTAATTCAACAAGCAGTCCTGTGAGGTTGGTTCTAGTATTATATCAGGAGTCTGAGATTGAACATTTACCGATCTCCCGTGTATAAGATGCACCTTTTCCCAAAAAATTTGCGGTCTAAAAACTAGGTGCGTCTTATACAGTGGTTGTAGATTTTTTTAAAGGTTTTCTGTTTTGTTTTGTTTTGCTTTTTACAGAGACAGAGAGAGTCAGAGAGAGAGAGATAGATAGGGGCAGACAGACGGGAATGGAGAGAGATGAGAAGCATCAATCATCAGTTTTTCGTTGTGACATCCTAGTTGTTCATTGATTGCTTTCTCATCTGTGCCTTGACTGTGGGCCTTTAGCAGACCAAGTAACCCCTTGCTCGAGCCAGCAACCTTGGGTCCAAGCTGGTGAGCTTTTTGCTCAAACCAGATGAGCCCGTGCTCAAGCTGGTGCCCTCGGGGTCTCGAACCTGGATCTTCCGCATCCTAGTCTGACGCTCTATCCACTGCACCACCGCCTGGTCAGGTGGTTATAGATTTTTTTACTTGCATTTGACAGTGATGAGGAGTTGTATGAATTTTATGATGAATAAAACTTGATTATGTAATACTTTTTTTTTTCAAATCTCAGGCCCCAAAATTAAGGTGCGTTTTATACATGGAAGTGTCTTACACATGGGGCAATACGGTATATAGAGCTAAGAGTCAAATCCAGGTCGGAGTTTTCTTAGTAAAAACCTCGAGTTCTTAACCCTCCAGTTTAGAATCAGAGTGCAGCAAATGGTGCTTCTAACCAGCTCTGCAAAAGAATTAGGAGAAGGAAACAGGGCAGTGAGTGGAGTATCAACAAACTAGTAACAGAGAGAAGAAAGTAGTGTTAGTACAAAAATGTCAGCCCGGCCTGAGGCTCAGCACAGTACGTCTTGATGAGTTTAGCCATTGACCCTCAATCTTTTTTCTAGCCAGTTATCAATTCTTTTCACACGCAGACCTTTCAGTTGGTTTTCAACTGAAAAAAAACAAAACAAAAACAACACAACACATCGATGTCAAACTAGTGACTCGGGGCCCAGGTTTGGGAGAAGGCACCCAGGTAAGCCTGGTCTCTCTGTGCCTTGAGTGTGGGATTGTTCTGAGGACTCAATGCCTCATAAATGGAAAAACCTCGAGTAGAGTGCCCGCCATGTAATTTGTGCTCAGTCACAGTTATTAGTTATTATTATTAATAATAAGCTTATGGTCTGAGTATGTCATAAGCAGCTTTGGTTCTCCAAAAAGGCGTCATTTATTGGTTAATACTATATTCTTTTCCTTTTTTTAGATGTAGGAAAGGTTTAACTGCCAGTAATTACAATCCCCCTGACCTATTAGGGAACAGTTTTAAATAGTGTGTTTTAAATAGTTTTGTAGAATAGACCTTTTTCAACGCACATGTTGCTGATCTGGAAGTAGCAATTAGGACGTAATAGTCATTCTGTTACCAACTGATGTTTTTGATAGGAGGTAGAAGTCTGCATGTGTCCTGTTGTGACGTCCTCGTTGTTGCCTCGTTTGTCCTTTCTGGGACTTACCCGGGGCTCCACGTCTGTGGGATCCTATCACCAGTCTGTCTGCCCTCTCCCTTAGGAGGTGCCTTCCTTTCTCCCTGCAGGTCAGTGACAGACCCCTCAGCAGGGCACAGGCTTCCTGCCAAGTCACCCAGCAGTGCCTTGGCCGCGTGCCTCTCCTTGCTGTTGGCGGACTGTTCTTGCAGAGGATGTGGTCGGACCAACATGGCGGTCGTGGTACTCTGCAGAGAGGACAAAACTGCAGATGGGTTCCCAGTGGAATCGAGCGCCTCGGGACCCGCAGTGTATGTATTACTGTAACGGTTCTGTTTTGCACTGTTCGGTTCTCAGCTTTGTGGCCGCTGCTTCCTGACAGATCGGTGTTCGGTCCAGTTCATCTGTCCCTTCACCTGGGTGAGGAAGGGCAGCCGCTCTAAGGACGCGACAGTCGTGGACCTGGTGCCGCCCTCCTGCCAGGGCTGCCCCGTCCCACGTGTCCACGAGCCCCAGCTGCTGCCTTTAGTTTCAGGGAAAACGAAACAGAACTCTTGGGCTTACGGACAGCACTACCAGAAGCCACGCACAGAGGGCCCTCTCAGTGCCCGAAGGAGCGTGGATTTTGCCCACTCACGACGCTTGAGAAATGTATGTTTCTGGTAGAGAATACTGTGAGGGGGGGGTAGAAGAGGAGAGCCGTGGTGTTCCGAGATTGGTTAGAGATCGCGGTTGTTAATGGGTGATCAGGAAGGGGGCCCAGAGCAAACGAGGCTCAGATCTTAGTTTTGCACCCTGCCACGGTGAGTGCGGGCCGCGAACCCAGGGAGCGGGCTGAGCCCGTCTCCGGCATGGACGGCAGTGTGGCTCCGCTGGTCCGTTCTCTCAGGAGGGAGCGGCCCTGAATGCGGCTCCAGCTGCTACTTTGGGCAAAAGGGTTGTGAAGGAAACGAAGGTGTCTGAGAATGCCATCTTTTGTCCGGAGAAAAGAAGTTTCGAGAACATGTGAGACACAAAACTGGCTGATGGTGTGAGCTTGTGATGTTAATTAACTCAAGCCCAGGAAAGGTACCCCCCTACCTGTCGAGATTGTACTCAGGTGAATGTCTTTGAAATACTTTTATGGATTTCATACACAACAGTCTTTAGAGAGGTAACTTGAACTATTTAGCAATTGGGAAAATTACACAGAATACAGTCCCATTTGCTGAAGTCTGGGGACGTTTCCGTTCCTGATGATTAGTTTCTTCTGTACGGTGTATAGGGCTGAGACCCAAAGAATATGGAGTTGTACACTATCAAGCAACTAGCTATAATGAGATCAACTGCCTTGCTCTGTGTTTTGATTCTGTGGTGACATTTGTCTCCCCTGGAATAATCCAGCCTACAACTGAGATACAAATGTTGTAGGAATTCAAGGAAAAGAATGGTCGATTTGGAAGAAGTATACATTCTCTCCTTATCTTACGTTCAGTGAAAATATGTTGGGTCCTGGCCTACCTGAGCGTCATTTTGAGATGCAGTCTATATCAATAATCCTTTGATTGTCGGGTGTGATTCGGGGATAGTGTACGAGACTGAGAAGGTGCTGGAGTCTCTGGCCATACGTCTCACCAGGCTCTTCTGAGCTCATTGTAGACATTAAAACTAAATGAGCGAGACTCTTGCGAAGGATTCCTAACTTGCACTTCTCACTCCGCCCCTACGTGTCCCCGGGAAAGAGACCCTTCGGTGGCACTGGATAGTGGAGGGCTAAGGCATTGGCGAGCTCGGACTTGAATGTATTTCTGAGACAGTGCAAGAGCTGCCTTGCTGGCATAGTGTTCACTGGTCCCTGGTTAGTTTTGCATGTCTGTTGACAACTAATTATCCTAGCTACATAACTTTTGTTTGTAAAAAGAAAATTGATTTTCAGTATAAAATTTTAAAGCTTAATAAAATATTCAGAGGCTATATTTCTTTACCTTTTCTTTTTTGGAGAAAGAGCCATGCATTCTTCCTGATACCTTCACTTAGTATTTCTGTAAACCTGGGTCAAAGGCTGATTCAGATCCAGTGTGTTCTTTATTTCTTGCAATGCTATACCAACAGACATGTGTGGCTTCTGCAGACGTCTCAAATCAAAGAGACTGAGCATAAGCCATAATAGAAACTTGTATTGGGGGATAATGAAAGTGTCTTTATTAGTATCGAAGTGGCTCTTAAAAATATTCATCTGGAAGTAGAGTTTTGTTTTTATTTAGAAAATTAAATTTAATGGGGTGACATTGATCGACGAGAGCATATAGGGTAAGCATCTTTATAGCATTTGAACTGTTGATGCGTACAACTTGAGTTTGCTGTCGAAATGATTGTATTAAAAGCAAATCCAAACTCTAGCTTGCTGAGTAACTTTTTCTGTAAAGTTCTGCAATGATATTCATTCATCATCTACCACAATATATTTATTATAGAGCTGCCATATTCCTGGTGTTCTCTTTTTTTTTTTTTTACTTATTTAGTGACATCTAGTTAGTGTCTAGATGCAAGCAGTGTTATATTCGTGCCAGCTGGCTAGGGACAGTAGAAGACACAGTTCTCACAGAGTTACGGATTCTGGGAAAGACAGGTACTGAAAGACATTCACTGCGCCTGGAAGGTAGGTAGTGTGCACAGGGGAGGAGAAGCCAGCGCTGAGTCTGGAGAGAAAGGCGGACAGGGAGGGGCTTTGCAGGTAGGGTGACCATGCAGTTTATCTTCCAAACTGGAACCCTTGGGCCAATGAAAGGGGCACTATTATTAAATACCTCAAACAGCAGACATCAGCTGCATCTGTCCCAGACAAACCAAGACTCTGGTTTACCCTACTTTGAGGGGTAAGGGTTGGCATGTTATTCAAGAGGCAGCGAGCCTGACCTGTGGTGGCGCAGTGGATAAAGCATCGACCTGGAAATGCTGAGGTTGCCGGTTCGAAACCCTGGGCTTGCCTGGTCAAGGCACATATGGTAGTTGATGCTTCCAGCTCCTCCCCCCCTTCTCTCTCTCTCTCTCTCTCTCTCCCTTTCTCTCTCCTCTCTAAAATGAATAAATAAAAAATTAAAAAAAAAAGAGGCAGCGAACAAGGAGCCAGGGGAAGTGTGTCACCTAGAAGGTGGTGGAAGGAAACTGCCTTGTGGAAAGCGGAAGGGGAAGCACAGAGACCCAGGATGTGCTGTCGCAGGGACCCAGGCCGGAGGAGGTGACAGCCGGGAGCCTGTGATGACAGTGGAGAGGCAGAGTGGTGCAGACCTGAGATGTGCTCTGGAGACCCAGCTAACTGAAGGATCAGACACAGCAGATGAACAGGAAGGAGCCCAGGATGTCCCCCAGCCTTCTGGGAGGAGGGGGGCACTATTGACGAGCTGGAAATGCGCAGGGAGGGGGAGGGGCAGGGGCGTCACCGAGCTCCGGTTTCAATATGTTACCTCTGTGGCATTTGTGCAGATAATCAAGTAGAGATGTTTGATGGACAGTTTTTCCCCGTATGTGTTAACCTGACAATCAGCCTACAAAACTTCGTGCTGGTATTGTTTATGGCTCTAATTCCTCATACAGATCTTAAGTGCAGAGATTTGCTTTGTTTCACTGAAGGGATCCTGTTGGTCTTGAATAATCTAGTTACTGTTTGGAGCCTTGTGGAAAGTAGTTTGGCTGGTCCTCTTGAAGCAACTTAGATTTGGCCATGAAATGGGGCTCCCAGCTTCCTACAGCAAGTGTTTCCCAACCGCCTGTCAGAACTGGAGAAGATGTGGGTGTTTTTGCAGCTTCAGAACTACAAGAAACGCCCCACACGAGAGCTCCTCATTTTGAACAATGTTTATAGCCTCTTGCAGAATATGACTTCAGAAATACCTCGTATTTCTAAAGTTCTTTTTCTAAAGAGCTTGCCTGTATTTACCCATAGATCCTTAGAACATACGTATGGCAGGAGGCAGCTTCACATTCTAAACGACAATGAGAAAATAAATAAATAAACATGACAGTGCATTCTAAATGTTTATATTATTTTGATATTTACATTTTCAAGGTGCATCAGTTTAGGTTTCTCTAGGTTTCCCCTTAAGCTTTTGGGTAATTTCAGGAGCAGAGTATCTGGATCACATCCAACATTTATTTGAATTTGTGGACAGGTAACCAGAGCAGCTTTCCCCAGTGTCTTTTAAATGGTAACGATTACTTTTACATTTGGTACTGTATGTTTAGCAAAAGACATAATTGGGAATGACTTAAGTATTTAATCTTACTGAAATTAAAGTGATCACATATAAATCTGTACCAAGGAAAAAGGGGGAGTTTTATGTTATAATACATGGTGCCCAACTTGGGTATTATAACCTCTGTTTTGAATACTGTCATTAAAATTGCAGTATTTTGCCTGACCAAGCGATGGTGCAGTGGATAGAGCATCGGACTGCGATGCAAAGGACCCAGGTTCAAGACCCCGAGGTTGCCAGCTTGAGCGCAGGCTCATCTGGTTTGAGCAAAGCTCACCAGCTTGGACCCAAGGTCACTGGCTCGAGCAAGGGGTTACTCGGTCTGCTGTAGCCCCCCAGTCAAGGCACATATGAGAAAGCAATCAATGAACAACTAAGGTGTTGCAACAAAAGACTAATGATTGATGCTTCTCATCTTTCTCCATTTCTGTCTGTCTGTCCCTATCTATACCTCTCTCTGACTCTCTGTCTCTGTAAAAAAAAAAATAAAAAAAAAATTAAAATTGCAGTATTTTATGTTTGGAAAAACATTTGTTACTTTCTACGCTACACCTCCCCTTCCCTCCCCCAAAAGGATTTCATAAGTCTTAGGTAGATATTGAAATATATTATGAATTTTAAAATTAAATAAATGGAAAAATGGACAAAGGAAGATCAAAAGGAAGAAAGTAAACTGAAGGTTGGGTGTTTAAGAATTCACAAAAAGAGCCTGACCAGGCAGTGGCGCAGTGGATAGAGCATTGGACTGGGATGTGGAGAACCCAGGTTCAAGACCCCGAGGTCACTAGCTTGAGTGCGGGCTCATTTGGTTTGAGCAAAGTTCACCAGCTTGAGCCCAAGGTCGCTGGCTTGATCAAGGGGTCACTCAGTCTGCTGAAGGCCCACAGTCAAGGCACATATGAGAAAGCAATCAATGAACAACTAAGGTGCTGCAATGAAGAATTGATGCTTCTTATCTCTTTCCCTTCCTGTCTGTCAATCTTTGACTCTCTCTGTCTCTGTCACCCCCCCCCCCACACACACACACACACAATTCACAAAAAGAGGATGGAGTACTGGAAGCGACAAAAAATTCAAAAGGAATTCCAACCTATTTAAAGAGGAAAATATAAATATGATATTGAACTGAATAATCTCTGCCCCTCTCTCCTGAATGCCCTGCCCATCCCCATTCTTCTAACTCAGAAGTCTTATTCAAGCACTTTGATTTAAGGATATAGGTACCTTTTATTTTTATATAACCTTTTATTTCTGTCTCCTTTACTGACTTATATGGTTATATAGCAATCAGTGACAGTTAGTTAAACAAATACTGTATCTAAATTCTTTTTATTTTCTTATTTTTTTTTTATTGTGGGAGAGAGATGGAGACAGAGGGAGACAGAGACAGACAGGAAGTGAAAGAGACGAAAGGCAGCAGCTGGTAGTTGTGGCACTTTAGTTGTCTACTGATTGCTCCTCCTGTGTACCTTGACCAGGAAGCTCCAGTCAAGTCAGTGAACCCTTGCCCAAGCCAGAGACCTTGAACTCAAGCCAGAGACCTTTGGGCTCAAGCCAGTGACCACGGGATCATGTTGATGATCCCGTGCCCAAGCCAGCAACCCTGTGTTCTCGCTGGACGCGCCCGTGCTCATGCTGGTGACCTCGGGGTTCGAACCTGGGATCTCAGCATCCCAGGTCAATGCTGTATCCATTGTGCCACCACTGGTCAGGCTGTATCCAAATTCTTTTAAGAATCCCTTGAATTTAGAGTATTACTTTTCAACCCTCTTGGCCTCAGCAGACACCTCTCTCTCTCTCTCTCTCTTTTTTAAGAACAAATACTTTGGTAATGCTTCCTTACCTACCCAGAAATACAGTCTTACCTTACCCACCTAATTAAAAAAAAAAAAATCAACGCGTTACCTAATTGTAACGTGAGTGGGAAGTAAGAAGAATGCAATTTATAATAAAAGACTATATTTTAATACGCAAACGGCAGGCTAGGGCTTCATGAGAAGATGAGTCATCAGAGGCCGGCAGCTGTCAGGGCCTCACTGCCCAGTGCCCAGTGCCCAGTGCCCAGTGCGGGTGCGGGCCCAGCCAGCCGGCCGCGTGGACGGCCCCACCCGGAATCGCTGTTGCTGTTGGCGACACGATGATCTGAAATGAGAAATCACTCAAGGAAGCATTTCAACAAAGCAAAATTGGTTCCCCTGTCCAGTTGTAACCCTGGAAAATGCTGTGTCTATTAAAGCTGGGGAGAACAGTTTTGTGTTCGTATGTAAAACAGAATTCTGTTCTAGGTGAAAATAATTACAAACAAACATTTCACAAAGCACATGTTCGTGAGGACGTTGGGGTGCAGGGACACACGTTCTGGGGTCTGCCCGGTACATTGCGAAACTCCGGGGGCCCTGGAGCCTCCACCCCGGCTACAGTGCCGCCCTCTCCGGCATCGGGAACAAAACTGCCTCGCAGATGTTCACAGCCTCTCTAATTGGTGTCACGCTGCTGGGGGAGCTGAAGAGGAAGATGAAAAGCAATCCCAAGTTCATCTGTAAGGTCCTCTTCCCCTTAGGCCTGGAATGTAGCCTTTGGGGTCAGCTTCCCAGAGAAGGGTGAGGGTGATTGAGACGAAACAGAAGGGAGCCTGAGGGGACAGGGACCCGGGTAGCTGAGGGGTCCACAGCCCGGCACACGGGCAGAGCGGCTGGTAGCTCTGGGAAATCAAGCCAAACTCAATCCCAGCCCTGAGTGGGAGCTGTATGATCTGAAAAAATCTTTTAGAATTCCAAGTCTCTTTCCTCTTCTGTAACACAACCACGGAGGCCTCGTTCATAGGGCTGTGGCGGGAATTAATGGGATGATAATACATTCCAGTAACTGACCCTGCGTCTGGGACCCAGGATGCATTGAGAACGGCGTGCCCCCCAATCCCCGCCCTCTATCCTACAGAGGTTTCTAGCGATGGTGCCTGCATTTCCAGGAGGGGATGGAAGACGAATAATCAGGTGAAATTTCATCTGGGTTCTTAATTTTCAAGGTAGAAAACCTGATATACGGCCCATTGGGTACCCTGACGCATCCTCAGTTTTCACTGAAACGAGCCCTCTGTATTTCAGATTTGGATTTTATACTTAAAAACATTCCTTGGAGGGAAAAAACAAAGGTTATTTAAAATATATATATTACAAAAACCAGACTCTGCTGTAGTAATTTCAAACGTACACTTGTAAGTACAATTACACCCGAAATGCTCGCCGTGAGCCTACCGCTCGCTCCCTAAGGGTCCCCGGTGGCTGAAGATGTTCCCCTTCAGTCCTCCTGCCGTCCTCCCCCCGCCGCCCTCCCCCCCGCCGTCCTCCCCCACCCGTCCTCCCCCACCCTCTTCCTCCCGCCGCCCTCCCCCCCGCCCGTCCTCCCCCCGCCGTCCTCCCCCTGTCGTCCTCCCCCTGTCGTCCTCCCCCTCTCGTCCTCCCCGTCGTCCTCCCCCTGTCGTCCTCCCCCTGCCGTCCTCCTCCTGCCCTCTTCCTCCTGCTGTCCTCCCCCCCCCCCCCGTCCTCCTCCGGGCGTCCTCCCCCCCGCCGTCCTCCCCCCCGCCGTCCTCCCCCTGCCCTCTTCCTCCTGCTGTCCTCCCCCCCGCCGTCCTCCCCCGTCGTCCTCCTCCTGCCCTCTTCCTCCTGCTGTCCTCCCCCCTGCCGTCCTCCCCCCCCGCCGTCCTCCCCCCGCCGTCCTCCCCCCGGGCGTCCTCCCCCCCCCCCGTCCTCCTCCTGCCCTCTTCCTCCTGCTGTCCTCCCCCGCCGTCCTCCCCCGTCGTCCTCCCCCTGCCCTCTTCCTCCTGGCCTTGGCGGAGGCTGCTCTCCCCTCCGGAGCGCCCCGTGGACCTTCCTCCTCTTGCTGCTGAAGCTGTCTGGCGATTTGATACCCACCCGCCCGATGCTACTCACTCTCCTGGCCCCAGCACGGCCCTTCTTTTGTCCAGGGGCTCGGACTGATGTGCCTGACCTGAAAGGGTTTCACATATTTTTTTTTTTGCTTTTACGGTGGATCGTGAATTTATTGAATAGATGATTTCGCTTTATTGTAATAAATTATTTTACTTTAAGACCTGGTGATTTTTTTTGGGGGGGGGAGGATATAAGGAAGTTGCTCAGAAGTGGGAAGTCTGGACCAGAGCATTGCAGTTGTGATTTATACGGGATGTTCTGTAGGCAGAACTGTGTCTGAAGAACGTGAGTGGGAAAGCTAGACGGCGAGAAACCAAGGACGTTTCCTTGAGTACACTTAATCAAAAGTGAGGTTATTCGAAGAGGAACTCTCGGTGTGTGGAAGTCTTTCCTCCCGAGGGTGACCAGCCTGCTGGTATTCCCGGAGGTGTGGCATCCGCAGCTGCTGGCTGCGCGACAGTTCACCCGACTCCATCACTTCATGCAGGATTCTCTCTTGTCACCACTGGTATTTCTTGTCAATGCTGTGTCACCCATTGCCGTTACAACTAACGACTGAAGAAAGTTTTGTAAACGTGAGCCGTTCTTAAAACCTTTGGAGATGTCATGTTGTGGCCAGAGGATTGATGTTTTCGTGCGCTGTGAGTTTTCTCTACGAAAACATTACCTTACTAATTTTAACAAACTTGGAAACAGACATGGTAAGTAAGGAGGGGAGTGATCCTGACAGATCTTGAATGTGCACGTGCTATATTTTTGTTTGCTCAGAGCGGTGCGTGGCTGTCTTTGATGCATAGTTAGAGCGTCCTTGGTGGCCACTGGTGATCATTCCGTCTGATGGACAGTCGTTGGCCTTTTTCTCCTCTGAACCGTGCCCTGCCTAAGAGAAAGGTTAGTACATGTAAGGCATATCCCCCACACATCCAAAACTGTTTAACCTACATGATGCTTCAGCTGAGAGAAAAACCTGTCATTTAAAAAAATTATTAATCCAGAGTTCTCCTAGTTCATTGTAGTTCCCCCATTTAGACATAGCTTTCTTGAAAAGCTATAATAAATTCTTCATCCGACTTGAAGGAGAGAGTTTCCAATGTAGAGAAGAGTCTCCCTTGTCTTACTCCCAACTGACAGAAAGCCACAGCCCCTTGCTCTGATGGATGAGGCCGTGGGCCTGGCGTAGGGCTGTCAGCACTGGGTTGAGAGCTATTCAGGGTGGGGTCAGTGAACAGGTTCGTGAGGACTTACATTCAAACACTGAGAATATGTATTTCAGGTATTCTGCAATAAAACTAAAATAAAAGGAAATCATCTTCCATGGAAGGCAGAGATAGAAACTGTGTTAATTAAGGTAATCTGAAACAATCTTGTCTCTTGCCATATTCCGATATTTTCACTCCTTAGTGAGTTATATGCCTATAGACTGGAAATCGAAGCTATAGGAATATAAAAGTATCCATTACTTCCTGCCCTTTATATTTGTTATTATTTTCTGTGTGTGTGTGTGTGTGTGTGTGTGTGTGTGTGGTAAGAACACTACAGCATAGTGAGAGGGACAAATAAACGGTGATGGAAAATGATCTGATTCTGATCAATGATGGGCACACAGCACAATCAACAGTTCAAATGCTATAGACGTGTTCACCTGAAACCTATGTACTCTTATTGATTAGTGTCACCCCGTTAAATGTAGTTTCTAAATAAAATAAAAAAAAACACAACATAGGATCTATCTTCTTGGCCAGTTTTTAAGTATACAATACAATGTTGTTAACTGTAGAGCTTATGTGACTCTATGTGCATATACTAATCATCAGGTTGTATACATTAAATATGTGCAACCTTTTGTATGCCAATAATACTTCAATAAAGTCATTTAAAATATAAAAAATAATGGAAAAGAGGCATCTAAAAGCTGACAGCAATTTGACGTTTGAGCATCTTCTAAGCACGTTGTAAGTGGACTGTTACTCTGGGTTCAGGTGTGGCACGCCTGAGCTGAGATAGCAGAGAGTCATTATGACACACCCTATTCTGAAATTAGTTTCTGTAACCCAAAGAGCTATGAAATCTGGAAACTATTTATTTCATCAGTAGATGACTTAAACTCCGTTCTGACTTTACTGGATAAATTGTTGGCATGGGTTACTGATGAAAATATGGCATCTCTGGCTCTATTTTGAGTAAAAGTTAAAAAAAACCTGCAAGCTTGCTGAAATTGCTTTAGAATCTTCTTCCATTCCCATTGAATACTTTTTGTTTGACTGGTTTCTCAAATATGACTGTTATGAAAACAAAACACTGAAACATTTTAGATACACATTATCCCTGCAGATAACATTGCCATCCAGTCTGGGTTAGATTAGTAAATTAACAAGCACAAAGCAAGGTCATTTGTTACATTAAAAACTATATTGATACACTTAGTTTGTTCAGGGTGTGAGCATAGACATTTAATATAAGGATTACTATTTCTCTCATAAATTTTGCTTCACTACAATTTCACAAAGGCAAAGAATTACGAGTATAATAGCATTTCTCTGAATGAATTGTCCATGGACACGCTTTCAATGAATAGTGCGTAATATTTGCCTATTCTTTTTTCTTGGGTTTTATTTATTCTGATCATATTTACTGAATTGTAATTTTATCTCTGTATGGAATAAAAATTTGGAACAATGAAAAAGTGTAGGTTTGCTTCTTTTGTCTTCCGTTTCATCCCCCCCCCCATAATTTGTTTTTATTATATTTTAACAAAAGTATCCTTTGCCACCGGTAGTTTGAGAAGCACTAGTACAAGGAATCCATCTGCTGTTGAGGAAGCAAGCAGCTATTTAGTTCATAAGCATTTAAAATTTTTTTCAGTTACAGTTGACATTCAGTGTTCTATGAGTTTCAGGTGTAGAGCACAGTGGTGAGGCATGTATATAACTTATGAAATGATTCCTCTGATAAGTGGGGTTCCCGGCTGACATCAGAGATAGTTATTACAGTTCTAGTAACTGTATCTCATCTTACATTCCTTTCTCTAGGGGATTTTCATGAATGCCTTTACCTTGTGATTTTCCTAAGATATATAGGGTCCTCACCATTTTTTTCTGTTCTTTTTAAATGATAATTTCCTTTAAAGTTATTTTTCCATCTGTTTGTTTATAGCAGGAGTCAGGAAACTTTTTGGCTGAGAGAGCCATGAACACCACATATTTTAAAATATAATTCCATGAGAGCCATACAACAACCTGTGTACGTTATGCATTATCCAATAAAAATTTGGTATTGTCCTGGAGGACAGCTGTGTTTGGCTCCAGCCACCTGCAACCATGAACATGAGCGGTAGAAAATGAATGGATTGTAATACGTAAGAATGTTTTATATTTTTAACGTTATTTTTTTTTATTAAAGATTTGTCTGGAGCCAGATGCAGCCATCAAAAGAGCCACATCTGGCTCATGAGCCATAGGTTCCCGACCCCTGGTTTACAGTAATCTATTTTATTCCCAGAGTTTGCTCTTTCAAATGCCATGGCTTCTGTGTGATAACTTTGGTTGCCATAACTCACTATCATCTTGGAGACAACATTCTGCCTCATTTTAGGATGTTTATTTTGAAATGCATTTTATTTTATTTTATATATATATATATATAAAATAAAATATATATATGTAGAGAGAGACAGGAAGGGAGAGATGAGAAACATCAACCTGTAGTTGCGGCACTTTAGTTATTCATTGATTGCTTCTCGTATGTGCCTTGACCAGGGGGCTCAAGCTGAGCCAGTGACCCCTTGCTCAAGCCAGTGACCTTGGGCTCAAGCCACTGACCACGGGATCATGTCGATGATCCCGCACACAAGCCAGCAACCTTGGGGTTTCCAACCTGGGACCTCAGTCAGCGTCCCAAGCTGACACTCTATCCACTGCACCAGCACCAGTTAGGTTGAAATGCATTTTAGATTTTTCAGCCTTCAGCTTGTAATATTACTCATGACATTATGTCAGCTCAGATTTAAAATGCGGGTCTTTTCAAAGGCTACTCTTTATAAATATATTTCTTTAAATGATTTATTTTTAAAATGAGAGCCATGTGATGAGACTGATTAAAGGAGTCAGCTCCTTGGTATATACAATGTATCTGTAAAGTCATGGTGCACTTTTAACCGGTCACAGGAAAGCAACAAAAGTTGATAGAAATGTGAAATCTGCACCAAATAAAAGGAAAACTCTCCCAGTTTCATACCTATTCAGTGCAGTTCGATGTGGGCTCACACACAGATTTTTTAGGGCTCCTTAGGTAGCTATCCCGTATAGCCTCTACAGACTTGTCACTGACTGATGGCCTACCAGAACGGGGTTTCTCCCCAAACTGCGGGTTTCCTTCAACTGCTTATTCCACTGAGTAATGTTATTCCTATGTGGTGGCGCTTCCTTATAAACGCACCGATATTCACGTTGCACTTTGGTCACGGATTCAAATTTAGCAAGCCACAGAACACACTGAACTTTCCTCTACCGTCCACATCTCGACTGGCATGGCCGTGAGCTGCTCCACTGTATACACGGTGTTATGTCATCATCTGCGCATGCGCACATGCTGCCACATCATCTTATAGAAACTGGGAGGGTGTTCCTTTTATTTGGTGCAGATTTCACATTTCTGTCATCTTTTGTTGCTTTCCTGTGACCGGTCAAAAGTGCACCATGACTTTACGGACACACTGTACTAGGTAGAAGTCTGTTTTCAGATTGTGGACTTGTAAAAGCCATCAGTAGTTAACTGGGTAATAGGGATTTTTAAATGGTTTAGAACAAACTTCATTATTTGGTGACCTGGACCTAAGAATGGTGTATTAATTTCCTGCTCTAGCAAAGTGCCATAATTTGGGTGACTTACAGCCACTGAAGTCGATTCTCTTCCAGTTCTGGAGGCCAGAAGTCCGAAATCAAGGTGTCGGCGAGGTCATGCTCCCTCTGAAGGCTTCCGGGCCAATCCTTCCCGCCTTTCCTTGCAGCTTCTGATGGCCCAGGCGTCCTTGGCTTGTGGCTGCATCGCTCCGGTCTCTGCCTGTCTTCACACGGCCCCTCCTCCTCCTCATCTCTGTCTCCTCTTGTCTCTTCCAGGGCACTTGTCGTTGGATTTCGGGTTCACACAGCTAATCTGGGATGATCTTCTCAAGATTCTTCATCCACAAAGACCCCTTTCTAAATAAGGTCACATTCACTGGTCCTGGGGATTAGGACTTAGACATAGCCTTTTAGGGGCCACCACTCTGTCCACCACAGATGTTCACAGATGTTTTCATGATCACTGAGCGTCTCTCGAGCATTGTATCTAATGTGCGATCCTGGTTGCTGGAGGCGCGTGAGCTGTGTGGGCAGGTGAAGACTGCTGACTTCGGGGCGGACAGGCCTGGGTTGGAGTTCAGGTCCTGGTGGTCTCCTGGGGCCTGCTCCTTCACTGCTCTGCCTCTCGGCCTCCTGGTATGCAGAGTGACATGCTGAGGAGATGCCACACTCCTGAGGATTCTGAACCGTGCCATAGTGCGTCCGGGGAGGTCATCATTACCACGTTCCCTTATTTGAAGATGGACGTAGTTTTATCATTTCTGAAATCCGGGGGTCCTTGCCATCAATCACATATGCCGTGATTGTGCTGATTCATGGTCTCTTTCCTGCCTCAGTAAGTTTTCATGACACTCATAGGGCAAAAACCCCTACAAAAACACAAAATCCTCATGTTGTTCTGTTTACTAATTAAGTAGGTCCAAATGACTCAGTAAATATTTAAATGATGTCTTAAAAGCTTAGTAGCAATTTGAAAAATATGTATTTTTAAAAATTTACTCTTTATTTTTCCTTGACCTTCTGCTGAAAAGATTTTTCTTTTTTCGTATTTTTCCAACGTTAGAAGCAGGGAGGCTATCAGACAGACTCCCGCATGTGCCCGACTGTGATCCACCTGGCATGCCCACCAGGGGGTGATGCTCAGCCCATCCAGGGGGTTGCTCCACTGCAGCTGGAGCCATGCTAGTGCCTGAGGTGGAGGCCATGGAGCCATCCTCAGTGCCCAGGCCAACTCTGTTCCAATGGAGCCTTGGCTGCAGGAGGGGAAGAGAGAGACAGAAGAAGGAGAAGGGGAAGGGTGGAGAAGCAGATGGGTGCTTCTCCTATGTGCTGTGACCGGGAATTGAACCCGGGACTTCCACACGCTGGGCCAATGCTCTATCACTGAGCCAACCTGCCAGGGCATGCTGAAAAGAGTTTGACTAAAGGCACAGGAAACAACAAGGGCATAAGTGACACCAGCAAGAGTATTTTCTTTCCTTTTTTTAATGTTAATTTTATTGATTTTAGAGAGAGGAAGGAAGAGAGAGTGACAGGGACTTTTAGCTGCTCCTGTAAGTCCCCTGACCCGGGATTGAACTAGCAACCTCTGAGCTTTAGGACAATGCTCTAACCAACCACGCTATCTGGCCAGGGCTAAAAAATATTTATTTTATTCTGAAATAACTTCAGTTACTAAGGAGATGTGCACAACTGGGCCCTGCACAACTTCTCAGACTCGGGAAGGAGGCTGGGCACCGCCAGCCGTCTTCCTGTCCCACACTGATTTCACACACTCCCCCGCCTGATCCCAGCCACCACCAAGGGGCCTCTCGGGGATGTTGCCGTCACCAGGAATGTAGCACAGCCTAATTTGAAACGATAAGATAACCCGAGCTGGTTGTTGGCAGGATGTCTGACAGAGGTCAAGTATCGTTTTCTAATTTGGTTAGATTCAGTGTACTCCCTCATCAGCAATGTAAAAGTCTGACTTTCTTTTCTTTAAAATTTCCTGGTCCTCATTACCCAAAGTGATTTACGTCGGTTATATTTTATTCTAAACTTAATGCTGCTTTTAAACTTCCAACCCCATTTATTTTAACATTTAAAAACTCTTGTTTCGTAACTCCTGCACGCAGTAATTGTTCCGTACATGCTTGTGGATGAATGCCACATTGGAGAAGTGACTTTTCATTCAGGAGACACAGAACTTGCCATTCTATGGACCCGGGATGGCTAACAGCCCCCTTTTATGAAACACGCTCTGCCCTAGCTCCTTTTATATAAGCCAGAGGCAGGGATGATGAGTTGGGATAAAAACTATGAGGTCGGCCCTGGCTGGTTGGCTCAGTGGTAGAGCGTCGGCCTGGCGTGCAGGAGTCCCGGGTTCGATTCCCGGCCAGGGCACACAGGAGAAGCACCCATCTACTTCTCTACCCCTCCCCCTCTCTTTCCTCTCTGTCTCTCTCTTCCCTTCCGCAGCCAAGGCTTCATTGGAGCAAAGTTGGCCCGGGCACTGGGGATGGCTCCATGGCCTCTGCCTCAGGCGCTAGAATGGCTCTGGATGCAACAGAGCAATGCCCCAGATGGGCAGAGCATCGCCCCCTGGTGGGCATGCCGGGTGGATCCCCGTCGGGCGTATGCGGGAGTCTGTCTGACTGCCTCCCATTTCCAGCTTCAGAAAAATACAAAAAACAAACAAACAACAACAAAAAAACTATGAGGTCATCGTTAGTTTGTCCTTTCACAAACCAAATTAATTAATTTGTGAAGTAACTATGCTGAACTATGGATTCAAGGTACTGATCGAGTCTTTAGTAATATGCGTTTGTTCATAATGTTCGGTCTCACCCAGCCTTCTGGTTCTGTTCAGTTCTTTCATTGATTCAAAAAAATATTTCCTGGCACCCCAGTGATGGTGTCTCGGGGACCTACACCTGCTGGGTCTTCTAGCACGTGGTGATAAGCCAGACGGGGAGCGCGTGACGTGCTTGAGGTACTTAGCGCAGTGCCTGGCACGTATGAAGTCCTCAGCAAACGGAATCGGTATTATTAAGTTTATGTTTTATGCATTAAAAAGCCCCACCAGAAGGAACACAGAAGATAAAACAAATCAATAGATCATGAATATTTTATTGTCAACTTTGGCGAGAGAGAGAGAGAAAGCAAGACCTCTCTCTAACGAGGCAGTAGTTCCCTCGTCGACATGTGTCTCACCGTTGTGCCTGGCAACAACGTTGGCGCTTCAGTTATTAGGTTGCACATGTGTGGAAGGATCTGTCCTCAACCCATTAAAAAATATGTATGGTCCTCAGGGATATTTCATACATCAGAAGTGTTAAAAACCCTCAAGGATTAGTCAGTAATTAGCCTTCATGCCTAATGTGTAAACAGGAGAAGACTCTGATTTTGGCTCAACTCAATTTAATTTTGATGTTAACAGATCAGCACCAACAGTTAAATACACTTGGACACTGGGAGTAGACATGTCAACAAAGGCACAATCCAACTCACTATTGATTGATCGGCCAGCTAACTTCCTTTTAGTTCAGACAGCTGTAAAACACATTTCTCACCTATTTGTGGTATACATATTTGCAAAGCCCCCTGCTTTCAAAAAACAAAAACAAACCACAAAACGTAAACAAAAAACAAAAAGGGTGGTAATTGTTGAACACTCAAGACGCACTCCATCGGACCAGATTCGGGTTGTTGGGTCTGAGAGAAGGATCACCAAAAGGCTTCTGGTTCCTCTGAGCCCATTTCTGTGACATAGTTAATCAACACTTCACATTTCATTTTTATAACCTATACACACACTTCTCTGGCCCTCTAACTCCTCTTCAATTATATTTCTCCTTTTCTTAAAAAAATAACGACAACAAACGATTGCATAATTTACATGCGTAGATTGACTTTGCAGGCCCTCCAAAAAGAGGGGAGGAGGAACACATATTTGTACACTATGGGCCAAGTACTGTTTCCCATCGAGAAAAATGGTAGTCAGGACCTTTTAGAACTGCAGGGCTAGTATGGCTTCACATGGAGGGACAGATGACAGTTACAAGGATTTTCTCTATTGTGTGATTTTTAAAAAGCACTTTTTAAATAGTTAACTTTTTATTTTTTCCTTGTGGGAGAGACAGAGAGAGTCAGAGAGAGGGACAGACAGACAGAAAGGGAGAAAGATGAGAAACATCAATTTTTTGTTGCAGTTCCTTAGTTGTTCATTGATTGATTTTTCATATGTGCCTTGACCAGGGGGCTACAGCAGACCGAGTGACCCCTTGCTCGAGCCAGCAACCTTGGGCTCAAGTTGGTGAGCCTTGCTCAAACCAGATGAGCTCACACTCAAGCTGGCGACCTTGGGGTCTTGAACCTGGGTCCTCCACATTCCCAGTCCAATGCTCTATCCACTGTGCCACTGCCTGGTCAGGCAACTTTTTTTTTTTTTTTTAAGTGAGAGAGAAACAGGAAGAGAGAGAGATGAGAAGTATCATTCATAGTTGCGTCACTTTAGTTGTTCATTGATTGCTTCTTATATGTGCTCTAGCCGAGCCAGTTACCTTGGGCTCAAGCCAGCGACCTTTGGGCTCAAGCCAGCGACCTTTGGGCTCAAGCCAGTGACCCTGGGATCATTTTGATGATCCTGCGCTCAAGTTGGCGACCCCACGCTCAAGCCAGATGAGGCTGCACTCAAGCCAATGACCTTGAGGTTTCGAACCTGGGTCCTCAGTGTCCCAGGTCGACGCTCTATATCTACTGTGCCACCACGGGTCAGGCATAAATAGTTAACATTTTTTTAATGATTTTTTAAAATTAATTTTAATGGGGTGATATTGATAAATCAGGGTACATATGTTCAGAGAAAACATCTCCAGGTTATTGTGATATTTGATTATGTTGCATACCCCTCACCCAAAGTCAAATTGTCTTCCGTCACCTTCTATCTGGTTTTAATAGTTAACTTTTGAAAGCAGTTCTTATGGACCTGAAATTAGTAATCGTTACTTAAATTCTAGTCATATATTTTCATTTCATAAAGAAATAGACCTCTTTCTTTGTATTTTGATAAGAATTATTTATCAGTTTATCTGATTTCTGGGTTTGGGGTCTCAAGTCTGGCTGTAGTGAGTTAGAACTTTTAGCAACACTGCTAGAAAAAGCATCTACAGTGCGTTCAGCTTTCAGAATGGCATGTGAAAGAAACTGTGAGTCCAGATTTAATAAGACTCACTATTCCAAATGAGAGTGTAGGCTGAAAGAGAGCAGTGATCCTTCATCATTAAATACATGTAATCATTTAACTGGCATTAATTGTTCATATAGGCTATTATGCGACAGTGACCCTGTGTTTGCAAATTTGATAATCCAGGAACAGTCTTCAGGAACCGGACCAGTAGCTGGTTGTTCAGTTGATAAACTTAGCCAAAGAAGGGAGTCTTTTTAAATTTTTTTTTATTTGAGATTTAAAGTATTTTATTTTAGCTGAAAACCTCTTTTTGATGTAGGGGCCAAGGATTCTTCTTTGCATGTGAGTTTGTGTAATTTTTCTTGACTAAATTGTACCGCAATGTATCAGCTCTGATTTCCAGCTTCAGTTTCTGTCAAGAGGGGTGGAATATGTTCATTATCAAAGCTGGGCAGTGGGCATAGGGGCGTTCAGTGGACTGACTGTTCTTTCAACTTTTGAATACTTAGAATTCTTCATGTTAAAAATGTTTTAAAAATAAACATGTAGAGAAATAAAGCAATCAAGAATTTAAAACATCTGAGGAAAGAAATGGAAGAGCAGAATCGTTCTTGAGTTTCATGATATTGTAAAAATCTACCCAGGAGATTCACGCCACTGTAACTAATACTGAGCATCTAGCTAGGTTGTAACTCAAAGATGTCAGTGCTCATGCTCCTCCTGAGAAACCCATGGCTTGGGGGACAGAAGACAGACGTGTGTCCCAAACAATTACATGGCAGTGTCGTCAGTGCTCTAATAGCATAGACGGGCGGAAAGAGGACAGAACTAAACCTTCCTAGGAAGTTGGGGAAGACATCATAGAATAGTTGACACTACTACACCAGGAAAAAGTAGTAGTTATTTGTTAGTTCATCCCTGTTGCCAAGTGTTGGCCAGATAGTTCATAATGAAGACAGGCACTGTCTGCCCCCGCCCCCACCCACAGGCCATCTCGCGTGCTCACGTACCTGACTAGCTCCCGTGGCACTGATCTGTGAGTCCCCCAAACTCTGGTGAACACTCAGTTAAGATGATCTCATTCCTCATCAGGGAGTTATTGAACATGCATTTATTTTTTCTAATTTTAAAAATTTATTTATATCATGATATAATTGACATTAACATTATATTAGTTTTAGGTGTACAACACAAGTCGCTATGGGTGTATATTGCAAAATGATCACTGCAAGTAGTTAACACCCATCACCACACATACTGACAGTTCTTTTTCTTGTGATGAGAACTTTTAAGACTTACTTTCTTAGCCTGACCTGTGGTGGCGCAGTGGATAAAGCGTCGACTTGGAATGCTGAGGTTGCCGGTTCAAAACCCTGGGCTTGCCTGGTCAAGGCACATATGGGAGTTGATGCTTCCTGCTCCTCCCCCGTTCTCTCTCTCTTTCCTCTCTCCTCTCTAAAATGAATAAATAAATTAAAAAAAAATTTTTTTTGAAGACTTACTCTCTTAGCCACTTTCAAATAGTCAATGAGTATTATTAATTGTAGTCACCATGCTGTCTATGACTTCCTTAATGACACTTATTTTATAACTGGAAGTTTGACTCCCGTCAACCATTTTGTCCACCCCTACTCCCCTGCCTCTCTTCTCTGTATCTTTGAGCTTGATTTTGTTTTTCAGATGTCACAGATAAGTGAGATCATATGTATTTGTCTTTGTAACTTATTTCCCTTAGCATAATGCCCTCAAGGTCCATCTACGTTGTCACAAATGGCAAGATTTAATTATTTTTGATGGCTGATATATATATATATATATGTATATGTATATATGTATATATATGTTACATTATTCATTCATTCACTGATGGACTACTTAGGCTGTTTTCATATCACGATTATTGTAAATTATGTTGGAGTGCAGGTGTCCTTTTTATTTTTGTAATATTTTTTGGAGATAAAGGAAGGAGGTGGGGGGAAGAAGAGAGAGAGAGAGAGAAGAAGCATGAACTCATTGTTCCATTTCATTGTACACCCATTGATTGCTTCTCATCTGTGTCCTGACCAGGGCTCGAACTGATGCCGTCAGTGCTGAACTAGTGCCCCCGGGATTGAGCCAGAGATCCCAGGATCCAACTGGTGACCTTGGCAGTCCAGGATGATGCTCTATCCACTGTGCCACCGGGCAGGGCACAGATAACATTTTTAATTAGTGTTTTTATTTTCTTCAGATAAATATTCAGAAGCGGAGTTGCTGGCTCATATAGATGTTTTAGTTTTGATTTCGTGAGGAGTTTCTATACTGCTTTCCACAGTGGCCGCACCACATTCCACCAGCGGTGCAGGAGGGTTCTTCCCACCACCTCCACACCAACACTTCTTATCGCTTGCCTTACCATTCTGGCAGGTGTGAGGTGATACCTCCTTGTGCTTTTGGTCTGCATTTGCCTAATGATTAGTGATGTTGAGCCTCTTGAGCATGCATGTAAAACGGGTGAAAAAAGCCCTTCTTTATTTGCATTTGAGCACCAAGATGTCTGCTACTAAAGAATGTTTGGGAGAATTTGTTTACTCAGCAAATGACTGCACTGCTCTATTATAAACTTATCTTTCATTCATTCAACTAAAATTTATCTAACATCAACCACGTCCAGACCTTGTACTAGATACTGAGCACGTCAACAGAGAAGACAGCCACAGTTGCAGAACACATACAATATAATACGATTTAGTTAAATCTTTTGTTCTGCACTTAAAAACGCCAGACATCAGTTGCGTGCTCATTCATAGAAGTAAAAGTGTTACCAATGTACCGGAAAGATTGACATCAAGTTCATGAGCCTGGTTTCCTCTAAGTATGGAGATAGTGACTGCATCACCTTTACTGGAAAGTTGTCGTTCCTTCTGTAGAAAAGATTATGACAGCATTTCAACAGTTGCCTATTTGGGGTGGTATCTATGCAGGTATTTGTTATTTTAAAAAATTTCTATTGTATTTTTAAGTTGTTGTTTTTTATTATTAAAAAATACTTTAATTTGTTGTAGTTCCAAAAGGGGAAAACACGAGCGAATCCTGTTTGCAGAATTTGGGGGACGGAGGGGGGAGAGACGAGACGGAAGGCGTTCTCTGAGGAGAGAGTTGGGATAGGCCCGCCATTCGTGGGCGAGGAAGCAAAAGCAGCCTGACTTACGAGTTAGAATGGCTTATTTCTTTAGAACAATAAAAGTAAGTTTATCCTTTAGATTTTATGGGTCATTTCCAGGTTACATCTGTATTTTGAGCAGAAGTCAGTGGTGCTCCAGTGGGTTCTCATGGGCCCAAGGTGCTGGGTGGGCGGAAGGGCCTGCATTCAACATGGGACCTGTTGCGTTGCTCGGGAGAAAACATTTTCCAAAAACAAAGAAGGTTTGGTTTTCCCCGGGAGCGGGGGGTGTATGAATGTCACAGAGGATTGAGAGAAACCATGTCACACAGAACAGCAAAGCTGTGCTACATCCCTGAAGTCAAAGCCCCCCCCTCCCCCGCCCCGCTTCCGTGGTGACTGATGGACACGCTAACGTAGGTCCTTAGACTTGGACACGACCTCTTGTCCTCATTCAGGATTCCATTCTTTCCTCCCTGGTTCGTTTGGCCAGGACATATCCTTCCCACGCCTCCGCTAAGAACTGCAGTCATCTGATCCTCTCGTAAAAGGCATTTCTTTAAGCTCTTTAAAAAACGTCAGTCATGGAAACGCTTAGTGTTCTAAACCTGAATAATACATATTGAGTGTGGCTGTGTAGCTCCCTCGGGACTACAGTTGCTGTTTGGGGGGGGGGAGGTTTATAATGGAACAATTTAAAATATTTTCTATGTAAATGAGCACGGGGTAGATGATTTTGGTACGAAAGCAGTGATGTTTCCTAAGGTATAACTGGTCTTGTTCTAAAACCCAGACCAGCTATTGGCTGAATTTGAGGTAACAAACGTGTTTTAATTGTATGATATGACCTCTCGGGTGTTTTAAGAAAATGGCAGGATAACTAAGTGGTTAGAAATCATGGGCTCTCTCATTAGACTGACTTAATTTCAAGTCCTGAATCCGGGTGTATTTGCTGGGTGACCTCAGGCAAATTTCATACCCTTTTCTTAGCCTTAGCTTCCTCATTGTAACATGACTGTTGGAGGAATAGCTCCTTCAGAGATTTTTGTTGTGAGGATTGAGGGTATGTGCCAAGTGCCACTCTGGTCTCAGCGTTCACTGGCGGGTTGGTTCGTTAGCGAGTCCGGCTGCTCTTTTGCACCTTATACAGTCCACATCCCAGAATATGCCCTGTTGTCTCAGCTCTCTGGTTAGACACAGAACTCCACTGCCCACAGGCTGTCCAGGGGGTCCTCAGATTACAGCCCCTGTATAGCTAGTTCCGTTCCTACGAGACAGTGACGTAACCCGCTGGGTTGCTGGCTTGAATTTTGGTGTAAGTCGGAGTCGAAACACACTCTAACCTAAGTCACTTACCTATACTAACACAGTTGTAAAATCATAATCCAGAACACAAAAACACAGCTGAACTACATAAAAAGGAAAAGGACATCAATAGACTATCCTGTACACTGTACTGCAGTAACAGAAATAATGACAAGTGAGTGTCAAGAGACCAGGGCGCTCACGGTGTAAGCCGAAACACTCACTCTCACTGTTTCTAAGTTTCTATGGGAGTGAGTGTCGTAAACTCGGAACGCCTATGCCGAGACTGTCGTAACCTGAGGACCCCTGTATATATTATTTGATTTCTTTGTGCTGCTGTTTCCCGGTCTGTAAAGAGTGAGTAGATAATAGCCCCACCTCCGTGGCTTGTTGTGAGGGTGAAGGCCAGTAACAGCTGCTTACTCCGTTTCTGTGGCCGCATGCGCTCTTTGCGTGAAATGCCTCTTTCCTTTTGCTCCTCCCTGAAGACTCCTCGGTCGGTAGCCTTTCTGTGGCGTTTTTTTTTTTTTTTTTAAGGGTTCTTCCCAGCAGAGTTGAGTGTTCCCTCTCGTGGGTCTCAGCACCGTTGTGTACATACTGATGTTATAGCAGCTGGTGTATTGTAGCATCATTACCTGGCTTTCGACTTGATTCTGTGCTATCCTAAGTTGTTATAACCAGGCTCTGCTGTAACAAGCTTACATTTCTTTTTCGGGGTGGGTTACATAGAGGTGATGTTGAACAAGCATTGTGGGGCCTTAGCTCCTTCCAGAAGCAGAAGCCGAAACGTAGACTGTTTTTAGGTTGCGCGTTTCTTTTTTTTTTTTTTTTTTTTAATTTTTTAATTTTATTTATTTATTTTAGAGAGGAGAGAGAGAGGGAGAGAGAGAGGGGGGGGGGAGGAGCTGGAAGCATCAACTCCCACATGTGCCTTGACCAGGCAAGCCCAGGGTTTCGAACCAGCGACCTCAGCATTTCCAGGTCGACGCTTTATCCACTGCACCACCACAGGTCTAGCGGTTGCACGTTTCTTATGTGTCCTTAAACGGATATGTAGCGCTTCAAAATTGGCAGGTTATGTGTTTTCCAATTTGGCTCCATGTTAGCCAGTCAGTTCAACACCCAGTTTGGGGAGTAATCATTATGAGGCAGGAACCCAGGTGCTTTTCCCTAGGGACATTGTAGCCTCTGGGACAAGCTATTAAACCGTGAATGCTCTATTCTGAAAATCGAGATAATGAGACCCACGTTTCGGGGTGACCGTTGTGATGAAATGAGAGCACGCGGGAAGGACTGTCCCTGGGGCTTCCGCGCTGCTCCCCAAATCTCGGGTGCTTGCTCCTCCCTCCCAGCTCGTCCGCGCTGCAGAAACGAAGCCCTAATTCTCAGAGGGCGTGTGAAAAATAACGCAAGTGATACCTGCCAGCTCAAGTTCCACGCCACTGCGGCATGATAGTTTCGATAATTGTTTGAATGTCCTAGTGGGGAAATGGAAGGTATTGGTGTCATAGCCGGCCGGGGTGAAGCAGTGTGTGCAGCCACCAACCAGACCAAAAGGTCGGGCCCCAGGGAAGAGGGAGAACCGTGAGGAGGGCTCAGAAGCCATCTCAAGTTGTAAGAACTCAGGAGTCCATTTACTAAACACGTGTTCGGGTCACAGTGTTCATTGTTTCTGCGTGGGCGGTGGACACTATCGCTTACTTCCCGTTCTCCTCTAGTTTTCATTTCAAGAAGCTGCAGTGGCCTGACCAGGCGGCGGAGCAGTGGATAGAACATCGACCCGGGATGCTGAGGACCCAGGTTCCATACCCCGAGGTGGCTGGCTTGCGAGCGGGGTCACTGACTCGAGTGTGGGGTCGCCGGCTTGAGTGTGGGGTCACTGGCTTGAGCGTGGGATCATGGTCGCTGGCTTGAGCAAGGGGGGGTCCCTGGCTCAGCTGGAGCCCACGGTCAAGGCACATGTGAGAGAAAGCAATCAATGAACAACTAAGGTGCCGCAACACGCTGAGGCTTCTCATCTTTCTGCCTTCTTCTTTCTCTATCTCTCACTAAATAAATAAATAAATAGCTAAAGTTACGGTCCTCACAATTTTGAGTTGTGACTTGCTATATAATTCCTTAATTTTAGTTTCAGTGCCTTCTAGATTTTCTCGAAATATTTTTATATTTAAGTCATGTTTCTTTATTGAGTTCTTGTTGTTGTTTCAGGCTAAAGGACTTAGAAATTTAGAAGTTTAGCCAAATTATACATTACACTCTGTGCTTTCGTTTTACTCAGCATTTATGTTGCTCCTTGGGTCATGTCCCCGCTGCCCTTTTTCTCACCTAGTGTCCCTCTGAGGGGTCTACGGTGTCCCGATGATAGTTCATAACTCAAGTGAAGAGTCATGACATCGCCACGTTAGGCGTGCTCTTTTCACCGCCGTGCAGCAGTTTAGTTTATTTGGCGGCTGTGCTGACTGCACTCCGTCTGCAGGACTACGCTGCCTGCCGTGTCATAGAAGGGGTACCCAACACTGAGTCTCTTTTTTTTTTTTAATTTTTTAATTTATTTATTCATTTTTGAAAGGAGAGAGAGAGGGAAAGAGAGAGAGAGGAGAGAGACAGAGAGAGAAGGGAGGGAGGAGCAGGAAGCACCAACTCCCATATGTGCCTTGACCAGGCAAGCCTGGGGTTTCGAACCGGCGACCTCAGCATTTCCAGGTCGACGCTTTGTCTACTACGCCACCACAGGTCAGGCCTGAATCTCTTTTTGTTTGAATTTTTCCGGGTCTATTAAGACACTTAAAAATAAATTCACTCATATACTCAGTACCCTCTGGTGACTGACTGTGGCCGGACGGTGGCCGAGCGCATGTCCTTTCTGGACCCACGGTTTATGGGAGAAAGAGAGAGGGACAGAGTCGGACATGAAGGAAACTAGACAGGCTGTTAGGAAATGCAGAAGGGCAGCTGACCTCCACACAGGACTGGGAGTGCGGGGCTGTGGAAAGTGGGGGAGGCAGGTGTGGCTGAGGCCCCTGAGGAGGCAGCGAGGCTGGAGAGCCAGCGGTGGCCCCAGGGAATCCCGGGCCGTCCTCCATCCGGCGAGGGACCCACCTGGGTTTGAGTTTATTAACGATCCCACGGAGGAGACAGAAGTGGGCAGGGCTGGGTGGGTTGTGACTGTGATTGAGACCTAGTGCCCCGAGGGGCTCCGAGTGTCCTGGGGAACCCCAGACAGGTAGATGAGGAGCTCGTGAGGAGCCCAGGGAGGCCGGATTCCAGCAGCTCAGAGCCCTGCCTGGTGGACGTGCTGGCTGGTGCCCGGGTGCAGGTGCCCGAAGTGATAGTTTTAGGAAGAAACGCGAAGGGCAGTCATTGAAAGGCTTTACTCAAGGGTGTGAGCTGACCACAGTGAGGCCCTTTAGACGTCGTCTTCCCTTCTGGGGGGAGAAGGAGTCTGGGTGACAGGCAGGACACAGGAACCAGACGACGGGGCACGAAGTCACCGTGCCGCCCTCCACAGATGCTTCCTCGGGGCTTCGGAGGAGATGGCCTCGTGTCCAGTTTTTAGAAAGGCCGTGATTGACTGTCCAGGGCTTCTCCTAGAATGCTTTTCCTTTCTACACATTAAAGCGGTTTTGTTTTCTGGGGGAATCAATGACACGGGCTCTCTGGCCACTCTTTCCAGAAAACTGCAGGACGGAGTTTTCTCAAAAGGCAGGGGAAGCAAGGGAGGGTGAAGTAACTCACGCCATGCCTATCCCAAACCAGGAAGTCGCTGCAGAACCCACGCGCACTTTTTCTTTTCTCTTTTTTTTAAAGGCGTTTTCACGGAGGTCTCATGATACAGAATCATTATGCTACGTATTGATACTTTAAAAGCCACAACACATCCCCGGTCACAGATAACCCATGATTCATGCTGTTCTTCTAAACACGAGAGTGAAGGATTGATTGCTGATTTTACCTTGGTTCTAGAATTGTCATTGGAGCGTTTCTCCTTGGTTCTGAATGATTCGAAGTCAACTGGATGATCATGTTCAAAAGTTGATACAGATCTCGTCAACCCATTAGCTTTCTTTTCGCAGAAGTCATTGAGTGAGGGGAGTGTCTATGAAATAATACTTTCACTGCTTCAGAAATCTGGTAACTTTTAAAATGGCCAAAAATAACTGGGGTTATTGAAAAGGGAATTTACGAACTAGGAGGAGCAGAGTAGAGGTTTCTCTACCCGGACTGTTTGTCTATGGCCGTGGCTCCCAGCGGGGTCAGTGGGGGGCCCAGCTTCGTGGCCCTCAGGCCCCTGGAATAGAAAAAGAGTTCCATGGTCAGGTTTGTTTGGGAAAGACTGGGTTAAACAAAGGTAAACCATTGGAAGCTAAGAGCGATAAGTAATGCTAATGTGAGTGGTCAGTCTTCCAAAAGATGTATAACTCATAGTTTCCTAGGCTGACTTGACCACAGAACTTTTTTCTAAGAAATATTTGCTGGGCTGAGTGTTTTCTGAAGCCTAATTTGGAAGTGCTGATCTTTCACGCGGGGGATGTGAGGTACGCGGATTTATCTCCCAGACCCGTAAGCCTTCACCATTCATGGCCTTGCATTGTGATTGCCTATTTAATTGCTGACTTTCGTGGAGGTCCAGGGGGGCAGGGGCTGTTCCATAGTGACAAGCCTGGGGCCCCACTCATAATAGTTCGAATAATAGTTTGTTTGAATGAGCATTTTATCTGTGCCACATGCTATTAACGAGGTATGTATGTATTATTACTATACCCCTTTTGCAGATGAGGAAACAGACACTGGGAAGTTAGAAACTTGCCCAAAGTCACAAGAAGTAGTAGTACGTGCTGGGCCCGTAGGAGGGGCTCCGGAAAGGTACGGCTAACGGATTGATTTCTGCCTTCCCAAGTCTATGCTATATTCACCATAGTTTTGTTCATTTTTACTTTTGCAAAGGTAATTATGTCGATACTTGAAGAACAGACTGACAGCTGTCAGGGGAGATGGGGGTGGGGAAAGCTAGGCGAAAAAGGTGAAGGAATTAAGCAAAGAAAAATGTCATAGGCAGAGACAACAGTGCGGGGATTTCAGGAGGGGAAGAAGGGACAGATGGTGATGGAGGGAGTCTTGGCTTGGGGAGGTGACCACACAGTACAGTGTACAGATGATGTGTTGTAGAATTGGGCACCTGACGCCTGTGTAATTTTATTAACCAGTGTCATGCCAACAAATTCAATAATTGTTTTAAATGAAATAAAATAATACACCTATTATAGCAAGTACACACACACACACACACACACACACACACTTTCTCCTATCTAGTGCATTGAAAAATGCCAGTCACCTGTTGCCCTCTGTCTCTTACCATTTCTGATTCCCGCTTCCTGGGGCCAATCCTTTAAGACTGTTTTAGTGGTTTCTTTGGAATTTGTGTAGTTTCTAAATAGTGTGCTGGCAGTGCTGTAGCTTGCTTTATTAATTGTGGATTTTATCTTTTGTCTTCCTGGCAGGGCAGATGAAGATTTCGCTTGACTCACCTTCCCTCACCTTATTCTCTGAATGTAGTTATATAAGAATTGAAAGATAAATCAATAATCAGTGTTCATAGTAAGATGACTGTCTAACTTTTAGTTTTTAAAGGACCAAATAGTGTGAGTATATTTACTTTCTCACACAGCTGTCTGTTTTACCTGGAGTGAATGGCTATCTTTTTTATAGATTTTTATATCTGTCTTTAATTTTTTTTCTTCAAATGCTTCATCAGATGTGCCATATACTCACCAGTATTGATTTTTTTTTTTTCAGAGTGGTCTATTATTTCAAATAGTCGATCCATTTTCCTGCTTTCTTGGAGAATTTCCTTCGGGAGCACCCTCCGATCTGGACTCCGCCTTCTAGGCTGGCCAATCCCTGCTGCCTGGGGGTCTTTCTCACCCCCCCTAGGTGGGACCGCTGTTTTTTAGGCTCCGTGTCTTTGTATTCCTGGTTCACTCCCTTCTGGCGTGAGGTCACATCTCAGCAGCTTCCGGGGTATATTAATTCTAAGGGCTTGGGGAGGGTCCTTCTGCTCTGTGCCTCATATAGGTTTCTTTAAAATACCTTTTCTAGTTGTTGTTTTGATCTCTAGAGGTGCTAAAATGCAGCTTGGCAGTTCTGTGTGAAATAGAGCCTGTCCCCAGTTGGGCCTTCCTGCAGGGAGGTCTGGAGGGGGTGGGTGGGTGACAGGGTCTTTATCCTCCAGCAGCCAGTTTGCTCAGGAGAGTATTGCAAGTATTCCAGGATCTGAGCGAGGTATGCAACTTTTCACATACTGCCATTTTATGCAGAATCTGATTACCTCCCATAGCTATGCTTGGAGTCCAAAAGCGATCTCTCTCTTTCTTTTTAATTTATTGATTTTAGAGAGAAAAATGGAGGGAGGGAGAGAGAAACATTGATTTATTGTTCCGCTTGTTCACGCATTCATTGGTTGACTCTTGTATGTGCCCTGACCAGGGATCAAACCCACAACCTAGGCGTATCGGGATAATGTTCTACCAACTGACTACCCGGCCAGGTCTGGAACACTGTCTGGTGTGACCTCTCTGGAATATAAAATTTCTGTTGTCTGCCTGGGTTGAGAGGTAGCTGTCTGAGAGGAGCGGGACTGAGTGCCTTCGTTCTTCTTAGGAAGTTTTTAAACAACAACCCTCCTTGGGTCTGTTCCATACCTGACCTTTAGCAAGAACTTCATTCTCGAGACTTTCCAGAGTTCTTCCCCTCTCCAGCTTTTAATTTCTTTCTTACAACATACAAGTTATCAAATAAATGAGCACGGTGTATGCTTCACCTAGAGACATATAACATTTTGCTACATTTGTTCCATCCATCCATCCCTCCATCCATCCATCCCTCCATCCATCACGTGTCTATCTTCTGTACCACTTGAGAGTAGGTGCACCTCAGGAGACTTCACCTCTAGGGGTACATTTCCCAGGAACAGGATATTCTTTATATAATGAAAGTACAATCACCAAATTCAGAAAGTTCAACATTGATATAATGTTATTATCTAGTATACAGTTCATATTTAAGTTTTTTTCTGTTATCCCAATAATACCCCATATAATCATCCCAATAATGCCCTGCTTTTTAAATTCTTACTGCAAAATTCCAAGCTCTAATCAAGCATCACGTGTTGCGTGTCTTCAGTCTTCTTTTAGCCGGAAATTTCCCAGCTCCTTTTTGTCATTTATGATGTTAGCCTTAAACATTACAGGCCTGCTATTTTGCAGAATATTCCTCAATTTGCCTGACCTGTGGTGGCACAGTGGATAAAGTGTTGACCTGGAACACTGAGGTCGCCAGTTCGAAACCCTGGCTTCCCTAGTCAAGGCACATATGGGAGTTGATGCTTCCTACTTCTTCCCCTCTCCTCCCCTCCCCTCCTGTCCCTTCTCCTCCCCTCCCCAAAATCAATAAATAAAATCTTTTAAAAAATATTCCTCAATTTGAAGTTTTCCTGGTTATTTCTTCCTGATTAGATTCAGATGGAATATTTGGGGGTGGGGAGGAATGCTCCATAGGTTGTGTTGTGTTTTATTCAGTGTGTCACATTAGGAGGGCTAGGGTGGCTCTTTCTTTGACTCGTTGCTGAGGTTAAGTTTGGTTGTTTGGTTATGATGGTGGCATTGTCTTTACCCTTTTGTAATTACAAAGTGATCTGTGTGTTGATATTTTGAGACTGTATGAATAGCTTGTTTTCCAATAATCTTTACCCTATATTTTATCATACTTCAGTAATGCTTGCTTGAATCGTTTTTATTGCAATGGTGGTTACAAATGCCAGTCTAGTTCTATAACCTCATCTAAGGTTATAAATTGGCATTCATTGGTGAAAAAAAAGCACTACCCTGTTCTGCAGCCCCTGTATTTTTGTTTGTGTTTGTACCACAATGTACACACGATTCTTTTTCAGTCAGTGTGTCCCAGTGTTTTGTATACATGCTGTTTGATGGTCTGTTTGTTCCTGCTTCGGCCATGGAATCCCCTTCAGCCGGGTCTTACCAGGTTTTGAGCCTTTTCTTGCTTTCTGGCACAAAGGGATGTACCTGGTTCACGTGTCCTTTTCCTGCATCAGACCTGGAATCCATAATTTCTCTAACGAATCCTTTTCTTTCCGTGGGGAATAGTATTTAGAACCCAAGATCACGACGGCTGGGTGGGCTCATTGCTGTTGGGGTAGCACTGCTTCTAAAGCTTGTCAGGCCCTGGCCGGTTGGCTCAGTGGTAGAGCATCGGTCTGGAGTGCAGAAGTCCCGGGTTCGATTCCCGGCCAGGGCACACAGGAGAAGCGCCCATCTGCTTCTCCACCCCACCCCCTCTCCTTCCTCTCTGTCTCTCTCTTTCCCTCCCGCAGCCAAGGCTCCATTGGAGCAAAGATGGCCCGGGCGCTGGGGATGGCTCCTTGGCCTCTGCCCCAGGCGCTAGAGTGGCTCTGGTCGCAACAGAGCAACGCTCCCTGGTGGGCAGAGCGTCGCCCCCTGGTGGGCGTGCCGGGTGGATCCTGGTCGGACGCATGCTGGAGTCTGTCTGTCTCTCCCCGTTTCCAGCTTCAGAAAAATACAAATAAATAAATAAATAAATAAATAAATAAAGCTTGTCGGTGGGCAGGATTGGGCTCCCGCTGATTTCACCGGCTTGTTCTCCTTCCCCCAGGGCGCGCTGTGCTCTGCTGCTCCCCAGTGTCTTCCACACGCCCCTCGTTCTCACTGCGCACATCAGTGTTTCAGGCCGTGGCACCCACACCGCGCTCCGGGGCTCGTTTTTCCTCGTGTCCGTATACTTTAAACTTTCTCCACTCTGCATTCAGCTCCCTCCTGTCGTCTGCTTTTCCAGCTTCCAGAATTATTCGATGGTTCCTCGGCTTTCTTTTCTCTCCTTTGCTTCATCTTGCTGTCATTTCGGTGGGAGTCGGGAGGGGTGGTACTGTTTACAGTCTACCACGCTTCCCCGGGGCGCCTCACCATCGATGTTCCATCTGTGGGCGACTTGAAGAGAGAAGACGGGGAGAGAGTAAACACTGTTTACCTTTCACATCCCGTAGAGCCCTGCCTGCATCCCTCCTTCGCTTTCCCAGACCAGCGTGCTTCTCACTTAACCTCTCGGGCAGATTAGAACTCTGTACACTTCTGGCCCTGGCCGATTGGCTCAGCGGTAGAGCGTCGGCCTGGCGTGCGGGGGACCCGGGTTCGATTCCCGGCCAGGGCACACAGGAGAAGCGCCCATCTGCTTCTCCACCCCCCTCCTTCCTCTCTGTCTCTCTCTTCCCCTCCCGCAGCCAAGGCTCCATTGGAGCAAAGATGGCCCGGGCGCTGGGGATGGCTCCTTGGCCTCTGCCCCAGGCACTGGAGTGGCTCTGGTTGCGGCAGAGCGACGCCCCGGAGGGGCAGAGCATCGCCCTCTGGTGGGCAGAGCATCGCCCCTGATGGGCGTGCTGGGTGGAACCCGGTCGGGCGCATGCGGGAGTCTGTCTGACTGTCTCTCCCCGTTTCCAGCTTCAGAAAAAAAAAAAAAAAAAAAAAAAAGAACTCTGTACACTTCTTTGACATTTCTGCTTCTCACCTACCCAGGGGGGCGGGACTTCTTTCCGGTGGTGTTTGGTGATTGACCTGAGCATTCAGAGGTGTTGGCGACACTGCAGAGAGGGTGGCCTGCTGGTCTAACTCTGTATTTGCACCATGCTTGGGGACTGAACACTATAAGTCAGGCCGTCCTGGAGGACTTCAGGTAGAAGAACCAGGAGACCTGCCTGGAGGAAGCAGAAGCCAAGCTGCCTCTCCAAGCCTATTTCTGGTATCTTGATTTTTCTCAATTAACATGGGTACAGACTTTCCCCATGAACTGTTAGCACCTGAGTTTTCAAAACCACTTTGATGTCTGTTATCTCTGCTTCCTCACAATGAACATAGTTTTAAATTTTAATTTTCTTTCTACTCTGTGAAATAGGCAAAGTGGAAAGCTGGTGGGAAAAACAAACAAACAAACAGAAAAACCCCAGAGCTATTTTTACCTTAGAATCTTAAGAATGCCTCTGGTATCCATCCACTCCAGTGATAGGTATAACTTAGGGGTATAAGGGGGATTTTAAAAAGGGTGATGTGTGTGAGGCAGCCACCATCTCTGAAGCAGACTGGGAGGTTTTAATTGGCTTCGCTGGGCTTTGGTAAACAAAAGCTGGCATTTTCTTTCCGCGGTTTCGACGGCAGAGCGGCCCCAGCAGCGTCCGTTCTGGTGGTCAGATCTGAAACATATGGCGGGTTCACAGACCTGCTTTTCTGCACTTGCCCTCTTGGCAGTTTTTATGGGATCTTTTTCCTTGTGCTTTATTTATTTGCTCTGCTTGCGTTGCGGAATCGTGGGTTAAAGCTGCTTTAAATCAGAAGGGTGTTTAAATAAAAAACATGTAAAGAACGTTTCAACCAGGAATAATGCGAATATGTCAACATAAATCATCTCTGCTGATTGGCTTATTTTCAAAACAGGAAGAACATCTTGAGCGATGTTCATGGTTTGGTTTTGCTTTGCTGCAGATTAGGTTTAGCGACAAATTCCATCTGGCTGGAGCTACATGCAGTCTCTCTATTGATTGGTTATATTGGGACTTCATGGGAGTGTCCTTCAAATCTGTTTTCCCAGCATTTTTTAAAGCTCCATTGAAAAAAAAAAAAAAGAGAGAGAGAGAGAGAGAAAAGAGAAAAAGGACCCTGCATTGTTTCAGTGTGCGTCCAACATGCAAAACATGGTCTTAAATTTTTAATTAGCTAAGTGAGTGGTGAAAAGGAAAAGTAATATAACAAGCCTCGGTGAGCAGCTGGGATGTGTTGCCATGACGACAAGTTCAGCAGGCTGCTAGCCAGCATGTCAATGGGTAATACTGGGAGAGGGCTTTGAAACAGTGCCTGCTAGCCACGATGTGATTGGTCACGCCTCTGTTGTCTTTGTGTGAACCGGAGGATGCTGGGTAAGACCTAGAGTGAATGCTCAGCTTGTCTCAAGGCTGCAATGAGGTAATGCTTCTGAATCTTTGGGGATTATGAGCTCCTGCCTCCAAAAGACTGCAGTCTAGAATGTTTTCATTCCTGTTTGCGTTAATTACTGACTATACCGTGTTAAGAAGTTTTTACAGTGGTTTTTATTTATTCTTTTGTGCGTGCATGTGTATATAATAGATAACTTAACACGTGTGTCTATGTTGCATATAGAATCTCAAGCGTATTCTAAAAAAAAAAAGAGAGAGAGAGCCTTCCATGTTAGTCATTCTGCTTAGGGTCAACATTTCTTTTCATTGCCGGCATCAGTGACAACAGCTATTGATAGATAAGTGATATATTAAAGTGCATTTATGTGGGGTAAGCAAACTTGTTCGTTTTTAGAGACTATTTTGGCATTGATTACTTTGTAGAATTCTTTGTTTATGATGTCTTTTTAATAGAAAAGGGGGTCGAAAGAGTGTCGGATTTGCTTGGTCAGGAGGTTTAGTTCATATTAGATTTCTTGAAGTTGGCCGGTTTATATCCTAATATTGATCCTCTATAGTTGTTCATTAATGAACATAATATTTGACTGCTCCAAAATTATCTGCTGAATAATGGGTTTGATGGTTGAAACTTAAAGCTCTTAAAGGGAGGCTGTAGTTACACATACTAAGCTCTAGACATGTTGGTGGCCGTTTGTGCAACAAATACATCAAAGTGCTGGTGTGACAGAGACACGCGAGCTCGACCCCTGAGTCCCCACTCTGGTCCTCTGTGGTCCCATGATGTGGGTGCTCTCCAGGGCTTTTCCGGGTGGTGAGAGAATGTTCCATCACATTCATAAACAGTAACCTAGTGCCCTGGAAGGTTTAGGGCAGCGTCTCCCATTGCTGTCTGGATCACTCCGCGGGGTTGGGGGGTAGGGGGGAGAGGCTGAGTGGGTGACCTGGGTCATCATGTCACAAATGGAAAGCATGCAAGCTGGCTTTTGGACGGAGCTCGTCGGGCTGTCATCTTTGCCACCCTGCTGTATTTACCTCGCAAAGAGCTCATAAAAATTTATAAGCCTTTTAAATGGATAAACAAAGAATAAAAACACCTCAGAACGATACTGACTGGTTTCCGCCGGGCTCCTGCGCAGTCCGGCGAGCTCCGCCAGCCCCCGCCCCCTGCTTTATGGGAGGTCAGGCCACTGGCATGTGGTTGCAACCATCACAGTTCACGGAATACAGGACCACGCAGCGGGAGTCAGGGCCTGCTCTTGCTGAGGACCTCGTTTCCCTTATTCTCTTAAAGAATTTAAAGCCTGCTTTCATTTGACTCACCTATATGGCTTCTTGTTTAGAAGTCTTTGTATAGGAAGACCTCACCAAGGATAAATATATGTGATACGATGTCTGAGTTTTAAATAATCAGTTCTGAATACTTGTGGTACAAATAGGGTCTTGGGTAGTGACTTTTCACTGCCATGTCGATTCTGTCTAGTGGAGTAAATGCCAGAGCCAACAGCTGGCACTTGCTCCATGAATGGGGAGGCCTGAAAAGGAGGCTGGAGTCCTTTGTCTGAGACAAAAGCAGGGTGCAACGACCCTGGGAAGAATGCAAGGAAAATCCACCTGTTGATAAGACGGGCACTTTCTCTCTGTGAAGAATTGGATGTTCGGTTCCCTTCATCTCTCTGGGGAGGAATTAATTGTGTGGTTTCAAATTTTAGCCACGCTTTGCTCATTTAAACAGTTTTCAGATTCATGAATGATTCCGTTTTCAAAAGATGAGATACTCTGGGAAGCAGTCCACCTGTTAGTGGCAGGATCGTCACCTTTGTGATCTTGCAGGCTATGAAAGATCTTGGCTTCAAATTTTAGAAATCATACTTATTAAATCTTTGTAGGAAGGCATTTTTATGTCATGTAACTAGATGCTAACTTGTTTCCTTTAATTAAGTAGCAAAGTTCTAACCTTTTACTTAGGTGATTTAATACGTCTCTGTGGATCAGGTTATGATCTCCCCAAAATCTTCCTTATTAAGTCATTTCCGAGCATTGAGCACATGCCCAATCAACATGTTAAAAGATGAAGGAAAATGAAAAGTACAGAAACTTTCTGTTTAACTTACTGTTTCACAAGGTTTTTACTAATGCAGAAGTCCTCTCGGAGAGGAGAAATGGCAAGTTCCAACGAGCCTGAGTCATGATGTCCTGAGACAGCCCCACAGTAACTGACTTCTGACAGGCACACTCAGAGATCAGTGGCTGATGTGGGGTTGCAAAGCCTCACTTCCATTGCCGATACGAGCCGACGAAGCTTGTAGCTTAGCAAAGGGCTGGGCTCAGTAATAGGGTGCCATTGATAATACGGATGGGTTTGTAAAGTTTTCAAAAATGTATCCCTTTGGAGATGTCTAGATGGGGGGAAATACGCTTTTAAATTGAAGGATTCAAGAAATTTAAAAAAAATACTTCCTTTAAAAATTGACCCTTTACAAACAAATCACAAGACCATGAGACTTATAAAATGGGGTTTATTGAACGGCAGAGTTAAAAGTTTTCTCAGGAATAGCAGCACTTTAAAAGGAGAACAAAATAAGGGGCTCTGAAAGGTAGACTGTCACAGGTTTAAGGCTTTGAAATAAGACAAAACCCTAATTGTTCCATGTTCCTTTGGCGTAACCTTTGGTCACTTACCTTCTTGTCCCATAATCTCCAGCCACAAAAGTCACTGCCTTTCAGGGATGGGAGCGAGGGGGCCGTTTCCCGTGCCTGGGTCTTTATTCAGGGGGAACTCCTTCACACGGGAACAGGAGAAGCAGGGAGCAGTTGTCACCCGCAACTGAGAAAATGTGGTATCTGCTCTCGGGGGCTTTATTATGACATCAAAGAGTCGCATTTGTTGTAACACTTCACTTCATTAATAAGGGGCCATTAACATAATTTTTGTCAGTGGCATGACTTTTTGGAATAGGGAATTCCATGCTACATATTGATGTCATCTATTTTAAAATGTTATTTCTAACATAGTAAAAACACAACCTTACAAGTTCATAGTAGAGTAATTCAGCCTGTAGTTATTTAAATAGAGACTAGTATGAAATGAGCTTCTCTTCCACTCGTGAAGAAAGGGTCCTCTAAGTCAGTGGTCCCCAACCTTTTTTGGGCCACGGACCATTTTAATGTCAGAAAATATTTTCACGGACCGGCCTTTAGGGTGGGACGGATAAATGTATCACGTGACCGAGACAAGCGTCAAGAGTGAGTCTTAGACGGATGTAACAGAGGGAATCTGGTCATTTTGAAAAATAAAACGGAAATAATGTAAGTTATTTATTCTTTCTCTGCGGACCAGTACCAAATGGCCCACGGACCGTTATGGGTCCACGGCCTGGGGGTTGGGGACCACTGCTCTAGGTAACAGCACTAGCACACATGCATGTGCTAGCATCTATCTGCTTTAGGGAATAAACTTTGCAGGTCTGTGCAGTTCCTCATGGGTGACTTGTTAATATTCAGACGTCATGATTAGGAAGGATTCTTTTTCAGATCTTTATGATGTGACATCTCCTTTATTTGGTGTAATTTTCACACTTGTAAGGTTTTAATATGTCAAATCATTTCCTACTTGGAGCTGTTATTGCTTAGATTGAATATATGGTGAGTTGGTATGTATGCAGAATGCCGGAGTAGCAGACACTGCCTCTCTCAATTATTACATCTTTATTTTGGCACCCTGAGCTGATCGTTAACTTGTAGGATAGTATTGTGTTTTTATTTTCCTTATCGTACCTAGCCCAGTGCTAAGCATAAAACAGGTACTGATACATAGATATTATTTGTTTAAAAAAAATGGTGGGTTTTTTTATGTGGAAAAGTCACTGCTGACCTCAGACACAGGAAATGGCAAGGTTCTATGAAATCTTAGCTATGTGGCCAGTTGGATTTTCTTATTATCAAATAATGTTTCTTATCTTTACCCAGCTCCCTTCTTATTTAACCTAAAAGTCTTATATTCTTAAAATTTGATATTTAAACAAAGTAGGAAATGTGTTTGAATTTTAATTAACCCACTTACACGGTGTACGTGAATGTTTTAGCCACTCATTGCTTCTGCCAGCAACTGCCTTCTCTTTATGAGAAAAGGGATGTGAGGTGGTCTGGGATGCTGAGCAGGGTCATATTGGAATCCTGGATGTACCACTTCCTTACTGGAAGACTGGGAACAACGTCCTGGGTCTTAGCTATTTAAATGAGGTTTATCCCTATTATCACAGGGTTCTTCTGTTCATTAAGGCAGCCTCCGTGAAGTAGCCGGAATATAGTACCTGCTAGGTAGTAGCTGCTCAGTAAATGTCAGCACTCTCTATCTCTTGTTTGCATTTAATTGCTACAATGACCATATTATAAATATTTTAGCCTTAGCGGGATATCTTTCCTGCTGGGATAGTAGAAAAATGATTTGTTATTCAACTTTGGTAAGTTATTCTAGAGAGATATCTTCCAGCATAATAAGACATTTTTATCACTTGCATTTATGTAATATTCTTGGTATTTTTCTCTGCTTGAAAATAGGGATGTAATTGATATCAGCATATTTAGAGCATTTGATAGCGATTACATCCCTATTTTCAAGTGGATGAAACCAAGGATATTACATCAGTACAGGAGGGTCAGACAGGAGGCGTATCCGGCTGCCATGCTGGGGGTTGGGGGAGACACCAGCAGGGGATTTTCTAATGGTCCAGGTGAAAACCAAAGAGCTCTGGCCAACAGCAGTGTTCAGACATTGAGTAGGCTGGCTTCTTGGACTCTCTGCGTTCTGGGGTGGGGGAATGGACAGAGAAGAAAATCCGACGTTTAGGGAATAAACTTTGTCTGGAATCTGACGTTCACTGATCATGTGGCTGTGTCAATGGTGGTGTATGATCTAAACTCAGAGATAGAAGAGGTAGCGAGATTTATGAGAAAGCTAACACATTAAGTTTTAATGTGTTAGCTTAATGGGGTTACCTGTAAGGAGAGAGAGGTGGATCTGAGGTCAGGAGAGAGATTTAGAACCACAGGGGGCAGTTGGACCCCCAGGGCTCTGCAGAGCTGAGGGACATCCCTGGGGCCGTGGACCGGAGTGCTGCTCAGGAGATGGAGATGGAGGTGGAGGAGAAAGGAGAGCGGAGCTTGGAACGCGGGCCAGTGCGCCTTCCCGGGAGCCAGCAGGGAAAACTCAGACCCTCCGTGTGAGCTTAGACTCCAGGTTTCTTTTTAATGATTTACACATGACTACCCCCCCCCCCCCCCAAGAAATAGATACGTTTACTGTTTGGATCTGAAAAGACAGAGCTGAAAGCAGCACAGTCATCGAATCCCGCTCATCTGCATTTGACTGACAGGCGGGTGGGTCTCCCCAGCCAGTGGGTGACCCTGCTGCTTCTGCGCATGCACCTCACCCTCCCAGTGAGGGAAGCCGTGCTCAGTGGTGGCCCCGTACTCAGGCCAAACCACACAGTCGCTCTAACTTTCAAGACTACTGATGGCTTGTGGAAGATTGAAGGTACTAAACTCTAAAACAGAAACGTAGAATTTAAAAGTTTTTATCCATCTTCGGAGTGCGTGCATATTTAAGTTTATAATTAGACGGAATGACCGAGGACTCCAGTGGGACATTGTGACTTAGTCTTCTAAGTATTTCCGAGAGCTAGTAAGTCAAGCAAATTGTTCTTCATCTTCTAAGTACTTTTGAGAGCTAGTAAGTCAAGCAAATTTTTCTTTAGTTTGTTAATGTTGGCTTCAAAACTTTCCCCCCTCAGTATAACTCTATCAATATCATAGTTATTTATGATTCTCTGGCATTAAAGCCATTTACTAGCTGTGACTTTGGACAAGTCACCTAACGCTCCTGGATTTGATCCACCCAATAGAGTTAATAGTATCTATTTCAAAATTTTCTGGTGACAGAGAAGGGAAATGGCGTGTCAGCAAACCCTGTGGTAATGCTTGGTATAGGTGGGTGCTTGATAAAGTGTAGACGTTGTTATTGACAGGAGGAGGGGAGGGAGAGATATTCTGAGGGGCTGGGTAGACGCTGTAAGGTAGAGGAGAGTGGTTAAGATAATGGAGTGCACACAGGGAAATGCTGACGGTGGCACTGTCAGAAAAGTAAACGGCGCAAAAGGAAGAGAAAGGGACATGGTGGTAATGGGCGCCCTGCACAATGAAGGAAGGGTGGGAGAGGCATTGGAACATGCTGGCCACCCAAGGGGGTGTCCTACCTGATGGAGATGTTTGGGACCCACAGTGTCCCTGAATTAGATAACTTGTTTCCTAAACGGTTTTGTCTAGTTCTGAAATCAGACAAAATCGGATCATAGGATTTGGCCAAATGGTGATACTAAGGAGTAAGGTAGTTAGTACCCTGTTTTGGATTAAAAAGACCACCAACTTTATATTATAGAGGACCCACTGCTAAAAAAAAAAAGCATGGAATATTAAAACTTATAAATGAGGCAATCCAGGCCTGACCTGTGGTGGCGCAGTGGATAAAGCATCGACCTGGGAACACTGAGGTCGCCAGCTCAGAACCCTGGGCTTGCCTGGTCAAGGCACATATGGGAGTTGATGCTTCCTGCTGCCCCCCCTTCTCCCCCCCCACACATTCTCTCTCTCCTCTCTAAAATGAATAAATAAAAATAAATAAATAAATAAATGAGGCGATCCAGGTAAAAATAAATTGATTGGTACACACTGACAGCTTGCTGAAAACAATGCCTTTCATTAATCAAGAGAGAAGGGTCAATAACACTTGGCTTTTGAAAGCCTGGATGTCACAGAGGAGTGGGGGATGCTTGCAGGATGTGTGTTGGGACTGTAATTACCTCTGCCCTTCCCCCTCTCATCCATCTGAAATCGAATCCAATGCTTCTTAGACATTGGGACTGCACAAACCAAACATTTCAATAAAATGTGTGTGGACTAACGGAAGATCACCAGCTTTTAGTTCTGACAAGTAAGGACTAAAAGAAAATATTATCTATTACCATAAAAAAGGGGGGCTGTTAACACTTAAAAGAAGGGCATTTCACACACGCGCACACACACACACACACACACACACACACGCACACACAAACAAAAGGAAAGAATGTAAGTAAAAGATAGTCTTTTAATCAAGTAAGTTTATCTTTATGAAAAGGTTTCTATGTTGCCTTTTATGCTAGAATCAACCAGTCTAGCATGGACCGATAGAAATAATTGTCCACGCAAGCACAGATGTAAGACCAGAATCTGGAAAGTACTGGATTAGCTGTCATCTTCCTGGTCCCATGTGACCAGCCCAGGACAGCTCAGGAGACAGAAATCCTGCCACCTCTGCTACACACTCGGAGCTGGAAAGACTAACACTTTTCCTGGATCACCTGGTGCCCCCAAAGCCAGTTTACCAAAGGGATCTTTCTTGCCAGGGAAGATTTTCTTTCTTGAAACAAGGTTGGGTTGAGGATGAAAGGTGACTAGGACAACACAAGATGGTGACATTTTAAGTACTGACAGTGATGGTAGATTCCTAGCATAAAGTAGTATCACAATGGCTATAATGTTTTTCTTCAGCCGTTGTTTGGTCTTAAAATAGCATTTTATGGGGTGTGGGACTTTAAAAGGGGACAGTTTTGCTGTTTTGAGAATCAGCTTCATTATTTAAAATATGAACATGGTAGACATACTAATTTTTTGTTTAAGTTAACATAAAAATTTACTAATCTGAACAGATTATTAAGAGTATAGTCTCCTTCCCTGGCCAGTAGCACAGTGGAAAGAGCGCCTGCCTGGAGCCCCGGGGGCACCAGCTTGGTCCTGAGGGTGCCCGCTGAACCTTCGTTCAGGGCTGCTGGCTCCAGCCCTGGTCAGGGCTGTATGAGAAGTAATCATTGGGCGCACAAGTAGCTGGCACAACAAGGTTGTGCTACTCTCTCTCTCTCTCTCTCTCTCTCTCCCTCTCTCTCTCTCCCCCCCCCGTTCCTCTTTCCTCCCCCCTTCCTCTTTCTCTCTCTTAAAAAAAAGAATATGTTCTTTGTTTTTATCACTATATATGTTACTTTAAAAAAGACATTAGCAAAAATATTTTAAAAGATGGTAAAGTTTGAAAAGTTGGCAGTGCGGTGTCCGCATGGAAAAGAATAAAAGTTAAAATGTAAGCGGGGAAAAAAAACACACCGTGATTCTTTTATTATAAAGGAGCTTAACAATAATTTGTTGATAAATATTATAAATGTAGAATTATTTTATATGAACACTTTAGTATTCAGAAACATTTACTTTTTAAAATTATCTGAATTTGTACTTATTTCTCATAGATTAACTCTTGATTTTGTAATTTGCAGGGTTTGCAGGTTTTGGATGATACGTTTATGTATCTGGGATTGTGGAAATTATTGATCTAGCTCTACAGATGCAAACAAAACAGAGGATAAGGAGCTGGTCAGGCAGCCGTCCCCCCCCCCAAGGTAGACTGCGCCGCCTTCTTCTGTGTCCAGACATGAGAGAATACTTGATCCCGCCTTGTCAGCTCTCCTGTATAACTCATTGTGTGCGTGTGTGTGTGTGTGTGTGTGTGTGTGTGTTTCATTTGAACTTTCTGTCCTGAATTTGAGTGAGAAATCAGATTTTTCTCACTTTATCATTTTCAATTGCTTTAATAAACAATGGTATTGAGTGTAAAAATTTCAGACACCTCCCGTGGCCTTTGCCCTCTGAGCAGCTGTCAGAGACGTCCACACCGTAATTCATGTACAGGTTCCCAGCCACAAGGGGACAGGGAGAGCTGTGCTGTCTCAGTGGGGTGGGGAGCTCCGCTGGGTGGCCCGCTGAGCAGGGCAGACGGAGCACAGCTCGTCCCTCTGTGATAGGGAGCTAGGGGCCCCATTCCCTAACCCAGGCCACATCACTGCCCCCCACCAGAGCCTGGCTTCAGTGTCCCTTCAAGTGTCATGAGGGTGCCGTACAGAAAGAAGGGGGACCCTACATACGCTCAAGGAGAATGTTTCGGCGACTCCCCACTCACAGCGGGGTCAGCCACACGAGCAGTTCGAGTTGAGTGGCCTTCCTTTCAGCCTCTCCCCGCCCGACCCTGGAAAAGGGCTCCTGCCAGCGGCCAGCATTTCAGTCCTCGTTTGGCCCGAACGGGAACGTTTATCCGGTGTGCAGAGACCTTGTCTAACAAATCGGCTCTCGCTGCAGACGGGATTTTAGATTTCACTCCGTGATAGAGTAGCTTTGTCCACGCACCTGCCCACCCATCGTGCTGTCCACTGAAGATTTCTGCTCAGGGGGCATTTGCTGCCCTGGGACCAAGCCGCCCTTGCTGTGTCACACTGCATGGTACCTGTGACATACACATTGTCTTCACAGAGCTCTTTTTGATGTAGCCGGTGGATAATAATCTCCACCCCCCCACCCCCAGTGAGAAGGCCACGAGAATTTTTGGGTTATTTATGGATAGGAGCGTAATTGTTGAGATGTAATGTTTGAGAGCTTTGCTTTTGATGGGAACGTTTTGCGTTGACAGAGTACAGAAGCCGGTCATAATCATAGACTGAACAAATTAGGGTGACATGACTATGTGTGGACCTCAGTGCCAACAGGGTGAAGTCACAGGGGGAGGAGTGAACACACCTGAGTCTCAGCCACACCTAGTCCTGCCCTCAGTTGTAATGATCTCAGCCAAGCCTAAGAAGGGGGTCCTTGACACACCCACTTCTCCTCAACGTGTAGTGTGCGTAAAAGAGAGGGGGTCAAAAAAGGAAGCAGTGCCCACATAACACCTGATGCCAGTGATGTGGCGTGTGGGTACTGTGAGTGCCTCCCCTCTCCTGGTTCATCTGACACTGATGACAAAACTCATTATTCTTCGTGCCAGAGGGTAGGCTGGGGGGACGAGATAGCGGCACTCATATCAATCACCAGAGCTTCTCATTAGTAACCCTAAAGAATATACTGCAGCGAAGAGGCCAGGACCACAAGAAAAGGAAGTACATTCTAGTTAACCATGTCTCTCTACTGTTATCACAGAGGTGGCAAACAGGGAGGAGTGTGGTATATGGGAAGAGGATGAACTGAAATTCTACCTTTTTCAGACTGAAATTTAAAATAATTTAAATCTCAATTAAATACTCCCTAAAAGAAAAGTGTTTATAAAAGGAAAACAAAGAAGAAAGTTAACATATTTACTTCTTATTATCAAAAGTATGTATTATTTATTATTACTCTGGTTATTTAAGCAACAAAAAAAGAATTACAATAAAGAGAAGATTCCACTTCTGAGCAAGATGGACTAAGCACACGCCCCTGCCTCTCCCCCGAACGTAGCTGGGACTGGAGGGGGGAAGCATGGAGCAGCTACCCAAGGGCCCTGAGAAGGAGACAGCCGCGGGCAGATTGGGGACGGAGGCCAGAAGCCGAAGTGCCACCACTCTGGGTGTGAGGTTCCTGTTCCTTCCCGCGTGTGGCATCATCTGGCATGGACCCAGAAGCCAGTGGGGCACACTGGTGTGGACAGAAAGATGTTTTAATAGAATTCTTCACTTTCTGGCCTGAGGAGAAAAGAGGACTCTGGCGGTCAGAGTGCATTGGGAAGTCACTGTTCCGTTTCTTCTTTTTTTCATTCTCTGCTGTTCAGCCCATATTCTGTCCTGCAGAGGCCTGGGACCCGTGTGGTCTGGGCGGTCATCTAAAAGTGTAAAGGTAGGGGAATCCTCCTCTGTGAGGACAGGAACGGTGGTCCCAAGAGTATCGGGTGAATTCCTGTTGTTTTTTTCTGTTTTTTTCTTTTTTAGTTTTTTTTTTTTTTTTTCATTTTTCTGAAGCTGGAAACAGGGAGAGACAGACAGACAGACTCCCGCATGCGCCCAACCGGGATCCACCCGGCACGCCCACCAGGGGCGACGCTCTGCCCACCAGGGGGCGATGCTCTGCCCATCCTGGGCGTCGCCATGTTGCAACCAGAGCCACTCTAGCGCCTGAGGCAGAGGCCACAGAGCCTTCCCCAGCGCCCGGGCCATCTTTGCTCCAATGGAGCCTTGGCTGCGGGAGGGGAAGAGAGAGACAGAGAGGAAAGCGCGGCGGAGGGATGGAGAAGCAAATGGGCGCTTCTCCTGTGTGCCCTGGCCGGGAATCGAACCCGGGTCCTCCGCACGCTAGGCCGACGCTCTACCGCTGAGCCAACCGGCCAGGGCCTTTTTTTCTTTTCTTTCTCTTCGTCTGCTCACCACTTGACACCAGACTGAGACCCAGTTGCCGGGAGTGCATTGCTGGGCTTAGGAAACTAAAGCCCCAGCCTTCTGGCTGAAGGACCCTGAAAGGGGCCCCAGGGAACTGTAAAGTGTTGAGGTCACGAAGGGGAAGGAGCTCAAGCAAGATACCACACTTCTGAGCTGTGCATGTGTGCCTCTGACCCTATGCAGCATTTCGGTCACTTTGAGGTCTGAAATACGAACTAGATGACCACCAAGGCCTCAGATTGACCATTGAATGGCACACACATGGGACGGCTCTCTAGAGCATCGTAAAGGCTTTGAGCACAGTGACATTCAAATAATACTTGACAGAAGGTGATTTGGAAATTGCAGCCTGAACTTAATCTAACTGATCGCCTCTTTCATAGAAAAAAAAAAAATCAACATTTTCCTTAGGATGTAAAAGGTCAGATTTTTAAAACATAGTAATTAACATTATGCAAAATTATTCAGCGTATAAATAAGCAGAATAATTCCATCTGTGTAGGAAAGAACAATCAGCAGTTGCCAATGCTGAGGTGTCACATGTTGGGATTATTAGACAAAGACTTTAAAATCAGCTATTATAATTATGATCCAAGAAGTTTACTTAAACACTAGTGAACAGAATGGGAAAGTAGAGTGTAAAGGAATAGAGGGTATAGTGTAGAACTAAGTGGGGATTTTAGAACTGAAATTAGAAATGTAGGGATATGCTCAGTAACAGAATGGAGAGAATGAAAGAGTCAGTTAACTTAAAGATAGATTAATGGAAATTATGCAATCTCAACACTAGAGAATAAAAGATTGAAAAACAAAGAAACAAAAAAAGTAAACAGAGCCTTGGCGTGTATGGGACAATACTAAAAATGTCTTAACATTTGTGTCATCAGAGCTCTGGTGTGATTTCAGAAAGTTTAAGAAAGAATGCCTTAAACTTCCTAAATTTGGTAAAAGATATCAAGTTTTAGACACGAGAAGCACTACTAATCCTACACAGGGTATAACAAAGAAAGCCGTACTCAGACACATCATAAACTGCTGAAAATTAAAAGGAGAAAAACCTTGAGAGCAGCAGGAGAAAAAGGGTGTATATCCTACAGGAGAGCAAGCAAATGACAGCAGATTTTTAATTACAATCCACAAAAACCAGCATGAAGTGGAACAATATTTTCAAAGTACCTAGTGAATATATCGTTCAGATACGTAAGTGAAATAATGACATTTTCATATAAAATAAAACAAAAAAGATTTTACTGCCAGAAGATCTGCTCTAAAAGAAATGCAGGTGGACAGAAAATGATACCCAGAGGAGAACTTGGAGCTCCCAGAATGAAAGAAAAGCAGGAATGGTAACTGGATATAAGTACAGTTAACCATTCTTCTCTGTGTACCAGGATGAAAAACAAGTAGAACATAATTGGGTTTCAGTGTATACAGATGTAACACATATGATAACTATAACATAAAGAAAAGGGGACAGGGGCCAGTATACAGTAGTATAAGGTTTGTCACTTGAGGTTGTAAGATAGTAATTCTAAGTAGACTTTGAAAAATTTAAATATGTCTACTAAAATGCTTAAAACAATAACTAAAAATACTATACAAAGAAATATGGTAAAAACTCAATAGATCAATTAGTGGAATAGAATAATAAAACTATTCTATTAATCCAAGTGAAAGTAGGAAAGAAAAACAGGAACACAATGATGGTAGAAACATCAACCTAATAATAAAACAAGAGATCTAAAGTCCACCATTTAATAACCATTGTACATTGACTATAAGTCATCTCCACATACCAGATTTTTAAAAAATGACAAAAGGGTGTGTTGTCTACAAGTAACATATTTTAAATGTAGTGACACGAGTCGGTTAAAAGTCAAAGGCAAAAACATACACCATGCCAACACTAATTAAAAGAAAGCTTGAGGAGCTATATCAGTGTCAGGAAAAGTAAGACTTCAGAGCAAGAAAAATTACCAGGGATAAAGAGATGCACTAATAAAAATAAAAGGATAAGTTCACCAAAGACATTAAAAAGTGTCTGTACCTCTTCCACCATGCACAAAACTCAACCCAGAATAGAATTAAAGATGTAAACATAAAACCCAAAGCTATGAAACTCTTAGAAGAAAAAATAGAGGAAAAGCTTCATGATGTTGGTCTTGGCAGTGGTTTCAGTGATTGTCATTGGGTATGATATCAAAAGCATGGGTAACAATAGCAAAATTAGACAAATGAGATTACATCAAGTAGAGTAAAAAGGCAACCTTTGGGATGGGAGAAAATATATGTAAACCATATATCTAATAAAGGGTTAATATCCAACATATGTAAGGAATTCCTATCATTCAATCTCAAAGTACAATAAAACAAAACCCTCAAAGCTGATAACCTGATTTTTAAAAAGGGCTGATGTGAATAGATATTTCTCCAAAGAAGGAAGACAGATAGCCATCAGGTATATGAAAAGATGCTCAACATCACTGATCATCAAGGAAATACAAATCAAACCCACATGGGATATCACCTCATACCTGTTAGGATAGCTCTTACCCCCCACCCCCTAAAAAAATGATGAGTGTTGGCAAGGGCGTGGAGAAATTGAAACTGTTGTGCACTGTTGGTAGGAATGCAAAATGGTGTAGCCACTTCATAAAACATTATGAAGGTTCCACAAGAAATGAAAAATAGAGCTACTATATTATCCAGAAATCCCACCTCTGGGTATTTATGCAAACGAATTGGAAGCAGGATTTTGAAGAGATAGCAGCACCCCCATGTTCTTTGCAGCGCTGTTCACAATAGCCTCTCTGAAGGTGAATGGATAAAGAAAATATGGTAAATACATATGGTGGAACATGTGAGCCTTAAAAAAAGAAATCTTTGTAACAGTGTGGATGGACCTGGAGGATATTATGCTGAGTGAAATAAGGCAGTCACGCAAGGAAGAGTATCGCAGGATTACACCTATATGAGAGATCTAAAAGGTCAGACTCATAAAGGCAGAGAATGGAATGGTGGTTGCCAGGGGCTGGGGAGAGGGGCAGTCAGTTGCTATTCCATATGCATATGCTTTCAGTCATACAAGGCGAATAGTTCTAGAGGTCTGATATATGACGTTGTGCCTGTAGGTAACAATGCTGTATTTATTGTACACTTAAAAATCTGTTAAGAGGCTAGACTTCATGTTAAGTGTTTTAATATACTCTTTTTGAAAGAAATTATTTTGATAAAAAGTGTATGTACCTAAAATTAAAGCTTCAGAGTATAGGAGGCAAAAATGAACCAAAAGGAGAAATGGTGATTATGGTTGTGGACTTCGGCAAGTCTCTCTTAGCAGTGATAGAACAAACAGTAGGGGGAAAACCAGGAAGAGATGGAAGAACTGAACTGCACTCTGAACCTACTGAAGCTAATCGACCTTTATAAAATATTCCTCCGTGAAATAGCAGAATATGCATTCCTTCCAAATCCTCAGAAAACATGGACAAAGGTAGATGAGATCCTGAGACAGAAAACAAACCGAAGAGCAGTGAAAAGAACTGACATAATCCGAAGTATGCTATTTTACAATGAACTTTAACTAGAAATCAGCAACGGGAAGATAACTGATAAGTCCCCAAATCCTGGGAAATTAAACAGTGTGCTTTTCTAAGTAATCCTTGCATCAAAGAGGAAGTCTCAGAGAAATTAGAAAGTATTTGGAGGTGAAGAAAAGTGAAAATACAACATACTACAATTCATAGGAAGCAGACAAAGCCGGGCTTAGAGGGCAATGGATAGATTAAATGCTTATTTAGAAAAGAAAAAAAGATCAGTAGTGCACAATCTAAGCTTTCACTTAAAGGAACTAGAAAAAGGGGAGCAAAATAAGTCTGAAACCAGCAGAAGAAAAGAAATAATAAAGAATAGATATCAGTGAATTTGAAAACAAAATTAATGAAGAAAACCAATGAAATCAAGAGCTGGTTTTTTAAAAAGAGCAAGGAAATTACTAAACCTCTAACCAAATTGACAAAGAAATAAGATAAAAATTATAAATATTAGGTGTAAAAGAAGGCATATCACTACAGACTCCACAGACACTAAAATGTAATAAGTGAATGCCACAAACAGCTCTATGCACGTAAGTCTACAGTGTGTCCGTAAAGTCATGGTGCACTTTTGACCGGTCACAGGAAAGCAACAAAAGTTGATAGAAATGTGAAATCTGCACCAAATAAAAGGAAAACTCTCCCGGTTTCATACCTATTCAGTGCAGTTCAATGTGGGCTCATGCACAGATTTTTTAGGGCTCCTTAGGTAGCTATCCCGTATAGCCTCTATAGACTCGTCACTGACTGATGGCCTACCAGAACGGGGTTTCTCCACCAAACTGCCGGTTTCCTTCAACTGCTTATCCCACCGAGTAATGTTATTCCTGTGTGGTGGCGCTTCATTATAAACGCACCGATATTCATGTTGCACTTTGGTCATGAATTTGAATTTAGCGAGCCACAGAACACACTGAACTTTCCTCTGTACCGTCCACATCTCTACTGGCATGGCCGTGAGCTGCTCCGCTGTATACACGGTGTTACGTCATCACCTGCGCATGCGCACATGCTGCCACATCATCCTACAGAAACTGGGAGGGTTTTCCTTTTATTGGATGCAGATTTCACATTTCTATCGTCTTTTGTTGCTTTCCTGTGACCGGTCAAAAGTGCACCATGACTTTACAGACACACTGTAGATGAAATGGACCAAGTCCTAGAAAAAACATTCTATCCAAATTTACTCAAGAAGAAATAGACTCCCTGAATAGTCTTGTACCCTTTAAATACATTTAATTTAGAGTTAAAATTTTACCACAAGAAACCCAAACTCAAAAACTCCAGGCCCAGATAGTTTCACTGAAAGATTTATGGAAGAAATACCATCCGTTTGGCATAATCTTTTCTAGAAAACAGAAGAGAAGGCAACACTTTTCAACTTATTTTGTGAGACCAGCGTTATCCTTATGACCAAACCAGACTGATAGTACAATAAAAGAAAACTACAGACCAAATATCCTCATAAACATAGATGCCAACTCTCCCCTAAAATATGAACAGACCCAACACTATATAAAAGAACAATAAACCATGACCAAATAGGAATTAGCCCTAGAATGCAAAGCTAACTTAGCATTTGAAAATCAATTAATGTAACCCACCATATTTATAGACTAAGAAAAGAAATCACAGGATAATAGCAATTGACTCAGAAAAAACAGTTGATAAAATTCAACATACATTTATAATTGGATGTCCACTTTTTCCATTCCTATTCAACATCGTACTGGAATTCCTTAAAAAAGAATGAAAAGACTTACAACTTGTAATAACTGTCCTATTTGTAGACAACGTATACAAACATAGCATGATTGACTATGCGGAGAATCCCAAGAAGCAAACAAAAAGCTCCCAGAACTACATTGCTGGTTGGATTGCAAAATTGTATAGCCCATCTGGAAAATGGATTGGTGGTTCCTTATAAAAAGGTGTATCTACCTTTACCATATGACCCAGCAATATTCCAAATTTGTGCAACATGATGAATTTCAATAGTGTGCTCCGTGAAAGAAGCCAGTCCCAAAAGGTTACCTGGTATACTGTCCACTAGAACTTTCTGAGGTGATTGAAATGTTCTGTAGTGTATGCGACGCCCAATATGGTGAATAGTAGCCCATGTAGTTATTGGTGAATACTCTGTTAACTATTGGTGAATAGCTATATACGCTGTGCCCAATATGGTGAATACCCATGCGGCTATTGAGCTCTTGAAATAGAGGAACTAAAATTTTAATTTGATTTCATGTAAATTAACTTCAAGTAAAATAACCATAACTGGCTATAAGCTACTGTGTTGGACAGAGCAAATATAGGTGGTTGTGTAATCACAGTAATCCTAGACGAAAGAAAAAGTTCATTTTTTATCCATTTATTTATAGAAAGATGAAAGAATTTGACTGGTTTGTATTTTTTGACATCAGGATGTCATAATTTTTTCATTTTGTTTTATAAATACTTGATTAATACAAGTGTATGATCATCTCATTTCCATGAGATGATATATTCAGATGACGCTGAGGATTGATGTAACATTAGCTAAAGAAGTTAGTGGATGAGCAGAGGTTTATGATAACGAATGTGTAGAGGAAATTAAAGCCCAGATAATGTGGACATGTGCAGTTGACAATTATCTGACCTATGTTATAGGTGCTGACTCCGCTGTTTTCAACCACTGTGTAAGGTACTGAAAATACAGTCTGAATCCTGTTCACTTTCTAGTCAGTGGTAATAGTCACATCCGGAGTCAGTCCAGGGCCTACTGAAATGCCAGGGAGGTGGCACAGGGAAGGTCCCTCAACGTCCTTGAAGCATGTGTTGGGACAGAGGCTTGTCCCTCCTAGCTGGGCCCTCTGGAGCCTGTGAGAGGAACCGAGCAGCCCAGGCACGCCAAGGTCAGGGTTGTGCTGGAAATGTTTGGCTAGTCTTTCTTTACTTTACACTCCGTCTGGACTTAGTTTGCAGTAACTTTTTTTCTCTTACTCATAGTTTTTCTGTGTGTGTGTGGAACTATTGTGATACCTTCTTTTTGTATGTGTTGACTTTTCATTCTTTAGTTAATTGGAAGCACCTTGAGGTCAGAGGTTAGTTCTATAGATATGTCTCCTTTTTAAAGCATGGCAGCCTTGGCCACCTTCATATTTTTCCCCCTGATTTCATCTTGCCGAGGAGGAATGCAGCCCACTGAGAGGATAACTCGGCCATAATTAAATTAGCCGGGGATAAAATAATTCAGTTTCTCTGCTCTTTGACCTTCTAACTAATTCCAGCTAAAAGAGCTCTTAGGGCTCAATAATGTTATGTCTTTAAAATGATAACTTTGAAAACTAATTGGGAAATCCCACTCTCAGGTGTGTTTTCAGATGTAGTCGCTGCTTCTCAAATTGGGGGCACATTTGCCTCCAGGGGCGGGGCTCGCTCCACAGGTTTATACAACCCCACGGTCAGCGTGGACAGGCTGGCTGGAGGGCTGGGCCACTTGTAACATTTGGAAAGTAATGTTGAATAGTGTTCAGCGAAGACAGTCTTTTTCAAATTTTGCTATTAAGACAAAGAGCAATGAATTACCGAGTACATAATCTATAGCTTCATGAGTGTCAGGGACACTCTAAAACAAGGTGCTCTTGGTCCTGCATGTTGTGGGCTTCCTTGGACACAACGCTACTCTCCTCCGCAGTGGGAATTACTAAGTAGGAATGTCCGACATATACTCAGCTGTGCTTTTACCCAGGAGGTTGGAAATGAGCAGTCCACAGGTCCGAATGCTGCTGTCGTGAATTTCCAAAGGAGAAGAGTGACGTCTCACTTTCCGTACTTTCCCAGTTTCCTTACCATTTAATATCAGAACTTCAGATTTTAAAAAAAAATCTGTCTTTTTTTACCGAAAACTCACAGGCTCTCAAGTTTTTTTCCCACTTTACCTTCATCTTTTTCTTCTTTGTCTTCTTTGGACATTGATTAGAAGAACTAAGGGCAGAAAAACAATTTCTACCTTAGTGGGTGCAGTAGGGAAAATTGGACATCTGCCTACTTAATTTATAATATCTCTACCAAAGGGCATCCGGAGAAGCCTTAGAGTTTAATTTTCTTCTAGTAAACTTTTCACCAAGGATTGTGGAGCAACGGAAGGATGTCTGCACTGAGAATTAGGAGGCCTGGGTGCCAGTTCTGGCTTTGTGATGAGTTCTTTGCAACCTTGAGCAAGACATCTTCCTCATTTGAACCTTAGGGTTACCTTCGGTCAACTACTACTGTACTAGATGACTTTCAGTGTCTCCCGAAGCTCAACAAGGTCATATTTTGTGTTCTGATCCTAGGAGAAATGGTCTGATCCAAAGACTTTTGAGCATTTCAGTGAATAACAGAGCAGCCCTGTTCTTCACCTGGCGTTCATATTGATGCTCTGTAATACTTGCAGGGATACCAAGGGCATTTGGTCTTTACGTATTTAGTTTCCTCGTCTCTATCTGTTGCATCTAATTCAACTTTAATTGAAATTATTTTTTCCCCACCATAACAGAAATGCACTGAACTGAGTAAATCCTGGGCTAAAAAGACCTTGGAAACTTTGTATTTTTCTGTTTGTTTCTTTTTAAAACCACTTCTGTTGTGTGTGTGTGTGTGTGTGTTTTCTGAAGTGAGAAGCAGGGAGGCAGAGAAACAGACTCCTGCATGCGCCTGATTGGGATCCACCTGGCAAGCCTGCTAGGGGGTGATGCTCTGCCTATCTGAGGTGTAGCTTTGTTTCAAGCAGAGCCATTCTAGCACCTGAGGCGGAGGCCAAGGAGCTGTCCTCAGCACGTGGGCCAACTTTGCTCCAATGGAGCCTTGGCTGCGTGAGAGGAAGAGAGAGATAGAGAGAAAGGAGAGGGGGAGGAGTGGAGAAGCAGATGGGCACTTCTCCTGTGTGCTCTGGCCGGGAATCAAACCCGGGACTTCTATATGCCGGGCCGATGCTCTACCACTGAGCCAACCGGCCAGGGCCCACTTCTGTTGAATTTTTAATTTGTGTCTTTTTTTTATCAGCTTTCATGCAACCAGGAGAGTCTGATCCGTTATTGATGCCCAGGGGTTCGGTTCAGGGGTTTTCTCCCCCTCCCTTTATTTCTCAACCTGAACTGTTACTCTGCCCTGGGCACTACTCCGAATGTCAGACTCTCCCCAAAGCAGAGAGTCTCTTGGATAGATTAGGGGCAAGTGGTGTTAGGTGTACATGATACTTCTGGAAGTGAATTTCTGATAGTATCCTAATATTTCATGCTGGAAATTTTGGACATTCCCTTTGTGAAACCAGAACCATTATTTCCTGTCTCTGTGTTCTGCTCGGATGCTTGTTTAAGCACTCTCTGCATCCTGGTTCGGATCTCACAATCGGCACTTTCCTTGTCCCAATAATAGTCTTTTTCCTTTGGACGCACCTGATACCCTATTGCCAGAGTAACCCACACTTTCGCCTCAGTAGCAGCGCTCCCCTGGAAAAACCTGGAATGCGTTTCTCCTACAATTTCATGTTCTTCCAAATCTTACGTCAGCCTGACTCGTTGGCTTAATCTCTACCCTCCTCCCTCCTGTATCCTATCATGCTGGCCACGCGCGGTGAGCACGTCATTCTGTAGAACGTCTGTCCTTCTAACCCAGGTTGTCTCTGTACATACTGCTTCACTGCCTGGCAAAACAACCCCTGCTTTTCTCTCCCTCCCCTCTTACATTCTCATCTTTGGGGCTCCCCTCAAGGGCCACCTCCTTCCTGAAGCCCTGGCCAGCTCCCGCCCTGTTTCCTGGCCATCCCTGTCTTATAGGAAAAATAACCGTCTTATTTCTGATCTCAGGGTCCTCTTTCCCTCCTCCTGCCGAATGACCACAGGGCGACTCAGAAGTGGATGCAGGACTGAGCACAGATGCTGTCACTTCCCCCTCGTTAGTCTGACCTCAGCAGCAAGCAGTGTCTTCCACGTTGTGTTTAGTGCATGTGTGTTGACTTGAACTACATTGAATTAGGACAGCTTTAGTATAATGTTGCTACAGACTAGGGTTTCCTTTCTCTCCTGTTGCCATATTTTCACAGACTTCTGCCTGGTGACAGAGGGGCAGAGAAGTTCCTGGGGGGTGGGGGGGAGGAGGGCAACATCTGACCAGATGGTCAACACGAGCCGCTATAAGCTTATAAATACGTGTGAGTGCAGGGTACGTGCAGGGGTCATGCTTCTTACGGAGGAGACTTAACTGATGGCTGTAACAAGTGCCAAGTGAAATTCATTGCAAATATAAGGTGGGTCATTTTCTTACCCATTAAAGACTATTCTTTATCTGCTGTTGGGCCACGCTTCTTGCCTTCTCTCCCTCACCTCCCCAGTGTGAACCCTCCGCCCCAGGCAGGCCCACCTCATGTTTCTTCATGTCCCCCCATCAATACCCCCATCCCTTGGTCCTTTCTTTCTCTGTCCAGGTCATCCATTCATTCATCCATTCATTAGACACACATTTATTCGGTGCCGCCCATTGGCTAGGCATTTTTTCGGGAACACATCTGTAAACACAAAGCACACAGCATCCCTCTGCTCATGGAGCTCGTGTTCGGACCGATGGTATGCCCTTTCTCTTGTCTCTCACCTCGCGAGTCTAGGTCAAGGTTGTCTTTCCCTCTCTGTTTCAGCCCAGGTCCTTCCTCCTGAATTCTAAGGGCTGCCTGTTACCTGTTCCTCCCTTTTGACTAACACTGCCTCGGATCCGCTGTGCGTTTTGTGTGAGAATATCTTGTCGCCTCAGTTGCGTGATGAGCTTTATGAGAGTAGAGGCCATGTCACTGGTTCATGGGAAAGTTTGTATGGACCAGTGGACATACTCTCCATTATCTAAGCTATCTTACACATTCGCATTTAGGCACCCAGTGATTTAAGGGTGTTTGTTTTAATTGACTTAAGGGTATTTATTGCTCTCTGCTTTATCCAGTAGTGTAGCTCCTAAGATTGTGTTACACCATTAGCTATCAAAGCATTTTTGTCAAGGTCCTGGTGAACTGTGTCACCGCATGGTGCTTCTATTTAATCTTTCACCAAGGAACCGGTCAAATGCCAAGCACAGCCTCTGCCCGCACCTCATCAGCTGAGCAAATCGCCTCTGCGACGTCCCATGTGATGTTTGTAAGTCTTCGCTGGAACGCTGCAGCTGTGATTAGCAGGTGCAGACAGCACGGAGGAGAAGAGGAGGGCTGCTCATTATGTCTGTGGTTGATGCTTGAGCTTATCTCTCCATCAAAGACTGATCTAAAACCTCAGAGCGTTTCCCTCGCCTGTGTGTCTGGGGGGAGGCCAGTCGGTGTCCATTCCTGCTGTTGAGAGGGCCACGACTTGATCTTACGGTGATGGTTTTGACCGTCAGTGACACGCGTTTGTGTGGTCGATGGCTGGAGGCTGGAGGCTGGAGGGCAGGCCATTGGTGGTCGAACTGGGTAAATACTGCCACTAAAGGGACCCGGCCTGTGACCTTAACCTCACTGCCCTCATGTGTAAACAAAGGGAATGGGCTTCAATTTAAATTAAAGAGTTATACTCCAGGTTTTTCGTTTTTGTTTTTGTTTTTTGTTTCTTTTTTTTGTATTTTTCTGAAGTTGGAAACGGGGAAGTAGTCAGACAGACTCCCGCATGTGCCCGACTGGGATCCACCCAGCACGCCCACCAGGGGGCGATGCTCTGCCCATCCGGGGCGTCGCTCTGTTGGGACCAGAGCCACTCTAGCGCCTGGGACAGAGGCCAAGGAGCCATCCCCAGCGCCTGGGACATCTTTGCTCCAATGGAGTGTCGGCTGCGGGAGGGGAAGAGAGAGACAGAGAGGAAGGAGAAGGGGAGGGGTGGAGAAGCAGATGGGCGCCTCTCCTGTGTGCCCTAGCTGGGAATCGAACCCGGGACTTCTGCACACCAGGCCGACGCTCTACCACTGAGCCAACCGGCCAGGGCTTGTTTTTGTTTTTTAAATTGTGTCTGGTGGTTATTTTATTATACTAGTCAAGAGGTTGTATGTGTGGTGGTTAAAAGCACCAACTCTGGGGCCCCAGATTCCAATCCTGCCTCAGCCCTTCCCAGCAGTGGGAGCCTGAGGAAGGCAGTGAGGCTCTTTTTAAAGTAAAGATGACAGTGGTACTTACCTTATTGGGTCCTTGTAAAATTTAGATGAGTTTCTGTATATGGGCAGAGTAGGCCTATAATAGAAGCATATGTGTTCAGATATTAAACAGTCTGAATACATTTTTCTTTGTATTTTTCCATCCCTTCTCTTTGAGTATTTTTTTTTCCTTTATCTACTTATTGAACCTTTTCTGTGTCATAAAGGAAACTTGGGTTTTGAGCTGTCAAGAAGTGGTCCAATGACCTAGATCATCCCCAGAGCTAATCATAAATGTTCATTTCTTGTCCATTTGTTACATAGGTACATCATTGCATTCTGACGGTGCAAGTGTTTGTTAGGCACCCTTTTGGACTAGAGGGCCATCAGACTGTCTGCAGGAAGGGGCTGTGGGAGGTGGATTTATAACTAATGACACAACCAAACTCAGAGCGTTAGGTAAAGCTGAACTGCCAGGGTCAGAGGTCCTGGTACGGGGCCACAGGCTTCATCCACAGAATGGAGGAGGACCGAGGAGGCATAGCAAATGAGGGAAAACCACATGTGACAAAGGACAACCAAAAACAAACCATCTCTGGCCCTGGCTGGTTCACCCAGTGTTAGAGGATTCCGCCTGGTGCATGGAAATCTGAGGTTTGATTCCCAGTCAGGGCACACAGAAGTGCCCATCTGCTTCTTCGCCCCCCCCACCTCTCTCTCTCTCTCTCTCTCTCTCTCTCTCTCTCTCTCTTCCGCTCCTGTAGCCATGGCTCGATTGGAGTGAGTTGGCCTCAGGTGCTAAAAAAGGGCTCTGGTTGCAAAAAATGTCTCCAGTTGCAACAGAGCAAGACCCCCAGATGGGTAGAGCATTGCCCCCTAGTGGGCTTGCTGGGTGGATCCCAGTGGGGCGCATGTGGGAGTCTGTCTCTGCCTCCCCTCCTCTCACTAAAATAAAAAATAATAATAATAATAAAAAAAGAAACCATTTCTGATAAAACACACAAGACATATTGGTGGGTTTTTATTTTTAAGTGTATAATAGAGACCTGATTTAATAGCAGTGCATCTAAAGAAGTTCTTTGGGGGTTAACAGTGGGCACAAGAGCCAATAACCTACTGCCTCCTTGAACCATGTGAATGTGGAGCCCAGAGCCAGGGAGGAGATAGGGCCATGGGTAGGACTCAGCTGGAGGGTCTCCCACTCTTCATACAAAGTGGGAGGGGGGGAAACGCATACCCCAGGGTGGGAGCCAAGGATGGAACCACCCCTTCCCGCCCCCCATCCCAGGGCAGAGGATTTGAGAGTGTGGTTACAGGAGCTAGAGAAGCTGCCTTTAACAATGCAGAGACCAACTGTCAGTTGATCTGTGGATGAACACAGAGAATGCTTCCTCACTAAGTGTCCCAAACTCTGCGCAACTGCAGAAGAGGTCATTTGGAACGAGGGGCTGGCCTATTATCTGTAGATATTAGATGAGTTGTCAGGCAGAAGAGGGTTGTACATTTTTCCAGCTTTCTGAGGGTAGGACAGGACTCTGTGCAGGGGTTACACCGGAGGGTATATGCTGTTTGCTCGAGGCCAGCGCTCTATGGGAGAAGGTGCTGAAGACAGGCTAAGTCCCGGCTGTTCAGAGAGGACATGGTTCTGGAGGGATTTGAGCTTGGAGGAGGTTTGGGATAGGCTTCCTGAGAGGGCTGTGACATTTTCGCTCTTCCCAGCTGTGATTGTACCCTGCACTTTGCATTCATGGTAGCTTAGCTGCTGTATTCGTGAGGTCTTAGGAGAACTGGCTATACCAATATCACCTGCCCCCCAAATCTGTTCAGTTTCTGAGGATGGGTTCATTTACTGCCGTCCCCCTGGTTTCTGAGTGCACACAGTGTGAGGCACCTGCTCTGGAATTATTTCATCTGGGGGAGTTGGGGCGGTGCTGTTACCGACACAGCAGGATTCATTTCTCGCCGGATTACTCCTGTGATGGCTGATCTCCCTCCCTGCCATTCTGTCCTATCCCCCAACTCACACCTCCCCCCTTTTCCTCTTGAAATGTTGGTGTTGTTTCTTGAGCTCTAAATAGAGACTCAAGTCATTTTCTGTATGGTTCTGCTGAAATAAGCCCGTGTGTGTGTGTGTGTGTGTGTGTGTGTGTGTGTGTAAACACAATATGTGCACGTGTATATGCAGGAGTCCATCGTGGAGCAGATAATGAGTGCGGTGTGTTACAAACAGTGCCTCAAAGGGACGTTTTTATACCGATATGTAATGGATTATTTTTCATTTACTGATCTTAGACGTAGACATTTTTTAAGGCAGATGAAGTAGCGATATAAAAAAAGCCTATGAATCATACCACTGTGGGTTTCAGTTGTGTTGTGAGCTCAGGAAAACCTCACGCTGAGAACGAGTTCCTGACATAGTGACCTCATTCCCCGCGCCGCCTCGCTCACTCTGCTCCTCCGCTCCTCTGCTCGGCGGCGGCGGCGCGGCGGCGGCGGAAGCTGCCCGGGCGGGCGGGCGGGCTGTGCTGCGAGCCTGCCGCCTGCCGGCCCTGTCGGCTGCGAGGAGAGCCAGGCTTGCAGGGACTTGCATGCAACTGGAATTTGTGACAAATAGCTCGCTGCAGCTAAACTTTGATCCAGTGCACAGTAGTAGAATGGCCTGGTACACACAGGAGGGAGATTCGTCCTTCATTACAATGAAAAGCCAGCCTTAAAAGAGAGAGAGAGAGAGAATGTGTCAGGTTTATAATGAGCTGGTGAGTATATGACGCTAGATCAGTTCTAATGTATGTGTTTTTTCTTGAAGCATCCAGAGGTATGTGCGCGCCCCTTTTCTCCCTGCGTTTTAATGATTAAAAACAGTGAGAGCTGGTGTTGGTGCGTGCGAGGGGCCCCGGGCCCCTTAGAGAGGGGGACGTGCCCCTGGCAGCCCCGGGGCCTGGGGCGCCCTCCCAGCCCAGCCTCGCCCCAGCGCACAAAGGAGCCGGCACACACCAGAGGCTGGAGCTTTTCTTGGAGCGATGACTCATTCCAGTTCACAAAGGATTCTGGGCAGGGTAGTGAGGAGTCAGGTTGGCTGCTCCATCCCTATGACTTCACTTTGCAGAGAACAAGGCAGAAGAGAAGTGACACTGCAGATTCCCGAGGCACTGCAGTGGGGTGGTGGCTGTGATATGGGACGGGCAGGGGGCGACGTTCCCGCTGTGCCACGCAGATAGATAGGATAAAAGGATGGTAAAGAGGATTTTTTCCCCCTAAAATCGTTAACACGCCAAGTCCATGCAGAAAGCCCCTTCAAGGTGCTTTTGAACTGAACTGGTTACCCTTATCTCCAGCCCTGAATTGTAAGAAGAGCCGAGAGTTCTGGGGCTCATGTTTTAAAAGTAGACCTTACGGAGGTAAAGTCCCAGATTCCTGTTGCTCCATGTGCCCTCAGTAGCCAATCTGAAATGCTCATTTCAGATGCTGTTACCCAAAAGCTGACTCTTTCTTCTTATTCCAGATCCTAGGTCGTCCGTTTCTGTTACTGGCTCCGTCTTGCGCCTGGATGCAACCCCCTAGCATGCACCGGGCTTTAGCGTCAAAGCTACCTGGGGGATGGAGCCAGTCCAGAAAGGGTCAGGTAGGTTGCCACTGCTTTTCTTTCCAGATTGTTGTGTGCAGAGAAATATGGTAACATGTCTGTAGCCCCTCTGAGAAGCGGTCTCGCTGTTAAAATCTCCCACAGCTTCAGTCTTGAGCTGTGCCAATGTCCCTCCCTTGTGGGCTGCCCTCCAGATGCGACCTTGCCAGGGTGATTTGTCCCTGGGTGTCACCTCAGAACTGGAAGAAAGTTCGACAGCTGTAGGATGTTCGAACAGGAAATACAGCTTCCGTCTTCCATCAGCTGTAACATCTCTTCACTCCTCTGATGGAGGCATTCAGTAAATATTATCTGAAAACTTTCCTTCTCCGTTAATCTAGCCTCTGAAATGTGGTGTGTTATTTGGCCTGTTAACCTGCATGCAACACACTGTAACATCCAAGAATGCCTGATTTATCTGCCCACGACTGTTTCCGACGTTACTGAGTAGGCATATTTCACCCTAGTCTGTCTGAGGATTCAGATTACGGCAGAGCTGTTTTCTTACAACATCCATGGGCTTTCTACATAAAATCTTTTTTTAATTTTAATTTTAACTTTTTTTGCATAGTGAGATGCTAAAGTTTGGTCCTCAGAAGCAGATTTCGGGCTCCGTTTCCAAAGTGGAACTTGGCACATCTAAAAGCATGGTTTTACCACCTCATCAAATTTATAGCTTGAGCACTTTTTATGAAAGGCATTTCTGAGAGTATTAAATCCCTTGTGTAATTTGTGATCATAATGAGAACATTTAAAAACAGTGCGCACTGTATGCTGGCTGGGTTCCTGAACCTCTCTCTGCTCTTCGCTTTCCTAGGCATCCCATAACTCACCCTGTCACGGAAGGAAGGGGAAGCCTGTGTCCCTCCTCATTGTCACGGATGGCTCCTCCGTGGGCACAGCGCTTTACACCTTCAATCAGAGTCAGTTTTAAAGGATGCATGGTCAGGAAAAGTGTAAGCGTAATATTTTGAGACTATAATGACATAATAGCCCCATACCCATTAATTCCGCTTATCCTTAAAGACCGAGTTTGGAGTCTCCTTCCCACAGACAGCTTTTCCCTGATTACTCCCAACTAGAGGTCCTTCTTTAGTCCTCTTAGAGCATTAATTTTTCTTCCTTTGTGTGTGTGTGTGTATAAATAGATATATATTAATAAATTTCTGTGACAATTTGTTAGTCATTCATATATTTTTCTTGTTATATCTCATCTAAGGGTATTTTAAGGAGTAATTCAAATGTGTTATAATTGCTTATATTCTCACACATTTATATCCTGTTTCCGCACCTGAGTTGTAAGCTCATTGAAGGCAGGGATCAGTATTTATGCCTTTTTCTACAATTCACATCACCTAGAGTTTCCTACACATGTGTTAGTCAAACAAGTTTGTAAAATACGATTTTTATGTTTGCTCACTTATAGTTTGCATTGGGAGCTGGGAAGCACAAGGTATATGTGGATCTGTGAAATTGCAAATTACCTTCCTGCTTGGGAAGGGCCATTGCTGGAGGAGAGGTTTTCGCTTGCAGAAAGTTTTGAAAAGCAGAGGAGGAGAGAAGAGAGAGAAGCCATATTTGCAGAGTGAGAGCAGAGAGGATGCAGAGTGCTGAGGAAGAAGCCATGTTGGCAGGGAAAGAGAAGGGGTGCAGATGGGGAACCAGACCTGAGGGGCGTTGTGAGTGCCACTGAGACTGGTGGGGCTTTTGATTCTAGGAGGAACCGGAGAAGATTCTCCTGGTTGTGGAACCGGAGAATGTGTCAGTGGCTTTGGGAGCCCTGTGTGTTTGCTCGTCAGCCGATGTGAGACGTTAATAAAGGAATGGCCCACCATTTTTTTTTTTGGCTCTCCTGTTTCTTTACTGTCTGCCCAAATTCAATGAGAACCTGCATCTGCATGGCCACAACAGCTGTGACTACTGGCCATACAACATGGAAAGCACTCGGTAAATAGCAGATTAAGAAGAAAGGCAGTTTAAAAAGTGTTAATTTGTCATAAAGTGTGAGAATGATTTGTTTTGTTCATTTTAAGAATCTTCATGGTGTAATGCTAAGACCTAAGAGTTACGTAACCGTAGAAGTGATGCTTGTTCTTACCTGAGATAGGGTTACAGACAGTATTCCACACAGCTTGTGGATTGCTGCTGTTAAGAAAAATGTAAAAGTCAGCCTTTAACTGTGGACATTGACTACGGTTTACTTAACTGGAAGAATGCTGTTGTTGGACAAGACGTCCTTAAGTAGGGAATATGCAAAATTCTGAACGTTTGTATGAAAGAATTTTTTTTTTTTAGTTCTACTGGATATTTTCCTTAGAAGAGAGAACCAAATGGCTATTGGCATACCAGGCTCATCAGAAATTATTTAATTCCTAATGTATTGATCTTTAGGACTAAGAGTACTTAAGTGCTAGTTTCTGTTTTCTTTTCCCTTCCCTTCCCTTCCCTTTCCCTTTCCCTTTCCCTTTCCCTGTGCCCCAACTGGGATCAACCCAACACCCCCTTACACCTGGGAGAGGAGGGAGATAATGAGGCACACTCCTGCATGCACCCCAACCAGGATCTACCTAGCAACCCCACCTGGGGCTAATGCTCAACTACTGAGCTATTTTTAGCACCTGAGACTGATATGCTCCAATGGAGCTATTCTCAGCGCCCAGGGCCACGCTCAAACCAATTGAGCCACGGGCTACAGGAGGGAAAGAGGGAGAAAAAGAGGAGAAGAAGGAGAGGAGAAGCAGATTGTCACTTCTCCTGTGTGCCCTGACTGGGAATCAAACCAAGGACATCCATACACTTGGCCGACGCTCTATTCACTAAGCTACCAGCCAGAGCCTCCTTTTTCTTTTTTAGGTAAAAGATTGGGCCAATCAAAATTTTGAAAAAGGCCAGCTTTCTTTGATATTTTTTACATTTTTGTAACTCTGTTAATATTTTCTCCTATTTCCACAGTGCACTTCTCTCTCCAAAGTTCTTACACAATGCATATTTCTCATTTGCTTTAAGACCATTATCTCCTGGCCCAGTAACACATCCGAAATGCTGTATGTTTTTATATATATATATATACACACATATATATATGTATATATATATGCATGCATACATATATGTTACTATTAACTTCTCTGCCTCCCAGTTAAAATATTTTATTCATTCAGTGCACATGCTCACAGATAAGAATCAAGAGGTGAGCAATGTGACTACACTAATTAATTCTAGTGTAAGAAACACCATTGGCCTCTGCCCTCTTAGCCTTCCCACATATGTTTCTGCTGTTTTTTTTTTTTTAAAGGTTTCTTTTTAGAACCAGATGATTTTCTTATTGGTAAAAATTCACACACCATAGGAAGAGTATATTGAATAAATTCAGATAGGCTTGGGGAAGGCAATTTTAACAGGAATTACCGTTTCTTAAATATTTATTAAGTCTCAGAGACAGTGTAAGTGCTCACACCCATGATATCGTTCAGTCCTCTCAGTGACTCTGTGGCAAACATCCCTATGTACACTTTATAAAAGATGATATTGAGACTCAAAAAGTCAGATAATTTTCCACAGTTCACTACTAATGAGGATCAGAAGTGGCATCTGAACCTAAGGTTTTGACAACCAAGTTCATGGCCTCTCCCATACGCTGGTAATGCCGCGCTTTGGAGAGAGAACCTGCTGGTTGGTGCAGTGAGCCGGGAGCTTTCTCTGTGTGTCTGCCCTGCCCCCTGTGCTCCGTCCCTCCATCCACTGTGCGGCTCTTCCGTAGCCGTCTCCATGGCAGTGGGAAGGGGTGGCCGAGTGTTTAGTTGTTGGGGAGTCAGTAGCATCAACATACACATGTTCAAACTATCTTTAGTTTGGCCTTCCTGTTCTGTTACACTTGCATTTTGCCGAAATCAGTCACAGTAAAATTGTGATACCTGAACAGATGAAGCAAAGGACACAGTTTTGAGAAACCGCCATGGCGAGTCTCACAAAGTGGAGACGAGATGACTCTGGATTTGGGAAACTATAGTTGAGAAACGCCATCCATGGACACCTGAGCATCTAAGATGCCTCTAGTGTTAGGCTGGGGTCTGATATTACAGTGGAGATGGGAGAGAAGTATTGACAAAAGGGGAGTTTGGACTCCATTCTTCGTGGTGGGCTTTTAATAAAGTAAAGGAAGACACCATATTGCCTAGGAACTTGTTAGCCAGTGCCTTACAGAATGGCATGCTATCGGAGAGATCCTATTCGTTGTTGTCCAAGAGGACTAGAATGTCTTCATCATTTTGTGTTTTGTGGTAAACGGCACCAACTTAGTCCTGGAGGAGGGACTGCACAGCACGGTGGCAGCTGCTGCTGGAAAGCACCGTGGCAGTTAGGTATGCCTTGCCTTATCTCCATGTGCAGTACCTGTTTATTCAACGTACTTGAGTGCCTGCTGTGTGACTAGCACTCTGCTAGGTTCTATTCCTTAGGGCCTAGCACATACCACACTTGGATTATAATGAGGTACCTTAGCAAAGGTTTGAAGGTGTAATTGGGCTGATAGCCTCTATTTACACTCTAACTTTTAAGCTACGAATCTACCACAATAGCAGAATGGTCCAGAAGTGCTCGTTGCTGATGGTAGAGAGGATGTCGGTTATCATCCTGGTGACTGGGGAGTCGGCTCCTTGGCTAAGGGAGTCTCACCCACCATGTCCACTGGCTGCCTTTCTCTACCTGATCCTCCACTTTTTTTTTTTTTGGCTGGTCTGTCTCTGCTTATCTCATGACAGCTGTTTATCAGTGATCAGATCACAGTAACAAGAGCAATAGCTAATATAAGTGATGAAAACATGCAGACTGGGGAAGACGATGTGTTTCTGTTATAAACCAGTGAGCTGGTCAACTTGTCATTTCACCTGGCTGCATTAGGCACCTCTGCATTAAACATACTGATAAGCAGAAAGATTCAGGTGATGTGGTAGACATAACCCATTTGTGTGTGCATGCATGCATGCGTGTATATGTGCACTCACACACATGCACACAGCATATACCCCCTTGCTTGTTTAATCCTACTCTTGTTAGAAGGTTCTTAATAAATCAGAGCTAAGGGGCACCATGAACTGGAGTATTACTAATGAGAGCTTCTTATTTACATTCTCCTTTGAATTAAAACAGTTTACTCAAATAATAGCTTAGGGACTGGACCTTCTTGAAGAGACCCATCAAGTGTCGAAACAAAACATTCTCAGACTTGAGAGAAGCTCTTCGAGAATTTCTAAATGTCCTAAAATTCCTTTGTATGTCAACTCTCCCTCCATTGACTATTACAATGAGGGCTCAGCCTTAAAATTTATGAAATCAGTGGCATTTAAACCAAACATACCACAAATTGGTGAAAGTGCCTTTTTTCAATGGCAGTTCTCTCTTAAATTTTAAATGCAAACATTCGAAAGTCAAGTATAGTAATTTGGTTTCGCGGGAGAGCTGCTTAAGATTTCGTCGCAGCATGTGGGCACCTGGGAGCTGCGTGCCCCGCCCTCGTGAAAGGGTGTCGGGGTGGGTCCGCCAGGGTGCACGGGAAGGGAGCCTGTGGTTTCTTCAGAACAACCGTAAAGAGAAAACACCGCAGTCCGCCGTCCATTAAAAGAACCAAACAACATTCATACGTAAAGTAGGGGTTAATAAATTGAACTAAACTGTAAAACACATGATTTGTCTAATGCTTTGCATCAAGGAAATTGTTTTCTTAACCTCAGAGAGCTATGATTTCCCCAGGCCCCAGGGTATTTAAGGTAAAACCTGGCCCGTTCGTAGTTCTGTGACGGGTTTGTTGGAAGGAATAGAGTGGTATTGTCGCTGTGCCCCTACGCATTTTACAGGCACGTTGGACCGGTTTTTATGAGGCGCGGTATCTACTACATGTGGTAATTTTATTGGCATCTATAATTTTAACTTTCGTGTTAATTTTGGCAGTTCAGAGAACGAAAACAGGCTCACTTTGGTCCCAAGGAGCAAAGCCGAGCAAGACTTTGAATTAGAACGAGTAAAGTATGAAGTCTTTATTAAAGGGGGAAAAAATTCATAGCCAATACATTTGGCTCTTCTCTTTAGAACGAAAGCCTGTTTTCTCAGATTGGATGGGCATTAAAACGGTTTCTCCAGCAAGGGGGAAGCACAGCTAAGGAAGAGTTCTCTGTTGTGGTTTTACGCCAGAACTCTGCTGTCTTGATCTAGAATCTGAGCACCTGAGAGCCTGAAGGAGTCTTTGACGTCATTTCATCCAAACTGTCATCTTACAGATGAGGAGCCAGATGCAGAGTGGTCATTGTATTTTGCTGTAAGAGACTGGGCGCTTATCAGACTATCCCCTGAGTTTTTCTATGGGGAATTTCACAATTACAAATAGTGCACAGCTTCAGAAATGAATTTGTAAGTACAGGGAGGTTGCTTTGGTTCAGGAACTTCATTAGGGTCAAAAGTAATCGTTCAATCCAAGGGACAGAATAAATTGACATTTACAATGAAAAAGAATACAGGGGGTCTTCGGGTTATGACACAGTTCCGTTCTTAGGACAGGGATGTAACCCGAATTTTAGTGTAAGTCGAAACACACCCTAGCCCAGGGATAGTCAACCTTTTTATACCTACTGCCCACTTTTGTATCTCTGTCAGTAGTAAAATTTTCTAACTGCCCACCGGTTCCACAGTAATGGTGATTTATAAAGCAGAGTTACAGCATGTTAAAGCATATAATAATAATTACTTACCAAGTACTTTATGTTGGATTTTCGCGAAGTTTGGCAGACAAAATCTTTATAAAACAACTTACTATAGTTAAATCTCCCTTTTTATTTATACTTTGGTTGCTCTGCTACCGCCCACCATGAAAGCTGGAACGCCCACTAGTGGGCGGTAAGGACCAGGTTGACTACCACTGGTCTAGCCTAAATCCCTTACCTATGCTAACACAGTTGTAAAATCATATTCTAGAACAGAAAAACACAGCTGAGGCACAGAAAAAGGAAAAGGACATACATATACTGTCCTGTACACTGTACTGTAGTAACAGAAAAAAATGACCAAAAAAATGAATATAAAAAAAAGTACAGGCCCTGGCCGGTTGGCTCAGTGGTAGAGCGTCGGCCTAGCATGCGGAAGTCCCGGGTTCGATTTCCGGCCAGGGCACACAGGAGAGGCGCCCATCTGCTTCTCCACCCCTCCCCCTCTCCTTCCTCTCTGTCTCTCTCTTCCCCTCCCGCAGCTGAGGCTCCATTGGAGCAAAGATGGCCCGGGTGCTGGGGATGGCTCCTTGGCTTCTGCCCCAGGCGCTAGAGTGGCTCTGGTCGCGACAGAGCGACCCCCCGGATGGGCAGAGCATCGCCCCCTGGTGGGCATGCCGGATGGATCCTGGTCGGGCGCATGCGGGAGTCTGTCTGACTGCCTCCTCGTTTCCAGCTTCAGAAAAATACAAAAAAAAAAAAAAAAAAGTACAGCACTAACGGCGTAAGCCGAAATGCTCACATCTCAATGTTTTTAAGTTTGTATGGGGGTGAGCGTCGTAAACTCAAAACGTCGTATGTCAAGACTGTCGTAACCTGAGGGCCCCCTGTATTTAAAAATAAACAGGAAAACAGGAATGATGGTGCTTGGGCAAAAACACCATATTATTTAAAGGAGCCTAAAATAGAAGATGGACTTCAGAGTACTTTCAAGGTTATAGGTTGTTATGATGTGGATCGGGTAGAGAAAGTATGGCTTTCTTTCTCTTAGACATTAGTATGAAGATGGGAACTTTAAATGGAAGAAAATAGATTTACATTTGCTTTTCTAGTGGGGTTCTTCTGGAAAGCTGTGGGTGCCTTCCCGGAGGAGATGAGGGGAAGCTGTCGTGAACATCACGTCTTAGGGGTCGGGTTGTCCTCCCTCACATGCAAAGTTGGGCACAGAGAAACCCAACTGAATGATTGAAGAAGAAAATGACATCCCAGAAGGACAGCACTTTATTACAGTATGGTTTGTGGGGTTCCTCCCCCCTCCTAAATAGAACCAAGATCGAGACAGTTTTGAAATTCGAGCACCTAATGGCATTGGCACTAGGGTGTATTTCTTGAAAGGATGAATTATGTGAAAGAGAATTTTTGAAGTAAATCCAGCTTAAAGTAACCAGGAAAATGTTGGATGGGAGAATAGATAGAGGGGTTTAAATAGTCCAAGTGTCTGAGCAGGATAGAGATATTTCTGAGGCGGTTAACTAGCTGCGGACAGGGAAAGACAGAGGAAGTCAGCACATCTGCATAATTGCGCCAGTGGTCCGGACCCTCCCTGTCAGTTGCCCGAGTGAGTGTATCAGTCACTGATTTGTTCTCTGCAGTTGCACAAGAGTGATTTGCTAACACAACTATAGTGTGTCATGTATTCCCTCCGTATAAATACATGCGGTGGTTCCTTATTAGCATCAAGAATAAGATTGAAGCCTTCTGGTCAGCCGGCATCTGGCTTTCTGCTTCTCTGCCACACGGTGCCCCGCGCCCCTGCTGTGCTCGGCCTGCTGCTCCGTGCTCTGCACGTGCCCCTCCACCTCCACTGTGGTCTCCCCACCACCACCACCACCACCACCACTCTCGTCACCACCTGGCATATTCCTCTTTGTCCCCATGCTGCCCAGCTGACCTTGTATCTTAAATGAAGGCGATGTCTAAAACGTTCACCTAGGTATTTTAAATCCCATGTGGAATGTTCTTAAAATCAGAAAGATTTGCTTACCATGGTAATATTTTCATGTCTCCTCACGTTTTAAATTCACTTACCAGAAAATGGATTGAGGGCTCACTCCGTCCAAGGCACAGTGCTTGGTTTTATCTGAATACTCCTGGATGTGACAGATGTCCCCTGAGGACTGTGCGTGAATGGATGTTTGTAAGAAAGTAAAGCGGAAATAAATCCTGTGTGCCCCTTCTTGTTAGAACAATAAGACGGAATTGTTGTTTCAGGTTAGAAAGAAGTTGTTAGCCTCCAAAGCCACTGTGAGCTTGGCAATGAGTTGTCATTGTGAATGTGTTCAGAACTAATTTTGACAATAGGAAAATTGAGCCTGTAAATTATAGACAAGCAGCCATTCATATGTGGTAGTTTCTGTAGATTATGATGAGCAACAATGTTTTAGCAGTATTTATGTTCCCTTGTTTCCTTTGACCGTAAATGTGGTCCAGTTGGAAGAATTTTCTAGCCGTGTATTTTAACAGCGACAGTTGACTCATTGAGCTGGTCTGATATAAGATCCACAGACTATTGTGGTAAATTTGAATAATGTGTTATGTCGTTTGAGAGATACCAATGATTTCCTTAGTATAGATCTTAAACGCACATTCTAACCATCACTTAGCATAGAATTATTTTTTTATGGCAACTTCTCTGTTTGGGAGGAATTATTATTAATAATAAGAGGAGTCTTGGAAATTGCCTATAAACTAATAATATTCGGTCTCATTAAATTTTGTTTGTTTTGCAATTATTGAGCAAAATACATGAATAAAATCACAATCCTTTAAATACCCTGAGAAACTCCTCGGATTGTAATGTTATAAGTGGATACTCATTCAGTCAACAAGCATTTATTGGGCATCTGGTGAAAGTCTGCACGGTTCTACACGGTGGGAATGAGGCAGAAACGTGGCGTCCGTGTTTCTGTCTGTCCAGGAGCTCATAGTCCCGTGGTGGAGGCAGGCAGTACCAGGACACACAGACACACGCACGTGCTCAGAGATGAAGGCGGGAGCTTGGTAAGAGTCTGGTACCAGTTTCCGTGGACGTGGTTTTTCCACACCACCAAGGGAGTCCCCGACACCAGCTGGTGAGTGGTGGGGGAGTGTCCCAGCAGTGGGCTGACACCAGTGGGCTCACCCTGGGAGGCCCGGTGAGGCGTTCCAGTCTCCTAGGGGCAATTGGCAGTCATGCAGGGAAGTGGCGTGTTTTACACTCTTCTAAGAAGGCTCTGTGAAGAAGGGAGCGTCAAGGCTGGAGGGAGAGCAGAGTAGAGTATCTGGACGTCGAGTAAACAGAATTGTCTGGGGAGGGGGCTAGGGGGTGAGGAGGGAGTGGACATTAATTCCTCTAAAAAGTGCAGAGTCTAAAATCAAGATGATGTGGAGATCGTCACTGAGAGCCTCCAAATTCCACTTAGTCCCAGGTCCTGAGTTAAAAGTCATCGCACATGTTCTTTATTACAGTGGAAGTGAGCGTTTTCAAAGCAGACGCAACTCAGACACTTAGAGCTTGCAGCCTCTTCCATTTGGCCGCCATGAATGAAAAGAAATCGGCTCAGAAGAAGGCATTTAAACTAAACAAGTAATTTCGGCTAAAAGCACAAGGGCAAGCGTGACCTAAACCCGTTCATTTTGCTAAGTTATTTCTTTTTTCTTAATAGGGAGATCAAGTTCCCTTGTAACTGATACAAAATCAGATAACAGACCTGCATTTAAAAAGAATCATAAGATCTTCTGAGAAGTCCTTAATTAGGAAGGTGTTCCCTTCCCCAGTGGTGCACAGTTCAAAGGTACTGAGGCATGCTCGGACCCCCCCTCCCCCCGGCCGGCTGACCTGCCTTTCTTTTCATCTGATTTACAGAGTCACTCCAGGTGACTTGGACATCCGCTTGGCCAGCCTAGCAGCTGCTCAGGAAGCCAGACCTCAGCGGCTGTCCTCGCCTGTAGAAGGTGGGGGGACGGAGAAGAAATTGCGGAAGAGCTCTGTAGAGCAGCCCTGGGGGGGGGAGAGGACAGTTGAACTGCTGTAGCTCCAGACTCCCCACCTCCACTCCTTCGCCATCCCCGCCACTTCATCTGTTACACGTTTGTCTTTACAATAAGATCTTGTTGGAACTTACGGGTACAACAGTTTTGTGGGGTTTTTTTCAAAAGATTTAAATCTATTCTCCCAGGGAGTGGCACACTTGCCCACTGAGGCAGTCCCAGCGCACATAAGTCTGTCATTTTTTTTTTTTTTTTTCCTTTCCTGCACCTTTCCGAAGCTGGAAACGGGGAGAGATAGCCAGACTCTCGCAGGCGCCTGACGAGGATCCACCCGACACGCCCACCAGGGGCGACGCTCTGCCCACCAGGGGGCGATGCTCTGCCCCTCCGGGGCGTCGCCTGGACCAGAGCCACTCTAGGGCCTGGGGCAGAGGCCAAGGAGCCATCCCCAGCGCCCGGGCCATCCCTGCTCCAATGGAGCCCTGGCTGCGGGAGGGGAAGAGAGAGACAGAGAGGAAGGGGGGGAGTGGAGAAGCAAATGGGCGCCTCTCCCATGTGCCCTGGCCGGGAATCGAACCCGGTTCCCCCGCATGCCGGGCCGACGCTCCACCGCTGAGCAAACCGGCCAGGGCCCATAAGTCTGTCATTTTTAAGTCACCGTTAGGAATCGAGCCTCACCGGCCGGTGAGTAAAACATCCACCATCACCGCCCCGAGTTCTGTGGTCTGGCCTTCACCCACCGCGACCCTGACAAACACAAGGATCTCTCCGAGGTCTTCTCTTTATGGTACTTCAGTCCACAGACCCCACAAGCTTGTGGGTTCCCAGTGAGGCCAGTTCCTCGTCCCTGTGTATTTTTATCCCTGCTGACCTCCTGTTCTGGGCTGGAGTATGAGTCTCCATGCTCTTGTCTGGTTTTGGGGGGAAATGTTCTACTCTCCTCGTACCCATCTTGCAGAGAATGGCAGCTCAGCAGAGGTGATTGGAGCCCCAAGGGATGCAGGGGGTGGCACTGAACTGAGCTGGGGTGGGGCGTCCAGGCCTTTGACCCTGGGGTCCTGCTGCTTCCTCTGGTGCTCCTGTTAGGACCCCTCCCCCCATCTGCTGGTTCTCATTCCCAGCCCTGTTGCCTTGGTGTCATCCGTCAAACATTTCTATTCAGTCAGTCAGAACAGGGTTCATGTTCTTTCCCAAAGGGACTCTGGGCTCCCAGCAAACTGGGGGTTGCACTGGGCACAGCTTTAAGCACCTGGCAGGGAGGAGGCTGGCCCACCCTAGTGTGCCCAGACACCTTCAGGGGAAGGTGTACCTTGATGCCACGGGGTGACCTGAGTCTCGGTTCTGGCTAGTCATGGTGGCTTATTATAAGAGAGAGAGAGATCATGCCTAAGAAACGAAAGAGGAGAGGTTATGTAAGTACCCGTGGGAATACACTCAGAAGCTCACAGATCGTCTGCTTTGCTGATAGTTTTCACCCTCTTTCTATAGGGCCTTTCTTCCAGTGAAATTTACAGAGCCCCCAAGTATGAAACGGGGCACCCATGTGTTGGCACAGATGTTCCCGTTCTCTCCCTCTGTTGGGGGCACCACCACCCCCAATCTCTCCTGGAAATTCTAGGAATCCACAGAACGAACTTGAAAATCATGTCACGATGGCAGGAGCGAAGATATGTTTGCAGTGCTGGGGGTGGGAGGTGGGGGTGGGCCCCTCCTTCAGAGCCGCAGTTAGCCCCCAGCTGTGGGGTCTCTGGCCTCCACTGCTCTTGGTAGATGCAAACGGGTGGGAGGCCCCGCCCCTCGTGGGTGTAACCTACCCTTTCCTGCTCCTCCGCCTATTGGCCCGTTCTTTAGGCGGCCTACAGCCGTCATTCTGATTTCACACCTGACTTTGTCACTCCTTAAATTCCCTCCATGGCTCCCCATCCCTCGTGAGCACTCAGGTCTTACCTGACGCTGTGCCTGCATCCTTGCGGGCCTTCTCTACCACTCCCCAGGGACACCTGCTGGCTGGTCCACCCCCCCCTTCATCACGCCCCTTCTCAGCCACCGGCCACACTCCGCCTCCGGCACTGGATTCGGTGTGCAGGTCCCTTATGCTCCAGACACCTCCTCTCACTCCCTGCGTCTCAGCCCCAGCCCCACCTCCCTCTCTGCTCCAGAGCTGGTGTTCAGCCTTCTCTGGGGCACCTCGTGAACTTTGGTCTCTGCTTGTCTTTCTCCTCTGCTTGAATAGAAACTCCTTGAGGGCAGAGATGCGTTGGGGAAGGAGCTTTATGCATGTCCCCAAGTCCCAGCAGATACCTGACCATAAAGGGCACATACCATTTGAATGAATGAATTCTCAAGTTGCCACAGTGCACCTGCGGAGATGTCGATGGCAGTTAATACGTAAATCAGCTCCAAGTTAGTAAAAAACGGAGGCTATTTCTCAAAGTCTCCTTGTTGCAAGCCTTTTATAATGTGTTTATTTAAAAGAGTGCTCAGGTTTGCAAGGCGGGTGTTTGTTGAGGTGCTTCCCCTGTTCTGCGGAACTCTTTCTACCCAAGTGGGCGGGCTGTGGTTGTGTGAACAACACCACCGGACTCGTAATACAGGGGCTAGGTCAGAGTCACGGGAGGGGCGTGTATGTGCGAGGTTGTGCGTGTGACAGATGGCTGGGTCTCCTGATGAGCTGCTCACTTGAAAATTGTCTTTCTGCAGGTGATGTATCACCAATCAGTATGTCTCCCATCAGTCAGTCTCAGTTCATTCCACTCGGGGAAATCCTCTGCTTGGCCATCTCCGCAATGAACTCCGCACGAAAACCTGTCACCCAAGAAGCCCTGATGGAGCACCTGACCACGTGTTTCCCAGGTAACAGGAGAAGCATGTTGCACTTTCCAGACGGATGTGCGCCCTAGCTGTGCCGGAACTGCGAATGGACAGTTCCTCTCCTGTTTAAAAAAAAAAACAACAAAAAAACAATCTTTGCCAAAACTGACCAGAAACTTTTCTTTAGTTTTGTAATTAAACATAAAGGCACCCATGTAACTTCAAAAATAATTTGCCTTCTTCAGCTGTAATGTATTTTTTAATGGGCACTGAGAAAAAGGAAATTCAATAGGGATCCGTGAGGAATTCGGGCGGAAAGCACCGAGATTCCGTTCTACCTCTGCAACACAACTTTCGTTAAATACACCAGCATCGTGATTCACGCAAAGCGAGTCAGAAGCAACTGAAACTTTAATCCTAAGGGATTCGACTACAGAGAGCGTGATGGAAAAATAAGCATACCTTGCACGCTTAGGTCACGGCCCGATGAGTTTTAAGAATATGATAATTGGTAAGTTAGTTAAGAGCTCATCGTAAAAGAAAAAATAAAGTGTTTTCTCTTAGCTATTATAAAAAGAAGACAGTAGCCCAGCTGCTGCGTGAACGGCATTCGATGCCTCTGGTGCTGGGAGCAGAGTGGGGGTGGTGATGAGCTTGAAGCCCGCGTGCCCAGTCTGGAGAGACGCAGCCCACGCACGGCTCAGCTGCAGGGTGCTATTCTCTTTCCCCCCAAAGCGGAGGGCCTTGCCAGACTTGCCAAATCTTCTCATTTTTCAAGAGAATCTGGAAATTCAATTTTAGGGGGCACCTCTAGATTGCCCTCCATATTGGCAGTTGTGTGCCGTGTACATTTTAATACGTGGATGCCAGTGACACACAGGTCAGATAAAAACACATGATTGGGCCGCCAGTTTCCCAGCTTGGTTTGGAGGCAACCTATACCTAGGTTGACATAGAGCTTACACGACACACAAACGCCCCCCCTCCCCCACCTTTTCGTTCAACCGAGAAGAGACATTAGTTGGCTGAATCAGTTTCCGTTTGCTACAAACAATCTTAGAACATGAGAGCCAGGCAACGGTAAACATTTACTTAGCTCCTGCGTCTGTGGCTTCTCCAGCACTCAGCTGATTCAGGCAGGTCCTAGCCAGCTGGCCCTGCTCCACCTGTGCCCCATCATCTCTGGAAAAGGGGGCAAGCAGAGTCTTACTCTGTGCATCGAGAGCCTGCCCGGTTGTGCCAGGGCTCTTCCACCTTTTGGTCTTGCCACGCCCACTAACATTTCATTGGCCAAACTCAAAGTCAGGGGTGGGGGGAACGCACCCGGTCCTGGGGAGAAGGCAGACAGACTGTTTCTGAGTAAGTAGTAATTTACCATATCGAGCCCCCCCCCCCACTCTAGTGATTTTTCCTTCTTTCAGTTTTCCAGTTAATATGTGTGAAAGTACTGTCTAAAAACTCTGACAGGAACCCACTCTTGCAACTTATAAACTAACTTACGTTTCATAGCATATCATGATCTCTGAATGTTCTTCACTGTCGGATTATTTGTCTTTCTTTATTAACTTCCAGGCAAACCCATTTCCTTTTGGTAGTCAGGTAAGAGAGGGGTCTGCTTGGATGGAAAACTTATCTTTGTCCTCGAAGCTCTAAAAATCCAAATTCCAGTGAACTTTCAGAGTGGAATCTGTAATTGATAGGACATGCAAATGTTAAAAAATATACATCACAACCCTGTCCCTTTCAGGTGACCCCTACAGATTTCTAGTGGAACCAATTGAAAATAGCAGTCACTAAACTAGGACTTGCAAAATAAAATGATCATCATCCATATCACTGACTTTCAGTCGAAGCTTTTGAAAATGCATGGGTAGAAGCAGGAAAAATAGTTTTAACAGGGAATATTCCTAGTTTTTTCTTTATTCAAATAAAACAGTATTTGATTCATATACTTGTAAATTCAAGACATAAAAACTTTAAATAGAAATTCTCTGTGGAAATTCTTTCTTATTCTTTCATTTGGGAATAGAGAGCTTGTTCTTAATGGTAAGGAATGATTACATTGTCGTCATGATTCTCTAATTTTGTAAGGGTTCTAAGACCATCACTTGGAAGGCCTACAATCAGCAAATTCTAGAATACAGTTAAATTTTTGTTTTACAGTAATAGCTATTTTTTATAGATTAATATAGCAGCATAGTACACTCAATCATAAATTTGAAAATCCTTTTTCTCTTTTAACACCGATTGAATATATGCTCTCCTGTAAGATGCAGTCAGTTTTAGATGTGGGCGTGTCACCAGGATTGCTGTGCTGCACAACTGCAGGGGGCGCCAGTCCTGAGGCCGCAGTGGAAGCAGTGTCTCCTCTCAGGCACGGAGCTCTGTGGGAATTGTGACCCCGGAAGTTGTTCACCAGAAAGGCCTGGTTGTCAGGAGGGCTCAACAGCAGCTTTTTTGAATTGCTGTTTTTGTTTTATGCTGTGTGTTTTGTTTTATGCCAGATCTCAAGAATTGCACAGATCTGGTTTGGGTTATATTACTATTTCAATTCAGAAACTCGCATAAAATTTGAGGAAAAAAAAACCCCACAAAAATTCATTCCTGCCTGCCTTGCAATCATTTGCATAAAAACGTGTGTGTGTGTGTGTGTGTGTGTGTGTGTGTTTCTCAAGAGTTGAGCCCAGACGAAAAGAAAAGCCTGCAGTCAGAAATTAAGCAGTTATATTAAATGATGCATTCTTCATGGGCATTGCTAGCTTTTCCACCTTGGTCCCTAAGGATGCCTTCTGAAGATGGCAACACAACGGGGTGTGCGTTACCTCATAGTTACGGCCTCTGTGTCCCCTTGAGAACTCCAGGCTGTTAGAGTGCGTCCCAGGCTCACCTTCCTAGTTTTGGAAGGATTGGGCCAGCCTGAACTTCTCAGCTTACTGAGCTGTTCTAAGTTGTATCCAATGTACTTTGAAGGTGATTTAGATCTCCCTGGGCCCTGACCCAAAGCTGAGACTACAGATAGCGAATATGTATGGAGAACTCACTGTGTCAGGCACTGTTGTGCATACGTTCAACTCACAAACAACCCTATGCCGGTAGGTGCTATTATGATCCACATTTTGATGATAGTAAGTAGAGGCTCAGAGAGGTTAAATAAGTTGCCTGGGGCGATAACCAGCTATAGTGGTTTTCTAGAGCAGCCGTAACATAGTGCAGGTGGTTTAAACTACAGAGACATATTATATTGTCGTACAGTTCTGGAGGCTAGAAGTCCAAAACTGAGGTGTTAGTGGAGTTGCTTGGTTGTGCCTGGAGGCTGTGAGGGATGCACTTGTTCCAGGACTGTCTGCTGGGCCAGGAGCTGGCTGTCTTCTCCCAGAGCCTCTCCTCATGGTCTTCTCTCTATGCCAGGGGTCCCCAAACTTTTTACACAGGGGGCCAGTTCACTGTCCCTCAGACCGTTGGAGGGCCGGACTATAAAAAAAACTATGAACAAATCCCTATGCACACTGCACATATCTTATTTTAAAGTAAAAAAACAAAACGGGAACAAATACAATATTTAAAATAAAAAACAAGTAAATTTAAATCAAGAAACTGACCAGTATTTCAATGGGAACTATGGGCCTGCTTTTGGCTAATGAGATGGTTAATGTGCTCCTTTCATTGACCACCAATGAAAGAGGTGCCCCTTCTGGAAGTGCAGCGGGGGCCGGATAAATGGCCTCAGGGGGCCGCATGTGTCCCGCGGGTCATAGTTTGGGGACCCCTGCTCTATGCCTTTCTCTATGTTCACATTTCCCCTCACATGGTGGCACCGGTCATATCGGATTAGGGCCCGCCTAATGACCTCATTTTAACTTGATTATCTCTATAAAGAACTTATCTCCAAGTAAGGTCCCATTCTGAAGGTTAGGACATCAGCATATGAATGGCAGAGGGTGGGGGTGTGATTCAACCCATAACATTGATTAACAGTGATGGGTTTCCGCCCACAGTCTGGCCCTGGAGCCCAAGCCTTCGGTCTCCACCGGAATTGTCATTTTTGTGGGTCAGACGTGGTTGAATTTTGGCAGCTTAAGTCAACCTGACCTGTTCCCAAATTACTGTCAAGCAACTCATGACATTTTGGTCAGCGACAGACCATCCATAGGATGGCGTTCCCGTAAGATTATAATGAAGCTGAATTTCCTGTAAGAAATGGATGATGGGAAGAGTAGGGTGTGTGTTTCAGGAGGAATTCTTTTTCTCTGACGGGATCAGTGCCTGTGGGGCTTGGCAGCAGGCTCCCTGTCACTCCAGCCCCTCAGCTCTGAGGGCACGGGTTATTACACCCAGGTCAGTCACCCGCTGACCTGTTCCGGCACAGGACAGCCCATCCCCCCCCCCCCCCCAAGCACTGCACACAGGTCACGACACCCTCCCAGACCTAGCCTGACGGTCTTCAGAGAACATTGCTGTACATTCTGTGTTGAGGACCTGAGGTTCTGCGTAAAGGACGCAGGTTCACGGGAGCGACCTTACCTAGTGACATTCCACTGCCACTCTATGGAAGTTTTCCTGTGGGGGGGGTAGCTTTCCTGTGGGGCCAGCCTGTCCCTGGACTTTAGAAGTATTTTCAGGCAGTGGTGATATAAAGCATAGGTAAGTTTTCTTTCCTCCGTCAGTTCCGTGCCAGAGAGCCTTTTCTGTCAGATAGGGCTGATGGGAGCAAAAGCAAATTTCCAAAGTCAAAATACTGAGTACTCAGTTCTACACCATCTTCGTGTTAAACGCCCCCCACACCCCTTTTTTATGAGTAGCACAGAGTTCCTTGCTCTGACCCCTGCTTCAACATGCAGCAGCCACGCCGCACAGCCATCCCCTCTGGCCCTTTCTCTCTCCATCGTGCTTTCCTCTTGCTGCTGACCCGCAGGCCCCTTCCCCTCCCCCCTGAGCGCCACTCTGTGTGAGCCACGCCCCAGCCAGCTTCTCCCTGGTCCGCCCAGTCAGTCCTGCCCCCAGCCCTGTCCACGGAGCAGCGCTGATGGCTTCCAGGCTCTGATTCTGACCCGCTTGGAAGGAAGTGGGGGGGGGGGGAGGCTGGCGGGGCGGTGTAATAACATCCACAGTGGGGCGCAGCAACGCCCTGGGCCCCTGGTCGGCAAACTGTGGCTCGGGAGCCACATGCAGCTCTTTGGCCCCTTGAGTGTGGCTCTTCCACAGAAGACCACGTGCGGGCACTACCTCGATAAGGAATGTCCCTACCTATATAGTTTAAGTTTAAAAAATTTGGCTCTCAAAAGAAATTTCAATCGTTGTACTGTTGATATTTGGCTCTGTTGACTATGAGTTTGCTGACCACTGTCCTAGGCCCTCACACTCACTCACCACTGACTCACCCAGAGCAACGTCGAGTCCTGTAAGCTCCATTCAAGGTAAGTGTAGGCAGATGGACCATTTTTAATTTATTTTAATAATTTTTTTTTATTTTTCAATTACAGTTGACATACAATATATACTAGTTTCAGGTGTGTAACCCAGTGATTGGACATTATATAACTAAGTGATCAGCTCAATAAATGTAGTACCCATCTGACACCCTACATGGTTATTACTATATTATCGGCTGTATTCCTATGCTGAACTTTACATCCCGTGACTATTCTGCAACTACTAATTTGCACTTCTTAACCCCTTCATTTTTTTCTATCCATTCCCCCCAACCTCCTCCCTCTTTTACCTAATCCTCCAAACCCCTCCCCATTTTTTTTTATTTTTATAAATAAATTTTTAGTAATTTTAATGGGGTCACATCAATAAATCAGGGTACATATATTTAAAGAAAACATGTCCAGGTTATCTTGTCATTCAATTATGTTGCATACCCATCACCCAAAGTCAGATTGTCCTCCGTCACCTTCTATCTAGTTTTCTTTATTTTTATATTTTTTATACCATATTTTTACTGTACCTTCTCTATGTTTTGGGGGATTTTTTTGGAGTTTTTTGTTGTTGTTTTTTACAGGGACAGAGAGAGAGAGAGAGGGATAGATAGGGACAGACAGGAACGGAGAGAGATGAGAAGCATCAATCATCAGTTTTTCATTGCTGTTGCAACACCTTAATTGTTCATTGATTGCCTTCTCATATGTGCCTTGACCGTGGGCCTTCAGCAGACCGAGTGACCCCTTGCTCTAGCCAGTGACCTTGGGTCCAAGCTGGTGAGCTTTTTGCTCAAACCAGATGAGCCCGCACTCAAGCTGACGACCTTGGGGTCTCAAACCTGGTCCTCCGCATGCATCCCAGTCCGACGCTCTATCCACTGCACCTGCCGCCTGGTCAGGCCCTTCTCTATGTTTAGATAGACAAAGATTTAGCAGTGTGACAGTTACAGTATTCAGTACAGTAACATGTTGTACAGGTTGGTATCCTGGGAGCAATAAGCTAGACCATACAGCTGGGGTGTGTAGTAGGCTGTGCCATCTAAGTTTGTGTAAGTGCAGGCAGCGATGTTCTCATGATGACGAAAACGCCTAACATTACATTTCTCAGCCTGTATTCCTATAGTGCAGTGATGCGTGACTATATATCATTCAGGTCCATCTTATAATATCGTCACCCGTCATGTGCCTGGCCACGAGGAATAAAGAACACTCAGGAAATAAAGTAAATACACTACAGCCTGGAGAATTTATACTTTCTTAAGTATGCGTACTCTTAATTCTGTGTCTTAAGGTAGACGGGGCATGAACATGCCCACGAAACCCTTTGAAAACGGTTTTGGTTCCTGTACAAAAGAGTATCTGATTTCCCTGGGAAATTTCTAACCTGGCATGAGTGTATTTCTTAGGGCTTTCTGGTTATGAGTTGGGAAAATCACCTTCTTCCTGCAACTTATGCCAAGAAGAGGAAGGATCTGACCTGAAATCCACCAGGGCTATAATCACATTCATAATTGAAGGTGATGATTTCAAAATTGGAGAGTGCTACATCATAAACAATGGTCAAGTCCCGTTGCCCTTTTATCTAATTTATAAAATTCAGTTCGTTAAGTAAACTAAATCTTTAAAAAATGTTTAGAACAGTTCCAAGTAGATGTGGTAGCCTCTATATATTTTAGATTTGTTTTTCAATACCAAGATGGCTACTTAACCCTATTTCCCTAGATGATTTTATTGAAAAAGTCTTCTTTAAAAAAAAAAAGAAAAAGTCTTCTTTGTTCATTTGTATCGTATCATGTAAAACATTTTTTATTTCTTCCCTCATTTAAAAATATTCTGTCTTTAATGATTCAGTTCAGTAAAGGTTTGTAGCAACAGTAACAACCTAACTTCATCTAACTTCCCTCTCTCTCTTCCCAGCTCTCATATTCTCCCATTCTGTCGATGGTAACATACTCCCAAGAGTCACCGGAGAAAACTAGAATTCCCACTAAAACTTAATGAACACCTTCAAATGCTGTTTACTTGATATGTGACAATACTTTTCGAAGCTTGGCCAAATGAACAAGATTTTGTCTTAGTTCAGGCTGCTGTAACGAAATACCGTAGGTGGGGTATCTTCAATGACAGACACTTAAATTTGTCACAGTTCTGGAGGCTGGGAGGTCCGTCCAAGATCAAGGCGCCCGCCCATTGGAGGTCTCGCGAGGAACCTCTTCCTGGTTGGTAGACAGCCGTGTCCTCACATTACACAGAGAGGGCTCTGTCCCTTCTTCTTATAATGTCACATCACGGGGGCTCCACCCTCATGATCCCGTCTACACCTAAGGTCCCACCTCCTCATGGCATCGTAGTAAGGACTGGGGCAAGACTACATGGGTCTTGGTTGGTGGGAGGGGGACACAAACGTCCAGTGCGCAGCGGACGCTGAGAAACGAGGGTGGGACGTGTTCTTTCTTTGTCCTCACGGGCGTGTTCTCTCGGTTCCAGGTGTCCCCACCCCCAGCCAAGAGATCCTGCGGCACACGCTGAACACGCTGGTGCGGGAGAGGAAGATCTACCCGACCCCGGACGGCTATTTCATCGTGACCCCCCAGACGTACTTCATAACGCCTTCCCTCATAAGAACTAACAGCAAATGGTACCATTTGGATGAGCGGATACCTGACCGGTCTCAGTGTACCTCCCCGCAGCCCGGCACCATAACGCCCTCCGCCTCGGGCTGCGTCAGGGAGAGGACCTTGCCCCGGAACCACTGCGACTCTTGCCACTGCTGCAGGGAAGACGCGCACAGCATGCACGCCTCCACCCTGCAGAGGAAGCCCGCCAAGGACTGCAAAGACCCCTACTGCCCCCCGTCCCTCTGCCAGGTGCCGCCCACCGAAAAGAGCAAAAGTACCGTCAACTTTTCTTACAAGACAGAAACTCTCTCGAAACCGACGAAGGACGGCGAGAAGCAGTCCAAGAAGTTTGGGCTCAAGCTGTTCCGGCTCAGTTTCAAAAAGGACAAGACCAAGCAGCTCGCCAACTTCTCTGCCCAGTTCCCCCCCGAGGAGTGGCCCCTGCGGGACGAGGACACGCCCACGACCATCCCGCGGGAGGTGGAGATGGAGATCATCCGGCGGATCAACCCGGACCTGACCGTGGAGAACGTCATGCGGCACACGGCGCTCATGAAGAAGCTCGAGGAGGAGAAGGCGCATCGGAGCAAAGCGGGGTCCTCTGCCCACCACAGCGGGAGGAGTAAAAAGAGCAGGACGCATCGGAAGTCCCACGGGAAGTCTCGGTCCCACAGCAAGACGCGCGTCTCCAAGGGAGACCCGTCCGACGGTTCGCACCTGGAAGTCCCGGGTGACAGGGAGTATGACTTTTGCGACCCTCTGACGAGGGCCCCCAGGGAGGGCTGCTTCATCATCGAGCACAAAGGGGAGAACTTCATTATGCACAGCAACGCCAGCGTGCTCGAGCCCCATTTCCCCATGACGCCGGAGTGGGATGTGTCCGGGGAGCTGGCCAAAAGGAGAACTGAGATGCCTTTTCCTGAACCTTCCCGGGGGAGCTCCCACTCAAAAGTGCACCGAAGCCACAGCCATACCCAGGACCGACGGTCCAGGAACGAGAGGTCCAACAAAGCCAAGGAGAGATCCAGGTCCATGGACAACTCCAAAGGCCCGCTGGGCGCGTCCTCTCTGGGGACGCCTGATGACCTGGCCGAAGGCTGCAGCCAGGACGACCAGACTCCCATCCAGTCCTACATCGACGACAGCACGCTAAGGCCCGCACAGGCTGCCGGTCATCCAAGGGCTCACATTTTGTCCACGAGCTATAAAGAGGTGTGCATTCCAGAAATAGTCGGTGGCGGCAAGGAACCTTCCAGTGCTTGTGGCCTCTTGGAGCCCGGCAAACCGCCCGAGAGTGTGCCGTCCTACGGCGAACTCAACTCTTGTCCGACGAAAGCAGCTGCCGATGACTATTTCCAGTGCAATACCTCCGGCGAGACGGTGCTCACGGCGCCATCGCCTCTGGGAAAGAACAAAGAGGACCATGACACTCTGACCCTGGCAGAAGGGGTGAAGAAACTGCCTCTGTCCGACAGGCAGACCCCGCTTTCCTCCAGGGAGCCTGTAGGGCACAAGGAGGAGTCGCCAAAGGGGCCAGGCGGGGGCCCGGCTGCTTCCGGCTCCTCGGCCGACGGGGTTGCCAATGGACGCCTCATCCAGCATCACAGCGCTGAGCCCAGCAGCCTGGACAAGAGGAAAGAGATCTTCAGCAAAGACACACTGTTCAAACCTCTTCACAGCACCTTGTCTGTAAACAGCTATCACAAATCCAGCCTGTCCCTCCTCAAATCTCACCCGAAGACACCTGTGGACATACTGCCCGGCCGTTGTGAGAAGCTGGAGCCGTCCCTAGGGACCTCGGCGGCACAAGTCCTGCCGGCCCTCCAGCGTCAGCAGGAGTCCGGGGGGAACCAGGAAGCCTCGTTTGACTATTACAACGTCTCTGATGATGACGACTCGGAGGAAGGGGCAAACAAAAACACCGAGGAGGAGAAAAACAGAGATGACGTCGGCACCATGCAGTGGCTCCTCGAGAGGGAGAAGGAAAGAGACTTGCAGAGGAAGTTTGAGAAGAACCTCACCCTCCTGACCCCCAAAGAAACCGACAGCAGCAGCCACCAGAGGACCACCCACTCGGCACGCCTGGACAGCATGGACAGCAGCAGCATCACTGTGGACAGTGGATTCAACTCCCCACGGTAGGGAGAGGCGGCGCTGCACACACATACACCTGCCAGGGCCTGGGGCTTTTATGCAAATAACTTGAAACGCTTCCGGTTTCACGGTCTCAGTTCTGTGAATGAGGGTTAAGCGTTGTGGGAGTTATTATTGTTAACAACCTGTTTCTGACTTCTTTTTCAGGACTTGAAACAAATGTTTCTGCAGCTGTAGAGATCACCAATCTGGACTGGTGGGTTATTGGCTCCTTTCCTCAAACTTGCATCAGTCCAATCTAACTAAGACGAACATTTCCCAGGATTTTTTTTTCTTCTATGTTTATATATGCCACCGTGCTGATAAAGAAAAGGATTGTTTTGTTTTAAGTCCTTCAGAAGTTGAGCAGAAGGAGTTGTTAGTTGGGGATGGGGTGGGGTAGAGAAAAACTTGATTGACTCAGGACAGCGGCCCCTGTAATGAGGACATACAGTTGACTCCTGAACAACATGGGTTTGAACTGTGCAGGTCAAGTTAGGGCAGATTTTTTTTCCGACAAATACTGTGAATGTATTTTCCTTACGATTTTCTTAATAACATTTGATGTCCTCTAGCTGAGATAATGGTAAGAATACAGTATACTACATATAACATGCAAGTAAGTGTTACTTGACTGTTTATGTTATCAATAATGAATGTTTCCGTTCACCAGTAGGCTATTAATAGTTAAGTTTTGGGGGGAGTCAAAGATTATGTGCAGATTTTTAACTGTGCAGGGGAGGTGGGTCAACATTCCTAAACCCATGTTCTTCAGGGATCAACTATAAAAGCCGATCTCAACACCTTACCAGTGGATATAGAAGCTTGTTTCCATTTAACCCCTACTTTCTGTGTGGCCCGCCCCTGTGCTCATACACTCACGTGTCTACAGAGAAGTGGGCCTTATTCCTCCCACAGAAAGATTGGAGGACTCTGTTCTGTTAGGTCAAAGCCTGTGCCCACACTGTTCTTTCTCATCCTGCCAAACTCATACAACCTAATCAGAGTCTCCTCTACTCGTAGTTCCCTCTTTTTGGTCATTCAGCGAAGGGTTGACAAGAGTTGAGAGTGTGTGAGCACGATGGCCGCGTTCTGCACACTGAAGTGGTTCAGGGGTCGAGAAAGCAAAAGAGAATCTATGCAGCTTCCCTTTTTTGTTTTTTCCTCCTTGACTCTTCCTTCTTTCTCCTCAAAGAGCAGCTCGGGACCTCATTCTCCTCCTATATTCTACTCCAGATTGGTGACTCTGAGATGCAGAAATACATACGATGGAGAGACTCACATTTCTCCTTAGCTGTGATTCCCAAGATTTCACCATATTGATAATTTTAACAAGTATCCAGATGGGATGATGTGCTTTCTATACTTGTTTTAATTATTAAGAATTATAATTAGTTCTGCTGTGATCATTTCACTGTATCTATAGATAATTTGAGGACAGAGCACTGCAAAATTAGAATTGGGAATCGTTAATCTGTCACATATCAGGTCTCTGTTATTTCTTAAAGGGCTAGTTCTTTATTATGATGATGATGATGATGACCATGTCACCTTTTTTTCAAGTTAACATGTATGGATGTCCAATATCTAAACTGACCACAGAGCTGACCCTCCGGTTAAAGTGGGTGAGAGACCTGGGGTCGCAGATCTCTGCTGCCCGTCCCTGGAGGATCCCTAACAGACTTCAAGGAGCATGGCACTCAGTCTGAAAACTACTGGCCTATTAAGTGACTTTTCTAAGAAATAACTCTTGCTAAGCGTTTTCCAGATCACATCTTATTTACCAGTCATCTTGTATATCCTTTTCTTTCTGTTTCTTCTACTGTTCTTTTTTCTCCTCTTGAATTCCTAACAGTAGATACCATATAAGCAGAACAGAAGGTCTGTAATCGATGGTAGAAGTTCACAACCAGCATTTACAGAGAAAGGTGTGGTTTATTTGCCTGGACCTTATGTCCTACTGTTTCTTATTACGGTATATGGACTCTGCCCACTTAATGCTTTTCTTACAGCAGTTTCCAACGCTTTGCATTGCCTCTCGTCCCCTGGGCCTCCGCTGAGGGGAAGCTTTAGTGCTGCAGAGATAGTTGCTACGGAGACCTGGAGCGTAGCTTGATGGTTCTAACTCGGGAACCTACCACCGCATAACATGGCAAGTTTTTTCTGTGTTTGGGGTCAAAGGAACAGACATAGTCATGGAATAGTTGAACCAGTCTCTCCACAGAATACGTTTTATCTCTAATTTTGGGTGCAGAATACAGAATTTTTGAAGGGATGTATTTTTTGAAAATAAGCTTATTTGCATTTCTTTAAGTGCTTTGTCATGGAAGAAGGTAAAGGTTGTCGTGAGGAGACAGCCTTCACAAATTGGCTACGTGTCTGTCCACTGTTAGGTAGAATTTCCTCTAGAAGAATATGTAGCTCATTCATAAATTTCATTCAGTTAGAGAATCCACATAACAATTCCTTGTTGTATCCCTTTCATATTTAGTATCCATTGGTTAGAAGCTGGATGACAAGCTGATTATCCACGCCTATTTTTAAACAGTATTTTCTGTCCACCTCAGTAAATTCACTAAGCTGCCTTTCTAATTAATGCACGAGGGTAGCCTGCAAGGGAGATTTCTATCTGAGTTATAGGGAATTCTACTCGCTAGCATGAGGAGTATTTCAGCCAGATAGCATCATCATACTGACACCTCCCCACGGTTGTGAGCCACAGAAATCTTAAGTGGGCCGATTTATTTGAATCTTTCAGTGAGTCACTGAGTAACTAAGATTCAACTAAAAAAAATAATAATAATTAAAAAAAAAACAACAAATAAGTAAAGACCAGAAATAGTGTTCACCATGCTCTCAGTTTTCAGTGCTAGCCCAAGAGTCATGTTCAGCCGCAGTTTCCAAAGTTCTCCGGTCCCTTTTGTTGGGAACTGAAAGGGGGCTGAGAAGGAAATAAAGGTAGAAAGTTAAGCTATGCAATAGATCTAATACAGAGAATTAAATTTTTTGACACGAGAAGCCTGCTATTCCAAATCTGAGGCCAAAACCTGGTGGATAAACATCATATGAAAATCAGAGGGACCAGAGCCTGCCAGGGATGCGCCCGCCTAACGTCCTCTGGGACGTGAGCCGCGGAAGCCTGGGGCCGCGTGGAGCGCCTCCCAGGGCAGCGGAAGCCTGGGGCTGCGTGGAGCGCCTCCCGGGGCCGCGGAAGCCTGGGGCCGCGTGGAGCGCCTCCCGGGGCCGCGGAAGCCTGGGGCCGCGTGGAGCGCCTCCCGGGGCAGCGGAAGCCTGGGGCCGCGTGGAGCGCCTCCCGGGGCAGCGGAAGCCTGGGGCTGCGTGGAGCGCCTCCCGGGGCTGTGTGGAGCGCCTCCCGGGGCCGCGTGCGGCTCCTGCGGCAGGAGGACCCACCACAGAGCTGCTGGGCTTAGGTCCTCGCCCAGAACATCCCGAAATCTTACTTTTCCGGTGGCACTCCTTTTGCTCTCTTATTTAAAAAGTACGACTGTTTAACTTTGAGGGAGATCGTTACTGCTAATGCTCCATCTCCATTAGCTTCTTCCTCACCGCGTTCAGAGCCCTCGGTATGAATGTCACACCCTCGTCCTCACTGTTGCAGCGAGAGTGAAATATACTGCTCACAAAAATGAAGGGATATTCCAAGATGAATATGAAGTGATAAAAAAAGGCAGCCTTTGATTTTTTATTTTTGTATTTTTGTATTTTTCCGAAGTTAGAAGTGGGGAGGCAGTCAGACTCCCGCATGCGAACCGACCGGGATCCACCCGGCATGCCCACCAGGGGGCGATGCTCTGCCCATCAGGGGCGTTGCTTTGTAGCCGCTGGAGCCATTCTACCACCTGAGGGGGAGGCCACAAAGCTGCCCTCAGCACCCAGGCCAACTTTGCTCCAGTGGAGCCTTGGCTGCGGGAGGGGAAGAGAGAGACAGAAAGAAAGGAGAAAGGGAGGGGTGGAGAAGCAGATGGGCACTTCTCCTGTCTGCCCTGACTGGGAATCAAACCCCGGACTTCCACACGCTGGACCCATGCTCTACCGCTGAGCCAACTGGCCAGAGCCTGATTTTTTTTTTTTTTATTAAGCAAGAACATCAGAAAAGCAAACAAGTCAGACAAAGTAAGTTGTTCAATTATGCAAATGAGATGCAAAACCAACATTTATTTCATTGGGGAAAATGCATCAGACAAAAGGCTGAAAGTACTGGCGTATCTGCACGTTCCCTGATTCCCTCATTTTTGTGAGCAGTGTAGTCCTTTGGAGAAACTGGAGCTCTGTGTATTCATGACGAGAAACATGCTGGCCACGGCAGAGACGCATCTCAGAGCAGGGGCAGCCACCAGCTGCGACGCTCTGCCGCGGTGGTGGGCGTTGGCAGTGCCTGGGCGACAGCAGGTCCCGGCTAAGCCCCTGCTTTAAAAGCTGGCTTTAAAAAAAGCAGTTTCTTTGAACCTTTAAATGCACCTTCCCATAGCAGAGATGTGATCAGGAATGTCTAGAGTCACAAACCAACCTCCAATAGTAACTTTGTCAGTTACGCACCGGTTATAGAACAGAAATAGTAACTGACGTTTGTCTAGCTTTGCCATGCACACGGTCTTCACTCACGCGTGTTTATTCTCCGTGGTCACTCTCTGAGTAGGTAACTCATGTAAATGAGGAAGGTAAACACCAGGTTGGGGGGAAATATTATCATGATTAAGAATGAAACTGAAGGAGCATGTCACGAAATCTCTGAGGCCCACCTGTTGATTGCCTTCCTTCACCTGACCAACGCCTCAGTTGCGAGCCTCCGATGAGTTTTCTTAGGGAAGGGGTCAGGCAGGTAAGTAGGTAAGTCCAGCTTTACCATAGACATAGTGGAAGAACTTGCCTTATTTCTATAGGTGCATTGACCTTCTGGAGGTAACCCACTGCAGTCAAGAAATGTCCAGTTGTCTTTTTGGTACTTGGTGGACACGTTTTCTTTTGAACAATTAACTCTTGACTCTTTGATGAGGAGCAGACTCAAGGCCACAAGGGGTTAGGATGAAATAACCAGTCAGTAACGGCGGCCAAGGTCTAGGGCTCAGACAAAATTGCCATCAGTATTGCTTGGAAATAAGATGATGTCCACGATAGTACTCTGGCCTGTAGACTAGCTTAAGCAGGCTTAAATCAGTTATGGGAACCAGCGCTCATCAAATATAGTACTTTACAAATTTGAACCTATCCAGTAGGATAGATGTTTCGAGCATTGTTATGGGTTTTTTAGCCTCTTTGTAAGCTGGTAAGTTTCTTATTACCATTTTTGAAGACCCTGAACATGAAATCCATTGAGGTCCCATCAATCAGGCCAGCTAATCTTAATTCTGCGGTTGCCCTACACATGTGAAATCTTAAATGTTCTAAATCTCTTGGATCAATAAAAATAGATTCCAGGAGCCATAAAATAGATTCCCGTACCTTGAGAAAAATTAAGAGAAATCAAAATAACTAAAGTCTTTATTCATCACCTCTACCTATAAGAATCCTTTAAAATATAAAATATTCTTCCCAGAGTGTGAAGTGGGGCAAGGTGTGAATAAATAAGTGTAAACTTCACGAGTGAGTCGGTAACATCTAAGAGTCCTCATCTGAAAATAGTATGTATTTTCACAAGAGTGTTAAAATTTTGAAACAGAGGGTATGAAGGGGTTTAAAAAGAATTTTGTTTCCATCAGTGTGGCAAATAAGCCAATGGGATGCTTGAAGTCCGCCCAAGTCAAAACCTGCTAATCAAGAATGAAAGCAGAACCATGAGGGTGCAGTTATTGAGTTTATTAAGTTGCATTTACATCAATGAATTTCCAGCCTGAAATGAAATCATTACATATGCCTATTTATGAATATTTTTAAACACTGGTGCAATAGCTAGAGATCCCATCAAATTTTGACGTAATTCCCCTGAATGTGAGAGGCGGGGGAGGCCGCCAAGAGCGCACCCGCAGTGCAGGGTGCCGCTGGTTGTACCTGCGGGACGAGCGTTGTACACAGTCGGCCGGCGATGGTCTGTAGATGACAGTGGGAACCCACAGAGGAAACCCAGTCACTGCAGCCTGTGGCCTTCCTCTGGGACTCATTATATAATCATTTATGTTCGAAACAAAACAAAACCTCTTTACTCTTTTAGCACTCGGGAGAGCCTGGCTTCCAACACGTCAAGCATTGTGGAAAGTAACCGTCGTCAGAACCCTACCTTGAGCCCGGCCCACGGCGGAGCTGGCCCGGCCTTCAACTTCCGAGCCAGTACGGACCCCCCAACCAGCGAAGCGGAGAAATTACAGAAACCTTCCAACTGCTTGCAGGCTTCTGTGACGAGTGTGTGATCGGCGCTCCGCCTCAGATCTCCCGCCTCGTCCGACGCGGCCAAGTTTACGACTCTGGGACTGATGTTTACATCTTCGGAAAGACAAGCATCTCAACCACAGTTTTTGTGTTTACTTAAACTGTGCTGCTAAGTAGGCTAGAGCAAAACACAAAAAGTCTTTCTTTCAGAGGATTGCTTTTCACATGGATGGCTCTGTAGCAACAAGAGAATAGCGGTAGGGGTGATATGTACACTTTTGCTTCACTAATTGTAACTGAGCACACATAGGGAAGTCTAGACACTGTAAGTGTAATATGCATTTTCCACGTCATGCAGTTGCCAATTCCATTTTTTTAAATGCCACAGGTGCGTGTTGCTCCCAGTCTGTGGGCGGATGGTGCCTCAGAACTGATTCTTGACACTTCCAAAAAAAAAAAAAAAACCAAAACAACTAAGCCACCACAAAAATGTCAAATGCAGGGGGCCCACCGTGAGGGAAATCAATGCCAAACAGCCGAGAAGGGACCCACCCCAGCCTTTGTGTGTGCGCCCCGACATTTCTCACTGTGAGTTTTTCGTGGGGCGGCTCTTTTCAGGAGCCCGTGGAAGTACGTCGGGATGGGGTCGCGGTTGACATGCTGGCAGAGTTTTTGTTTTCAGGATTTCGTTTTTCAGTGTAACAGATGCTTGTCTGCGTTTTAACCTTCCATGATCACACACACACACACACACACACACACACACAACAGGAATATAGGCCTTTGAATCTGAAGTGGGTGAAAAAGGAAGGTGGTCTCCAGCCAGGCTGGGACACAGCCCTTGGTGACAGAAGAAGGGAGTGTAGACTTTCAAAAGGTGTCAGTCAAGGACGGAAGGAAGATCCGTGGCTCTTTGGGAGACTTATGAGGATCCCAGCTTCCTAGAATAGAGACGATAATTAGTTTGTTTAAAAGCAAAATGTTCTTTGTGATACAAATGAAGAGTATGGCCCGGGGATGTTATTCTTTCTAATGGAAGGACATAAATCTATTTTATGTAGTTTTAAATAGAATGCCTAAATTAGGCTGTGGGAGATAATTTTTAGTGGTTATAGGAAAGAGCAGATTTAGGGAAGAGTTGAACTTCAGGCCTTTTATTCCTGGGAAGATAATCTATAGAGAAAACTTTAAAAGTAATTTTTGATCAGAAGTATCCATGTGCCCATGTAATTAACAACGGAATGTGCTCACTCTGCAAATGTGATATAATTCTAACTTGTACTCCGCTAAAATTTACCAGAATGACAATTATGCATACATGAACTATGCCAGAGTAATGTTTACAGATACCTTGTAACCAATTTCAGGAGGCGTTTTTAGGTGGATGTATGGTTATTAGCCCAACTTATTTCAAAACGGTTTGTTACCATTTGGCTTTGGTTCACAGGGCCATGTTGAACACAGAGAAGCTCGTCAGCAGCAAAGGGATCCCAAACCATCAAGCTCCAGCCTTCTAGGAAAGAGACGTTCCAAAGTCTCCGTGTTTTATTTTATGAGAAAGAACAACGGAACACATCTGTCGATAAGGGAAAGTTATTTGCGAAAGGGTTACATATGACACAAGTAAATGGCCTGACCAAAATAATAATAATAATAATAATAATAATAAAGTTTATTTAGTTCAGTGGCATGTGAGGTTTGGAGCCATATACCATGAAATATATATTCAAAAATAAATCTGAATAACTTTCTCCTCAGATTTTAGTCAGTGGCATAAAACCTGTGACCTCTTCTGCTCCAGTGTTCGGTCTAAGCACTGGCGATCTGTTTAAAGAACGCTGTCACGTCCGTGGTCAGGCTGATTCCGGGGACATTTGGGCGCTCCCCTATGCTTTTTCAAACAGTTGGAAATAGCATCGGGAACTGGACACATCGAGTTCAGTAAGGAGTCCTTTCCGGTGCTCAGAGTGGAAACGTAAGCACATGCCCCTTGGTAAACTCTCACACCACTAAAATGCTTACGGCAGTTGGCTTTCCGTGTCATGCCTTATTTCCTCCAGGGCATGCCTCGATTTCTCAGAAATGCACTGTGTGTCGCGCTGCTTAAATATGTCCAGAAGGAGCGATGGTGTAACTGAGACACTCTGTACAGAGTCTGTTTCCTTGAAGAGTTGTAGAACATACGGTTACTAAATTCTTCCATCCGAATTTGTTTTTCTTTTTCTTTCCCAAAAACCTGCTCCCAAGGGTTTATCATACTCTCCGCTTATAAATAATATAACCATTGAAACTATACATCTGCCTCTGGTTGGTCCTCTGAAAGTAGCCATTATAATAATCAAATGCTGTGTGAACAGGAAAGGAGAAAGCATTACCTTTAGAAGCTTTAAAATATGAGTTTGTCCATATTCCACAAGAAATAGGTTTACAGAAGACATTATTCAAATAAAATGTGTACACTCCTGGCCTGATGCTATGGGGTACATGACTTTAAAAAAAAAAAAAAAAAAGGAGCTCCCTTAGACCAGCAGCCATTAGCATAGGAATGACGGACTTAAAGATGCTACTGTGGAAACAGACGTTCCATGTATCAGTAGAAATAGCCCCGACTGGTCAATTCGGGATGCATGAATGGGGGACGAAGGTAGCAGGAAGCACGTTGTAAATGTGACCCAAGGTGGTCTTAGGTGGGGTGAGGTCCTCAGTGACCAAACACTAGGACCGCCCCAAGCTTCGCCAACATCCTTGTCCTCCCGTGAAATGACAGCTTTGTGTTACACGGTTGCTTATCTAGTCTTCACTTAGCATTTATCAATGGAAAGGTTTACAAAAATCGAATCTGGTTGAATCTCTGTGTAGCGTTCAGCTTTAAAGGGTCAACCCATCTGTCGGCATTTTGCACACTTATGTATTATTATGATACAGCATATTACTTTATGGTAATTTTTATTTTTACATATAACTACCTCCATAAATGTGATGAAGCGGCAGGCAGCAGTGCGTTCAAGTGTATTGTTTTAGAAAAGCAAAGTTTGGGACTCGTGTGTCATTGGGCCATGGCGTCCTGTGTATGTCGGTGGATTGCCTCTGTGGACTCATGACGTCTTCATCGCCATGGTTTTCTTTCACGGCATTATCTCACTTTCTAATGTAAACCCGTCTCTCCTCTCTTCCCCACAAAAGCGCACTTGATTTTGTTATGAGTGATAGAAAAGTTTAAATTTCTTGCCTTCCCCTCACCCCCTGCCAGTTCCTGCTAAAAGTCCACCCCCGACCACCACCCCACCCCGGCGAAGGGCCAATTGGTAAACGTAACGTAGCAAGCTGTTGACTCCTATAAAAATCCGAACTCGAGGTTTTCAGTAACAGGAGACACCTGAGAAACGTGGACTGCCCACTTCGGAGCACTCTGACCTCCCCGCCTCCCTGTGCACGCTAACCACACCAAGCCCACACGCCGCTGCAGGGAAAAGAGCTGTGCTATGTACTCCACAACTTCTGTTCAGTAGTTTGCATTCCATTTTATCTATTTGCACATCTCAGGGGACCTCCATGAGCGTATGGAAAAGGGGGTGCCGTTCAGTAGAGAGAATAAGTCGGAGAGCTGAAAGGTGACAAGCTGGAGAAAGGTAGCCGCTGGCTGCTTCCCTGACTCTGGGAAACCCATGTTCAGGAAGCACAAACTGAAAGTTAATTCTGAGTAAGAAGGCTCTGAACACCAGCTGTTCCCAAATCTCCCTTTTCCATAACCCAACCAGCCTTTCTAAAATGCAAATTTCAATTATATTACAGTCACCTTAGAGAGGGGAAAAAAAAATACAAGACTTCTTCAAAGAGAACAGAAGCATCGTTCCTTTTTTTAGGTTGCCACAGCTTCGTAAAATTCTACCCAGGATAAACCACTTATCACCACAAAGTGTACTTGAAAATACAGTTTTTAATTTAAATTATCGGCGTGTTGGTCACTGTATAATAGTGATCAGATTTTGAAAAGTCTCACTGTTGACAACATGGGCAGTATTGGGGGCTTGATATAAAACCAACCACAACCTATGACTTTGCAAGTTCATTTTGGTATCTCAAAGTGCTTCCAAAGCATTCAGATTCACAAACAATTACCCGAGCCAGTCCTATTTGTAATACCCATACTTGAAGTGAATAAACAGAAGGAGTGACAAGATTACTCAGAACACAGAGGCAGCTATCTATGATCTCTTTTCTATTCGTTTGATAGACCATCATGAGAAATCACTCAGTACAATGCTATTTTTTTTCTGATGTGTGCTAATAAAATCAAAGAAAACAAAGACAACTCTACACCTTTGTCCATTTTCATTCAAAACATTCAGGGTGTTTGGGATTTCACACCTCAGTACCCCTTCCTGGTATCTATTCATGCAGAGGGAAGTCAACAGATCCATTCAGATGCCATTGTAGTCAGCAGTAGATGGAGACATACACCCTTGTTTACAGTTTCATATTGGGCTTCTGTAATTCTTGTGCTAAAATACCATTTTTCAGGAACATGACTGCTCCTGGCAGTAGAAGGTGCTGAAACAGAAATTTTAATTAAAAACCGTGTCAAGTACTCTTCACGGTGCTGCTTTAGCACAACAGGAATTCAACACAATTGTTGAGCCCTCCTCTGAAGAATCCAGATGTCCAAGGGGGGTCTGATCTAGTTCTGAGTGTTTTCTCAAATTAGGAGACGGAAGATCCTTGGCGGGGACCTTCTGTGTTACTAAGGGCCAGTCACAGAGCCCCCTGGCAGCGTGCTGGCAGGTGACAGTGGACCCCCGCAGAAGGGATCCCTTCCTTCCCTGTCCCAGCCTCCCATCCCGCACTGTGCTGCCCGTTGTCAAGGCATCCAGTATTCTGCTCCCGAGTGACACTTCTGCACGCCTTTGGGGCTTGGGGAAACTGGAACACGGGAACAGTGAATGCAAAAACCATTGGAAAAGTTCTTTTGCTTTGGGTTAGCAAAATATGGGCAGGAAAGAAATTACCATCAGTCTGATCTTTGCCAAATAAGATAAAAGAATCAGCTGTCGTTCCATCACTCCCAGAAGGGTTCACAGTATTAAGGGTACATTCAATATTTTCCTGTAGATTTTTATTTAGGAGATATTTCATAAATGATATATGCGTAAAAGTCCATTATTAAGTTTCCTGGTGCATTGGGAGCAGACGTGGGCATCTCCCCGACTGAGTCAACCTCAGCATCTTTTAAAGCAGCACCCCACAGCTCCCCCGGCGATGGCTCCTCTCACCCATAATCCTGTGTTTTCACAGTCTTCTATGACTTACAGTTGCTGATTTGCAAGGTTCAGAATTCTACAAGGCTCAAGGGGGACTAACCCGCCTTCTTATGATTGTATATTATCAGTTATCGGGCTTTAAATCACTCCTGTTGGCTTCAAAAGCAAACACACACACACACACACACACACACACACACACACCCTGCCTACGAGGGAAGGGGCTGTTTCCCAAGGAAGGCGGCGATGTGACTGGAAGCCCACGTAAGGCTAGAAGCTTGGCCGGTGCGTGTACCGCTGCCTACCTCCTTGTCCAAAGGTTGACGTTGGCACCCTTCCTTTGCTTCCACCAAAAGGTCCCAGATCTCAGATCTGAGATCTACAGTATCTGTGCTCTGCAGTTCCAGGAAATTGATTGTGAACTACACACTCAGCAGCTCCTCGCCTCCCTGGCCTCCAAGGTCCCCCTCCTCTCCACGTTCCCCCCTTGATACCGATACACCGCCGCGGTTTCCACCTTGGAAGGGCGAACTAGTGTGTGGCATTGTGCACACACGATGGGTTAGCCCCAGAGCTAACCTTGGGCCGCCTTCCTGTAAGTATCGACAGCTACAAATTAAGGTCCTTAGAGTAGTTGACATAGATACGACTTTCTAGCAGAGAATTAAATTTCAACCTTAAGTTTAAAGGGATCATAATTCTGCAGGTATCTTTCTCTGAGTGACTGAATGTGACTATTGCATTAGGGTAAATGAATTAAGAAGTGCAAGTGGGATTTACTGTATATTAGAAAGGAGTTTTGCAGCCAAGACTGCCTTGAATAAAATGTGTTTGCACTGAAAAAAAAAATTTTAAATTACTTGGTCTCTGGTTGCTGTAAAGGTCATCCAAGATGGATGTTCTGTTTATATTGTATAGTATTTCATATGAAATAATTACAGTTCATGAAATGTCTTCCCTAATGTTACTGATTTATAACAGCACATTTGTAACATGGTTTTTATCGTGTCAGTGTGCCATATTGTAAATGATGATTACTTGTCATGCTTAGTATAATAACTTAAAAGAAAAAAAAAGCACAGGGATTTTTGTAAGTCTATATTTGAAAGTCCCTCCATATGGTAATATTGTGTTCATGTTGTTTATGTAGTGTTGTGTGAAATATCCATTTTGGATTGTGTTACTTTTTAAGATATTAAATAACATTTGGTTATATGTGTAAGTGGATTTTTTTTTGGTACCTGAGAGAAACTACATTAGTTGAGGTCAATTTATTGCTTTCCTCAATTAATAGGATTTCCTAACAAATTTTTATTGCACAATCTTTATTAGGGCTTTTGAATTAAATTTACCAAAAATGAACATTTCTGATCAAAGTCTTTTTTCCGGGAACGTTGAAAACAATCACATTTTTAGGTAGCTATTCAAATTTAGAAGCATGAGACTTAGAGATGTATATAATTTAGTTTTCTCTGTGAAATTATAAAGGAATGTGGTTGTTTTGTTTTGTTTGCACTCACATCACAACTTCTATCTTCAAATAAACGTGATCCCCTTTCCAATAAACATTCGGAGATACATCTTTCGATGAGGTACTTGCACAAGTGTGGGATGCCTCCATGTTTAATTGCCTTCAGAATCTATTATATAGTCTTTTGATTATCCTCAGTGATTGGCAAATCTTTGTCCTGGGAGAATGGACTCCATTCTCTTAAACCAAAAGTGATCTGTTCAAACGATTAAGCTAGGAAACAGCATTCTTAATCAAAAACAATATGGAGCTATAAAGTTGAGCCTGACTTTCTTGTAAAGGCCGTACCCCAAGCAGACTTTCAAAAACTGTTTAGAACAATGGAAGTGTCACGTGGCTATGTGTGGAGGACCCAAGGCGACTTACTCTGAAGGAGAAGTCTTATTTTAGTTGAAAGAGTATGTCTCCATATATTTCAAACTGTCTCAACACAGACACTTCATTTTTCAAGAGTGAAGTTCGGAAGAGCAAGAATACTGAAGGGATATTGTGAGTTTTATGCTAGGACCCTTAGCTGCGGTGCTACCAGGAAGAGTAATTGTATGTGCCTTTCCGAACGATGCAGTCAACTAGACACAGGGAGGAAATGTGGTGACTTAATACAAAGATGGAAGGCAGGACTCTGACTCCTTTGAGAGAATGGTCACAGTTCATAAAAATCTTTTCTTTCCAAAGGAAATGGTATGGTTTTAACTTAGTTTTTAGAGTTTAGTGTTTAGAGTGGTGGGATATATTTTTTCTTCTTCCATAAAGACAGTCCTAGCAGAGTACTCAATACTTGCCCCCAATCTGTTCCAGCTGTGAAATCGAGAGTCACTGGATAATAAAAAGAAGTTATACACCTGACTTTCATAATTCATTTACCTGGGAAAGCTTACCCGTACTGTGGGAATACTTGGAGTCAGTGATAGTCCCGTTCTTTGGGCTCAGTGACTCCAGTTTACTTTGGTAAAGCAAATAGTGTGCAATGAATATTCACAGAGCACATTGCATGCACCATACAGGAATTTCGAGAAAAAAACAAGGCACCTGCTCTCGAGATAGGCTGGGGAGGGTTTCGGAGAACCGGAGAAGAATCACATCAGAAGTGCGATGTTGAGCATCACAGGGCAATGGAGCGCATCAGGTGAGATGAGGCAGAGGCTAGCACTGTCAGCTCGGAGTGCACAGGGGAAACTGAGCTGATGTTCACTGGAGAGGACAGTCTCCTCCCCTCATTCCCACTGAGGACTTGGGGCTAGTGTCTGTGGCTCCAATGGAGTGAATGTCCCACACTGTCAGCCTGCATGGGCTTGCCTGGGTGACCCCTTAGATGGGTTACTCGGGCAGCCCCCAGTCTCATTTCAATGTTCCTCCCAGGTCATCTTTCTTCAGATTCCCCTTCTCTTTGTTGTCAAGTTCCATGTATTCTTTTTCTTTCTTTCTTTTTTTTATTATTTTACCTAGGGTTTATTTTACTGTACTCTTTTCTCTATATAAGACCAGTAATTTTTGTTTGTTGTTATGCTATACTGTCTTTTAATATTTGGACTCATTCCTGGTCTTAATTTTATATATATATATATATATATGCACACACATATCTATATGTATGTACACACATATATATTGATATATATTTATTAATGTTAACAATAATACAGGAATGTATATAATTTACATGCATAATAATTATGTTTATAACTACCGTTGATTGCTAGTGTTTTAAATTTTATATTTATATTCCCTTGCCCTCTTGGTATCCACAGGCCACTATCTTGCTTCACTCCTATTTCCTCTCACCTTTGATCAAAAAGCTTTTTAAAAAATATTGATTTTTAGGGAGAGAGAGAAACATTGAACCGTGGTTCCACTCATTCATGCCGTCATTGGTTGATTCTTGTATGTGCTCTGACGAGGGAATCTGCGACCTTCTCCAACATTTATATAGAAATCACTGCCAGCTGACTCATCAAAGGCCTGAGAAATCACAACGTTCACAGATTGGTGGGTAGATGATAGATAGGTAGATAGACAGACAGACAGATAGATATTGCATTAGACCAAAGATTTCTGTGTTGGTACAGCCTGTGTGGTAACGAGACAAAAAGAGGTGTCATGAAAGAAATACAGTGTGGCTCCTAGCCAACCACACTGGTGACGGTAAGTGTTTGTTGGTTTCTGAGTGCTTCTGAACGTTCTGGTACTTGAAGATGCTCTGGGCTCACTTGTATATTTTTCTGCCCTTGTCTTAGAACCAACCACTTTTCCAAGATGCCCTGGCTTCTTTTACTGGGGGATAGTATTAGAAACTAAGAACTAGGTGCTAGGTAAGCCCGCGGCCTCTAGGCCCTTCAGCTGATAGAGCAAGGAGAGAGATGAATACACCAACCTGTCTATATATATGCACACACGCACGCGCACACACATCTATAAATATTTCCATATGTAACATCTGTGCCTCTAGTAAGCTCCCTGTGAGTTCGTACTGATGTACCCAACGCTGATCCATTACTACATAGATCATGCTAGCCTCCTCTGCCTGCTTAGCTGTGAGCTCCTACTCCAGCGGTGAGAAACCCAACTCCCAACGCCGGCCACGTACCTCCTTGATCGTTCACTTGCAGTACATATGTATCCATGGTACTTTATCCACTGCCTTTTATAAGACCGATGAGACAAATGTGGATAAACGTGGAAGAGAAGAAATGGAAAGTTTTCTTAACTTCTCCTAAGTCGGTGGCTCACTCAGTGTCACGGAACCGTGAAGGCCATAAACTTACTAACAGTCTTATTCGGTCCTAATGGGATTGTTCGAAAGAATTGTAAGGTACAGAAGGAAAAGCGTCACTGTTAATGTTATTTCATGTGCATCTCTTCTTACGTCACACTGTCAGTACTGGGAAGGTGGTATTTTGACCTCACAGTACTATACCATGTGTTGGGTAAGCCCCCTTTCCCGCCCCCCACCTCCAATCTCGCCGTATCTAAGTGGCCACCGTGTTCTAAGGTCCAGACCAAATGCCTTCCTTCCCCAAGGGCTTTGTCCAACACCCCTTCCCACCTTCCTGCCCCTCGAAGAAGGTTCTCCTTCCCTCCAACCCTGTGGCTTCTCGATTTATGTCTGCAAGTCAGGAGTTCAGACTCCTGCCCAGGACCATGACCTCGGCTAAACAATTTATGCCACTTTTATACAACTCACTAGATTTCGGGGGGAGAGGGTGGAGGTGGCACATCCTCTTGTCACTGTTTCTCGACGGCTCTTGTGAGCTCCGGAGGCTTCCAGGGATCGCAGGGGACCTGCTGTGAGTGCCTGGAGCAGGACCCGGCAAGGTGGAGGGCTTTGCCCACGCCCGCTTCAGCCGACGCGGACTTCTAGAAGGACGCTCACTCTGCTGTTGGAAATGTGTCTTCCCTATGACCCAAGGGAACCAGTGGCCAGGGTGTGGCTTTGGAAATGTCCAACAGTCGTTCAAGGATTCAAAGCTGACTTGGGCAGCCTTTGGCCGTCCTGTCTTCCTTTTGCTCTTGGGCTGGGGACCCGGCTTCTGGTCAGCACTCCTCAGGGTGTGCGCACAGCACGGGGCGGGAGGGGCGTCAGAAGAGGTGGTCAGAGGCCCTCGGACTGGAGTAGGGAGAAGCTGCAAGAAGCTGCAGGCCGGTGAGGGCAGCCCCTGTCCGAGTGTCGAGTTCATTTGTGGGCAGTGAGCCGCATGGCCCTGCTGGCTCCTAGCGGGGGGTCTCTCCCCAGAGTGGTGGGAGTATTTATGACCATGCTCACAATGTGTTTCCTTTTAGCCATATCTGAAATCTAAAGACAGCTGACTATTATTTATGCAAACTTTCCATAAAAGTATAACAAAAAATGCACTTTCTCTGGATTTTGGACCCCCCCCCCATCTTAGCCACATGTTTTTCTTTCTGTTTCTTGTCATTTCTCCCCCCTCACCCAACCTCCTGCTCCCTCTCTTTTTTTCGCATCTGTGAGATTCTGGCTTTTTGGCCACAGCTAATTTTTCATTTTAATGTGCTCGTTTCTCTCCCCCACCCCAACCCCGCCACACACTTTTAAAACAAGTTTTTGGTTTCTTGATAATCTTTTTTTATATCTTCCCACAAGTGTCCCCAGCTACAGCTAACTCATTTTTGTAGCTGTAATGTGACTATTTTAGAAGTTTAACCAGGGAGTTCTAACAAACTACTTGCTATGACTCCTGACTACTCAGGTTAGCTAAAAATAATAAAATAAAAAGTTTTAAAGCCTTGCTCTAGGTTGACATAACCCCCTAAATCCCTCAACGCTCTGGCTTACCTGTGGCATTGGGACTGCTGTGTTCAGCGGCAGAGCTAGAACGGAGTTCCACTCGGTGGCACCAGGCTTCAGAAACCGTGATGGCGGTCCGGCCCGGGGGTGTGATCATAGCTCGGGGCGAACTGAAGGACCCCAAAGTCCCGTTCCCAAGGAGAGACATGGCGTGTTAGGTAAGTCGGACAGAGGCTTCCAAATTCACATTTTGTGAAAGTCTTGCCGCTATGAAAAGACACCTCTTCATTTTAGCTCTATGTGCCTTTATTTATTTATTTATTTACCATAACCATATATTAATTCCAACTCAGAACGCCGCTTATGGAAACATGTTGATGATGAGTACAATGAACAGAAGGCTGGTCACCAAGTGTGAGTTAAACCCGGGCTCTCTTAACCCCTCTCTCTCGGGTTAGCTGAACCCCTCCTTTCTCTGCAGCACATCCTGGCCACTTCACCTCTGTGGGGGGGCTCCGGACCCCGAAGCGTGCAGGTTTCTCTCGAGTTACAAAAAGCCTAATTCACGTTTTCGAGTTGCAGGTGGATCGACGCGCTTCCTGCTCTCCAGAGCACAGACGTTCTCCTGGTCTCGGTGAGGGACCGTCCAGAATCTCATCCTGGCAGGTGGGACTCGGCAGGGAGGAGACAGGATGACAGGCTGGCCTCGTTTCTTCCTTTAGGCACCCAGTCCAAGCCGTCGCGTAGGGAGAGCCGTGCATCCTGTAGCCAGGATGAGCCGGCACATTTGTTCCTAGTCTTCTTCCTTCCGCTCTTAACCATTCTTCACAACGAGGAAGCCTTTTCCCCTCAGAAGCTAAGCGAGAACCTTCAGACACTTCCAAATGTGCCCTGAGAGCCGGCACTTGTCAATTCATGTTGTGGGTAATTAACCCTTATCATAACTTGTAACATGTATTAAATCGTAGACATATATATATATATATATATATATGTATTAATCGTAGATATATATATATCACCCCAAAGTGGTAGTTCATTCAAGGGGATGCATTTTTAAAATCTCTGACCTTGTATTATTATTGTTGGTTAGGTTTCTGCAAAGGTAGGTAAATAAATGAAGTTTAAATTTGACGGTGCCTTGAGTACTGCTTTTCTAAATTCATGAATTAATAACATACTGTTTGAGTAAGGAGCTAAAGTCAATAGAAAGATTATACATAAATAGTCCCGCGCATATTGTAATACTATTTGAACACGCATTTGATACAACGGGTATTTTAAGTGGCAAATATTCAGTGCTTTCCCTCTGACTGCGAGGCATCCTTGTAGGTTCCAGGGACACAAAGTAAAAGGTGTGATCATTGTCCTCTACGAGGTTCAGAAGGGAATGTCACCCTACCCCTGGAATAATGGATGCAGAACGCCGAAGGCAGCACCTGCCTGGTGCAGCTCCAAGTTTCAGAACCATCCCACCTGCTCACCGACCGTGGGATTTGGCAGCTGGCCTCCCCTGTCTAACCTCCGAGGCTCAGCACGCTGGTCTGTGACCAAAATGGGGATGGGTCCTGCTACTTCACAGTGACACCTGTGAAAATTACACACGGTCCGTGTCAACGACCACGTTAGGTAAGGGACCGAACCAGCACTGGGCTATTGTGAGGATCAGGGGACAGTGCGCTATTAGGGTGATAACCACTGTGGCAGAGGTATTCTTACAGACAAGGGGGATTTTAGCCGGACCCTTACAGAAGATAAGGACACAGGGCCTGATGAGTATTCCAGGCGTTGATAACAAAGGTTTAAAAGCAGGGGCGGCAAAGATACATTTGGAAGACAGAGCGTACAGATAATTCATCCTGTACACCTAATGTTTATCCTCCTAAATGCCGTGAGTGGATAGGGGAGAAGGGAAGCTGTCATCCCATACCCGTTTCCTAAAATGGTTTTGCTCCAGAACATTAAAAATGATTGTTGGAAGGTGGCCCACTGGAAGACCGTCCCAGGCCGTTGCTTCATGGCTGTGTCTGCGGGTGGAGCCTCGCTTTCAATGACTGCCTTCTGTCTGGCTTCCTGTTGTAGCCCTTCCCCCTTGGGTCATTTTAACGCTTTGGTGTTCTTTGCGGTTCTTCCTTCTCTGAGGTGCATGTTGTGGGCCCCCAGCTGGATTCTGAGGTCTTTGAGGTTGGGAAGGTTTCCCAGAGCCTGGCAGAGTGGCAGGCTCCCGGCTGGTGCTGATAAATCGTTCTCCCTGCTTAATGTTACCACGGTGACTGCTTCTAGCAGTCAGACCCACCTGCAGTTTATTGGTGGCTTTCAGAGCATCATTCACAGAGTCGTACACTTGCACCGGGAAGAGAAAAAGCCAAATGTATTTTTAAGACCTCTGAAACACCTGTAATTTTGTGCTGAGTCACCGTACCATCCGTAGTCATTAACGTTGGAGACGCCATGACCTTTTTACTCTACCTTACTTTTAGTTTGAAATGGTTTAATACCAACTTTGATCCTGAACTCAAAAGACAGTTCTACGGATGTTACTTCCTTCTTACATCCTTTCATTGGGCAGAATGATGTAAACATGACCCAGCTCTTTACAAGGGCTTATCGGGTCTCTATTGACCTGGTCCCCACCTTCACCTCTCTCTGCCTTAACCTCCCGTCACTGGCCTGTTGGTGCGCCAGCCAGACGGGTCCTCAGGCTCTCTGCGGCATCCACATCATCTGAAAGCCTGGTGTGTAGGCCTGGACCAGTCTGTCCTGCTTCCCGCCCATCACAGCACCCAGCCACCGTCCACTGACCGACGCTGCAGGAAGTTGGCCAGGCTTGCCCAAACCTGGATGTGGGGCAGCTGTGTTAGGCTTGCCTGGGGTTTACCGGCTGCAAGCCCGTTGCCTGATGAGTGTGAGCACGTGGCAGAGTGTGCTCAGCCTGTATAAGGCCGTGAGTGCTTCCGCGGGGGGTGCTTCTCCCAGATCGCTCTCTCACCACCGTGAGGTGCGATTCTCCCTGCTCCCTTTCCCTGACCGCAAAAAGCAGATTGTCCTTTGTTTATTAGCTCTTTCCCTTTTGTTGTTTATTTGCTGCCTGTCTCTGCGGGCCTCCAGTAAACGGGTATAGCCCCACGCTTTCCGGCTCCGCGGTTCCTCTACCGCCTGCCTGAATCCCATGTGGACCTGCCTGGCCTCGGCCACCAGCCTTGCACTGGAGAAGGGGTTCCTCTGTCGGTTCCCTTGGTCCTGACACTTACCGCTCAGAATCGGGGATTATTTCCGGTCGCGGCCCAGGTTTCCCGGGAGGCAGACTCTGAGATGCAGTTTGCACAGGAGGAACCGCTCTTGGGGTCGGTCTCTGTGGGGAAGGAGCCGCGGAAGAAACAGACCTGGCCAAGGAGAGGTTGGGCTGTGTCAGTACGATTCAGTTAAGGACCACCAAGGTCACACCCGGGTTTACACACGTTGAATTGATTACAGAGAGGGAGGAAGCACCATGGGCCTTGCAACAAGAGCGTGAAGAAGACCCTCCTCTAGGATTTGGGCTCTGGTGGGGAGATTTGGGAGAAGATCTGAGGTTCACTGTAGATTGGATACTGCTGATCTAATCTAGGATAAATGGGCAGAGCACTTCTGTGATGGGGTGTCTCCATAAATCTTATTCCTAGGAAAGGAAGACTGAATGAAGATAAAAATGTGATGGTCAAGAAGTAGCAGTCATTCATTCTAGCCAAGAAGGAATGGAGGGGGGTGTAATCTGTTATTTTCATTTTTTTAAGAGGCACAGTGACCTTGTTTTTGTGTTTAAACAAGATTACAAAGTAACGTTATTTGGGGAGGTTCTGAGGAACTGTAGATGTCCATTAGGGGAGTAATGCGGCCCCGCTGGGCATGCCGGGCCAGCTTCTGACAGTCAGGGCTGCCCTTTTCTTCTTTTCTGCGTGTGATGCAGGATCAGCAGCCCTCGGTGGGCCCCCAGAAGAGGCTTGAACCTAGTGTGACCTGCAGAATGGCCCCTGTATAGGGCAAGGGAGGCAGGCCTTTCTACCCCCACATCCCTCGTTCACTGGATGAAGGCTGCCCCGGGGGAGGAAGGGCATCCTGGACAAGGTGGTCTTTTCAGCCCAGACAGTCCCTGAAGAGAGCTCTGGTTGAGGTTTGACGGACAGCGGCGCCCCCAGCGGCTCAGTCGCCCATTGGGGGGGGGGGGGGGGGGGCGGAAGGAGGTGGTGTGTCAGAGCCGCCACCCACCTCTTGACTTCGCTCCCTTCTCTACTTGACAATAAGCTCTGTGACGACCAGGACCAAAACTCCCTTGATCTCCAGCATGCCTGCAGAGCCTAGCCACCGTGCTGGGTCCCCGTAAACATCTGCTGAGTAAGTTAATGAGCTGCAGGCCGTCAGATCTGGGTTTTCCGTTTGACGCCATGCTTTACTCCGGGTCTTTGAGTGAAGTCTTTTCTTTCCAATGGACAACTTATCTGCTGCAGACTGTGCATCATCTAGAATGTCTGGAGCAATAGTTCTCAGCAGTGCATGGGGGAAGATGCGGCACGAGTTAGTTAGTGGAGCTCCGTGCTTGCACCCCAGGAGACCCTATTCACTCCGGGTCCTGACTCAGTGAGTCTAGCGTGGTGCTCAGCCTTGGCTGTTTGGGGAAAAAAAGTCCCTAAGATTGAGTCTGTTTCCTTCACCACCTCCCTCTTTCCTCCCAAAAGAAGTAACTTGAAGTTTGGTGGTGATTTCTTCAAATGGCTTCCAGAAATCAGGGAAGATTTTTCACTTTTTTTTTTCTGCCTCCTCAGACAGGATTCTAAAAAGCCAAATACGAAGTTATGTCACTATCAAGCTGAGACATTCTAGACAACTATGGACGTTTTCCAAGGACAGGACATCCTTTAAAAATGCCTTCGTACAATTACGGAACCCTATGTAAACCGAAAGCCTCATCCTTGCGTTTTCTCTTGACTTCGTGGAGATGTTAAGGTTTCCGGTACATCTGAACAGCGTGCTGGCCCCCAGCTGATCCTCTCCGCCAACACGGACCCCTGGCACCACTGCTCTGCACTCGGTGTCACACTCGCCCGTTAAATGTGCTTCTATGGAAGAGAAAGCCATGCCCAGCGCTGCCCGCCCCTTGGCAGACAGGCGAAGAGGCGCACTAGTCTCTGAGACACTCTTCTCTTCTCTGCCCTGCAGTTCTTTTCTACAGCCTGTCTCTCGTGTGCAGGAGGGAAGCCAGCATCTAGAAAAGTGTTCTTTTCCGAGGTGATCATATTATAGAAGAACCTACAGTAGGAGGACACCAGTGAACATGACCCCGCGTCATTTCCTAAGCGTCTGTTTCGGCGTGTCCCTGTCCCGTTAGTCTGTGCCCAGCTTGTTGAGGGGAGGGAGCTGCGCCTTAGTTGTCTCTCTGTTTTCTGCTCCGACGCAGACGTAGATGTTTACTGAATGACTGAGCAAATGCATGAAGACATGCATGCGTGCATGAGAGCTGCAAGGGACTGTAGGCATTGGGGTAGGTGGCCCCCGACGAAGTCACAGATCCTTCGTGGTCACCTCACACTCCTTTTATTCTGTTTTATTTTCAAGTTTGCCTGCTGAATGGAGAGCCTAGGAAATAGAGGTCTGTTATTTCAAGAAGCTTCTAAGTAAAATCTTGTGTCTGTGGTACTGCTATAGTTGGGGGTGGGGTTTATCAGTATTCCTGGGGAGGCATCATTACCAATATTTTTTTTCCTTTTTTTCTGTACTTTTCTGAAGTTGGAAACGGGGAGGCAGTCAGACAGACTCCCGCATGCGCCCAACCGGGATCCACCCAGCATGCCCACCAGGGGGCGATGCTCTGCCCATTGGGGCATCGCTCTGTTGCAACCAGAGCCATTCTAGCGCCTGAGGCAGAGGCCACAGAGCCATCCCCAGCGCCCGGGCCATCTTTGCTCCAATGGAGCCTTGGCTACGGGAGGGGAAGAGAGAGACAAGAGAGGAAGGAGAGGGAGAGGGGCGGAGAAGCAGATGGGCACCTCTCCTGTGTGCCCTGGCTGGGAATCGAACCCGGGACTCCCGCACGCCAGGCCGACGCTCTACCACTGAGCCAACCGGCCAAGGCCATTACCAATATTTTTAAAACAAAACCACTGGTATTTGAAAAGTATTTGTACATTGCTGGCGAGGATGTGGAGAAAAGGAACCCTCGTACACTGTTGGTGGGAGTGTAGATTGGTGCAGCTACTGTGGAAAACAGTACGGAGTATCTTCAAAAAAATAAAAATGGAACTGCCTTTTGACCCAGCGATTCCACTTCTGGGAATATATCTGAAGAAAACAGAAAGACTAATTTGAAAGAATACATGCACCCCTATGTTCATTGCAGCCTATTTGCAATAGCCGAGATCTGAAACATCCCAAATGCCAATCGGTAAAAAAAAAAAAAAAAAAAAAAAAGCTGTGGTACGTTTACACAACGGAGTATTTCTCAGCTATTTAGAAAAATGGAAATCTTACCTTTCTGACAGCATAGATGGACCTGGAGATTATTATGCTAAGTGAAATAAGCCAGTCAGAGAAAGACAAATACTATATGATTTCACTTATATGTAGAACCTAACTAATAAAATAAACAGGAACAAAATAGAGACAGGCATGGTACATAGAACAGACAAACAATAGTGTGATGATAACCCAGGAGATAAGGGGGTGGGGATAGGGGGCGGTGGGCAGGGGGGGCGGGAAATGGGGACAGAAGGAGGCTTTGTCTGAAGCAATGGGCACACGATGCGGTGGGCAGAGGATGTTTTGTTGAGCAGTACACTTGAAACCTGTGTGGTCTTGTGGACCAATGTTACCCCAATAAAGTCAATAAAAAATTTAAAAAAGAAAAAACAAAGTATTTGAGAAAGAACCTATTTGTGTCTTTGGAAAATAACTTGAGCAGAATTAGAATACGCTTCTAATACAAATCTCTCCTGAACGATGTCTAGCCTCACCTTTGAACTACTGAGCCTTGTACCATTGCCTGTCATGGCCGGAGAGAGTCCCACACACGTGTGTGGATTTACGCGTTCAAACAAGACAGGTGTTATTTTGATGTGCTGTGTTTCCTTTCAGTGTCTTGTGTTTTTAGACAAAATTGGGACCATACAATCCAAACTCTTTTGCCACCTGCCTTTTCCCCACAGTTACCGCAAACAGTTGTCGTGTCTTTAAATATTCTTCTTCTGCCACATTACTCTGAGTGGCTGCAGAGTAAGTCTTTCCTAAACCATTTTCCTTCTGTTCCTCGCTGTTGGACATTTCTTTCAATGTCTTCCTGATGTTGAAGTTTTAGGCTGCAACAAATGTCCTTAAAGAACTTGGAATGTTTCTTGGAATTAGAATTCCTAGGTCAAAAGCTATTTGCATGTCCCTGGCTTTTAAAATATATCGTCAAATTACCCTTCACAATTAGTTTTTCGTCCGCTTACACTCCCGCCAGCAGTTATTGTAAAATTTATTTTCTAACACATTAAAACGTCCCTTTCATTTTGGTATTTCTGCCAAGTCTGTCCATTCCTCTACTGTTTGCATTCAGGGGTTGGATTCAACGTTTGGATGATCTGTGAAATTCTTCGGCAGAAATCACCCGTTTCCTAACTAGTAACCCAGATTTACGATAAAGGAGCCCTTGACTTCAGCACCTCCAGAAGTACTATAGCATGAGAGACCGAATTAGTTATTTCTAATCATAAATATTTTGAGAGAAAGTAACTATTTCATTTTTATGTCTTTTTTTTTTCATCTGGCTGGCCAGAAACAGCATATTCAGAGTCAAAATTATTTTCACTTTCTCGTTCTCGATCCCCAAGCACAACGCAAGGACGATTTGGTCGCTAGCTCGGCAGGGAAACGTTGACGAAACAACCCAGATATGTACATCCTTGTTTCTCCGAGTTGGATAAAAGCCTTTCTAATTCGCATGAGGATGCAACCTCTCATCGTAGAAGATGTTTTCCGTTTTAGCCCACAGAGAAAGCCGCAGGGGAACTACTTGACAGTGTTCCTCTCTGCTGGTGACATGAGATTCCCAAGATGCAACAGGTTTTCAGGCTTATTATTTCCCGTAATGAAGAAACTCAAGGATCCTTCAACCTGGAGGAGCTTTGCGTTTGACATCTTTCATTCAAGGCAACGGCTCTGCGCTGGCTTGTTCGGCCTGCACCCGCTTATTAGCAGTCGCCTTCTGTGCAAATGTGGTGATCAGAAGAGAGTGATCTATGGCAAAGAGCAGCTGCTACAAATCACAAACTATTCATAGGTAGCTCCCCCCCACCCCCTGCCCCAGAGTGAGGCCTTTCTATTCTCAAGTTGTAACAGTCAGCAGAAGATCAAAACCCCATTGGATGATAAATAGTTTCAAAAACGATTTCTCCCCAGTGTTTTGAATGCCTCGTAATGCAGTACACTTTCACTGAACCAGAATTGCCTGTCATAAAAGAATATTGGGGGAAATGTTTAGATTCCCATTGAATTCTAGAACTTAGAAGGAATGTTCTTGTTTCGCCGTGAAAGGTTAATAGCTGAGCATATGTCATAAGCATCAATAAAACCAGAGTTTTTAGTCCCGTGCCCCCAATAAACAGTTACAGTTTTTAACACATAAAAGCTGGAGACCTTTTTTGTCCTAATTTAAAATAACAGTCAAATAAATTTCTTGGCAATAAACAAATGATTGCTTTTAAAGAACCCTATAAATATTTCAAATATTTTTTTCAGGTCGTCAAAAAGAGGAGACTGCTTCTTTCGCTGCCTTTGGGCTTCAAACCATCTTTTCTATATACACAGGGAACAAATTCTTCCTGGTAATTATGCTGATGTTTTTTTCTGGCTATTAATCTTTCTGCTTATACATTATATTGGCCACACTCCTAAAGGCACTCTGAACTTGAAACTTCCTTCCATATAAAAGGAAATCAAGGCATCATAGGAATACTTTCAGAATTTTTTCTCAAGACCTGTTGAGATTGAAGTGAATTCTAAATGATCACCCATGATAGTAGCAAACGCATTGTCAGTTTCAGACTGATTTTCTACCTGAACCCCTTGTTTCCACTGGAGGTTCAAGGGTCACTAGTCAGTAGGCAACTCTTTTGAAACTATTAGTAATCATCAATGTCTACAGAATTGAGGTTGTCAAGAGACTTTGTTCCTATGCTAGCTGACCAATGTCTCAGAATTCCTTGAATTTTTTTGTTTTAAAGATTTTATTTATTTATTTTAGACAGGGGAAAGAGAGAGAAAGAGAGAGAAGGAAGTATCAACTCTCATATGTGCCTTGACCAGGCAAGCCCGGGGTTTCGAACTGGCAACCTCAGTGTTCCAGGTCAATGCATTATCCACTGCGCCACCACAGGTCAGGCCAGAAGTCCTTGAATTTTTGTCTGTTTGAGTGTATGCACCAAACAAGGAATGTGGGCTTGCTTCCAGTCTGAGTCTTCCCTAGAACAGATGGGGCCGGTGCTTATCTGGAAGGGGGAGTCCTGAGGACTCCCACCTTGCCATTGCAATGAAAACTTTCCCTCAAATCTCTACATTTTCTCATCTGGCATGGTAAATTAGAAAAGCCTGCTGTTCCCTTTGGTGGGCTGATAGAGTGCCCCCATGTTAGATTAATATCCAGAAATCATCTCTTCCCTGGTGTAGCAGAAGGCCGATGATGAGTCCCAGATGTTTCTGCAAGGCTGTCATCCCCAGACATAATAGATTACACAGGAAAACCAGCAATAAAGAGCTGTGCACTTTCTTTCTCTTTTTTCCCCCCTTCCTTCCCTCCCTCTTCTCCAGTTTTCCTCCCTCCTTTTCTTCCTCTCCGCCCTTTCTTCTTCTTCCTCCCCCCCTCTTCTCTACCTCATCTCTTCCTCCTACTCTATTTCCTCTTCCTCCCCCATTCCTTTTCCTTCTCCTCCTTCTTCTCATTCTCTCTTCCCATCCCTCCACCACCATTCTCTGTTTTTCTCTCACACACGTATATTTTTCTTTCTTTCCTGAAAGACTCAGAAGGTCTGAAGGTTGACTAATAACCTCATGTTATGGAATAACCTGCCCACGTTTCAGTCACCACAACTGGTGCTGAGGGCGAAAAGGCTTTCGGATCATTAGAGATATTTCAGATGTGGCAAACTTGGACGTCACATCGGAAGGAGGCAGGGGCAGCACCTCAAAACAGTGGCCCAGTGGCCGTTTCCGGCCTTCACAGCTGAGCCTCCTACACTTCTGCTTCGGAGAGAAGTGCTGTGGTTGATTGTTTCCTTCATGCTTTCTCCCCTGTTGCTTTAAAATCTTAGGGAAAGCTAACAGAGCGCCTTAAAAAATCCCGGAAAGTCTTCAGCTGCCTCAGGGGAATGTGAACTTAATAATCATTGAACCTTCTTTATTTCCCCAATACCATGTTAAGCACTTTGCGTAGGTTAGAGATTGTGGCCTTCAAGATGAATTCATCACCTCAGTTTCCTACACGAGGGGCCTAAGGTTCACGAGAGCGCATGACCCTTACTCATGGTCTGAAGCTGATAAGATTGGGAACCCAGGCTACAAATGCAAACCTGTCTAACTCTACGGCACGCGTGCAGTGGCTGTTGCTAAAAACGCTCTCCCAGCACGGCTGTTTCCAGGCCATCGGCAGACATCTATGAACCCCCAGAGCTGGGAAGCGATGTGTGCACAGTAGCCTGTAGGGGCTCCGGCTGTGGGCTGCAGAGCCAGCAGCCTGTGTCCTCGTGGCTCCCAGGCCCACACGCTTGCTCGTCATGTTGGGGAAGGGCACAGATGGGGACGGAGAGGAGCAGCAGGGCTATCTTGTGGCTGCGGAGTTCAGAAAACGCTCTTCTGACGGCAAGGCTGTTGCTTTCCTTGCTCTCGACCTTCATCCACTTGGGAGGTGCTGGAGTTTATTTTTCCCAAGTTAAGGCATTTCCCAAATGAACACGGAGAACAGAGAGGAGGGCCAGGGCTACGCCAGAGTGCTTTTCTGTGCTGCTTTCACTGCAGTGGACTTGCTTCCTAACCTCACAAACCTGTAAACACTGCTTTCCGTTCCAGGCTTTCCCAACTCGCCGCGGGAGTATGAATGGTGACTGGAAACTCATTCACACCCAGAAGTCGGTGTCACCTGCTGAGGAATCAGGGCTCCAAGGGAGCAGGCAGGAGCTTGCCAAGATTCTCCCTTCCCTCTTTCAGGTAGCCAACCCACGCCCATGGCTCCGTCGGTCGTGGTCTGTTGAGCAGAAGGTAAATTGGGATTTTGCCTCCCTTTCTGCTGGTAAAAGTCAGCAGTGTTGCGGGGCTTGGAGAGGTTGGGCTGCTCCTTGTTCCATTCTCGCCGTCAGCTCTGCCTTCCTGCGGGCGTATGTTGATGGAGGTGGAGGTCCCGCCCTGTGCTCGGTACCCGTTGATGGCTGTCTTACCTCACTCACCACTTGGAGTTATTTTGATCACACCATAAAGATAAGATGAGGTGATTGACATCCTTTACTTTGGAAGAAGAGGGAACCTGGACTTGGAGGTCAGCTGTGTTGTCCAAAGTCATGTGGCTGGTAAACAGCAGAGTCAGGAATCGAAGGCCAAACTCACCCCACAGCCTCGATCTCACAGGGAAGCCGTGCTGCCTCGCAGACTTTTAGGTGCACAGGAAGGAAGCCTTCCATCCTGCATTCTACGTATATGACGGAGTCAGTTATAAACGTGATTCCACTGTCTTTGGTATGTACTATGCCAAACCAAAAGGTCACAGTGGAACGTGTCCACAGACTCACCACGGGGTTGCTTACAGAAGACAGACTTCAAAGCAAAACAAACTCCCCTAAGCATGCTGAATGCATTCCATGGTGCCAAGCGATAAGGAAGTTCCTTTCTAAAACAGTGTTTATATACTTTTTTCCTGTTTATAAAACTAATACCCAGTGGGGAAAATAAATCTGGGAAAATATAAGAAAGAAAATAAAACCACTTATAATGTTACCATTATGGCATTCATAGTAGATAATTATAAAATTAGACTATATATCTATATATGTATATAGCTATATATATATATATAGCTATATATATAGCTATATATGTGTATAAAATTATATATTTTTTATAAAGGATCAGATTAATATACATTAGACTATACTATATACCTATATATAACTGTATATGTATATAAAAAATGTATTTTTAAAAAATAGAATCAGGCCTGACCTGCGGTGGAGCAGTGGATAAAACATGGACCTGGAACACTGAGGTCGCTGGTTCAAAACCCTGGGCCTGCCTGGTCAAGGCACATATGGGAGTTGATGCTTCCTGCTCCTCCTCTTTCTCTCTCTCTCCCTCTCTCTCTCACTCACTCTCTCTTCTCTCAAAAATGAATAAATACAAAAAAAATTTAAAAAAATAGAATCAGACTAATATACATATACAGTTGTGAGGTTATTTTTAACCATGACATTGTCTCTGACCATATGGCCAACTATTAGCCATTCCATGGATCAGCGCCGGCCCTTACCCCGGGCCATCTCCTCTTTCAGCCTAAGTGCTGCCCACGGGAGGATTTCCCTTCCCCAGTGTTCTGGGTAACCCCTGAGTGGGTCTATAATGACAGTCCACTTTGGGCTGGTGCTGGCATGTGGCACAGAGCCACTGAAGCCTGGCTAGAGTTGCTCCTCTATAGTCATCAGGTTATTGGGAATTGGCCGTGAGGCCACGGGCATGGGCAAGGCTGCCAGTGTGGCCGCAGGAAGCGTGCTTGGCGTGAGCTACGGTGCTTGCGGGCCCTGATGCCACCTTCGGAAATTGCCAGGTGTTGGCTTGTGCATGCCATCTTTCCATAACGGTTTAGCACTTCTTGGAATTTCCAGTTTTGTGGCCAAGTGGATCAAATAACACCTAGTTCATGAATGGCAGGTATCAAGTGTCTGGTCATCTGGTGGCCCGTGGTCACATGTCTCCTCAAGAATCTAGTGGCAAGCCAGGAGCTGTTACCCTCAAAAGGAGAAGAGGTGTTTGTTGGAGGCCTAGCTTCACTCAGAAATCTTAAAATCCTGCGCTTCTGATGCTCCGTGGAAGCTGATTAGAGGCTCCAAACAGCCTCTGGACGCACGCAGGGCCTTTCGCACCGTTGAGTTTCTGGAGTCATGAGCATCTAGCAGCAACACCTACTGTGCTGGACCCTGGTCAGTGGAGAGCTTTTCCTGGCTCCGAGTCTCGCTCACAGCCAGCGGCTGTCCGTATCACCAGATGTGTTTCCTTTCATTTCGCTCACCGTTAAGGTTTTCTATATTTTTCAATTTACTTTTCACAAATTATTAAAGTCGAGATTAAGCACTAGCCTCTTATTTCCCCCAATATAAAATGAGGAAATTAGCTTCTATTTCTTGTTCTTCCATTTTCTTCGTCACCAGCTTTCCAGACTTTGTTAGTAAAAATCCAGCTGGTTGTTTCTTACCTTGCGTCTTCCGGATCTATGAAATATCTAAATTTCTTTCTCACTTACTTAGTTATAATGATATTTTTGAGACATAACACCGTTGATTGGTTTTAGTAACAAGTGGCCAGTTCTTTTATCCAACAACTTACGGATGCTCGGACTGGAATTTTGATTATTTTTCAGCTAATTGTAATGCATCTTGGGATAAACGTTTAAGACGGGTACTTAGATAGCAGATTTTCTAAGTCCTTGAATGTACGTTAGTTTTTTTGATGCCTTCAAAGAAAAATAAGAACTGCTTGACTGAGGATGAAAATATTATGCCACAATTATATTACCCAGAGTGTCTATAATTATAATTTTATTTCTTCTGGTACATAATATAACCCCCCCCCAAAAATCTTAGCTCAGTTTGATTTTTGTTCTGTTTTGAAGGAACCTTTCCTTTATTGCTAAATATGCTTAGAATTGTTTTGTTGCTTGTTGGGAGGCTTTTACAGATATTTATCTTTTAAAAACTTTCAAAATAGTCATGAGAATATGATCAGTTCAGAGAACACCCATAAACATTATACCTGGATCAATTGATCACTGATATTTGATCCTATCTATTTTTGTTCTTGCTCTCGTGTCACAAACACATATAAATAATTTTTTTGAACCATTGGAGGATAAGTTATTTATCCTTTATTCCCAAATACTTTAATGTGAATTTTCCAACACTAGGGAGTGTTTATTTTCAACTTCAGTAAATTTAACTTTGAAAACAATACTTTAGCCTAGCCTGCCCATCCGTATTTCACTTTTGTCAGTTGCTCCAATAACGCCCTTTTTAGCACATGCAAGCATTTTTATTGTTCTGAATATGTAATTATTGTTCACTACAAAGCAGAGTCATGATGCAAATCTTTTTCCATTCATTCATTTGCTCATTTATTGAAGTTGGACACTTGTATTTCAACCCAGAAATTTTTCTGATTTATCTATTTAATTTTAACACCTCCATTTTCTCTATTCTCTCTTTCCCAAACCGTTATTTCTTAGATGTAAGACCTCATGGATTATTTCTCTTTGTTTCTTATTACTTTTCTCATACCATCTCTTGTTGATCAGCTGTATTAAGAGATGTCCTTAGTCTTAAAAGAGAGGCACTGACCTCTTTTCCCTGAGATTGTCAAATAAAAAAAGATGACAACAGTCAACACAACAATAGCTGTCCAGTGTGAATCAAAATGATATATAAAAAAAAATTTTTGGCAGATTGGCAAAAAATACAGCGTGTTTTTTTTGATGTGCCAGTGAACTTCAGTAATTAGTTTATGCATGCCATGAGATGAAAAAGGTTGACAATCACTGGGCTAGGGACATGGATTGCTTGATATACTTATCTTTTAAGAATTCACTTGTTTTCAGCCTCAATTTTCGGTCCCTCTGCCGGAGGAGTCCTGCAGGGCTAGGCCGCCCTCCCGCCCTTGGCCCGGTGGCCCTAGGTGAGGACTCTGCCTCTCTGTCCCCTCACTTACCTGGTCCATCCATCACTTCTCCACTGGCTTTCTGCATTCTGACATTTTGTTGAACTCACTCATCTGCAGATAGACCCTCTCACATCTCTTTGACATTGTAGGTTAATATATTTTTAATTAATTATTTTTATTAATTTTATTACAGAGACAGAGAGAGAGTCAGAGTGAGGGATAGACAGGGACAGACAGACAGGAATGGAGAGATGAGAAGCATCAATCATTAGTTTTTTCGTTGCGCATTGCAACACCTTCGTTGTTCATTGATTGCTTTCTCATATGTGCCTTGACCGCTGGCCTTCAGCAGACCGAGTAACCCCTTGCTGGAGCCAGCGACCTTGGGTCCAAGCTGGTGAATTTTTTTTTTTTTTGCTCAAACCAGATGAGCCCACGCTCAAGCTGGTGACCTCGGGGTCTCGAACCTGGGTCTTCCGCATCCCAGTCTGACGCTCTATCCACTGCGCCACCGCCTGGTCAGGCATAGGTTAATATATTTTTAAATCTTTTATGATCCTTACATTACAGGATGCCTCAAGAGAGAGCAGATATTTTTTTCCTCACTGTATTAATCTTTCTCTACTGCCAAATGATCGTTTCTAAAGTCACTTAGAACTTTAAGATTCTGTTATAAATCTCTCCCCTCCTCGTGAAATGACCTCATATCTCAAAAGCCTGTGGTTCACCGATTTCCTGCAGTTCTCCTCAGACATAATGTTGGGTGAGTAACAAGTGTTTTCTTCTCTTAAGGGGCTGATTTATTTTTACCTGCTTTGTGATCTCCCTAGAGAGGCCTTGCAGAAGCACTAAGCATTATTAAGCTCCCCTCTCACCTGGGTCAGCCTGCAGAGCGTTACTCATGTGAAAAGTAGGTCGGAAGCAACTGGGTACCTGCAGACAAGAGTGTCAGCCCTGGTGACTTACAGCTTACAGCTCATGTTCAAAACATCTCTGATTCTCCCTGTCAGGGCGCCTTACACGTCGGAAGCATGTCTTTCTCCGGGTTCAGTCCTGCGAGTCCTTTGCTGCGTGTGAGTTTCTGCTGTTCTGCACAAAGACTGACTATCATTTGAAAGTTGCCTTTGGCATTTTCCCAAAAGTCTGTTTTGACCATGCCACTGAGTTTATATTTAAGTCTGATTAGTCCACATTTGGTGAAAACCTGTCTGGACCTTTAGTGTAATGCAAATGGACAGAATGTTTTATTTTTATTTTGTTTCAGTTTTGGTTATGTTGATCAATACAGTTTAAAACCAAGTTAAAATAATATACCATACATCTAACAAGTTTTTTTCATGATACGATTACATTGAGAAGAAAAATACCTAACCCATAGATAGTTACTATATGCCAGGCACTGTTTCAGGGAATCTGCATGGATCGGTTCCCTCCCCCAACCATGTGGGATAGCTACTATGACGTTGCACAGGGCAAGAGAGCGAGCCGGCCACAAACCCAGGCTGTCCTGCTCCAGAAGGACATTTTTGTGGAAAGCTATTTTCTTTTAAAAACTGTCCAGAAAATACCTGGTCCTAAGGAAGACCAGGAAGAGAAATGAACCCTAGAGTTATTTAGGTGGAGAATAGGAAGGAGGATTAATGTTTACATTAGAAATCAGAAGATGACACACCAGTTTGTTGGGATTTGTAAGAGTTTTATAGAAAGAACAAGACAGAGGAAACCACCAGAACAGAACGTCCAAGGAGACTAGGCCTTCTTACTTTTAGAAGTAACACTCCCACACAAATGTTTTTAAATTCCTTCATATCTTACATCAAATGCCACATTTTTCCTTCTTTTTCAAGTGAGAAGAGGGGAGATAGAGAGACAGACTCCCACATGCACCCCAGCTGGGATCCACCTGGCAACACCCATCTGGGGCCATGCTTGCAACTGAGCTATCTTTAGCTCCTAAGGCGGAGGCTCCACGGAGCCATCCTCAGTGCCCAGGGCCGATGCACTTGAATCAATCGAGCCATGGCTGCAGGAGGAAAAGAGGGAGACAGAGAGAGAAGGGGAAGGGGGAGAAAAGGAGCAGCAGATGGTTGCTTCTCCTGTGTGCCCTGACCAGGAATTACACCTGGGATATCCACACACTGGGTTGACATTTTACCACTGAGCCAACCACCTGGGGCCTAAATGCTACTTTTTGATGTATTGTTGAAAGTGTTGAAAAGAATTCTGTACTCTGATATACTCATCTACCCATTCATTTAACAACATCTCTTGAGTGCCCACTCTGTGGCAGGCTTCAGTCCAGGTGAGGGGAACACGTTTGTGAAGTCCCTCAGGCTGACTTTGCATGGGGAGTGGGTAGGCGGGGCAGCGCCGACACTGATCACCGGGATGGTGTTCCGGGAGGCAGGAAGTGCCCAGGAAGGAAGGACCAGCCGCAGAGCTGGGGAGGGGAGATCGGGAATGCCTGCGGAGGGGTGGGGACAGCCTCCAACGTGGCGGCTGGATAAGCATGTTACTAAAGGTTAGCTCTGAGCCAAGACTGTAAAGGTTAGGAAGTTCGACTTGCTCTATCTAGAGGAAGGCTGTTCCCTGCAGAGCAAATGACTGAGATGCTACACTTGACATGTAGCAAAAACAGCAAGGAGGAGGCGCATGTCGCTGGGCAAGGAGCACGGGCGGGCGGCGAGCTCTGAGAGGAGCAGACGTCATAGGTTTTTAGGTCAGTTTGAAAACCTACAAGGCTTTGGCTTTCACTCAGAGTGAAATGGAAAATTACAGGGCTTGTCATGGTCTAACTTTTATATTTACAAGAACCGTTCCGGCTGCTGTATTGAAAGGAGACTTGGAGGGACACGAGTAGGGGCAGAGAGCCTGTGAGCAGACCAAAGCCGTAATCAGGTGAGATAAGGGTGACTTGTGCCCTGGCGGAGGAGCGTGAGAAACGTGCAGATACGAATGTCTTTTGAAGTTGGAGCCAACAGGATGTCTTCATATATCAGATTTGGGCTAAGAGGAAACTCTGGAGCCAGAATTGGAGCACTGATGAGCTTGCTGCCACCAGGACGATGTGGAAACTCGAGGTGAGGCAAGTCCAAGGGGCTTGTTCCTGCCCAGGCCAAGATGCCGTTTAGACATCTAAGTGTCAGTCAGGCAGTGAGATCTTATGAGGTTAGAGAAGCATGGGCTAGAAATAGAAATGGCTTCTGTGAACAATTGTCCATAACTAGTTTATCTAACTTATGATTGGGTGTCATTTTTGAAACGATCATTAGGAACAGCCAGGAATTCTTATAAAACAAGAGCTCTTAAACCTACAAACTGTTTCAAGTGAGTATTTGTGAATTCTAGATTTAATAATCATCGGGATATAATGTATTTTATAAATATTATGAGCTCACTTGTATCTTCCCAAAATTCTCATGTTGAAGTTATAACTTCCAATACTTTTAAAATGTGACTATTTGGAGATGGAACCTTTAAAGAGGTAATTAAGGTAAAATGAAGTAGGTAGGTCTTAATTCAGTAGGACTGCTGTTCTTCAAAGAAGAGATTAAGACACAGGCACACATGCAGGGAAGACTTAGGGAGAAGGTGGCCACCAGCAAGCCAAGGAAGGAGGTCTCAGAAGAAACCAACCCTGCTGACACCTTGATCTTGGACTTCCAGCCTCAGAACTGTGAGAACATGCGTTTTTATTGTTAAGGACGCCCCAGCTGTTAGCAACTAATACAGTAGATGTATAATTGAACCTAAATGAATTGCAATTATGTAGTATTATTTTTGTATTTTTAAGACAGTTAATTTTTTCTTTAAAATTTTTAGCATTTTGTAAGCACTGAAATGTACATTTCCTGGGCACTGAGCCTAGGGCAGAGCGGCTGACGTGCTAACAGTGGAGACACCTTTACCTGGAAGTTTAGACTTTCCTCCCAGAAGGATGGGACATCCTGGTCTTTGATGTGTATCTATAGCGATGAGGCCTTTGTGTTCTCTTTACTTTCATGCTCTGCCTTTTTGCTCTCTTCCTGTCTAGGTGTTGCCTTTCAGGGGGAGTGCTGGGAACAATTACTTTTTAACTTCACTCCATTGCAGAATAAGGCTTTATTAGCATATTTATCTTACCAAAGGCTGGGAAAATCATTGTAATTTGATACAGTTTATTACCCCAGGTACTTTATGCCGATTTACATTCATTGGTGGGCAAGGTAGTGTTAAAACAGTTGTTAGGAGATTTAACTGAGTGCTGTGAGAAGCCTGGCCTTTGGGGTGCGGCAAGTTTCTGCCTGTTAATAGCACGCAGGTAAACAGATCGAGTCCCTTGGTGATGTGCTCACGACCACGATTTGATCGGTGTTGTAGAATGATGAAAGAGAACACGGCCTGCCGGGATTCGTGCCCAAAATTGGCCTCACAAAGATCTGAGGGTCCAGAAAACCGGCCCCAAACTATGAGTGACATCGGATATTGCTGTCACGGAGGGTAAAACGTTTCCATTCACATCCAGAGATAAGGCTTAGAATGAAACGACTGGGGGTTGGGAGGGGGTGGGAGGGACCAGTAGTAGCACTCACGAGTGGGAGGCTCGGCCTCCTGCGGGTCCTGGTGCAGCCCCGTGTTGTAGCCTCCACAGCTCTTCCTGGAACTGGTGTACAGTAAGCCTTGAATATATTTGATGATTAAACAGGTCTGATTTTTTTTATTTCCTTAGTAAGAGCAAGTTTCGTTAGGGGGTAGAAGGAGAGAGCCTGGAATGTAAGATCCAGATAAAACAAAATCCAGAACCAAGAATCAGAATCCAAAATCCAGAATCAATGCTAAGGCCCAGAGGGAGAAACTATGCAGACAGGGACAGCTGGGCTCCCTCCGCGGGGTTCCAATTCCCGCTGGGCTTCCCTGACCTCATGGAGCTCTGCTGGCCCCCGAGGTGGGTGGTACACATTTGCAAGTTCTTGCCCAAGCAAAGACACCCTTGCCACCTCCGAGTTCTGGAGACCTGGCGCTAGCCGGGTCCCCCCGGCCTGGGTTTTTGAGCCCCAGTTCTTGAATTGTCTTCAGAGCGCAAACTCATCCATCAAGTTGAAGCCCAGATAACCCGAGTCCCTCTCCGCCCTATCTGAGGTGCTCCTACAAACTCCGGGGTCAGATCTGTGAGATGGCTTCCCTCCTGAAGGCTGACCCCCCCCCAAATTACTCTCTGTCCAGATGGGCCCTCCAACCTTTACACACAGAGAGGGGCCCTGTGCCTGCGGAAGGTGCGCGTATGGATACCACGTGACCAGAGCAGCACGGTGGAGGCGCACGTGACACGGCCGCGGCGCACGTGACACGGCCGCAGGCACACGTGACACGGCCGCAGGCACATGTGACACAGCCACAAGCAGGTTGTTCTCCAGCATTCTGGGGCTCGAACACAGACCCCTCCGCATTTGGGAGTGGACAGGAAAGACACGCCACGGAATCAGTGCAGACGGAGACAGCTGCGGCCACCCAAGAAACTAGCTGCCTGCTTGACGGTTCCTCCCCAGGCGACTCAGCGACTCAGCGACTCAGCGTGTGATCTGAGGATTGAAACCCGGAGATCGCATCTTTCAAGTGGTCAGAGGAAAGTCCAAAACAAGCAGCAACTCCGTTTTAATGATTTTTTGGGTTTGTTTGGGGCTTTTTTACGTGAGGAAGCGGGCAGCCTGGCAGCCAGGACCCCACCTTCTCTGTGTCCCCGCGTCCGCAGTCCGGGCTCCTCCCTGGTGGACAGGTGGGTCCAGTTCTTTCCTTCCTTGTCGGGATTGTGTGTGTAAAATGCGGGGAGACAAGGCTGGCCTCTCACACCTGTCGTGCCTCCCTCTCTCAGCCCTGTTTGTTCGCTGCCCTGAGTCTTTATGGAGCTGTCAGGGGTTGACAGATGCCAAGTGGTTTCACGTCCTAATCCACCCCCCACTTGCCGGCTTTTCCTTCAGCACCACGTCCACCTTCATAAATGGGCCTGAACTTGCCGTCCTCCAAACATGCGCTAGTGAACTGAAAACTCAGCCTTGCGATTTAATGCACAGGGTTTGTTTTCCTTGTTGCTGTTTTTTCTCCCCTAAGAATATTTATCTGATCTCATCTAGGTTTTCATTTGTCATCAGGCTGCACGTAATGTTCTCGGGTTAATCTTCCTTCTCACCCCCTAGGACGCCTTGCCCCAAAAATACTTTGCCTACTTAGAGTCTGAATACTGATATTTGACATAGAGTAGGAAGGTCTCTTTGAAACGAGTCACAGATTTTTTTTTTTTTACGTGGCTGGGTATTTTTTATGTGGCCGGATAAAGTATCGAGGAGAAAATGCCCCCCTATAGTTTGTAAGATACAAACGGGCGTCTCGGAGCTTTTCTTTTTTATTTTATTTTTTTCCTTATTTTTTTTAAAGGATGCTTTAGGATATGCTTGAGGCTATGGGAAACTCTGAGTAAGTCTTAGGCTCCCTCTTGGTTTCCTCGCAGTCTGGCACTGTTGTCTTTACCTACTTGAGGTCTATTTTATTCTGTGTAGGGGGAAAATGTCAACATGAGTGTCGTGCAAAAAAAAAAGTCAACCTGAACACAAAACGTGAGTCAGAGGTGAACTCTTTCTCTTTAGGAAAACAGAGGAGAGAAGGGGGGTCCAGTGTTTAGATTTTCCTCCTTGTCTTTCATAGAAACGGCGTCTCTTCTCTGGAAACCGCTCACTGCCCCAGATTCTTCTTAATCACGCGGCTTTTCATCTCGGTGACTTTCAGTCTAAATAAAGTGAATGTCTGTGACTTTCAGTTTAGTTTCTAAATGGGGAAACCATGTATAGTGTCCCTGTGTGGGGCTTTTTTTTTTTTTCTTTATCGCTATTTTAGACTTTTTTCTCTCTCTCTCCCAAATTATGACTGCTCCTCAGCTGAGTCTTGGCAATCATTTCTAAAGTACTGTCTGAACTTGTGTTTGGTAATCTTAAGTATTTCATTGTAAGTGTCATAGATTCCGAGCATTTCCAGTTCAGGTGTCAGGTTTTAAAAAAAGATAGTTTGACGTCCTCATTGTGCAGGTCACTGTAGTCAGTTCTGCACGCCAGGAGCAGGGTAATTAATCCTGCTCTCTCGTCACAGTGCGAGAGCAGTGACTTTCTGAACGTTGCGCTCCACATCTATGGATTCTCCGTGGGTCTAATGTGCCCCCACGAAGGGTGCTGTGGTTAGCAAGCCACGCTGTGGGAGGAAATGAGGCAATTCTATCAAGAAGCTGGAGCGCCAACGTGAATATACAGCAGTCCTGTCTGCTGAGATGTCTGTTTCACACAGTTCCTGAGAAGTGGATGGAAACCACGCATTTAAATTGGATGAAGAGAGACCGTGTTATGGGGGAGTCAGATGCGCAAAGGAGGACGGTTGGGAGTGTGGAGTCAGATGTTGTTTGTTGTTTATCGTCCTACAAATTGCTTCCCAAAGGCCCAAGGCTGGTTTGAAAAATCAGTCGCCGTTCTGGATGGAGGATGTGGTGAAGCAACCACGGGCAGATGGAAACTTCTGGGTACCGAGTCTGAAGTCGTACCGCAGTTCACATTTTCCAGGGCTTCCCCAATATTTATCCCTTTCTAGGTGTCAGAGTTGTCATGACCCCATCTCTCTCCCAGGTGGAATTGCACCCGAGAGTTTAAGTAGGCAATTAAATTGCTTGGTGAGCGAAGAATTCAGAGCCAAGGGAAGAGAACTGTTTTAGGAGAGGTTACAGCCAGGCAAAGGAGGGGCACCCGCTGGGCATGCCTGCAGACAGCGGCCTGTGTGACCAGATCTCTGCCCATCTCCTCCCTGTCTCTCTGCATGGATAGTGCCCCACCAGCCTGTTCCATCCCTGCTTTCTTAGCCTCACCTTCTTCTGAGTTCTGGACTGTGTGTTCACTTTTTATTATCTTAACTTCTCTCTATACCCACTTTGTTGAGAGTTTTATTGTAAAAAAAAAAAAAGTTGAGTTTTGTCAAGTACATTTTCTATATCTCATGAGATGATGGTATTGATTTTTATTCTTCATTTTGCTGATGTGTTGTATCACATTGATTGATTTGTGCATGTCGAAACATCCTGGCATCCTTGAAATAAATGGTGTGCGATCCTTTTTATGTGTTGTTGAATTTAATTTGTAGATATTGAGGATTTTTGCATTTATGTTTATCAGAGATATTCGCCTATAATTTTCTTTTCTCACAGTATCCTTGTCTGATTTTGAAATCAGGGTAAGTCTTGTGAAATGTATCTGTAAATATTTCCTCCTTTTTGATATTTTTGAAGGTTTTAAGAAGGATTGATATTATTTTTTAAAAGTCTGATGAAATTCACCAGGAAAGCAATTTGGTCCTGGACATTTGTTTGTTGGGAGGTTTTTGATGATTGCTTTAATCTCCTTACTATTAGTTGGTCTATTCAGTTTTTTTTCTGTTTCTTTATGACTCAGTCCTGAAAGCTTTCTAAGAATTTATTTATTTTTTCTAGGTGGTTCAGGTTTTTGCCATGTAACTGTTCATAGTGCTCTCTTGTGACCCTTTGCATTTCTGTGGTGCAGATCTGGATGTTTCTGTCTTTCATTGGCGGTCAATAGCTTCAGAAATATTCTAGTCATGCGCCTGCCCCCCCCACCACCACCACCAAAAGAGACATATTATTGCCATTCTCTGATAGTGAGTGTGCTATAGACACAAGTAAGATGCCTTTGGGGCCCCGTCTGTGGAGCTCAGAGAAGTAGAGCAAAGGCAGTGAGCAGAGCCTTAGGCTGTGGAAGCCTTGGGTAAGTAGAGGCAGGAGGAAGACTTTGGCTATTCAGCCATGACTTTGGGATGGCTGCGTCTCCGAAATGACAGAGCCGTAGTGTAGGGAGCGACGGGCAGATTCACTGAGGGGGCCAGTGCTGGCATCTGCATCGTGGGCTGCGGTGTGGCCTCTCTGCCAGGGCGCAGGGAAGCTCGGCCATGCCGCTGCAGACAGTCTGCTGGCTGGTCTGCGTGCCCTGTGCACCCCGGCCCCAGACGTCTGAGACCAGGAGCCCGGGGCTGCTGTGCTCTGCAGAGCCAGCGTCAAGAGCTTCAGGGCTCAGCGCCCGTGCTGAGCCCTGTCCTCTCGCTGACACGTCTGGGCTTGCCTGTCTCGTCTCTAAGGTCGCTTTCTGCGGAGGGCTCCACACCGAAGGTTCTCTGTGTGTGAGGCACAGACCTTCACACACAGCCCTGCATGGTTGGAGGTCATTGTCACTTCACAGGTAAGGAAGCGGAGGCTCCCTGACTTGCCCAAAGTGACAGAGCCAAGTTCTGCGTCCTGATTGGACTGACTCCGAAACCAGTGTTCCTACTCCCTGCGCTGGGCTACTCGGTGGCCTTTTCCTGTCACCTGCGACGTTTATCCCAGGTGTTGCTATAAGCGACTGTACAAAGTCACCCGTGGATTGAGGATGTCAAACAGGAAGGCAGAACCCTGTGTTTTCAATGGGGTGTCATCCTTCACATATGAAGACGAGTCTCCTGGCTGTGCCAGGGGAGCAGCAGTCGGGGGGTTGGCTGTTTCGTCTGTGTTGAGAGAGTTACACTTGTCTTGTGCCCAACGGCTCGCGTTTTGCAAAACTGGGCATTTAAAGAGCAGCTTTATTAAATAACAGCTGGAGGTGCATGGCCTGAGGGGGAGAGTCGGGAAAGACTAGAAAGGGAAAGATTTTTCATACCATTCAGCAACTGTGATATTTTTCAATTCATCCATGTAGGGATCAAAGAATGATTTGATAAAGACTGACAGATGGTAATGGAAGCAGGCTAGCCCTGTGGTGGTGAGCACTCAGTAGGTACACAGACATCGAATTACAATGTTGTACACTTAAAATTTATATAATGTTATTAACCAGGGTTACCTCGATAAATCTCATTTTTAAAAAAGACTGACAGAGAAAATCACGGAGTTGCTCATAATGATGCTGTGTGTGCTTACGTCTGTGTGCGTGTGTGCACGTGTGTGTGTATGTACCGTGTCACCCATATAAAACCGCCACCCCCAGTTCCCACAGGTGGCAGCTTCCCAGGAAACGTGTGTCAGGATGGAGTCACAGGACTAAAATGTGTATGATTTTTAGGGAAGAACTCTTGGCTTTCAAGTTGGTGGAGAAGGAAACTTGCCTTTAATTTGACATTTCTCTTTTCTTTTTTTTTAGACTAAGAACAGTGTGATCTCGTTAGAATGGTAACATATCTTCGCTTTAGATCAGTTGGGAAACGCAGAAAGCCCCAAACTGATATGGAAATAAAAAGCTTTTAATTTTCATTCTCAGTCCTTTTATTTTTCATCCTAAGATCTCACTTAAAAATTTTCCAAAAAGACAGAACACGCACATCTAAATCCTGTCTTCCCGACTCCCGCCTGCGTGGAGGGAGCCGCCCTCCGCCCTCCACCAGCCCCTCTCCCCGGGGAGCGGAACTCTGGGTGGGCCCGTCTCTGCTCTCCCTGGGCCAGCTCTCAGGGTTTCAGACATCTGCTCTTGAGTTCAAACTCTGCATTGCCAATCCTGACACTGCATGTCGTTAATCTTCTACAGAAAACGCCGCGTCCATCTCCGCCCTTCACCCTCCTCGGCCCCTGAATGCAGCTCTTCTTACCGGAGGCCAAGACCGTTCTGGCAACTTCTCCTCTGGTCTCCTGGCTCTCGGGCCTTCTCCCTCTGAGCCGGCCTTCGTTCTGGGTTAGTGTACATCTCCTAAAGCAGTGCTTTTCACCCGGGCCTTCCCCTCATGCCTTCCTGACGCCTCGAGGGTGGTTTGCTAACACTTGGCACCTGGAAATCCAAACCCTTGGCCCTCTTGCCTTTTATTTACCTGATCAACGTACCGTTCCCATCACCATCCAGGTCTGGCGGAAACATTTTGTGTTCACTGAAAATCCGTGTGCCCCCTCTGTTTCCCAGCCTCCCTTGCTGTGAGACTGGGCCCAGGTGGCTGAGTTCTGACTCAAGAGATGTGGGTGGAAATAAGGTTTGTCTCTTCTAGGCTTGGCCCTCACAGCCTCTGTGTGGCTCTTTGGTCTTCTCTACCTATAGCATGGTGTCTTCAGAGGCCACATGTTTCAGTACAGTGACGATATGGTAGAGCCCCATCAGCCTGAGCAGTGAGGAGACCCACTACCCCCCCCCCCAATGTGCCCACCTTCAACCTTTGACATGTGTTTGTTGAATGATGAATGAACAAGTGTCTGAATAGCCACGTCTAAAAGATGCCGCCCTATAATACTCTTGCATTAGAAGAAAAGTATGCTGTTTCCGCTATTTCTTTTTTTTTTTTCTTTTTGTATTTTTCTGAAGCTGGAAACGGGGAGAGACAGTCAGACAGACTCCCGCATGCGCCCGACCGGGATCCACCCGGCACGCCCACCAGGGGCGATGCTCTGCCCCTCCGGGGCATTGCTCTGTCGCGACCAGGGCCACTCTAGCGCCTGGGGCAGAGGCCAAGGAGCCATCCCCAGCGCCCGGGCCATCCTTGCTCCAATGGAGCCTTGGCTGTGGGAGGGGAAGAGAGAGACAGAGAGGAAGGAGGGGGTGGGGGTGGAGAAGCAAATGGGCGCTTCCCCTATGTGCCTTGGCCGGGAATCGAACCCGGGTCCCCCACACGCCAGGCCAATGCTCTACCGCTGAGCCAACCGGCCAGGGCCTATTTCTTTTTTTATATGTTGATTTTAAAAGGTTAGTATTATCTTATTTCTGTTATCTCTTTTTATCACTTATTGCCGTTTTAAGTCTCAGACAGGATCTAGCGGTTTTTCATGGAGTCCTGTTTTGGGAGCCTCCTGATGGCACGTTTCAGAAGGTGAAGTGTAAATACCTCTTGCTTGGTGTCGTCAAGACATGCGTGCTCTCTGTTACGTTGAGTTGCTGTTGAAGGCACTAAAGAGTGTGCGTTTCACTGTCTTGACCTGAACCTGAAAATGCCGGCTTTCTCTTCCTAATTCCAAACCTGGTACTTAGATGGGGAGACAGAAAAGGGAGCTCTGAGTTAGGTAACAGTGGGCCACGCGTGGGGAAGCTTCGCCTGGCTTCACACACTAAGGAGAGGTGAGGAAGGATCGTGGGGAATGAGTACCGGCACTTTGCTCCTCCCCCGGGAGCGGTCCTGTGTGGGGAGCAGGCAGTCACCTGGGTGGGAAGGGACCTTCCAGCGCCCCTTCCTGCCAACACGCCCATGCCAGGCCCTCCGGCGTTCGACTCCAGTTCGGGGGAGGTCGAGCGGCCCTCACCGAGCATCAGCTTTCCAGAAAGGGGAGTCAAGGGGCGGAGAGTGAAGCACTCGTGTCTGGGGCACCCCGCCCCTCGCCCCGGGCCTGTCACACACTGGTCCCCTTCAGATGTGCTGGGAGCAGAGGAGGGGCCGGGCCAGGGCACACGCCTCAGCTCTGCCCCGTGCTGCGGGGAAGGGAAGGTGAGCCCCCCACCCCAGCCAAGCCCAAGGTTGACGCTGCTCCCAGCTTGTTATTTTGAAAACCGCCACATCCCGAGCCCGGTTGTCATGGCCTAAGTGCCTCAAGAAATGGATGGAACAGAGCCCGGTTGTAAGTGAAACCTCACACCTTGTGGCGTGGCTCCCCTGCTGGGCTTACACGAGGCCAAGACAACCGGTCAGCCTTGTCAAGGCAATCAACAGTGCCATCAATTATCTGGCTGTTGGCCCGGGGCCTGTTGTCACCTCTCACCCCTGCTAACACACACGCCAATCTCTCACATTTTGCTTGAAAACCTGAGTGGTATATTTCTCTCTGGCAGGCTCTTTTAATGTATGCCCTGGCCCCTCCTCTCAATTTACAAACAAAGGTATGAGCACCATGGAGTTCAACTTATTGCTGAAGGCTCCACATCATGGAATGACGGAATGACGGAGCCGGGCCTGGGATTCACTCCCATTGCCCCTGCCGCTGTGCCCACACCCATCCACCCACACACATGGTGCCCTGTGCTCGGATCTCCTTTTGACAATTACTTTCTGACTTTTTTTTTTTTTTGCAATAATGCTAAATGAACATTCAGAGTTCTGACAAAGAAAAAATGGCCGCCAAACAGGAGGCATGATGTTTACAAGTATTACTTATTTTTTAATCACTATTTTGTCGTTATTTAAATTATTTTATTTCAAAACTATTTATTTTTCAGTGATTTTATTGTCATTATTTTTGATGGACACAAAACTGGGTTAACATAAAATGAACCATTTTCAAGCGAACGAGTCAGTGGCATCCAGTCCAGTCACGTTGTTGTGGCACCGTCCCCTCTGCCTCTCCAAAATCTTCCCCTCGTCCTGGAAGGAAACCCCACACCCACTGGCAGGACTCACCGTCTCTTCCCTCCAGCCCCTGGCTACCCACCAGTAATCTTCCTGTGCCTGTGGATTTACCGGCTTTGGGTGTTTCATATGACTGGAATCATACAACATGTGAATTTTGTGTCTGATTGCTTCATTCATTACTTTTAAGCACTTTTTATACATTAAGAACTCGGTGAAGTAGAAAACTTAAAACTTAGTGAGATTATTAAGTGTTCTCTCCTTAGCTGACTCCGTGTTCAAGGGCGTGGTAGTATTTTATTTCTTCTTCTTAAAACAATTAACAAAAAACAGGACTTACTCATCATCTTATAACTGGAAGTTTGTGCCTTTTGGCCACCTTCACCCTCTGCCCACCCAACCCGTCCCTCTAGCAACCACCGAACTGTTCTCTGTATCTGTGTTTGTGTGCAGTTCTTTTTTTTAAGATTCCACTTATACGTGAGATCATATAGTAATTGTCTTATCTGACTTATTTCTCTTAATAATAATGCCTTCAAGGTCCAGTGGGGTTCAAAAGCTTAAAAATAAGCATTTTATTTATTCTTGACACACCCCTGCCCCTTGGCAAACAAGTACCATTGCCTTGTATGTGTTTTATTAATGTTATTAATAGACTTGATTTGTAGAACAGTTTTAGATTTATGAGAAAATTAAGCAGATAGTACAGAGAGTATGTAGGAATAAATGTACTACTCCCATGCCCTTCACACATTTTTCTTTATTATTAACACCTTATGTTAGGATACTACCTTTGTTACAATTAGTGAACCCATATTGATACATTGTTATTAACTGAAGTCCATGCTTTACTCAGATTTCCTTGGTTTTCCCCTCTGCCCCCTTTTCTGTTCCAGGACCCCGCATTACACTTAGCGGTCTTGTCTCCTCAGGCTCCCCTTGGTTGTGACTGTTCTCCAGGCCACCATTGTTTTTGGTGACCTTGACATTCTGAGCGGTGTGGGTGAGGTTTTTGTAGGATGCCCCATTGGAATTTGTCTGATGTTTTTCTCAGAATCAGTCCGGAGTTATGGGTTTCTGAAAGGAAGGTCACAGTTGTGAAGGGCCATTTTCATCACATTGTACCAAGGGTACATTTCAACATAATTTATGACCGTTGCTCTTGACCTTGGCCACCTCGCTTAAGCAGTGTTTGTCAGGTTTCGCCACCGTAAAGTTACTCCTTTGTCCTCCTTCCTGGCTTTTTTAAATTTAAAAAAAAAAAAAAAAAAATCTTGTTCCCAGGACTCAATTGCAGCGCTTATGTAATCAAGCGGAGGCTTTGTGAAGAAGACTCGGGCGGCCTTGAAGCTCCGAATGGCCTTGCTGTCGGCTCAGAATGCGGCAGCCCCAACGCGGGCAGACACAGTCCGGGGCGGGGCTGTGTGTCCTCAGCAGGGGCCGCAGCTCTGGGGACGGGCACCAGGCACGGCGCCCGCGGGCAGGGGAAGCAGGGGAGGCGGAGTCTCCGCCCGAGCACCAGACACCTTCCCCCGATCGTCGCCGGTTCTTCTCAGCTGGAACCCTTGCCTGAAGCTTCCCAGATGAATCCGCCAGGAAGTCACAGCCGGTCTGCACACAGGCGTGAACGCGGGAGCAGGTGGCCGGACCAGACCGTCACATAGTCATCCCACAAGCGTTCCCTGCACGGCCCGGCGTTCCGCGGGGGCACTGCCTCTGCATGATGAAGCCTCCCGGGACAAACGGGGAGGGCTCCTCTGCCGTGCTGCCCACACCCTAAACAAAGGGGGGGGGTCTAGGTAAGACAGGGCAGGGAACGGAAGCCCAGAAGGCATACCTGCGAGACTATGCAAATAGTCTCACCACGACCTCCATGAAAATTCAGGTAAATGAGGGATTAACTCTGGGCTCTTGACACCCAGATTTAGGAGGAAATTTTTGCCTGGATGTTAAATTTTGTCACTGTAAGATAAAGGACAAGAAGATAGATTCAGGTGTTGGAACAATGGTGCCCAGCCCTGCTTCAACGTACTTGTTAGTTCTTCCAGAGTCTCCAGTGACTACTCTTGAACATAGTACTTACCACTGATAAAAAACAAAAACAAAAACATCTGAAAAGAGAAGGACATAGGCACACCTCTTTATCAAATAAGATGGAGAGGGAATTGGGTAAAGTTAGCTGGGTAATTGGAGATTTTATATAATCAATTATATGGAAAATAACTTTCTGGGCTGAGAGCTTCAAATGCTCAAATCAGAGCACCTGGAAGTGTTGCCAGGTAGCCAAAGGGAAGCGTGGCCAAGACTTTGGACTACATTGACCCGTGCCTCTGGCGATAGCACCAGAGGGGGAAAGAAGAGCAGCGCGTGTGTGCATGCATGTGCGTGTGTGTGTGTGTGTGTGTGAAGGTGGTGTCTATGGCAACGGGTAGGTTGGGCCCGGGGAGGCAGCTCTAGGTTTCCTCTGAAGGCACCAATGACAGGTGACAAGCAGCAGACAAAAGCCATTGAATAGTAAATACACTTAGAAATATGGACAAGAAAAATGGGGGGTTTCAGTAGAAGGCAGATAATACCGCCCAGATGGCCAATCATCACCACCGTAGTCATCATAGCACAATCACTTATACAGGGCATTCTGGTCCGCCAAGGGCTGTCTTATCCGTTTTCTCAATAGGTCTTTACAGACGGGAATTTAAAACTGAGTGACATCCTGTTACGGACTGAATGTTTATCTCTCCCCCAGATTCCTATATTGAAGCTCTAAACCTGAGTCTGGCTGCATTTGGAGATGTGATCTCTAAGGAAGTAATTAAAGTCAAACAAGTGGGGCCCTGACCCAATAGGATTCATGTCCTTATAATAAGAGACACAAGAGAACTTCCTTTATGGCTCTCTCCTGGTCCCTATACAGCAAGAAAAGGCCAGGTGAGGACAGGGGGAAGGTGACTGTCTACAAGCCAGGAAGAGAGGTCTCACCAGAAACAGAGGTAGTTGGAACTGGGGTCTCAGACTTTCAACCTCCAAAACTGAGAGAAAATAAATGTCTTGTTTAAGCCACCCAGTCTGATCATCTCTTATGGTAGCTGAGCAGATGAGACAATAACTTCTAGTCACAGGAACGTTTGGAGGCAGATGGAACCTTCGAGCCTCAGCTTCACGCCTGTGTTGTACTTGTCACCGAAGGCGAAGAAATAGGCTCACAGACTTAAATCAAAACCTTCTTCTATGTGGGAACTGTGTAGTCCCCGCCTAAGGAAAGTTTCCTCTCAGGAAAGGATGCAATGAGCACTGTGTTGGGTTTCAGTTACTGTCTCTGGGCCACCCAGTGGGAGGACCAGCACGTCCAGCTTTGTCTGGGTTGAGCACTGGAAGCCCCACCTCAGTCCCCAGCAAACCTGGACAGTTGGTCACCCAGCCACCCAGTCATCTTCCCTAAATATCTTCCTTCTGATAGATCAGTTTATAAATAATCTGGATTCATTATAGTCTGAAATGACTTAACTGACTTTTGAGTGTGTTCTTTCCCCTGCTCTTGTAGGGCCTTCTAATAATGAGGAAGAAGACAGCGGACACCAGCCTCACCCCTACAAGGGTCAGATGTCTTTCAGGAGCCCTGGGTAAAACCCGGAAGGCCATTGCTAACACATATTGATCCAGTGACACCATTGTTCTGTTGGGCTGGCCAGACTCACTGGAGAAAGCAAAAACAGCGAAAAAGCGAAAACAAAGAAATTATGGCAGAAAAATCGGAAAGCTCTGGGCTTGTGGCTGAGCTGGGAAATTCCCAAAAAGGGGCCCCAGGGAGAAATCCAGCTACATCGGGGTCCCTAATGCCTGGCGCTGGAGCTCAGAAAAGAAAGGAACACCCTTGGAGGGAGAGTGGGAGGGGGTGGTCTGTTCTCATTTTTGGTGGAGTCTCATTCGGGAATGTTCCTGCTCCCGGGACTCCTAACAGCGTTCACCTCCCAGACAGGCCGAATGAACCCCTTCGATTTTCTTGAAACTGTAGTATTTATTTATGTTTATATCATATCTGCAGACATGTATTACGTGGGCTTCCTCTACTCTGTTTCCTCAGCTGTACTTTCATAACTTATTCTGCCAGGCTTGGCCCGTCCTTGACATACCAAGCCATTAACTTAAAATCAGGAGAGTTCTGTGAGGTCTCTAAATTCTTTCCCCTGATTATCAGGCCCTATGCTAGCTGAAAATAAAGTCACTGGGCTGGAAGAGGAAAAATAATTGGTCTAAATGGTCATGGAAAAGTCTAAACAGAAGATTTTCTTTCTCTTTCCACTTTGCAATGATTTATTTTCATGGCTTTATGAGACTTTAATGAGGAAACCTTATCTGTACGCCTGGTAATTATCAACCAAATTCCCATTTCCTGTCAGAAAACCCACAGTATGTCAAACAAAAATGGTGGCATCGGGAGAGTCTTTGGCCCCTGACCCATATGGCTGAGGAATAACTCATTGCCACATGGCGTATGTGACCAGGAAGCATGTCTGTGACTGCTCTTGCACACTGCTGCTTAAACTAGATTGCCACCTTCAATTCTGGGTAAGTCAGGAGAGGAGACTGAGATGCCGTGGGTCCTCCTGAATGCTGTCCTGGGATGTGGCTGCTTTGAGCCAGGAAAAGCACAATTTCCCTCCCTATGATTTAATATAACTCGTAGTCTGGGTCAGTTCCTTCTGCCGGGCGAATGAGATCACACCTGAGTCCAAGGCCTGACGAGATACTACCAACCTTGCATTTAGAAACATTAGTTTTGTTTTGTTTTCCCTCATGAATTGCAGCTCTTGCCGGTACATCAACAGGCTACAGTTTGGATAACTGTGGAGTCGCTATGGCCATGGACTCAAGACTTAGGGAAGGAGGACCGCACCATCTTGGGGTTCGAGCAGAGAGCTTGCTGGACCACGCGGGGTCTCCCAAACCTCCAGGACAGAAGAAAGATGGAGTCCAGCGAGAGTGTGAGAATCTTTTTAGAACAGTAGGGTGCCCCAGTGCCCAGAGCAGCCAGGAAATCAGGACGCAGCCAAACCTCCATTCTCAGGTCTAGTTTACTTAACGAGGTGAGAATCTCTCTCCTTACACTTTTCTCTCGGTGTGACCTTTGCCATGCACCCAAATAAACTGCACGTCTATCTCTGCTGCTTCTGTCATTTGAAAGGAATTTTGCTCCTGCTTTCATTGCATCTTCATTGGCCTCTGGGCCAGTGATTGAAGAAGCTGGATAAGAACCTAATGACTTACTTTAAATTAAAGAAATGCTCTTTAAAAATGTATTTGACAGCCACTGCAGACAGGACTGGCTAGGCGGGTTTCAGGTCCAAGGTCTACTCCCGGAGAGCGATGAGGCCCATACACGCTCACGCCCTCTCCAGAGATGGGGTACCAGTTCTCTCACCGCGGTCTCCCCTTCCTCATGGGGACAGGTAGGAGCAGGCCACCAGGGAATGGAGTTGCTCTATAGCACACAAGTAGTCACCAGTGTTGGACACTGTTGGGGTTTTATTATCTTTCAACTATTTATTTACACCCTTTGACTCTTCCTCTGTACTGTGGGGGTATTTTTGTCTGGCAGGCTTTCTGGACTAATGCATGAACTGGGTCAGACCTGTCTCCTCTTTTCTCTCTTGAGACACCATTACAACCTCCTCAGCCCTGCTAGGATGGAAATGCAGAGGGGGGCTCAAGCACACCACAGTTAGCCAGAAGGAGCATACTCCAAGATCAAGGAGTTCTGTAAACGAGGACCCACACTGGGAATTGATAGAACAACACTGTCCAGCCTGACCAGGTGGTGGCGCAGTGAATAGAGCGTCAGACTGGGACACAGAGGACTCAGGTTTGAGACCCCAAGGTCACCAGCTTGAGTGTGGGCTCATCTGGTTTGAGCACAGCTCACCAGCTTGAACCCAAGGTCTCTGGCTTGAGCAAGGGGTTACTCAGTCTGCTGTAGACCCCCCCCAGGTCAAGGTACATATGAGAAAGCAATCAATGAACAACTAAGGTGCCGAAACGAAGAATTGATGCTTCTCATCTCTCTCCCTTCCTGTCTGTCTGTCCTTCTCTCTGTCTCTGTCTCTGTCAAAAATAAAAATAAAAACAAAAAACAACACTATCCAATAGAAATATGATGTGACACGAGCAATTTAAAATGATCTTATAACGTTATTTAGAAAAAGAAAAAGCAAGTGAAATTAATTTTCATAATATATTTTATTCAACACATTTCTATAGCATCATTTCAACATGTCACTATGAAAATATTAAATATTTTACATTCTGTTTTGTACTAAATCTTTGAAATCTGATACCTATATTTTATACATCAAGTCTCAATTTTGACTAGCCACACATGGCTAGTGGGTGATGTGTCAGCACCAACACAGACCGTTGACTACTAACTCTCTGGCCCCACAGTTCGCATTTGTGCTCTGGATAATGGTGCGGAGCCTGTCCCAGAATACTTAGCTTCTCCTGCCCTCCCCACTATGGGTTCTGAAGCACAATTCAGAACCAGGGTTAGGGTTGGGAGATGCCCAGCCCAGCTCTGCCTCCGGAGAAGGATGCATCTGTTCTGACTGTAACATTTAGAACACCGATCCTCAAAGTTTGAGATACACAGGAATCAGTTTATTAACATACAGATTCCCCAACAGAACTCCAGACAAATCGATAATGGCTGATGGAGATAGTAAGACCTGGACGTCTGCCTTTTCTCAAGATCACCAGGTGATTCTGATACCGCCCGAAGTCTGAGAACACGACCATGGTGGTTTCCTTAGGAACCGGGGCTTCTCCCCGCTCAGGCCTTTGCAGGGGCGGCCCTCGTTCCCGCACCTCCAGGGTGTGCGGGGCCTGCGGGGGAGGCGGAAGCTCGGTCCCCAGCCTGGATTGTCAGGGGGCCGCGCCCTTGCATCCGGAGACCTAACACCGCACCCCCAGCAGCTGAGAAAGCGCTCGGTAGTGTAATTTTAAGACTCAAACCCCCCTTTTGGGCTTCTTCCTCTATTTTTGTGTGTGTCGAGGTAGCCTGCCTGTGCGACCCCTTCTGCTTGTACAACAATCGCCCTCGTGGCCTACGGGGTGTTTGTCAACAGCCTGGCCTTCGCCTTCTCCGCGCGCCTTCAGAATACACAACCCGGGAGACTGCCCGGGCTTCCGTCCACTTGTGGATTTGTAAAAGAAGGGTCCAAAGTCAGTGATCAAATCCCTTGTCCTTTGGCCACCATCCTCAGGCCTCCACTTCTCTGCCCCTGGAAGTGAGCTGTGGGGCTGGGAACTCATCTGGAGACACTTCTGTAAGAACGTTTTGGGAAGACATTGTCTAGGGCAGTGATTTTCAACCTTTTTTGAGCCGCAGCACATTTTTTACATTTACAAAATCCTGGGGCACACCACCTACCAAAATGACACAAAATGACACTCTTAACACAGTACATATTATACATATAGTTAATAATATAGTTTCTAAATGTATTTATACTCACTTAGTGTGAAACCTGGGCCTGTTTCGATGAACACAAAAAGGATATCCTGGCAGGAATGGTAGAAAGACACACACGAAGCTCTTCCTCAACAGTTCTCAGTCTCTCTCTGTTTTTAGTTTTTATCTCAGCTCACATAGATATGTGGTTGAAAATGGGAGCAATGTCAAAATAGCTTTGTTGGCCAGAATGGGGAACTCCTTGGCAACAGATAACCAAAAACCGTCCAAAGAAAGATCAGCAAACTTTAGCTTTAAAGTTAGATAACATTGTGATGCATTGTATATCACCCTCTGTGGGGCCCTCTTTTAAAGAGAAAAAGGTCAAATATCTATATACACCATCAGGATAGACATAACCAGCTGAGGCTGAGGCTTCATCTAGTGGTGACAACATTTACCTCCAGTCCTGACCAGATTAGAAATCAGGACCATGTGGAGGAGTAGCAGCTTCAACTACTCGCCCCAGCCACACAATGACAAGTGCGTGGCAGCCCGAGTGAGGACCTTCCTGGGTGTGGATGAGAGGCGGCCTACTATTGGTTCATCGCTAGTGGTCGGGATGAACCCTAGAAGGTGATTGGTCAGTGAGCGTTCCCTGTGCCTCCACTCTTCCTGTCACTGATAGCTGGAGGGATTGTGAGGGGAATGTTTATGTTCGGATGGAGGCGGCTGGCAGCGGGCCAGATAAATGGCCTCCGCGGGCTGTATCCGGCAGGCGGGCTGTAGTTTGGGGACCCATGTTTAATTTCCCCATGGCACACCTGACCATGTCTCATGGCACACTGGTTGAAAAACACTGGTCTAGGGATCCCCATTCCCAGGAACCAGACAATCAGCACGTGAAGTGCAAGCTGATGCCGGCTGATCTGCCCTCCCTGGCTCCCTGGAGAGCTGGCGGGACACTACTACTAAGTCAGGGTGCAGCGGACACCGGCACGCTGAGGACCCACAGGGCAGCTCTGGCTGCGCACGTCCTAACGCCGCAAGGTCATCCCTGCCCATAGACTGGATGCTTCTGTCAAGAGGGACAAATGTGTGTGAAAGGCCTCGGAGGAGGGCTCCCTCAAAAACGATTTTGAGGCCTTGGCCGGTTGGCTCAGCGGTAGAGTGTCGGCCTGGCGTGCAGGAGTCCCGGGTTCGATTCCCAGCCAGGGCACACAGGAGAAGCACCCGTCTGCTTCTCTACCCCTCCCCCTCTCCTTCCTCTCTGTCTCTCTCTTCCCCTCCCGCAGCCAAGGCTCCATTGGAGCAAAGATGGCCCAGGCGCTGGGGATGGCTCTGTGGCCTCTGCCTCAGGCACTAGAATGGCTCTGATTGCAGCAGAGCGACGCCCCAGAGGGGCAGAACATTGTCCCCTGGTGGGCATGCTGGGTGGATCCTGGTCAGGCGCATGTGGGAGTCTGTCTGACTGCCTCCCCGTTTCCAACTTCAGAAAAATACAAAAAAAAAAAAAAAAAAAGACTTTGAATCCCCATCTTCTGTCTGGCTGGTAATCTTCTTTCAAACCAATATGTGTGTTTTCATGACATAATTTTGTTCACTGTCTATATTTCAAAGGTCAATATTTTTCACTGTAGGTTCATTAGAGAAAATTTATAAAACACTGAAAGTGTAAAGAAAATTAAAATCAACCAGATCTCCCAGAAACAACCGTTAATATTTTGGTGTATTTTCTTTAGGTTTTTCCTTGTTTTTTTGGGAAGGGGGATACATATTTGAGATGACCTGAAATCAACTTACCACTAGGTTAGCCTGACCAGGTGGTGGCGCAGTGGATAGAGCCTCGGACTGGGACGTGGAGGACCCAGGTTTGAAACCCCAAGGTCGCCGGCTTAAGAGCAGGCTCATCCAGCTTGAGTGAGAATTTACCAGCTTAAGCACCGGATTGCTGGCTTGAGCATGAGATCATAGACATGACCTTATGGTCACTGGCTTGAAGCCCAGGGTCGCTGGCTTGAGGGTAAGGTTGCTGGCTTGAGCAAATGGTCACTGGCTTGGCTGGAGCCTCCTGGTCAAGGCACATATGAGCAGAGGCAGATTTAACGGCGGGCGCACTGGGCACATGCCCTGGGCCCTAACTTCTGAAGGGTCCTGCAAAACCCCAACTTTACACTTTTTTCTAGTGACACCAAGTTGGGTTTCATATGTGCAATTTTAACATTGATAGTACATAATGTTTTTAATTATTTAAAAATATGGTTAACATGTATTTTTATTTTCTCTGTCTCTCTTTTTTAAGGGGCCCAATATTTTCTTCTGCACCTGGGGCCTCAACTGACCTTAATCCGTCTCCGCATATAAGAAAGCAATCAATGAACAAATAAGGTGCCTCAGTGAAGAATGATACTTGTCATCTCCCTTCCTGTCTCTCTTCTCTCTCTCTCTCTCGCTCGTTAAAAAGAGAAAAAAGAAAAGCACTGGTTTCATTCAGAGGGAATTGGTATTTAAGAAACCATAACCTAGCCTGACCAGGTGATGGCGCAGGGGATAGAGCATCAATCTGGGGCTCTGAGGATCCAGGTTCACGCCATGGGGTCCCCGGCTTGAGCGTGGGGTTGCTGGCTTGAGCGTGGGCCCATAGACATGACCCCATGGTCACTGGCTTAAGGAAAGGGTCACTGGCTCAGCTGGAAACACCTTCCCCCCCTCCTTTCTCCCACCCCCATCAAGGCACATATGAGAAAGCAATCAATGAACAACTAAAGTGCTGCAACTACAAGTTGATGCTTCTCATCTCTCTCCCTTCTGGTCTGTCTGTCCCTGTCTCTCTTTATCCCTCTCTCTCTCTCTCTCTCTCAAAATAAATAAATAAATAAATAAATAGCCATAACTTAGGCCAGGCATGGCCAACATACGGCCCGTGGGCTGGATTCAGCCTGCATAATGAGTTTATGCAGCCCGCGATTAAATTTTTAATATTCTCCGCAAGACGCACTGTGGAAATGAAATAAGTGGTACTTTTAAATCATTATACATAAACTACAATATCTTCAGTAATCTTCAGCTCAACTTATATTTGTGAACAAACTTTTTCTTTAATGAATCTAAAAGTACAAGATCAAGATTGAATGATTTACATTTGGAGGCTGTGTTAAGAATAGCTACTACAAGTACAGAGCCAGATATTAAAAAAAATAACAGGCAATGCAAAGCGCCTCAACACGTCACATTAGTTTTTTTTGTTAATTTGTTGTACTAAATTACTTACATTTATCCATAAACAAGTTACATAATAAAATTTTGTTTACTTACACGAAATGTTTTTGTATGTAACATTTTTTAATTTTAATATTTCATCCGGCCGGTGAAAAATGTTTTCTTTCTAATCTCACCCGGGGGGGGGGGCAAAAACTGTTGTCCACGCCTGACCTAGGCCCTAGGAATGCTACTGGCAATGTCATTGTTGCCAAGTCTTTTTAGCCGACAGGGCTCGAAAATAAATATTTAAAGATAAAAAGCTCTAGCCGGTTTTTACTGATACTTGTAATTCAAATTCAGGACACAGAGGTTTTATTGTACCTCTCCCAGTTGATATCCTTTCTCCCACACTGCAAATCCTGGTTCTCAATAACACAGGGATGATATCATTGAAATATCTCATGTTAGCGCGTGTGCTTTATTCCACCTTACTTCCGTCATAGTTTTAGAATGGTGGTACAGTATCCCCGCCACCTATAGGCTTGCTTGCAACAGTTCATTTTTCTGCATCTATGTCCCCACCCCCACCCCCTGCTGTCCCCATTTAAAAACAGTTATGTCACGTCCATATTGTCAAGGCAAACGGCCCCTGCACGCTGCCCTCTCCCCACACTGCTCTCCCCTTTGCTGTCCTCGCTGTGTCGTGTCCCCCGCTGGCCCGGTGCCAGCGTGTCCCTGGTCATTGGGGATGTTCTCTCATAGCTTCGACAGAAAAGAAGACTCTTTCCTGGGCACGGCATTTCCTGAATGTTTTCACGTTGATAAGAGTTTGAAACTTTCATACTTGGAAGTCAGTTTTGCCGGATAGTAACTCCTTGGCACTAACGGCAGCGTCTCAGATGTGTTCGTACATTTTCTGCTGCCATAAGAGACTGTGTTTGAAAAGTCTTTTTCATTATGAATCACTTCTCTTTGCTCATGCCTGAAGGATGTTTTCTTTGTCATAAAATCCAATAAATTTTGGTTTTGATATTAAGGTTCTGGTTTATGTTCCCAGGTATGGGAAGCATTCTTTCCGTCCGTAGCATCGGTTTCTTTCGTTTCTATTTCAGGAAGGTTTCTCTGGATTTTAGCGTTACTGTGTGTCCTATGTCTTCGCTTTGGCTTTCTTCTTCTTGGGTTCCTATTCCTTTACGTTAGATGTTCTTGGCTTCTCTTCAACTCTTTGTCACTTTCTCTCGAATCTTTTTATCTCTTCATTTGTTTTTGATTTTTAAAATTGCTTTCCCTCTTTACTTTCTATTTCTCCTAAAGCAGGGGTCCCCAAACTATGGCCCGCGGGCCACATGCGGCCCCCTGAGGCCATTTATCTGGCCCCCACTGCACTTCCAGAAGGGGCACCTCTTTCATTGGTGGTCAGTGAGAGGAGCATAGTTCCCATTGAAATACTGGTCAGTTTGTTGATTTAAATTTACTTGTTCTTTATTTTAAATATTGTATTTGTTCCCATTTTGTTTTTTTACTTTAAAATAAGATATGTGCAGTGTGCATAGGGATTTGTTCATAGTTTTTTTTATAGTCCGGCCCTCCAACAGTCTGAGGGACAGTGAACTGGCCCCCTGTGTAAAAAGTTTGGGGACCCCTGTCCTAAAGCTTGATCTACTGTGATTGTTAACTCTTTATTCCATCTAGTTTAGATCTCATTTCTGAAATTCTTTGTCTCCTATTTCTTTCTTGAGTTTGACCCTTTCTGAGTTTTTATAATTGGATTTATGTTGCTGTTGTTTTCCATCTCTTATCTTGTTTGTTTAATGGACTTTAGCGCTCATTCTGAAATAGCAGTGACAACTGTGATCTGCTTGGTGACCATGTTTTCCCAGTCGCGTATTTTTACAAGTGACATTTTTCGCGTATAGGTTCATTAGAGAAAATTTATAAAACACTAAAAGCATGCGGAAGAAAATTAAGATCAACCACATTTCCCAGAAACAACCACTAATATTTTGGTATATTTTCTTTAGGTTTTTCCTTGTTTATTTGTTTGGCAGATATTTGAGATGGCGTGAAATCAACTTTTTCTTTAAGAAGCACTGGTTTCATTCAGTGGGAACTGGTATTTTAAAACACCCTAACCTGAACTGCCCATGTTTTCATTGGCTGTCTGACTGTTATTCTGCTTCTCAGTTTCACTATAAAATAATAACAGTACAGGATTTGACTTCAAGACTTTTCACATTTTTCTTTGAAATTAGTTTTCCTAGATTTTAGAAGGCGATGTGGTTCAGGTAGTCTTTATTTTGTTAGAGTTCCTCCGTCTGTTGTGAGGTTACAGAATTATTTCATCGGTTTATGATTAAATATTTATATAGTATAGTAATCTATGCCTTTTATCCATTTACTTATTGGGGTCCAAATGATTTTCTTACCGAGTCATACAGGTCCTTTAACAGTTGAGGATATTCACCATTTATCAGCCTAATTCTTTTCAAGTGTGTGTTCTTTTGTTGATTGGGAAGCAACTTGACTTTGTTTAGTTTTTGACACCAAAGTTAAAACAGCCTATGCTTCCTTTACAGCTGCCGCCATTGTTCTTAAGCTTTAAAAGTTCCTCTTTCCCCTTCCACCACCCACGCCGGCGTCCAAAGATTTCACGGCCTGCGTCTCATTATGATTCTCACGTGGGTCGCAGAACTTCCGCTGGGATACATATGGCCGGTGCTGCCAGGGCAGGAAGTAGTGATGCTCACGTGCCATCACAGTGGACACGTGGGCTCTGTGAGCCCCTGCCAACGGGTCGGGGAGGACTCTCCCTAATGCCGTTCTCTGTGCTCTGAGGGCCCTTCCCGTCCCTTCCGGGCACCGCAAGGGCAGCTTTGCTGCGTGTGTTCGGGCCTGAACCTGCAAGGAGAGCCGCTCCCAGCAAACCTCTCCTGCAGGGGGTCCGATCTTTCACGATACAGAAGCCCTTCGCTGAGTATTTGCACCATAAATTTTATTGACTCTAACTAGCTCTCCCCACGTGAGAGCTAGTGTCCCCTAGCTCTCCGTCTGGTCCCCGCCGGATTTACATCGTCGGTGTTCATTTCATTGCTAGACTGACTTTCTTAGTTCAAACTGGCGTGTAAACCAGGCGAGACCATTTCCCACAAAGACAAATTAAATTTCATCCTCCACGAAATTTCATATCTGTGGCCCAGCTGCGTTTCTGGCTGTGCTCTCCCATAGAGCTGGTTCTGGCCACATGGACGTGGTAGATTCTTGTTGGGCTCGTAGATATTTCTGATTAGGATTCCTAGCAAACAGTCCGTAGAAAGGCCCTAAATTACCCATCATTCACTGGAGCGAGTGTGTCATCTTCAATGTGGTCTGCTTCAAAACAGAAACCATTTTCTAGCTGGTTTTTTATTACTGTGCCATTCATTACAAAGTACCGGAGGACTTCCCGCGTGCCGACGGATGTACTTACCACAGAATGGCACAATTCAATGAACTTCCCAATCGAGACAGATCCTAACATTAAAACTATGCTACCATACACGTTTCCTTAGCATTCTTAAAAGAGCCCAATTTCTACTAATAGTTTTCTCCTTTTTAACATTTTTTTTCTTCTTCCTCTTGGGTGTTTTTCATTCCTGGTGGAACATTAGAATCACCTGGGAAGATTGCTTTAAACACACCAACACCTGGGCCTCTGCAGCCCATGTGCGTCAGAACCTTCAGGGTTGGAACCTGGGCATCCGTACTTTTTTTATTTTTTTATAATTTCTCATTTATTTGTGTACCCTGGGCATCCGTACTTTTTAAAAGAATTTCCCCAGGCAATCCTGGACGGCCAAGTTTGAACACCAGGGCCCCAAACGGAAACTTCATGTGTTACGATGATTACACAACGCTCATAGATAAATATGTTTTTTCTCTTTAGAAGCTGATAGGGGTCCTATGGTGGGGCTTTGGGGGTCATCATTGGCAGCTCCAGAAACCGAGAGGGTAGCAGGTTGGGGTGAGGGGTCACTATGAGAATGTCTGGAGCCATTTACAAAGCAGGCCCCCTGCTTTGACTTTGCTTGCATGTTTTTGTGGGGCTGGGGGCTGGAGGGAATGCGGATGGAGATTGGTGGGTTCGGGTTGGTTAAGCCGGTGCTGTGATGCTTCTCTTCACACCCAGAGTTACACTGACCAGGACCTCTCTTCCCTAGCTGTGTGACCTTGCGCAAGTCATTTAACCTCTGGGTGCCTCGGTTGCCTGCGAGAAAGAAGAGACGCCCGGTGTGTGGTGCATCCCTCACACCAGGCACCAGGCCGGTGCTGGCTGTAGGGCTTCAGGTGCGGGGAGTGGCCCGGGTCCTGGCATGCCAGAGCCTCCATAAGCCACCAGCCACCGCACGCAGGCTCCCAGACATTGCCCAGGAAAAGACGTTTATTACTCATTGACCCAAGTCCCTCTTACTTTGCTGAATTGAACTCTGGTCTGGACTCTGATGATGAGCTTCCAGAATTCCTTCTGTTCTTTTCGCCTAAGAGCAGGCAGAATGGCCTCCTTGTCTCCTTTCTCTTGCCCTCGCCCCCCAGCCCTGTCCCTCTGGCCCTTGTCGCCCACTGTGGGAGCGGAGGGGTGCTTCTGAGCACCTCCTTTTTCTGGGCTTTGGTGGAAGTTCAGCTCCGGCTTGTCTCCCTGACACCACCGAGGCCAGACTTTCTGCGGCAGCAGGAAGGCAGAAGAGAGAGGAGGAGGGGTGTACACAAGGCCCCCCCCCAGGAAGGAGATTTCACAGACACCCCTTTCCTTCCTCTGAGAGAGCTTCTCCACCTCCTCCCGCCACCAACTCCATTTCACAGGCACATCGCACTCAGAGACTGTGATTCTGAGCTCTCCCAAGCCGTAGGGGAATGACAGCCCAAGCTTGTGTTAAAGTCCTGTTGAAAATCAAATTAAACACGGGGAAGACAGAGCCAATTTATCTTCCTTCCTTTCTTCCCACCTGTTCCACTTCCTCTTTTTTGTGGCTAAAGAGGGCGCCTCCTGAAATTCGGGAAAAGGAACTCTTGCCCCCTGGATTCTGTGTAACACGGGTAGTCATTTGTCAAATTCTGCTACTTTACAAAAATGCTTCCTGCTTCTGGCTTTCCCAGCCCATCGCTAGTATGAGAAGCTCTGCCCGAACTCAGGTGATCGTCTGACCAGAGTATCCTAATCTTTTCCCTTCATCCATCCATCCACTTATTCATTCACTCATTTACTCACAAGACAATGCTCAACTGTTTTGAGCACTGAGTTCAGAATTCTAGCTTCCAGAGCTGTGAGAAAACACACTTCTGTTGTTTTAAGCTGCCCAGTGTCGGCAAGTTGGGAGAGAAGCCCCGGGAAGCCAGGCTTCCGGTTGCTCTCGGAGTTGATCTAGTTCAGCCAAGTTTTCCCGAGCGCCTCCCGGCTGCCAGGCACTGTGCCGGGTCTGCAGAATACATAGATGGGGACACACTGTCACTGCTTCCCCGAACTTACAATGCAGTCTTTTCATCTCTTCCACTTTTGAGCAGAGCGAACCCTCACTTCTGTGGTATGGAATGTTCTGGTTGCCACCGGCAATGCACAGAGAGGACTGGAGAGAAAACAGGAGTCACACAGAGAAGAGGGGACCCGCCGTAGAGCAGAGGAGCCGGGGGCAGGAGGCTCGCCCGCTGTGCTCCTGGGAGCACCTCGTCCACCGCTCCTTTGGGGTCTTGGATTCTGTGTAACACGGGTAGTCATTTGTCAAATTCTGCTACTTTCTACAAAAATGCTTCCTGCTTTTTTCCACCAGACTTCGCTGGTGCCCCAGACTTTGTTTGGAGACTCCAAAAGTGAGGAGACACAGTTTGGGCATTCTACTTTTCTTATAGCCTCGTCGGAGATACTTGAAAACAAATTATTTCAATGCAGTGTGATTTGCTTTGTAATACATGAAGCAATAAAAGAATATGGAAGGTTTCACAGGGAATCCAGGCTGTGGAGGATAAAGAAAAGTTTCCCAGACGGAGAGTGAGCTGGGGCAGCCTGGACGCAGAGGCGGCATAGGCGAGCGGAGAACGGTACGTGGAGGGGCCTCAGCTGAGAAATTATACGTGGCACACTGGGGCACGGCAGGGGAGGTCAACCCACAGAGCTGAGTCAGAGGCAGAATTTGGAATTTAATTCTATAGATATGAGAGACAGGGTGGTTTTTTAACCAGGTGAGTAAAGGGATCCTCCTTGCTTTTGCTGCAAGATAATCACACAGACAGAGAGAGAAGAGTAGAAGGTGGACAGCCAGTGGCTAAGAGCAAGACCCCAAAGGAGGCGGCAGACGAGGTGCCCCCAGGAGCACAGCGGGCGAGCCTCCTGCCCCCGGCTCCTCTGCTCTACGGCGGGTCCCCTCTTCTCTGTGTGACTCCTGTTTTCTCTCCGGTCCTCTCTGGGCATTGCCGGTGGCAACCAGAACATTCCATACCACAGAAGTGAGGGTTCGCTCTGCTCAAAAGTGGAAGAGATGAAAAGACTGCATTGTAAGTTCGGGGAAGCAGTGACAGTGTGTCCCCATCTATGTATTCTGCCGACACGGCACAGTGCCTGGCAGCCGGGAGGTGCTCGGGAAAACTTGGCTGAACTAGATCAACTCCGAGAGCAACTGGAAGCCTCACTTCTCGGGGCTTCTCTCCCAACTTGCCGACACTGGGCAGCTTAAAACAACAGAAGTGTGTTTTCTCACAGCTCTGGAAGCTAGAATTCTGAACTCGAGGTGTCAGCAGGGCCAGGGTCCCTCAACGGCTGTGGAGGAGGATCCTTGGTGCCTCTTCCAGCTTCTGGGGGTCGCCAGCCGTCCTCGGGGTTTTTTGGCTTATCAATGCGTCACTCCGATCTCTGCCTCCATTGTCATGTGGCCTTTTCCCCAGTGTTTCTGGGTCCAAATTTCCCTCTCCTTATACTGACACTAGTCATTGGAGTAAGGCCCCCCTAATCCAATATGACCTCTTCTTAATGTGATTACCTCTGCAAAACTCTATTTCCAAATAAGGTTACACTCACAGGTACCAGGGACCAGGACTTGGATACACCTTTCTGGAAGGAGCAATTCAACCCATAACCAAGGGTGGGGTGTGTGCTGTTCTGTCTCTGCCGCTCTGGACCTGCTCTGGAGGGACTCATTTGTGACATGGGGCAGGTTGTCCCCAGGGCAGCTTCATAACTTCAGATAATTGTATCACACAATCATCGTGCTCTTTAAAAAAAATAATTAAATTCCTCCATTTTTCAAATATTTCAGAGCTTATTATATGCCAGACCCTGTTTTAAGATCTGGGTATACAGAGGTGAATAAGCCAGACCTAGGCTCTGACCATATTAAATAAAATTAACTTTGACTGTGTTTTAAACTTGACAAGGATATAACAAACTCTGTTGGCAATTACATGGCAAAAAGGCTTTTAAGAGGACAGGAAATGAATCATTCCTTTGCTTAGAGTTGACCTAAGACTCATGACTGTGAGAATATTATTTCACAGGATTATGCCTTATTTATGAGGGCTTCCTGCCAAAAAAAAAAAAAAAAAAAAAAGCCCTATTTGGAGTGCCCTGCACCTGAGCACAACAGGGGGGCCAGGGCTGCCAGCTGGGCTGGGCGGGCTGGAGGAAGGGCACAGGGCAGTGGGCTGCGTGGGGCTCCTTTCCAATGGCTAGGTTACAAGTGGTCCTATGTGGCCTCACTGTGGATCCGGCCATACTGAGTCCTGGCCATGCTGAACCACCACAGTGGCGCTCCTTAAGAGCTTGTCCTGGCCCAACGACTGTGCTAGGTGGCTCAGAAAGGACACACCCTAGCAGGTATCCAGCACTTAGGAAATTAACTCTGGAATTCCTGTGTATTCTTCTTTGTGCCTTCAGACTGGACACACCCTCTGCCTTCCTTCCTGTGAGCTGCAGAACAAATGTTCTGCAGGTGCAGGACCTTGTTCTGAGAAAACAAATATATTTGCAAAGCATGTATCTGAAGAGGGACTTGGTACACCGGACATAAAAGGAATTGTTACAACTCAATAATAAAAAGACAAACATTCAAGTAAAAATATGGACAAAGGACTTGAATAGACGTTTCTCCAGCAAAGATAGACAATCGACCAATAGACACATAAAAAGATGCTCAGTTTCACTGGTCATTAGGGAAACGCCAATGAAAACTACAATGAGATATTATACCATACCCACTAGGGTGGCTGTAGAAAAAAATATAATAATAAGTGTTGGTGAGGATGTGAAAAAACCAAAGCCTGCTAGTAAAAATCCAGAATGGTGCAATCGATTTAGAAAATAGTCTGACAGTGACTCTCAAATCTAACAGTTACCGCAAGACCCAGCAGCAATTACAGCCCCGGTACATGCCCAAGAGAGGTAGAAACAACATATACCCATGAGAACCCATCCATGGGTGTTCAGAGCAGCAATAGTCATAATATCCAAAAAAAGTGGGAAAAAAACAAATGTCCATTAACTAATGAGCACATAAATCAAATGCAGTGTATCTGTACAGAGAAATACTATTTGGAAATAGTGTACTGATTCACACTAAAACCTCGAAAACATTATGCTGAGTGAAAGAAGCCATCCATTAAAGACAACATATTGTATGATTCCATTTTTATGAAATATCCCAAATAGGCAAATCTGTGGAGACAGAAGGTAGTTTAGTGGTTGCCCGGGGGCGGTGGTGGGATGGAATGGGGATAGCTAATGGATTAATGGGTATGGAGTTTCTTTTTGGAGTGATAAAAATGTTCTAAAATTGATTGTGGTGATGGTTGCATAATTCTATGAACATGATGAAGCCACTGAATTGTATACTTTAACTGGGAGAAGTCTATGATATGTGAATTAAATCTCAATAAAGCTGTACACATTTTAAAAAGTACATATGCTCGGTATATTTAAAATCTTTCCTTCCTTCCTTCCTTCCCTCCTTCCCTTCCTTCCCTTCCTTCCTTCCTCCCTCCCTCCATTCCTCCCTCCCTCCATTCCTCCCTCCCTCCCTCCCTCCCTCCCTCTCTCCCTCCCTTCCTTCCTCCCTCCCTCCCTCTTTCCTTCCCTCCTTCCTTTCTTCTTTCTGTCAACTTTATAAGCCTTGATGGCATATATCTAGTTCATAGAATGAAGTATAATTACCAGCTGGGTGATAAGAAAAGATAGCAAGCCAAAAGTGAAAAGTTTATTTAATTTGAGGAACTATAGACAGAATATCTGAGGTGTAAGCAAGTTTTCTTAATGACATTTATTCTTTTTCATTCAACTCCTATTTATTGGACATTTATTAAACATTTAAGGCACTGGAGTCAGTACTAGTTTATGATTTCAAAGCAACATAGAAGTATGTTTTTATCGTGTATGCCTGGGACCAAATGTCCATGTTTATAGCCAGTCTGCCAAGGCTACACCCTCCCCTCCTCTTGCAGGTTGTTTATATGCACTGACCTTGGTCTATCCCAAATTGTTTAAAAAGAGTAAACACACAATCACATTTGGAAATCCCTTGAAATGTACAGAAATACAAAAGCACTTAAAATTTTCATAAAATGGCTGGGTCTTGAATTTCAACAAGTTTGTCTGGTAGCACCGCTGGGAATCTTAGACCCCCAAGGAACGGGGTGGGGAGAAGAGGAGGGTACCTTTTTGGCTCTTCTCTCCATCCCTGGGGGCGCACAGATCTGCTTTGGTTTAAAAGGAAGGCTGGGGTCTGGACCCAGCTGGGAGCAGCAGCCCCTGCCAGCCTGGTGGCCCCAGGAGAAACCAGTGGGTTATGAAATTACTGTCAGGAGACTAAGGTCTATCAGGGTCATGCCAGAATCCCTTTCTTTTTAGAGCAATCTTAAACTTTCAATCACTGTGACTTAAAAGGGTTGCCGGAGGCCCCTCCCATATCCTCTCAAACTGCAACTCTGAAGGTGGGTCCGAGGATTCTTACCATCCCAGAACTTTTGCAAATGGCCGTCTGGGGCTAAACTTAGATCTGATATGGATTTCCAAGATCCCTTTAAGGGTAAAGAAAGTTAGAACTTGATCGTTCAGGACTCTTTGAGGCGAGAAAGAACTCCCTGGGCCTCTTCTAATTTATGCTTAAGTCTCCAGAACTTAATTGAATTGGGTTCTGGAGATTACGCACATAGGCAGGGAAAGTGGCCATTCATCTCATCTCCAAGATAAGGATCACACCTTTCATTTATCTTCAGTATTTGCAGGTCAATCCAATTATTGTCCTGCTGGAATTAGCAATGAAGTAGTCAAATAATCCAGGAGAAAAGGTATCTCTATGTATTCCTCTGAGATGTTAACTCCTGTGGAACAAAACCATTTAGAGAAAGTAGAATTTTCCTAGGAAAAATAATATAACTTTAAAAAAATATTAAAGACAAAAAAAAGAGAAAACTTTAGCCAAAGAACAAAGTCACTAAAATGTATGCATTATTTTAGCTAAAAAAAATTTTTTTCTCCATTTAGTGGCTGAATTTTTAAAATTAGTTACCGATAGTCATGTATCTTATTCTCATTCATTGACTCAAGAGTATGTATTGAGTAATTATACACTTTGTCAGACAACCATCTGAAATTTTATTATGTAATTTGAAGACTTGCAGAATGAGTGAGGGGGGAAATGGTAGAACAGAGCAGGAAAGACAAGGGCAAGACTGTGTGCTTGTTCACATCCCTCTTCGTTTTGATGATCTACTTTCAGCTCAATCCCGTGGCTGTCTGCTAGGGATTCTTCCTTCACAGGGGAGGAAGATGGATTCTGCCCCATTCATCAGAACACCGTCCTTTAAGGAGAAAGGAAATTTTGAACACGAGATGTGTGCTTCCACAGCCACTGCCAATATCCAGAGCACTAATTTGCTTTCAGCCAGATAACAGAGGCTGGTTTGCCTTCTTTCCAATGGACTCAGTGCTGCGTTTTTAAAAACATGTTATGTAAACCCTTAGAAATCTTTTATGAAGAGAAATTTAATACTTTTAAGCAGTGATCCTTTGCTCCCGTGATTCAAGGCACAGAGACAACCCTCAGCCTTCCTGCATCGGGGTGAGCGTTGATAACCCATTTTTCAAGGTAAACACCCTGTAGGGGCTTCAAAACCCCGAGGAGATCTGGGGTGTTCTTGCCCCCACAAAACATCTCCTTGGCAGATCTGCTTCATGTAGTGCACAGTCATCTTTAATGCAATGATGTACGTGTATAACTCCGATCACTTAAGAATGCAGTTATCCCTTGTTTTTACGAGATCTCCTACACCCAGTGTAGATGATTAAACTGAAAATGTTTCAAACAGGCTCACTGGTTCATCTCAGGATTTCTGCCTAAGTCTTTGAGGGTGGCACTTGGTCCTCCCTGTTTCCTAATCAAATGGCTTGCTGGTTAGTGATGGGCATTTGACTGCATCCACCCCACAGCACCCCTGGAATTCTGGGTCATTCAAGGATCCACCTGGCTGTTGCTGTTTAATAAGCAAGGCTCCACGACACCGATTCAGAAAGCTTGTGCTTAACGCAGCACCATTCCACGCAATGAACAGAGATTTCTGCACACACGTCCACACGCTCATCAGCCCGACAGCCATCTCCCAGTTGTGATGTGTGCCAGGTGTTGCTATTGTCTGCTGTCTGGGTTGTGTGTGGTGATCCAAAGAGTGGTAGTCTCTGCAGAAGCCTTCCTACAGGCAGGCGGGCAATCTATCAATCCATCCACAACGCTCAGGGCAAGCTGTGGGTGAGGCTTCCAGCTGTGACCCACTGGGAGAAGTCACTCAGAAAGCTGGATCCCGGGTAAGCTTTTCTGCTCCTCAAGACCAGGGCGACACTTTTGTGCATCCCGACTGCAGGAGGGAACTACTGCCTGTCGCCTTATCCTGAGTTCTCCGGTCCCTCCTGATTTTGGGTGGTGGGTGACCCATGCTAAGATACGCCCTCTCTGGGACTCTGCACAAGGTGGCAAAGCTCCCTGAGCTGGGTCCGGCACAGGCAGCGGTCCTGGCTGTCATGTGGAATCTCCTTTCTCTGGAATGGGAGGCGCAGTTTGGGACACTGGCCATAGGTCCCGAGGATAGCCCCTGGGTGTGGTCAGGGCACAGACAAGGGGCTGCCCTGTGCAGAGCGGAACAGCGCAGGGCCTGTGCTATCCGTTCAAAGGCTTTTTGCTGCCATGCAGGGCCCTGCTTGAACAGTTCATCTAAAAAAAGGAGAAAATGACATGCGGTTGCACAAATTAAAAGCAAGATTTTCCTTCTCTTCAAGAAAAAAAAAAAGTTTGGGTTTCTTTCTTTTTTTTTTTAAGTAGGGACTTTTATGTATAGAATCATCCAAGAATAATATATTTGTAACTTGTGTGGCCTTGATCGTGTTACTGAAGCTGATTCAAACAGAAAGGGAAATCTTTCCACCGCGGAGGCCCCCTCGGCTGGGTGTTCGGGACAAAAAGGAGAAGCTACTGAAACAGCAGGAGAAGCGTCAAGGCCAGGACCCCGCCGCTGGGCAGGGCCGCCGGGGCCGAGCTGGCCGGGTCCTGCAGCATGCACATCACCCTGGACCAGGACCCGTTATTGGGCAGGGGGGTGATGCCCGCCACGCCGCACATGACGTTGTAGACATCCACGGATCGGATGGGAGCGGCTCTGAAGTTGGATTTGAAATCTGAAAGGGAAAGGCAAGCAAGTCAGTCATCACAGCCGCTCACCGGGCGAAGGGGGCGGAGTCCCGACGAGGAGGAGTTACGGGCAGGTGGAGGCAGGGGGCGGGGACTTTGGGATTGGAAAATGAGCTCCGTGGACAGGGTGTGGCCAAGCAATTGTGAACTTGGGGGAGAAGGTGGAAGGCGACGGGTGGTGAAAGGAAGTAACTTCCGGTGGCTCCTGGCAAGCAGACTGACTGCACATAACTGCTCCTTGTCACAGTGCAGCTCTGTCTTTCCCAGAGAGGTGGAGGGACCCCCTGAAGCGGATCGCCCTTGCAGAGTGCTGGGGCACAGGTGTGGTCACACAAGTGCGACTGTCTTCCTGGGCTCTCCAAAACCAAGCTAAAGGGCAGTCTCATCTTTCGGACCACCTATCTAGCAGGGACTGGTTGGCCAGGGTGCCAGTTTTGCTGCAGAGACCCCCACGGCAACTCAAGGATGTGTCTCCATTTTCCTGCCGCTCGGAGGTCCCAGAGCCACACGGAATGTGGAACCCTACCATTCCCCGGAGCTGGCCAACAGCAACAGCGATGGCTCCACAACACGTGCGGAAGACCACGTGAACCTTCTTGGGGGCTTTCAGTGGCGGATACAAGCACGTGGGGGGGGGGGGACTGGCCATGCAGTTACGGAGCCAGGGAAGGCTCTGGGAGATCTAATGGGACGTGCTGTGTTTCTAGAAACCCAGAGGCTGTGGCAAAGGCCAGCGGTGATGCGGGAGAGTGGAGGGCAGGGCTGGTGGTTCACCGCATCACCAGTCAGGGTGCTGAAGGAGGGATACCCATCAAGAGCACACCTTCACCATCCCCACAAGACAAATCAGATGCCAAGTCTTGTCTTTTTAAGAGTGAATGTGAGTTTGGTAATAGTGTCCATAAGCTTTTCTGCTTTTAGGCCCCAGACCAGAGCTTCAAACAAAATACCGGTATCCAACGCCAGGCGGAGGTTGAATGGAGAAGGGAGATTCTATCTATCCATAAAGCCCTGTACATGGGCATTCCATCCATCTAAGTTTTTTTTTAAGGAAATGGGTAGTTTGGGGCTGGAAACTTTATAACTGCATTGCTAAAATGGTCACATATGCTATATTTACAAAGAAAACAGACACAACAGCAACATGGTCTGGAAGGGCCAGCACCACATTCTGTTCTTGTGTCAACCCGGAAATTTCAAATATGGAAGAATGAATGTTCCATACGGACAGTTCTGCCACAGACCACATTAGATCTAGGGCAAGTGATGAATTTTGCTCACTCACTCAGAAGCATTAAAATGGAATTCAGTATAAAGGGGCTCATGGGTGGTACAACCAGCCTGCAACTACTTACTAGCTGGGTAACCTCAGGAAACAGGCAGAGAAATGGTACCTAGCTCAGCTGCCGGCATGCTGTATGGGCTCAATAAATGGTAACTAATATTATTAACAGAATAAATGCCCAGCAAGAATTTACCGCGTAAATTCTCTGGAGGGTTTACTTTACTTTTGGGGGCAGGGAAGATAAGAGTCGGCATCACCTCAGGGTAAAAATAGTATTTTTTAAAAATCCAGAACCTCCCAAGGAAAGAGAACATAAGGGCTGTCCCGGGATGCCACCCCTTCTTAATGTCAAGGCAAAGTGTACGCTTAGACGAAGATGGTTGTACCTGGGAATAGGCCAGCTGCAGTCTGAGAAATCAATGGAAAGGTTGCCCCAGTGACAAGAAAGCAAGTCCTCTCCCTCCTTCTGACTTGCCATGAACTTGGTTGTGATGTTCCTACACATGGTGGCCAGGTCCTTGTCACAGGTGTGAGTGGGAGAGTGTGTGAGGGGGCAGACAGTAGTAAGTCTACGGTATCCTTCCCCAGCCTTTCAAACACTCGCCTTCTTTTACACTTGGCAAAAATACTGAGATGAGCTCTGCACACAGAAGTGTTGGGGAAGACGACCTTTTTACGTTCAAAGTACAAAATCAAGTCCTGTGCACGTAAGCAGGAAGGAGAACTGGGTTTTCCTTCCTATTCCATCTGGTCCATGGCTTCCTATTCTGCAGAGCTAGGACTGGGGTCTCAATGCAGACATGATCCAGGCTGGAACAAAAGCTTCTAGAAAATTCCTGATTAGCAAAACCATACCTGGTGCAATCTGGGAGGGCTCTACCAAACTCTGCTAGCTCAAGGTGGCCTTTTGGACCTGGATTAGGAATCTAAATTATTCCCATGGGTTTAAGTTTTGTGGGTATTAAAACTGTTTCTCTTTTTTTAGGTGAGAGGAAGGGAGATAGTGAGGCAGACTCCCACATGTACCCCAACCGGGATCCACCTGGCAACCCCGTCTGGGGCCAATGATGGAGTACTGAGCTATTTTTAGCACCTAAGGCTGATGCACGACCAACTGAGCTACTGGTTGCAGGAGGGGAAGAGGGAGAGAAGGGGGAGAGGGGAAGAAGCAGATGGTTACTTCTCCTGTGTGCCCTGACCAGGGATTGATCCCAGGACATCCATATACCAGGCTGATGCTCTATTCAATGAGCCACCGACCAGGGCCAAAACTGTTTCTCTTAAAACAAGGAGGTTTCACAGGTTCATGCGGAGCCTGGCCACCTTGGGCTGTCCTCTGAGTGAGGCTCACTGGCTCCCAGGCAGCTCACTGCATCACACTCCTGCTGTCTCATCAGAAATACAAAGTTCTCCAGGGCAAGATTAGGTTGTTCAAATTAGAAACTGGGATTAACCAAAGAAGGAGCCTCTCTTCCAGAATTATTTCCCATTCTCTTAGCTGGACCAAACTTACTGACTTCTAAAACTGTATGTGGGCAGCCACGACGAAGCCCAGCTTCCTCCCTAACCGAGAAGTACATACAATTAATCAGGAGGGACGTACCTTTATCTCAAAGTGCAGCCAAATAGCTATTAATGGACCTTGCTCTTAAATTTTCTTCTGAGTAAACAGCCAGTGTGAAAAGCTATTCAATCTTTCATGAGAATCGGAGCCAAAGACGTGGTGGTTGGCGGGAGGCTCTCAAGGCTGTATCTGCCTGGAAGCATTTTTGCAATTAGCCCAGTCCATTTTCATCAGGGGTCGTCTTTCCGTCTATAAAAGACTCAGGCTTTTAGTTTTAAAGGAGCACATGATGGAGGCCTTTGCTAATGGACCAAAATCTCCCCACCGAATTTAACTCCGAGCTAATGCAGCTTTGGGAATGTTGTTTAACATTTCTTTTGGTGTGCTTCTACTTTAAAATATGCCCGAGACTCTTGCTCATAAACACTCTTTGCACTGACAACTATTTTGCATTCATGATCTCTGTTCTCTCTGGGGACGGAGGAGGTGAGGCGTTTGAATGAGGATCCCGGCGGTCCGGTGCGCTCCCGTATACAAGGCCGTGGCCCTGGAGTGTCTCCAGCCTAATCGAGCCGTTGACCTCCAGCAAGTCCTCGGGGCTGCACCCCTCACTCACTGAGCTTTGAGCTCTGCAGATCTGACAGGGCTCGGCCGACAGGGAGCACCTGGTAGCTATTACTGGTGATGGCAGTGTGCGGGATGTCCTCGCACTGCCCCCGGGCCGGTGTCCCGAACCCGGTCAGGGCTAGGGACGTCCTGGCACTGCCCCCGGGCCGGTGTCCCGAACCCGGTCAGGTCGCTAGCCGCGTTCGCTGCTGCTGTTTCTGCTGTTTCCGTTGAAGCTGGGAACTAGGCTCACACGTGGGACAGAAGTTGGACCCCTGGGTTCCCGAAGCCCAGGTTTCCAGGGGTCCCCGCGGAGGGTGCAGAAACGACGGCTATTTTGTGGTAAGTCGAGTGACCCGAGGCATGCAGGTGGACATATAACTTGGTCTTGCTACATCAAGAAGGAACACAGGGCTTCTGGGTGTAGATCTCTAACTTAAGAATTTGAAAGGAAAGTGTGGATTCCATGGGCTGAGGCATTTTGATCAATGACCAGGAAAAGGCACTTGGGAGGTGGATGTCAGGGTCACTTACTGTATTTAAACGAGAGGGTGGACAGTAGTAAAAGAGAAGACAAACTCATGAGCCAGCCAATTGATGGACAGTGGCTGTCAAATGCTTTTTATACTAATTTTTTTTTAATTTTTAAAAAGGGGGTATTCAGGTGGTAGTATGATCTTCAGCATCTTTGGTAAACATCCCAAAACGTGAATTTACGATGCTCTACATAATTAAAGCAAATGACCAGATAGGCCCTCTTCAGCCTGTTCTTCCCCAGCCCCGGGAAGGGATATGTTCAAGGAAGGCACAGTCAACTTGCTTCATCCAAGACCGTCCTAGTCATTCTGGCTGATTCTCAAAGTCAGTGTCTGGGTCATTTCCTAGCCTGCCCTTGAGCACATCCCAGCTTCTGGCTGGGCCCTAAACCAAATGACCCCGGCAGGGGTGGGGTGGGTGCTCCAGACAAGAAAGAACTATGGAAGAGTCAGACCTCGTGAAAGAACCACGTCAACGTGGAAACTCAGAGCTGTCAGCAGCCTGGTGTCTGATAAGCTTCCCTGGACATCAGATAGCTGTGAAATCACATTTTGATGAATTAAGTTAAAAGAAATGAATCACAAACATGTGGAATACATTTCCTTTGCTGCACTCCAGATTTAAAATTTACAAGGGAAACTATTTGGCCACATTTGCCAAACCCAAGAAGCATTTGAAAGCAAGCCAGCTAAAGATGTTTCATGGAGACCGGCTGGGTTTGCTCAGCGTTGCCCATAAAGAAATCACACCAGCCTTTCCTATCACCACGAGCCCCTGGGGACTCTTCCTGGAGAATGGATGACTACGAGAATTTTGCCGTTCCCCCACCTACCAGGTCCAAAGGCCAAGAAGATGCCCCTCATGTCCATGAGCTCGTTGTCGTATCCGTGCCACCCACGCTGCCAGCCTTCTCTCTTGCCAGTGCTGTTCATCCAAAACGGGAGCATCTCTCGATTCTGAAATCAAGCGCGACAGTTACATCCCGACAATTGTGCTCAGTGAGCACGCGGTCCAAACCAGCACCCGGTGTGGGGACGTCCTTCTCAGCATTGGGCTCATGCACTGGGATCACTTCCTACTCCAGGTGGCTCAGACCCTCGGAGGGAGCTCATTACATTGCCCAAGAGCTCTAGTTACAACGGTGTTTTCTTACACCTTTATTACTGGACTGAACTGTGCCTGTACCTCGTAATCAGCTTTAGAACCCCTATATATAGTATGTTCGTGACAGAAGGGGTCATAAAGTGTTTCTGTGGCATAGTAAAAAATATATATATTTGGCCTTTGTCCCAGGTTCCCGGCACAGAGCTCCTAAACCCTTAGAATTTCCTGAGTGACAGGAGTGCCTCTTGTTACTCAGAAGGAGCCCCTTCCTCCCATACTTGAGTTTATGAGGGACTAGATGGCTTCGGGATGGAGTCTGGTCACAGGAGGGCCCAGCCACGTGGTGAGAAGGTTAGAGCTTTCCTCCCGTCCCCTGCCCTCTAAGACTGAGCTCAGTCATGTGGCCAATGATTTAATCTCCCATGCCTACACAGTGAGACCCAGATAAAACCCTGGACCTACGTGACCAGGGAGTTTCTAGACATTGATGTGCTGGGAGGGTTCACCCAAAAGGAACATGGATGCTCTGAGCCCCCATGTGTCTCTTCCATGTGGCTATTCCTGAGTTGCATCCTTTATAACAAAACTGTAATCATAAGTATAACACCTTACTGAGTTCTGAGATTCACTCCAGTTAATTATTAAGCCTGAAGGGGGTTGTGAAAACCTACAAATTGTAGCCGAGTCAATTGGTTGGGGACCCCGGACTTGTGGCTGCCATCTTACGGGGACAGTCTTGTGGGACTGAGCCCCTTAACATAGGGGGGGCTGTTGTAACTTGGGCTAGTTAGTGTCAGCATTGAATTGAATTGTAGCACGCCCAACTGCTGTCAGAATTATTGGAAAATACAGCATATAATCTAATCATCTCATTTTTCTATCAAAGCCCTCAAGCCAGGGGCGGTCCACTCTAACCATCCAGCACTCCTTCCACGATCCCAACCACCCCATCCATCCTTTCTTATGACTCCTCCCTCCGGAGCAGCTCAGAATAAGTTCGTGCCCCACCTCTCCATTTAGTCCAATGTTGGGAGACGGCACTCAGGTTCCTCTTACCCAGGTCTCATCAATCTTCGTGTCCTCTAACCATTCTTCATGTGGGATGGGTTCTAGAAACATCACTTCCCCGAAACTCTTCTTCCCTTCAGAACTAGATGTTCTTAGGCTGCGAGTGCTTACTTGAGCGACAAAAGGCTTCAAGGTGAATCTCGAGGAGGCTGTGGCCAGGTGGACACACCAAGCCCTTGGATTAAGCATTCATTCCTGATAATCCAGGCATCCTCTTACTAAGCAGGTGTGATACTATGAATATTTCAAATGTAGGAGGTAGACTGGGCTGATGAAGGAGTAGAGGTAAAACAGCTAAAGCTCAGGTTGGCTCAGGAGTCCCCTGACAGTCCATGAAGCCAGTGTGCCATATGGGTCACCAAGAGCCAACACTGACATCCACCTCATTGCTGCAACAACCCTACTTGTAGTCAAAAAAGCCAAGGTACGGAGAGGTGAACTGGTACTCTTAAAGTCACACAGCTGTGGAGAGGTCACCTGTCTCCCTGTCCTGATGTACCTTGCACTAACCACAGCCAGAGGTCACTGCAGTGCTCCTGTTGGCACCAGACAGTAAGGTCTTCCCCTGTCCCTCACTTCTTAAGACTCTCTGAGTGGTGACCAGTTATCAAGTGCAGAGAAGGGGTTTTGGAATTGGATTGGCGCGGGGTTAAACCCCAGCCTGCCACTTTCTAGCCCCGTGATCCATCTGAAGTTCTGTTTCCCTGCAGAGTGTGAGAACACCTGCCTCACAGAGTTTTGGGAAGATGATGTCACTGTGTGCTCAGTGCCTGACACGTAGGCACTGGCTGCGGCCGGTCCCCGGACGCATGGGCAGCGGGGCGAGGTGGTCTGGCCGTGCACAGCCGGGCAGTGGTGGTCATGAGCTCGGAGCCCTCTGCTTACTTAGCTGTCATCTCACAGGGCACACCCCTCCGGCCTCAGCCGTAAATCGCTGCCTGGCATGGCAGCTTGCCAAATCGCACTATTTCATTGACTCTCCGTTTCCTGAATCCCCATCATCCTGGGTCCCTCCTCCTTCAGCCGTCACTCATATTTTTTCCATGGGAATGTTTTTATTAACTAATTGCATTTCTCACTTGTTACACTGTTTTTGTTCTTTCTCTGATGATCAGAACACATCTGCTAATTTACGGTCACGAGGCGGTGACTCCTGAAGTTCCAGGTAGGGCGTTTTGTTCCTAACAACTTCCCTGACCATGAACCCCACAGGCCATGTGTGCCCCCCGACAAAGGGTCAGGTGAGCGGGAGAAACAGGACCAGGCTCCAGTCCCACGTCCACACCTGCAAACCTAGAGCACTGGCAATCTCAGCCCGGAAGGTGACGCGGGGGCTGTCTGACCACAGGGAAACCCACTGAGTTTTATGACAGTCACAAGCTGCTTCTCCGAAGCAGCCGTTCTTGCTGATTTTCAAAAGTAATAATAAACCGGCTGCCTCTGTGAGAAGCTAACCATTTTGCTTACGCGACGGAATGGAACGCGTTATGTCCACGGTCTCAGTTTCAAAATGGGGCGTTCAGCGACTGTTCCTTCTCCTCACCCAGCGAGCAGCTTTCACCATCGTCATGGTGTAGCCACAGTCCCCTCCCTAGTGCTTGCATTTGAGGCGGCACTGACAAATTGTGGGTCACAGACCAGCCTCCAGAATCCTGATGGAGGAGCCTGACCCTGTCCTGACCCTACCAGGTCCAGGGACTGCCCCATACTGCCACCTAGTGACTTCCTGCAGTGGTGCGACCCTCCAGACTTGGCCAACGGTGAGATGGGTAGAGAACCGGTGTGTGTGTGTGTGTGTGTGTGTGTGTGAGAGAGAGAGAGAGAGAGAGAGAGAGAGAGAGAGAGAGAGAGAAGAGGAGGGGAGCACCCCTAAGTTTGGGTCACTAAAAATCCAGGCCCATTGTAGGGTGAGCCGCCAATTTCCAGAAGTTGCAGAAAACTTGGTCCGTCGGCCGCCTGCACAGAAGGCCTGGTTACAGGGCCTGCCTGCAAGGGGGGTCCCCGCTAATGAAGGGAAGGGAATGCACTCTGTGGAGCAGTGAAGAAATGGGGTGTCACTGGGGAGAGGAGTCCCAGGCGGGGGTGGGGACATCCCTGCCAGCATGTGGGAGAAGGCAGTGATTGACGAGCCTGTTGATCCGATTGGACAGACACGCGCTGAGCTCTGAATCGGCCAGCCACGCTGCTAGGCTTTGGGGTGGGGGCTCCGACAAAGAGGGCAGGTCCTTCATCTAAAAGGGCTCATCTTTAGGGAGGGAAGAGGAAGGGTGACAGTGTCTGTGTAGTTTCCTGAACAAGCCTGGACCAGGAGCGGGCACCCTAAGCCGGCAGCAGTGAGGTGGGTTCAAGCACCAAGAAGCCCTGGGTCAGGAATCACTATCATTGTGTGTGTGTGTGGGGGGGGGCATGCAGCCGTGAGAGGCCACACAGGAAGCCTTTATAAGAACCAGTGGGCAGGCACCGAGGTCCCCCAGTGTCGGGACCCTTGGGGATTCTGTTAGCAGGGACGGTCTGGAACAGAGGGGACCTGAGAGGCAAGGAGCCCTTGTGTCAGTTCACATGGGAAACAGCTGTCAGGGTGCCTACCTGAGGTCATGCCAATCAAATAGGGACTAAAATAAACAAAATGTGAACACCTGTCTAGGTATGGGAGGCGCCTGCCTTATTCTCCTAGGACACGCTTATAACAGGAAGCCCCCAGGCCCCGGAAACACACTGAATTTCTGACATCATCTCAGGCTGGGGAAGGAGCTCAATCACATGCAAGTCACGGGTGGCTTCAATTAAAACGCCTGTGGAAGTGACGACAGTTGGGCTTGCTCTCGGGGTTTCGCTGCTGGTGTTCCGGGTCAGCTATGGTTTCTATTACAAACCACTGTTTCTCAGATTTTGTGGCGTTGCTATTTTAAATGCGCCTCCCGAGAGGCTTCCTGTTGGCATGACTCCCCGGACCCTGTGGGACGCTGGTTATGGGCCTTCAGACGTGTGCTTGCCGCACGCCACAGCGAAGAGATGTCCCTCCAACAGCTTCTCTCCCTCTGTGTCTTAGAAGGCTCCCGCTTTCTAACACAGAACTTAATTGCACAGGCCTCTGGCCTCTGTTCTGACCCTGGGAGGCCCGTGGCCACGCGCAGCCTAATCCTGGCAATGGAAAGGGCAGGATAGCAAAACCAGCAGAGAGGAAGAGAGCCCCCTGGGCGTGCTGGAGGACAGCACTGAGGGGGTGGTTCTCTTCCTTCCGGGATCACGTTTACTGCAGTGTGCCAGGGCCGAGGAGGGCGTGGATGTGCTCTCAGAGGGCTCCGCAGACGAGCCTTATCACCACCAGAGCACAAGCAGCTCCGGGCACTCAACACCCGGCTCCCCGCCGCTGGGCAGTCAGGCCTGGGCCACGCCCCTCCCGCCGCCCCCTACTCACAGAAGCCGTGTTTCCCACATTGCCTTGATTTCCCCCAGACATTTTGGGCCTGGGGCCTCACTGCCGTTCACCCTCGGGGCCTTAGAGTTGAGCCTGGCATTTCATACCCTTTGGCAGGGTAAGAAATAAATCTTCAGAGACAGATCCTTCCTTAGACGCTTGGCCTGAATTTGCTGCGTTTCTCTCCTCACAGAAGATCGACAGCGAGACACCGTGGTTCCCCCTGTGTCACCAGGTTCTGGCCACCGTTTTGAGCATGAGGTGGCGCAGCCCAGAAGAGGCCACAGGAATTAGCCCTTGGGGCTGAGAGGGGCTGGAGCAAGCTGGGTGCCTGCCCCTGGGCTCCAGCGGTAGGCTAATGGAAACTGGAGATTTCCATTAGTGCTTTCGGCCCCTTTTCCCCATGGGAATGTCCTCTAGGGCCACTAATCACGTGCAGTGAAAGGCCCGACTTCGCTTCCCTCCCCATTTGCCTGGTTACTGACTTACAGACCAACACAGTGAGCAACCTGTCCAACCAAGCATCAACTGTCTCTATTTAATTCATTTAATTCCTATCCCACAAGCACATACTGAGCCTCGGCCACACTCTGGCTTCCAAGGAGGAAAATAAAGGTCCAGATGCCACAGACCTGAGCTCAAGGGGCTTCTGCTCCAGGAAGAAAGAGTATAAAACAAATATAGCTCCTGGAGGAGTGAGTGAGGATGTCGTGCGAGTTCCGAGATGGAGGAAGTTAGAGAAGAGCTGAGTGTTTCATGGAAGAGCCAGTGTGTGTGCGTCGGGCTTAAAGGGCGGGTGGGAATCCGGGAGGAGGGGGCACTCCAGGATTGCACTGACTATTTATTGGGGTGATTGCTGTTACCGGAACCTCCGAGTGCAGGCCTGGGGCAGGGAGCATGCTGGGAGAGCAGTGACCTCTCCAACCATTAAAAAAATTCCCACCACCTAGATCTTGCACAAGGAAAACCATTTTCACAAACATGACAAATTTGGTTCGTGCATGTGCAAATCACCCATATTGGCAACGGGAAAGGCCAGAACTGGGGGTTAAGAAGAGAAAAAGGGAGCAAGGTGAACAGCTGAGCTGGCAGAGGGGTTTTCACAGGACTACAGGAACAAGAAGAAAAAAAATAAGTGACGATGTCAGAACTTCTGTTTCTGCTGGTGTAAAGCAGCTTTCTCTTCTGGGAGCCAGGAAGGTGAGTCTGTAGCTGGTACATGAGGCAGAAAGACATGGGACTTTTTTTTTTTTTTTTTTTTTGGTTACAGAGACAGAGAAAGGGACAGATAGGGACAAACAAGAAGGGAGAGAAACAAGAAGCATCAATTCTTTGTTGTGGCACCTTAGTTGTTCATTGATTGCTTTCTCATATGTGCCTTGAGGGGGGGGCTACAGCAGAGTGAGTGACCCCTTGCTCAAGCCAGCAACCTTGGACTCAAGCTGGTGAGCTGTGCTCTAACCAGATGAGCCCTCGCTCAAGCTGGCGACCTTGGGGTTTCAAACCTGGGTCCTCTGCATCCCAGTCTGATGCTCCATCCACTGCGCCACCACCTGGTCAGGCAAGACATGGAATATTTTGACGGTAGATGTGGAGAATCCTTGGAAAACTGGATGAACAGCATGCTTACTGGCTTTGTCATTCCTAGCTTTGTAAGCTTGGGTGACATTTACAACTATGAGCGTTAGTGAACTCAGCACAGGTAGGATAACAATACCAATGCAGAGATAGTAACCAGGAGACACTTGATTCAAGGAGGCTATTATTGCTGTTGTTATTGTAGGCCAAATTTTGAAAAAAGAAAATTTCTTGATAGATTTATTATCTACAAAATGTAAAATAACTTGATATGCGTGTCATTGAAACTTCTGGGGGTGGGGCTCACTTTAAAGTTTCTATTGATCCATGATCAGTGAAGATTACTTTTACAGTAGTCATTATTACTAATTACAGGTGTAGGGAATGACACTGATAGTTTCTGTATTTAGTGGACGAATAAGAAATACAAGAATTTGGGAGGAACCGCTCACCACCTCAGTCCCACAGCTCTGTCTTCGTGAGTTATAGCATCCTGAAGATTAGGGGTCATGATGTGCCCCTCCATTAAAAAAAACTTAATTAAGCCTTTCTGTTAGAGCAGCCAGCTGCCTGAGAGTCTGAAAAACTTAAAACTAGCAGCAAAAAGTTAGCGTTCGTGTGGGAATGGCATTTTTGCCAAGGAAGCAAGAGTGTGCATGTTTACGGCCCGGCCGCTGTCGGGAGAAAGGGAGAGGGTTCTATTTTATTGGCCCCCAGCCAGCATCAGTTTGTTCTGACTCGGTTAGTTGCCAGATCACGGCTCAGCCAGGGGAAGGATCCCTCCGCCGTCCAGTGCAGACTCAGCGAGAACCTTGCAGGCCTGAGAAGTGCACGCTGCCCAGGGGCGGGCTCCGTGCTGCCCCGCAGGACTGCACAGGGGCTGGGACAGAGTGACAGAGCAGAGCATGATGTCCCTTGACCAGGAGGGGACAGCGTCCTAAGTGCGGGAGAGGCAGAGCCCTGGCACAGAGCGGGGACAGGACAGAGATCGAAGTTTTCAATCCCCCGAAGTCTAGTCAGTGTCATAACAACAGAAAGACATAAAAGAGAAACGTCTGCGACAGCAAGGAGAGAGCAGTGGGTGCTTGTTTCTAGAACTCTTCCGGAAGACAAAGAAATAGAACCCCAGGGTTATATCAAAGTAAAATCAAGAATGATAAATTTTACAAATGATTCTTAAAAATCTATAAACTTGGCCCTGGCCGGTTGGCTCAGCGGTAGAGCGTTGGCCTGGCGTGCAGGAGTCCCGGGTTCGATTCCTGGCCAGGGCACACAGGAGAAGCGCCCATCTGCTTCTCCACTCCTCCCCCTCTCCTTCCTCTCTGTCTCTCTCTTCCCCCCCCCTGCAGCCGAGGCTCCATTGGAGCAAAGATGGCCCGGGCGCTGAGGATGGCTCTGTGGCCTCTGCCTCAGGCGCTAGAATGGCTCTGGATGCAATAGAGCAACGCCCCAAGATGGGCAGATCATTGCCCCCTGGTGGGCATGCCAGGTGGATCCTGGTCGGGCGCATGCGGGAGTCTGTCTGACTGCCTCCCCATTTCCAGCTTCGGAAAAATGGGGGAAAAATCTATAAACTTAAGGATAAGAGTAAAATGACTAAAATATTCCGTTCAGGGAACTAAGATGCAAAAAGAAGTGATTAAAAGATACCCGATTTTCTCTCAGGATGCAGCGACAACCCTGATTGTCCAGAGAAACCTTTGCATTTGCATGTTCTAGACACCATATGTTCCGTTAATATAATCGGTTGTCCATCTGTCTCTAAGTCGGCTGCTAAGGAGCTAGAACCACATTTGTGTCCCATTTTATGTTGTGACATGTAATTTTCAGAATTAACAGTATTTGTGATGCAGAGTCACTGAGAGAATTATAAGTAGTAACCGGAAGTACTTAATTCAAGATTAGCTATTATTATTTCCCCATAGTTGTTGCCCAGAATTAAAAGAAGAAATTTTTTTTGGTAGACTTATTATCTGCAAAGGGTAAAATAACTATGTTCATGTCACTGAAACTTTGGGGAAGGAGTCATTATCAAATTTCTCAAGAGCCAGGCATGCTAAATAAAGGCTTTTTATTTTTTAATATTATACAACTTTAGTAATTAAAGCTGTGCAAAATAACATTGATTGTCTCCATGTTTAGTAGGTCAACACTCATCTTTTAGAGCTAATCTTATTTTTTTCATATCCTGAATATCTTCCAATTCCTTTCCTTTCTAAAAATACTTTCTGCTTCAAGTAGTTAAAAAAAATTATCTCCTTTCTGAAATAATTACATATTGTTTTTAAAAAGTTGTTTAAGTAATTGTCAATAGTTAGGCATTCTTTAATTTAGTCTCTTGTTTAAGTATAGTTGGTACACAATCATATTGGTTATATTAGTTTCAGGTGTAAAATATAATGATTCAACATTTTTTATACCTTACCATGTGATCACCCCACTAATTCTAGTAATCATCTGTCAACGTGTAAACGTATCATCAGATTATTGACTATATTCCTGAAGAGGGGGTGGGGGATGGGTAAAGGGGGAAGGGGAGTATAGGCATTTTTTTCTTTCAGTTCTTGCGGCTTCCTCCCCTTTCTTAAGCCATACAATGAAATAATAGGTAGCCCTTGTTCGGATTTCTACAAACATATGTATGTATGTGTGTGTCTGTGTATTTGTGCGATACCCACAAAAGCAATATAATATGTAATGTAGTATGCAATTACCACAGGGCTTCACCTTCCGAAGATACTGGAGTGTGCAATTTCTGCAGGGGACCGGGTACTTGGACCCGCAGCAGAGGCGTGGAGAGGGTGTGATACAAGCAGAGCCAGGGGCACCGGGAGGCGTGGCCAGAGTTGCCCCTGGGCTTTCTGAGGGGACCATCACACTCAGAGTGCTGGAGACAGAGTGCTTTGTCCTTACTGTCCTTCCACACCCTCTGCTTGCTGCTCTAAGGTCCGAGGACCTTGCTGGCCGAACCCCCAGACCCAGTACCACTTCTGTGTGTGGGCGTGGCCGGCTGGTCTGCACATCAGCGTGATGCCAGGTCGCAGCACCGAAGGAGGCCGTGGCAAGGACTTTTTAGCCACGCCGGTGAGTGGGTTAACAAGACCAACGGGGAAGTGTGCTGGTGGGCTCTGGGCAGAAGAAGCAGATTCACAGTGCGGTTTAAAACGCTTAAGCACCAGGGCCTCTCACGTGTGTGTATGGGTTTCTTCCTGGTCCCTGCTCTTAACTTTATAGTCATAATTTTGTACTCTCTTCTTAAAGAGAGGTACCCCCTTCCCCAAATGTTATAATTGTTAGAATCCCACAAAACCTGTATCTGCCTCTGATGCTGGGCTATGTATTTTCTTCTCTAATAAAAGTAAGAGATATGTAAAAAGCCACAGCCCTTCTTTCCTGCTTTGGGCTCGCTGGAGGGACGCGGTGCTCGGAGCTGCCGCAGCTGTCTGTGACCCTGCAGGGAGGATCACGGAGCGCTGACCCAGGCCTTGCCGGCACAGAACTGTCCCGGGAACCCACCTTGCAGCTGCCTTCCTCCAGACTTCCAGTTAAGTGAGATAATAAATCTCTCTCATTTAAACCACATTTATTCAAGTGGCCTATGACGTATAACCAAGAACATCTTGAGTGAGACCCTTGGGTTCCCAGTCACCGTGTGTTAATCACTCACCAGAAAACCATGCTAACTGCCAGGATCCCGCGCTGACCTTCCAGACTGAACCCGCTTGTACGGAGCCTGTCCCTCCTCCTAGAGGGGTTCAGGGCTTCTCCCCTTGGCGCCTCTTCATGCGACTCTCCCTACCTAAGTCTGTCTTCCCGTAAATTACCTTTACTGTGACCCAGTCTCTCGGTACCGGTACCGTTGCCTTCCACACAACACGAGAAAGTAAACAGTAGGCGCACAGTCATGCTGAGAAATGAGTGCCAGCAAACTGTGAATTCACCCCCCCTACCCCCCCCCTGTTCATTTGCTTTCAAAAGCTCAAAAGGAATTCCACCAGCATTTCCTGAATTGAAAATGTTCCCAGTGTCAGGTCTTCCGTAGGACTTGCAAAGCCGGCTTTGTGGAATGACATTGGAAAGGCCCCCACTTGCCTGCAGGCGGTGGGACGCAAAGCCCGGGGAATCCACTGTGGGTGGAGTCAAAGCCCGGGGAGTCCACTGTGGGTGGAGTCAAAGCCCAGGGAAATCCACTGTGGGTGGAGTCAAAGCCCGGGGAGTCCACTGTGGGTGGAGTCAAAGCCCGGGGAGTCCACTGTGGGTGGAGTCAAAGCCCGGGGAATCCACTGTGGGTGGAGTCAAAGCCGGGGTGGGGGGGGAATCCACTGTGGGTAGAGTCAAAGCCCGGGGAATCCACTGTGGGTGGAGTCAAAGCCCAGGGAATCCACTGTGGGTGGAGTCAAAGCCCGGGGAATCCACTGTGGGTGGAATCAAAGCCCGGGGAATCCACTGTGGGTGGAGTGCTGAGAGCCCAGAATGGCCTCGCTCCAGGGGAGTCTCCCCAGTGTAAGAAGCGAGGCCAGGCACCTCGGTTCTCAGAGGAGAGCGCCTTCGGGGCGGAGGGACCCTCTGGGAGACTTTTTAAATCATGTGGCCTAGGAAGCCAACTCTGTAGAAGGGTCCAGCCCGGCCTGGGATGGCACAGCTGACATTCCCGACCAGGTCTGCCTGCTCTGTTGAGAGCTCAGTCTCCTGAATGGCTGAATTTGTCAGGGAACCCCCTCTGTTCCACACCCAGGTTGCCAGACGTCACCCATTTGTCCAGTCAGCATTTCTGATCACCACCTGACCTCTCTCTGGCAGATTAAATACTAGTCTTATGCCTCCTACTTCAGTGGCCTTGACCAATGGCTCTCAACATCTTCCCTTTTACCTGTAGTCTGAAGTATTTGCAACCCATCTTCAAACTCATGTCTGTGTAACCCATGCCTTCTTCAGAAATGTACTCTAAACAAAACATGACCACTATTCTCCTGATATCAGAAGCCGATCAAAGAGTCTCGTGAGCCTGACCAGGCAGTGGCGCAATGGATAGAGCATCGACCTGGGACGCTGAGGATCCACATTTGAAATCCCAAGGTCACTGGCTTGAGCCCAGGCTTATCTGGCTTGAGCATGGGGTCATCAGCTAGAGTGTAGGATCATAGACATGATCCCATGGTTGCTGGTTTGAGTCCAAGGTCTCTGGCTTGAGCAAGGGGTCACTGGCTCAGCTGGAGCCCCCTGGTCAAAGCACATATGAGAAAGAAGTCAATGAACAATTAAAGTGCTACAACTACGAGTTGATGCTTCTCATCTCTCTTCCTTCCTGCCTGTTTGTCCCTCTCTCTGTCTCTCTCCCTAAAAAAAGGGGGGGGGGGAGTCTGGTGAGTTTGGAGTCCAGGCAGGCAAAGAGGAGGCTGCTGATATCATTCGAGCATGAGGCTACTAGGGTTTAACCCCCAAATATAAGACAATCTCTTCTATAAAATCAAATAGGCAAATAGGGGACCTGGATCTCTGGAGTTGTGTTTGCAAACAGTTCTCAAAGAGGCAAAAGCAGAGCAGAGTGCCTCCTAGCTTTTCACTGCCTCAAAACAACTGCCCTGGTTTGCGGGAATTGTTGCATTTCCACCCAAATAGGTCACAGTGGAAGCTGGGTGACAGAGTTCAGGTCCGTCTGTTAAAATGCAGCGAGTCTGGAACCAGGCATTCTAAACCCTGACTCCGAGTCCCAGTCCAGCGTGTGTGCCCAAAAGTCACCCGACCAAGACTCTTGATTCTCTAAACAAGGAAATAACGCAGTGAATGACACTTAAGGGAAAACAAAACCTTCCAAGTGTGAAAGCGGAATCATTATTCATCGTTGGTTGTTGGCTAGCAGTCTAACGAAGGAGTTGTCATATGCTGTATAATTACCTCAGTGATGAACCAGCCTTCGTCGGCCACCAGGGTCAGAGGAGAGACAAACTTCCCTTTCTTGTAATAGAACCTGCTCGGTATGGCTTCCTTCTCGTAGACGGTCATGTGCTCCACCGCCCTCAGTCTGTTATATATCTGCAAAGAAAACCAAGAGTGGCCAGTTCTGCATTCTCTTCTTTCAAATATATCATATGTGAATATTTATTGCACCTGGAGGAGAAGGAAGACTTTATAAGACTAAAGAAAGAAATTTCCAACCCTGGCTGGGTGGCTAGGTCAATAAAGCTGTCCCAGCACACTGAGGTCACGGGTTCGATCCCCAGTCAGGGCACAGACAAGAAGCTATCAACGAGTGCACCACTAAGTAGAATAATTAAGTGGAACAATGAGTTGATGCTTCTCTCTCTTCCCTTCATCTTTCTTTCCTTTCCTCTTTCTCTCAATCAATGGAAATTTTTTTTAAAAAATAAAGAAATGACCAAAACAACTGGTAGATTTGACTATGTAAAAATGAGAAACTTTTGTAAGCTCTAGAAAACAAGGTGGCTTTATCTAGTAAGGCTGAGGACCCAGCTGCCTCATGACCTACCCAGTTAACCTCCAGGAATACAGTGAGAACCCCTCATCCATGTGCACCTGTAGACATGCAGAAGGATGGATGTGTACTGCAAACTGGAACAGCCCAAAAGCCCAGCAGCAGTGGGAGGGGTAAGTGAATGATGGTTATCTTAGCAGTGGAGCACTACCCAGCAACAAAGAGGAGTGAATGACAGCCACACAGAACACCCGGAAGAATCTCAGGGCTTCTGTTTGAGACAAAAAATACAACTGGCAACAGAGTTCACACAAGAGTTTTTTTTATCGCATGAAGTTCAAATAACTACAAACCTACACACCACATATGGTCAAAGTAGACTGAACCATGGAAATGATAATGCAAAATCTAAGACACTGGTTTTCCCTGGGGGGAAAGTTTCACCTTTCTTCTGCAAAGGTGACGGGGTCTGAGAGGGGAGCCCAGGAGGTAACTCAGGTAGCGGCACTGTCCTATTCCCGAGTGTTCATTGAATAGAAGGTGCCATTGGAGCTTTAGCCTTTACATCTTACACATATTTTATAGTAAATTTTTATTACCAACTAAATGCTAAATGAGCAAATTACAAAAACTTATTTATGTCAAAAATGCTAAGATAGAATGAAAGGGAAAATAAAAAATTGGATACCACCAGGATCAGAGAAAGAGGATTTGTTCTTTGACCTATAGAGCATGTCATATCTACACTTGAATCTCAAAAGTGCCAGTTGTTGGGCACTGATTACACTGCTAGTTTCATAAGATATCAACTCTGTACATGCAATATTTAGCAGCAACTTCAATGTTTATGGCTAAACTGAAAAGCCATCAGCTGATGTTGACTTGCTAGCCTTTAGTCAGCAATTCTTCCTGGGTAAAACTGAATATAAATTTGATTTTACCTACCCAACTCTGAAATTAATTAGTTTCCGAGCTGTTTAGTAGAAGGGTTCTGATGGCTTCATGACTTATTATTTCCTACTTAAGAAAATCTATACTCCTTGCCCTGTAAGTGGTAGAGGGTCAGCCCAGCATGTGGAAGTCCTGAGTTCGATTCCCAGTCAGGGCACAGAGAAGAAGCAACCATCTGCTTCTCCAACCCACCCCCTCTCCCTTCTGTCTGTCTATCTTTCTCTTCACCTCCTGCAGCCAAAGCTCAAATGGTTTGAGCAAGTTGGCTCTCAGTGCTGAGGATGGCTCCATGCAATCCTCAGGCACTAAAGCTGAGGCACTAAAATAGCTCAGTTGCCAAACAACGGAGCAGCAGCCCCACATGGGCAGAGCATCACCTTCGAGAGCTTGCTGGTGGATCTGGGTTGGGGCACATGTGGAAGCCTATCTCTCTGCCTCCCTACCTCTCACTTAATAAAAAGAAAAAGAAAAGAAAATCCATACTTCTGAAGGGAAGTAGGGTGCATTCACAGGAAGCTTTTGGAGAACAGAAAATTCAGATGACATAGAACAGGTCTCACAAACTGTTGAGTCCATCACATGACAAACTGTCATCTAAACATAGACCCCACATTTGAATAAGCTACCAACTGCTTCAGGCGGCTTGCAAGCGCCTGTCTTAAACACCACGTTGGAAGAAGCTCCTCCTAGCTCAGGAGCTGTTGAGGCTTAAGCATTCTGGAACCGGAGCCTTCCTAAGTGCCAAGTTGGAGAGAAGGGTGCTCTTTTTCGCCAGGGAAACGGAACTTCTTTGCAAGAAGCATTTACTCTAGGACCTGACAACGTGTAAAATATTCTTCCCATTCCATATTTAGGGAGTTCGTGGGGACATCATGTACACACATTTAGCACCCCCACTTCCTGAGGAAAAAGGGGTTCTAGCGGGGACTGGGACGGAGCTGGGGAGGACAGGACTGGCATGGTGGGCAGCTGTGCTCTGCAACCCCAAAACAGACAGATCTGGGACTCGGCTGTGGGAGTGTGCAGGGCTGGCGGAAGAGGCTCTCTGGGCCGAAAAGAAGAGACCACCGTCCACACCAGTGCTCCGTCAGTGCCAACAACTTCCTATCACCAACTGGCCCCGGTGTTTCACGGCTTTGAGGATGGGTGGACGCACCAGGTCCACTCATGGCCTATTCCTGGTGTTCCCACAGCTGGCACCGCCACAGGCAGCAGTCTGGGCCTCCCCCTCAGAAAGACACTTGCCCAGTGCAGAGCAGTTTTCTCTGGGCGTGAGCAGAAGCCCCGAAGCCTTTCCTGGGTGGCGACCAGGCCACATGGGGCAACACAGTCACCCAAAGGTGCCACTGTTCCTCCTCATTTTCTCAGGGTGACTCGCCAATTTCTGCCAGCTCTAATTAGTGTTTGGAGAGAAGGGTAAGTAGAGGCCTGGTTATCTCAGGGCGCTGTGTCCCCAGAGGGCAGTGACTGGGGAGAGACAGCCGGGTCCCACATCTATCTGCACATTGTGGGAACTCAAGCTCACCCTCGTGGGAGCGACCTCTTTGACGGGGATAATCGTGATTAGGGACACATACATCACCCCTGCAGGGGGCCCAGGGACGGAGCTACGCTGACAGGACAGGGGTGCAGCAGAGGGCCCGGTTACAAAGCTGCCGGGTGAGGACGGAGCTGCCACCTGAACCCCAGCAGTGTGGGTCCCTGGACAGGAGCTGGTCCGCAGCACACAGGGCCTCAGCCCGCTAGCTCGCCACCTTCTCATCGCAGGTTCCCTGACCAGCACAGAGCAGGCTGGGGGCCGCCTCCCGGAGAAAGGGACTTCTGTGTGTGGGTCTGATGCTGCCTGCCAGGTGCTGCAAGGGCCAGTTATAAAACAGCCCTGCTAAGGGGCTAAGCGCTTAACCCGCTGAGCCCAGGACATTCTTTATCTCACTTAGTTTCCTCTGAACTTCCGTGCGGTAGACACCAGCACGCCCACTTTACAGAAGAGAACACAGAGCGCGGGAGGATGAAAACTGACGGGGGTCGCCCAGCTGCTACAGGACAAAGAGCAAGCACAAAGCGGTGACGGTGACGCTTGAGCACGTGCTCCGCCCCCTTCCCCTCCCCGCCCTCCCGCCCTGCGGTCTGGGTGTCACTTGCCTCTGAGTGTTTCCCGGGGGCTGGCCAAAGGCTCACGACAGGCCCTCGGTCCTTCACTTGCAACAGGTCATCCAGGCTGATGTACTTGTTCAGCTCAATCACTTTGTCCATCCAGAAGATGTCCGTCATGCCGTGATCCGAGAAGATGATGACGTTGAGGTGGTCCTGCAGCCCCCGCTCCTGTGGGCGGAGAGGGCGGGTGGTCACAGCGCGGAGGGGGCGGGGCGCTCTCGGAAAGATGTCTTGTAAAGAGGTGTTTCAAATGACACGTTAAGGGACAAAGGACACGTAACCAAGTCTGGATTACTCCATCATTTATTCCCTCACTTTGGTGGGGGGAGGGGGGGCGTGGGCAGCCCGGTCCCCCGTCCCAATAGTCTGAAGACGACGCATGCGGCCTCTCGCCTCACAAGGTGCCCTGACTCTCTTCATCTTGGCTCTTTCAACTCACGTCCGTGGTAATACGAGAACTGCCACTCACACATTTCCCAGATGTGAAACAAGAAGCCCAGGAGAGTTTTAAAAGAATAATACCTTGTTTAAAGTCATTCAGCCAGGACGCGGCAGAGTGAGGCACAGAGCCCAGGCCTGGCTCCCATGCCCGTCCTGCCAAGCTGGCTGCCAGACTACTAGGCTCGGCACAGAACCAGGCCATGTCACCAGCGGAGCGGGCTAATGCCGCACGTCTGAGTCATTTCCTGCCCACTGGCCCGCTACAAAACAAGGGGCCTCTTGGTCCCTGAAGGGGCGTGTGTGATGGAAAGAGACCCATCACGGCCGGGGCTGGCCTTGTCAGCTGTCGGCAGACAAGAAGACTGACAGGGAGTGACCAGGGGGAAGGTTAGCCCAGGGGCCCTTGTGTTTGGTCACCTGGATCCACTGGGTCATGTACTTGAAGACGGTGTCCACAGCCTTCAGGGCGTCTCTCCTCTGCGGCGACGAGGGGCCGTAGTGGTGGCCTTCCACGTCGATGCGCTCGTAGTAGATGGCTGCCAGGTCGGCCCTGCCACTCCTGGAGGGGCGAGAGGGTCACCGCTGGGAGAGGCCCGCCACCTCTCCCCACGACCCCCCTGGGTCAGTCCTCTGTGCAGGCGCTGGCACCCGCCCGCCCCGCCCTGTGGGCCAGGCAGAGCTGGCTCCTGAAAACCAGCATGGGGACAGGGGGGCCCCATGGGTATTTGAAATGTTGGGGAGACCACTCTGTAAAGAACATGGTAGTCTAAGCGCTGTGCCGAACATCGGAAATTAATGCAGAATAATATTCAATGTAAAAAAATAAATAAAATGATACAGAGCACAGGTTAAAAAAGAAACGAAAGAGGTGGGATTGGCACCAAGACGCACCAGATCCTAGCACCTTGGTGACGGGAGTCGGGGAGCACGTTTACGCGACACCTCGACTCTGGGCTCGTGGAGCCTTGCTCATCACGTCCCAGGGGTGGGAAGACGTGATGACAGGCAGGGGACGCTCGGATCGCTCCACCCTCACCATCTGCTGTCGCTGGGAAACCCAGAAAAACTAAAAAACAATAATTTAAATAACGACAGTTTCATTATCACAGGACATTCTGGAAGCATCCACATATAAAACACCAGGCTGTGGGTGGGGGCTGCGAACTGGCAAGAACACGCCTCACTATGCGACCTTCTCAGAGGCAAACAGGTTAGTGTTCAGGCCTTGATGTCAGCAGACACCCCCGAGGCACATGGCGGGGTCAGCTCCCATGTGGATGTAGAATGCATTCTAGCAGTGACCACATTTCTACGGGTTCCAGGAATGCCTCGGTTCCGGGAAAACACCGCCTCTCAGCCAGAGGACGGAGGTAAAAGCTGAGCTATTGAACCCTCGACGCTGTGCTGGAATGACCAGGAACTGGTGATGTAAACTGGAGGAGGGAGGGGGTTTTACAGAGCCGGGGAGGGAAGAAAAACGTCTCCACAGAACGCTTTCCTCTGCAACTCCCCTGCCCAGCTCTGGATTGACCCAGAACGGCTCCCCACCGCACTGGATCAGAACATAATCATGGTGATGACGGTGGTGTCGGTGGTAATAATAGTAACTGACAAACGCTGAAGCAATGGGAATTTTTTTCCTTTTTTTGGCTTGGACTTTACAAAGGTTAATATACCCTGGTGGGCTGCCTAATTTCTCTTGAATAGCTGTATTTTGTGCAGGCACGCATGGACACACACAGGAGGTGGCACGGTCTCTCTCAGTGTGGCCTCCCACACTTGGAACATGAGTGAAAGAATGTGTATCCTCAGAGCCGGCTGCGCCCTGGGTCTAGCAATCCATAGGAGAGGCAGGATAGCCTCACAGTAGTTCAGACAGCAGGGTTCACACGACCAGAGTTGAACATCCTGCCCATCCTCCAGGTCTTAGGGGAGAGGCTGCCTCCTCCAGGAAGCTGGCCCTGATGTCCAGGCTCAGCTGGGTGGCACTCCTGGGTGCTCCCACGGCACTCTACAGTCATCTTTGGTTATGCTTTTCCGTATTGACTGTAATTGCCCATTTATGTGTCCTTCCCACTCTCTACATTGTGAAATTCTTTTACCCTAGGGGTGGTGATTTGTTCTCCTACCTCTAGCCTAGGAGTCAGCACACAGTAGGTGCTTTATAACTGTCAGTAGAACGTATAATAATAGTAAGTGCTCGGTGCATGACAGGGGCACTGGGTCAGGCACTCTGTTGGGGGTTTTCACGGACATTATCTTATGCAGTCCTCACAACAACCCAGGAAGGTAGAAATGTACTAAACAGACAGTTCACTCCGGCTGCCAGCATCGCACAGCTAGAGAGAGGTGAGGCCGGGACTCAGACCCAGGGGCAGAGGTGGATTTAATGGTGGGCATGCTGGGCGCCCGCCCTTCCAGCTTCTGAAGGGCCCTGCAAAAGCCCAACTTGACACTTTTTTTTAATCATACCACGTTTGGTTTCATATGTGCAATTTTAACATTAATAGTACATAACATTTTTTATTTATTTAAAAATATGGTTAACATGTATTTTTATTTTCCCTGTTTCTCTTTTTTTTTTTTTAAGGGGCCCAATATTTTTTTCTGAGCTCGGAGTCTCAACCAGAGTCTTAATCTGCCTCTGCCAGGGGGGACTGACTTCATCACCCTGAACACAATCACTGAAAACTGTGTGAGAGGTCAGCAGCCCACGGCACATCCTGCTTAACCCAACTGATCTCGTGGAAACGGTCCTCATTCTCTCTCTCTTTTTTTTAAAAAAAGACTTTATTTATTAATCAATTTTCAGAGAGGGGGGGGGAGAGAGAGAGAGAGAGAGAAAGGGGGAGGAGTAGGAAGTATCAACTCCCACATATGCCTTGACCTGGCAAGCCCAGAGTTTCAAACCGGCGACCTCAGCACTCCAGGTCAATGAACATTTTATCCACTGCGCCACCACAGGTGAGATGGTCCTCATTCTCTTTTAAGAATCCCGCCAACCCCAAGAAAGCTGCTGTGAGTCACAGCAAAGGCAGCACCGTGAGACTGAGCCGCTGTCACTTCTCCACGCAGAGGCTCACCTGCCTGCCTCCAGAGTCCGGACCACAGTGCTCTACAGAAGAGCATGTGCATATTTTGCCGATGAAGAAATGGACGAACAAGGACTCTCGGAGTTACTCAAGGTCTCACAGATCTCTGGGTCGTGGCTAACCGGGAATGCTAACCTGCCACCTCCAGGGTCATCAGAGCCCTTTACCACCCTGGGTTTTTGAATGTTCACATCCCCTTCATTCACCACACTGTCCTTAGAGAAGGTTCTGGTATTGTAACTGTGCAGGAACTCCATTTCTTTAGCATGACCCTTTCTCCCTTTTGCAAAGGGAATCCACTCTCTTCCTTAATCATTAGGCTCTTAGGACATCAGGTGCTGGTTGGGATCACACTGTCTTAAGAACAAAGCCTGAGGTCTGTCGACCACAGACATAGTTTTGCTCAAATGAAAGACAACATCTTGACTTCAGCTGTGTTTCAGCCCCAGGCTCATGAGAGTGGAACCGACCCTGTGGACCACAGCCTCACAAAACCAGACGGAACAACGCCGTGGCTGACATCAGGACCGATACAATGGACAACTACTCCAGGCCCCAACCAATCAACAGAGGCCAGAACCGCAGCTCCTTTAGAACCCACGGCCTGGATGCGGTGGGGGAGCCAGGTCTCTGAGCACCAGCTTACCTGTGACTCCGGGTTTGCTGCCATTTCCTCAGCTAGTAAACCCTTACTTTCTTGGCTGTGAGCTCCTGTTGACATTTAGCCGGGTTTTGACGCGTGCAAGCAAATGGACCCATTTAGTTCAGTGACAATGTCTTTTCTTTCTTGCGGCTGTAGTTGCCAAGGAGCCCACCCTGTAACGATGCTGTGATGTTCCACAGCTTGCCTTGAGGTGTGCTTCGTTCACGGTTTTGAGGACACGTGGCTTTCAAGGTAAGTGAAATTGCTAGAGCAAATGGTCGTTTCTCTTTTTAAAACAAAACCAATCGGCCCTTCTTTACAAAGGCTGCGCCCATCGGCCTGCACAACGGGGGTTGGGTTAGGTTGTTATTTAGGTGATTCTCACAAAATATTATCATTCTTCAGACTCGCGAACATGTGAATGACCGATCCCCATGCCTTTGGCTCCCGGAGATAGCAGAGAAGGAAAGTCACTTCAAGGTCTGCAAGTGTGTCGGCGCTGGGCGAATGTTCTTTCTGGAGAAGGGCATTTTCACATATCCCTCAGTTTCTTTTTGAGGCCCAAGTTCATTACACTGATGGGCAATAGCACTTCCTCCACCTCTATGTTTGAACATATGGAAACTTTCAGAAAAGTCATAACCTCAGGCAAGCCTCAGCACATAGTTGCTCTGTGCACTTGGATACATAGTATCCCAGATACACAATTCACACTTGGATACATAGTATCCCAGATACACAATTCACACCAGGTCTCCTATGTTTAGGCCGGCACACTCCCAGGGTGGGGCTTGTAGGTGGGGAACGTTGTGCAAACAAGGTGCCTGTTGCAGTCAAGTTCAATGAAATGCTGTGAAGTCATTTCGTCTTAGACACCTCGTTTTACTGCCGCAGCCACCGGGCTGGTTCTTTTTAGGCTATTTGCCATACTCCCAAACCCCCATGTGATCAGAAAGCCAGAAACTCTCACAGATGTACCTGATGGCTCTGTGTCAGGAAGCCGTCAACTCCAGATGCCGGCAGCATCGGAGTGGGGATGCTTGCGAGTCAGGGATTTATACATGCGCCTTTTGTGAAAGACCGCGAGCCTGGAGTCTCTCCAATTCACTGGGGACATCGTCTTCAAGGCCCGAGAGCGCTCGCCTGTTTGGGGTGTAGCTGACAAATTCTTGGTCGCCAGCTGTTCTCCACGTGGGTCTGGTCTCCATCACAGGTCAGCTCGTTTGTAATGGAGTGGCTGGGTGCGGAGCGATGGGTGGAAATGTCTGCAGGTCTGTTACTGGCTATTTATAGCTTGAGGGCCCAGGAACTGAGCCAGAAGGACATGTGGTCATCGGCCCAGTTACCTGAGAGCCACACGGGGCCCCTCGTCCTGGGGTTTCTGGGGGCACTCAGGCCTCCCATCTCCTCAGGATTCCGTCCAGATTTCTTTTCAATGTTAAAAAGCTCATAATGTCATGTCCATTTTCCTTACTGAAGTGGGTTGGAAAGGGAAAGAATTAGGGAGAAAGAAGTGGAGGCAATTTTAAAGGAATGGTTGAAGTTACTGTGAACAAAAACAGTCCAAAACTTAGAAATAAGTCCAACCCCCTTCTCCCCCCCCCAAGCCCCCCACACACACACACCTGCCTGTCTGTTCGGGGTGGGACAGGAATAGTGTCTAATAAGCTTGCTGACGGGTCACCAGACTTAAGTACCGATTAGAGTCCAGGCTCGGTCAGCCTAGCCATCAAACCTGTAGGAAACTGACAAGAAGAAATTCCTTCTGTCTGATAGAGACAGCCGTTCCAAGCTAGCGTTTGATCGTCCTCTGCGTTACTAAGCACTTCTGCGTCTAATGACAATCGTGCCATCATTCTCTATCGTCCTTTTCTTTTGTCTGTGTGCCTTTTACACTCTTTTTAACGAGCCTTGTCACACCCTGGTGACCTCAGAAATAAATTCATGCGAACTGCCGCCTAATTCCCGTCTGCTATGTAGCGAGCCCAGGACAAAGTTCTCATGATAAAAACTATACTTTGACAGGGCATCAGAACTAAACGAATCTGGGTTCAAATTCTAGCTTCTCTTCTTGCTCACCTGGAGGCCTCTAAGTGTCTCTAAGCCGTGACTTCTTACCTGGAAAACCTTCTCAAAGTACGATGCAGGGTGTTGGATGAGCTGGAGTTTGCAAAGTGCTCGACAGACAGTGAAAGGGGGGCAGAGGGAACGAACACCCCCATTTCTCTGTTCCACACAGGCGTGCTTAGACGGCCTCGCCCTGTGTGCCCAGCGGGGAGGAGACACCAGTCTGGGCCAGCCTGTGCTCTCGCCCGTCTTCTTCAGAGTCACAGGGAGGAGGGACAGAGGCCAGGACATCGAGCTGCTGCCCCAGCCTGGAGTGTGACAGAGGGCGGCACCTGAGTCCACCGCTCCCCCAGACCCATTGCTACTTGACCAACCTCGTGAGGCCACCTCCGTTGGTCTGCCCAGCCTGGGCATGGCCGCCCGGCCCCCGCAGGCACCCGGGGCTGTGTCTGCCATCGCTCCCCGTGGCCGCTGCCCGGGCACCCCCACGTCAGCTACCCAGGCTTATCGGGCCCCAGCCTCACGCCCTTCTTCTGCCCGCTGATGTGAACAGCCTGCAAGCAGAACTTCCGGGAGGATGGGCCCAGCGATGTGGGTCTCAAACTGCCTTCTTTTTCTGACAGGCCAGGTGGCCGTGTGGGCAGGTGCTGTCTGGGTGTCCCCTCGAGCGGTGGCCAGGCACACAGAGTACCAGTGACGGGAGCCGCACGCCCCTGAGCACACGGAGTGCCGAGGCCACCACCCCGCCTCCACCCTGCAGAAGCCCCGGGCACAGCATGGCCCAAAGAGGAGGACTGCGAAGAAGCAATCCTCCCACCTGATTCCTCCTGGGGCACCTTGCAGGCGTGGGTACAGATGGGGCGATGGCCGCGTTGCCTCCGAAGCAGTTTCCAGCTACTGCATGCTCAGGAGAGTCCCCCCCAAGACTAGGTCCAGAGCCCCGTGGAAAGGACTCCACCTACTAGCTGTGTGAGACCTGAAACAGGTGTTGACCTGCCAGAGAATCAGTGGGCCCATTTGGAAGGGGCAGGGCCAGGGAAGAATCCTATGCAGTGCCCGATGATGAGCAAACTGCGTCAACAGCAATAAAGCCAAGGACACCATTCTAGCAGGTGGCTATTAGAAACGCTGGTTCTCCTCCCCTTCTCCTTTCCTCCACGGGGAAGCTGCCCAGGTGCAGAGGTAGCTCCTGACAGGGCTGCGACTTCGGTCAGGAAAGCCCTGACCCGCTGAGCACTGGCGGCAGTGCCCAGGTCCGACGTGGAGGCCAGACTCGGCCTTTCTGCCCTTTGCTGACATGCTGCCCCTGGGCAGGCTTCCCTGTTCAAGGACCTTACCTGTCTCTCCTGCCTCTGTCACAGCCTGTCTGCCCTGTGCCTGTCTCCTCTGCTCCTCAGACTAACAGCAGAGTGGACAAAGACACTCGGATAAGCAGCGCTGGCCGGGAGAAGGGTGGGTGTTTGCGGGTGCTTGTGTGCACATGCATGTTTGCATACTCATGTGGAAGAGCTCTAAACGCCCTTCCTATCACAGCGAGGAGTTTGGGATAGGGCTGAAAGAAACCAAGAGGTGAGTAGGGAGTTCTAAACATGCTCCTTCATTTGGGGCCGATACCTGAATTTTTCCTAAATACACACACCAGGAGAATTAGGGATTCCTTTGAGTGACATTCTTGCATGAACAAGCTGTGAAGTGGTTTGTTTGTTTGTTTGTTTGTATTTTTCTGAAGTTGGAAACGGGGAGACAGTCAGACAGACTCCCGCATGCCCCCGACTGGGATCCACCCGGCACACCACCAGGGGGCGATGCTCTGCCCATCTGGGGCATCACTCTGTTGCATCCAGGGCTATTCTAGCGCCTGAAGCAGAGGCCATGGAGCCATCCTTAGTGCCTGGGCCAACTTTGCTCCAATGGAGCCTTGGCTGCAGGAGGGGAAGAGAGAGACAGAGGAAAGAGAGGGGTGGAGAAGCAGATGGGCACTTCTCCTGTGTGCCCTGGCCAGCAATCGAACCCAGGACTCCTGCACACCAGGCCAACACACTACCACTGAGCCAACTGGCCAGGGCTGTGAAGTGGTTTTGATTGTTCTAGACGGTTCTAGACTGGGCCCATGTTGGCTCGCGGCTGTCGATCTTTCATTCTGCCTTGTGAGAAGGAAGTGAGACATGTTCTAACAGTGCACAGGCTTGTAGAGAAAGGTGCCTGAATCACTTTATTGCTTCCAAGGGCAGTAAGTATCATCTGGCTGATTTTTCCCCTATTTTTTTTCTCTCTCTCTCAACTGAAGCCCTGACTAGTCTTAGAGATAGTAGATCTCCACCCCGTCACTATGCAAAGGGGCTGTTCCTGGTGGCCCTGTTAGACTCTGCAGGATGAAGAGTCCACAGGACAAGTGCCCGGCCTGGTTCCATCCCACCTGGACTTCACTGCCCAGCTCCTGGGCACCATTCACGTGGGGGACTGTGTGGGTGCCGTCCCCTGGGGCCTGCGACCGTTTCTGTACACGACTGCAAAGCTGGGCTAGGTGTTAGCACCAGGACGCAGCACCTCGAGGCCTAGCTTGGGGCCGCTTTCCGGGGCCTCTGGTTCCTTGTAGTTTTTTCTCTCTCTGGAGGGGCCCAGTACCTTTCTAAATACACACACACACATACACACACACACACACACACACACATACACTCACTCACTACCATCACCACCACCAACAACAATGAAAACCCCGTCCTCCCCATTTCTAGATGCCGCGCTCCAGGGAAAGCGATGCTTCTCTGCCGTTCCGTCGCGACGCCGTTCAGCTTGAAAGCAGAAAAAACAATTCCCTGGAAACAGGAGCGGAAACGGAAACTCCTCTGGGAAACAGAGCCCTGTCCCTCCAGCATCCTGGGGTGTCTCAGGACAGGGACGCCTGCCTGGACCAGCCAGCGTGCGTGTGGGTGGCACTGACCCGGGCTTCTCAGAGCCGTGTCCCCGGGGAGTCCACTCAGGTCTCAAGACAAGAGAGATGCGGAAACAGTCACACTGCCAAGCAGAGTGTTGTGTTATTTGAAGGTGTTTGTATGACAACCACGTTACAAGTTTTCATATTTGGCAAGGCAGGAGGCTGTCGGGATGGGCAGCATTTGTATGTGTTGAAAACGGCCTCATGTAGACGTAGGAAGTTCCAGCTCAGCTCATCCGCTCCGCCTGCCGCGCCGTTCTGCTTTGTTTGCACAAGCTGGGCTGTAACACCACATCCCGGCTCATCGTGGGTGTGGCGTTCAGCCCTTGCGGGCAAGAATGAGGGAGCAGAGCAGGTCGGAGGCAGCATCACGTAAGGCACCAGAGTTGCAAACCACGTGGTGCAGAACAGTTAGTTACAGGTTACTTCCTCCAGCCCCTGTCCCTTCCCTCCACCCCCCCCCCCCCAATATCCTAAAATTTTCATTTGTTCCCTCTCAGTTTTTCAGTTCCTCAAACCTATTTTCTCTCCAACCTATCAGAACCTGAACCTTCATGTGCCCGGAGGACCGTCTTGACAGATATCACGGAACTGGAACGTTCTAAGAGGCAGCGAAGGCCAGGCCGACGTGTGCTGCTTTCACAGCTCTGTGAGGGTGACCCTGCTCCCCACAGTGGCTGGGGTGGTGGTGGCACGAGCGGATACATAATTGGTCTACTCACTCTGAGGCAACCTTCCCTACAGGTCAGTGCATGTGGTCAGTGCTAGCGATCTGGACACCACGCCTCCGGTTTGAGGCTCTCAGGATCTGCCCAGCTGGAAGCTGAAGGCCCTTCCATGGTCTCCACACTGATTACTGTGGCTCTTCAGCCCTAGCCCTACCCAGAAGACCCACTCAGTAGGCCAGGTGACCCCATGTCCAGCCTTGGAAACATAAGCGCCCCAACATCCTCAGCCTCTTGGTCGCTGACTTTTCAGGTAGACCCCCCACCTGGTTACCCATTTTGATATCTACATCCAGTGGTTTCAGAGACGGACTTGAGGCTTTCCCCGACAGACTCTTGTGTGTTATTCAGGACAACATTGCTTATTATGGCATTTTTCCAAACTGTGTGCTATGGTTTCATGTGGGAGAGAAAAACAAAGTTCTCTGTTCTAATATGCTAATTGATTTGTACATTTCTGGGAAGAGAAAAGAGTCAGCCGTTCCTCTAAACCTCTTTCACTGCAGATCCTCCCTTTTTGTCAAGTGCTTATTAATATCTTCGGAGATACAAGCGTGTACCGAATCACCACCTCTCTTCTTCATTCACATTAGCCTTCGCTACTGGTCCTGGAAGCAAGGAAGAACAGTGGTATGAACTGTTCTTACTTGAAAGAACCGGGACACTTACTTGAAGGAGTCAAGAGCATCACTGACTGCATTGGCGAAATTGATGTCCGTCGGGACGTTTTTGTACTCTAGGCAGTAAGTGGGCCTGACACCAAGAATCTCGACCTCACAGCCTAGGAAGGAAAAAAATGGTAAGTGGTTAACTTCTTCAACAGTCGAGGTAAGGTGATGAGCCTGTTTCTGGAAGGCAGCGCCATTAGTCAAAATAAAATGTTCATGACATCAGAAGAACTTGCTGCTGCTGGGTGGGATAGTTAACCCTTAATTTTGTTTAACTGGAGCAGAGGTTCTCAAATGTCATTCCTCTGTAACACTGGTGTCCCCTGACAGGGACTAGCAAAAAGTAGTTAATAATAGTCTTTCCCAATTCCCAAATTTGAAACAAAAAATTAATTAGTACACAGAAATGTCTCAATTCACACATTTTTTTTCCTGTAGGTTTTTCATAATCACTAAATCTTCTATTGTACCTTTGCCTGTTTTACAGGGACAGAGAGTCAGAGAGAGGGATAGATAGGGACAGACAGACAGGAACGAAGAGAGATGAGAAGCATCAATCATCAGTTTTTTGTTGCGACACCTTAGTTGTTTATTGATTGCTTTCTTATATGTGCCTTGACCGTGGGCCTTCAGCAGACCGAGTAACCCCTTGCTTGAGCCAGCGACCTTGGGCTCAAGCTGGTGAGCTTTTTGCTCAAGCCAGATGAGCCCGCGCTCAAGCTGGCGACCTCGGGGTCTTGAACCTGGGTCCTCCGCATCCCAGTCCGACGCTCTATGCACTGCGCCACCGCCTGGTCAGGCTTTGCCTGTTTTAGAATGAAGAATTAGGTAGTATCTGATTAATCCAGGAATAATAAAAATAAGTATTTCACTAGTCTAACTGGATTTAGAGTTAGATCCAGATCACTCATCCAGATCACTGAGCATAAGCAAGGACTCTTCCAACATGAAATAAAAGAATACAAGACATTCAGATGTGAGCAGTTGTTACGGCCTCACCTTCTCTGCCCCAGTTACCTGAGAAGTAGAAGCAGTTGCCCTAAGGAGGAAACGCCCAACTTATCAGAATATAAGGCAGGGGAGGGATGAGTCAGTTTCAGTTTGAGTGAGTTGGGTACATTTATCGGGCACCTACTATGAACAGAAATTTATTAGTCAAGGTCTCTAACCTGGAGCACCCCAGAGAGGAGTCCAGAGGGAGGAGACATACAGGAAAACATTGCACTTTGTGAAGTCTAAGTGAAGGGCACACTTACTGGGTGACTTGGATGAGAAACACTTCCTCCTGGAAGCCTTCCTTGAATGCCTATGTTGAGCTCAGTCTTACAGACTGCATCTAGCCAATGCATTGGGGGGGGGGGGGGTGGAGATGGGAAGGAAAGGGACGTCCCAAGCAAAGAGAGCAGCAGAAGCAAAAGTTCAAAGTTAGACAAGAAGGTGTGTGTGGAGCACTGTCAGCACAGCCCAGTCCCAGACGAGGGGTGTCAGGAGACCAGGTGGTGAGCTTCCTTGTAGCCCATGGAAAATGATCTCCAAGGTAGGAGTGAGTAAGAGTGGGACAAGCTGGGAATGTGGGAGAAAGGAGGGTCTCCGTCAAGAAACACATTAACCCCACTCCTGGGCACATCTGGCTACAGCTGGTGGCCATCTGGTCTACCCTTGGTTACAGCTGATTTATGAAGGTGGGGCAGCCCCCAAGAAGAATTCCTTATCCAGCATGGGTCTCCATGGAGACCCCATCTCTCTCTGCCTGATACCTTGGGTTCAGGGAGAGCAAGCCTATCTAAGAGGATGAAGAGAGACCTCGAAGGCAGGAAGGAAGCTGCCTTTCCAAGTCTTGTTTGTTGAGTAGGATAAACAGGTTAGAATCCCCAAGAGCAAATCCTGCCCATGGGTTCTTGGAAAATATTCATCATTGGAAGACACGCCCGTTTGATTTTGACCAGTTACAGCACATAAGATACCCGTGTTTTTATCAGTTGAAGGTTGTTTGTGAATGTTTATTGTTCTCTCAAAGTTATTTATTCAGCCAAGGATGAGGGGGCCCATACTTTGCATCTGCTCTGTGCTCAGTGTCAGCAAACCAATGCAAACAGGACACCGCCCATCCTTCAAAAGATTAACAGCCTTACACAGCCTGCCAGGTTCTGCTTGGGGAACGTCTGACAGCAAGTTATGTGAGCTTGTAAGTCCTGGAATTTTGACCATGATTTTGCAGATAAAAAAACCCCCAAAAGACACAACTGTACAATTTTGTGTTTGTACATTAATATCAAACTGTAGGTGTTTCTGTATAATAATTATGTTTGTTAATAGTATCAATCATACATTCTTCTAATGCTTTACTGGATTAAAATAAATCTGGATTTAATATTGGCATAGTAACAAAGTCGACCCGAGAAATTTATAACTGTTTCAGGTTAAAGGATGACATAAAAATGTTTAGTGATTAATTGTACATAGAATTGTTTAGTTGATAGAGTCGAGTTAGATACGATGTGTGGCAAAGTAGATCTGTTATGACGCTGTTACGGAATTCTTTGTTTTTAGAAGTGACAGTAATCTTTAACTTAATTAAGAACTGTGGCAGCATCCCACCAAAGGCCACAGGCAGGGCAGGAGAACGGAGGTAAATCGCCCCCTGTCTTCCGCTGAGTGCAAGGTCACAGCTCCCCGAAGGCTAGGGAAGAACATCGGGGGAGAGGGAGACCTTTCTTGCAGAAAGTTGGGGGGAGATGCTGGAGAGAAAAACAACTCCTCGGTGATCAAAAAAGTTGGCAGCATCAACTTCCTGTGTAAGAAATAGAGTTAGTTATCTAGTGGACAAATTCCAAGAGCTGCTAAAGGGATAATCCTTATCTCCCCTCATGGCGTTTGAAGCTAGTGGCAAAATGAATCTAGCTAAGGCTTCAGAAAAGCTCAGACCCAGCTCAACTACAGATTAGATTGATTTAGGCTCCACCCAGAGGTCTGGCCCAGGAAGGATAATGGACTTTTCTGGGGGGAAATATCATTTGCTATACTCGCTACTATTATTCATTGGTTAGTGTTTACATGCTGTATCTTTTATTATTTTAATTCTTTTTCTTTCTTTCTTTCTTTCTTTCTCTTTCTTTCTTTCTTTCTTTCTTTCTTTCTTTTTATAGAGACAGAGAGAGTCAGAGAGAGGGATAGATAGGAACAGACAGACAGGAATGGAGAGAGATGAGAAGCATCAATCATTAGTTTTCCATTGCAACACCTTAGTTGTTCATTGATTACTTTCTCATATGTGCCTTGACCGTGGGGCTACCGCAGACTGAGTAACCCCTTGCTCGAGCCAGCGACCTTGGGTCCAAGCTGGTGAGCTTTGCTCAAACCAGATGAGCCTGTGCTCAAGCTGGTGACCTTGGGGTCTCAAACCTGGGTCCTCCGCATCCCAGTCAGATGCTCTATCCACTGCGCCATCGCCTGGTCAGGCCATTCTGTATTTTTTTTAAATGCCATTACTTTCACTGTCCTGCATACTTACATCTGACATGCATCTTTTATGAGAAGCATATATTAGGTTTTACTTTTATCCAGTCCAGTGATAGTTCTTTATAATGTGAATTTCTGTTAAAGATTATCATAGACACAAAAACGTGACTAAATCCTAAGTGTATTGTTCAATGAGTTCCTACCAAGTGAATGCAACTTGTAACCAGCACCCAGCTCAGGAGACAGAACGTTACCTTCACATATAGGCTCCTGCTCCTGCTCCATTCTAGTCACTACCCTCCCAAGTGCAAACACTATTCTTGGGCTATCAGTTAGTTTTCCCTGCTTTTGAACTTCATAGAAATTGACTCATTTAAATTAATTCTAAAAAGATTTTATTTATTCATTTTACAGAGAAGAGAGATAGAGAGAGAAGGGAGGGAGGGAGGAGCAGGAAGCATCAACTCCCATATGTGCCTTGACCAGGCAAGCCCAGGGTTTCAAACTGGCGACCTCAGCATTCCAGGTTGATGTTTTATCCATTGCTCCACCACAGGTCAGGCTCATTCAAAATAATTGAAATATTTAATAAAATATTAGTTCACAGAAGTAAAATTTACATGTAATGTATTTACTGATACTTTTGTGTGTAAGCCAGCCATCTTACTATGTGTCTTGAATTAATCACACATTCAATAGTTTTTCTCTTCTTTCCTGATTTCTTTTGGATTAAGCACATATTATTATTTTTATTCCGTTTCACATCCTCTATTAGCTTGCTACTTATATATTTTAATTAATCTCTTTCTGGCATAGTGCCCTAGAGATAATAAAAAAATAAAGTATTGGTTTATTGAAGTCTAAAATAAATTTGCACGTTCATAACTTCCCAGACAATGCAAAGCCATTTGAACACTTCAACTCTGCATTTTACATTGCTGCCACATTTTGTACTTCTGTTGTTGTGGATTTTAATACTCTATGGAATTTTAATCTGAAAAATTATTATTACTATTATTAATTTACTTTTACATACAAATTAACCGTCTCTGTTGCTCTTCATTCCTTCCTCCATCTCTGTGCTTTCTCTGTGACCATTTTCCTTCTGCTGAAGAATTTAGTATCTTTTACTCTAAAGCTTCTGGAAATAAGTGCAGTCTTTTTTGTTGTTGTTTCTAGAAAGGGTCATTATTCTGCTTTCATTTTTGAAGGATAATTTCACTGGATATAGAATTTTGGGTTGATCTTTTTTTTGTTTTGTTTTTTTTCTCTTATCATTGTGAGGATATCATTCCATTGTCTTTCTGACTTCCAATTTTTTTTAAAAAAAGTAAACTGTCAGTCTTATTACTTCTTTGAACATTTTTCTCTGATTGCTTTCAAGATTTTCTCGTCTGTGGTTTTCAGCAGTTCTGAAATTCATGAGTCCCCCCCACTCAACCCCAGTATCTTGAATCTACTATTTGTTATCTCTTGTCTGTTTTGGAAAGTTCTCAATCATTATCTCTCAAATATTTTTTTCATCTTTTTGCCTCTCCACATTTAAGCTGGGTACTGTCTTCAGTTCTATAATTCATTTTTTTAAAAAATTCCAGTTTACTGCTGTTAACTGGAATTGTCATTTAGTTTTGTTTTGTTTTGGTTTTGTTTTTTTTTTATCATGGCACTCTTAAAGTCCATGTCTCATATCTGGATCATTGTGGGTTTGCATCTATTGTCTGCCATTTTTCCTCTAGACATTTTGGTCAGGCTTTGTTTTCCTATATTTGGGTTATTTTTTGTAATTGAATGCTGTATATTGTATATATAAAGTTATAGGTATCATTTGACACTCTAGATGTTATCTTCTTCTAGAGAATATATGCTTTTGGTTATTATAGGCACCTAGGCTCAAGGAAGACCATCTTAATCCAAAGTGCATTTAGTCAGAGATTAAAATGATTCAGTTTCTAGCTGGTGGCTCAGTGGCTAGAGCGTTGGCCTGATGTGTGGACATTCCGGGTTTGATTCCTTGTCAGGGCATACAGGAGAAGTAACCATCTACTTCTACCCTCTTCCCTCTCCCCTTTCTCTCCCTCTTCCCCTTTTATAGCCAATGGCTCAATTGGTTTGAGCATGGCCTCAGGCACCAAGGATAGCTGTGTTGGAGTGCACTGGCCTGAGGCACTAAAAATAGCTTGGTATTTGAGCATCGGCCCCAGATGGAGTTGCCGAATAGATTCCAGTAAGGGCACATGAGGGAGTCTGACTCACTATATCTCTCCTCTTCTTACCTTAAAAAATAAAAAAAGATAATTCAAAGCTCAGCTTGGTCTTAATGAATGTTAAGTCCACAAGAAGTCTTCACCTCTTGTCTATTTCTAGTTCATTCTTATTCCTAGAATGTTTATTGCCCTTTGTTGTCCAACTGAAAGCCTGGGGTGTTTAGGTCTCTTCTCCTTGGTGGGCTGTAGATTTTTTGTCATTTTCCCCCATCTTCTCATTCTGTCAAAAGGTCAGGTCAGTTTCTTAGCCTTTCAATCACTGCTTTTGAGATCAGTGTTTGACTGGGAGGCCTGATACCAGTTTCCAGATATGCATACCTCTTTCTGTAGGTTTTGGTATGTCTCTTATCCATCACATATATGCACACATACACACTGTCCAGCAGATTTTCTAGTTGTTGTTGGAGAAAAGTGTTGGCTCAAAACAACTAAGCCTGTCATTCTACCAAGTGGAAACCTAACTTTCTACAAATAGTTATCAAACATAAAAAGTGACATTTTATTAGAAATGGATCTCATAAGGAAAGGACTAGGTATGCTTTTAAAAATTAATTCATATATTTATGGGTGAATATGACTTATCTTTAGACTGAGACACATTCAGAATCTATTCTATTCTTATTTGTTAAACGCAAGGATTAAGAAAGTTGTTCACATAAATAAGTAATGGAAATAGAAGTAGCTTGTTGTACCAATGTCATTTGATTCTTTGAAGTGCTTCTTTGAATGCCAACATTCACAGTGATCTATCATCATACATTTTTAAATAGTGTGTTAGCTGACAACTCAATTAAGTTTGTCTTAAATAATGTAATAGCAAGACTTGAAAAATACTTGATTTTTTTCAAGTTTTGTTATTTATATCATTAAATACATTCACTTTCTCAACACCTAAATCAATATTTTGAATGGTCTGTGTGTGTGTGCGCGTGTGTGCGTGTGTGTATGTGTGTGCGCGTGTGTGCGCATGCGTGCGTGCGTGCGCGTGTGTATGTGTGCGCGTGTGTGCGTGTGTGCGTGTGCGCGTGCGCGTATGTATGCGAGTGTGTGCATGTGTGTATGTGTGCGCGCGTGTGTGCGCATGCGTGTGTGCGTGCACATGTGTATGTGTGTATGTGTGTGTGTGTTCATGTATGTATGTGCGTGTGCGCGCGTGTGTGTGTGTTCGTGTGCGCGTGTGCCTACAGGCTTCCATATACTAGAGACAGTGTACCTCTGTAAGATTCTTGATGGCTGCCGGGCACTCCCTTCTTATGCAAAGTAGGAAAGGGGCCTGCTTGAGTCAGGACAATTTTCCCAATACATAAGAATGCTAACACTCCTAGAATTAATTCCCTTAAAACCAATCTTGTTCCTATAAACCTCTGGGAACCAGTTGGGAAGCCCCCGAAACAGGAACCCAGGCAGCAGTGGCTCTACCCTATGGCAACTGTGGTGTTGCTGTGAGGAAAGCAGACGGGCATCAAGTGGCCGGGGGGGTGGAGGCTAGATGGACTGACCGACCAGGGTGGTGTGATTTCTTCTCCGCAGGCTGTCCCACAGCTGAAGCTCTGGAAGCAGAGCAGAAAGAGGAAGTCCCTTCACAGCAGAGCAGATGGGACATTATCATTTACTATCTATTCAGATAACCAGACAGCCAGAAGATGGGGTCAGATGACCACATCTCAACCAATCAGAGGTGCCCTGAATGCAAGTCCTGCAGACACAGTTACTCTGAATAGAAGCTGCATACCCCCACGTGCCCCTGAGAGGGGACTAGACTCCTACCCACACGGACAGAACCTGGGACAAATGTAGTCCTTCTGCTCCCTCTCTCCTGAATGGTCTCTCCTTGGTGAGTTCTCCAAAGAAAGAAGCATTCACCTCACCTCTAACCTTAGAACCCAGAATGTGTAAATGATCAGAAAAATAGCCAGCAAGAAGTGACAGCCACCATGCAATGGAACATGGAAGCAGTGATGTCAGTGGCTTTAGAGCAAGGCTAGCTTTCCCAGGTGACTTCACGCGGGGGCTGTGCTGTTTTCCTTAGTCTTTGTCTGACGGAAGCCAGCAGCCTGGTGGGGTTACTGCGTGGCCCCCACGAGACAACTCTCTGCCCAGGAGTCTGTGGGCCTCTTTCTGGTCCACCACGGGAGCGACCCATGCATCTGGGTCCCTCGCTCCATCTCTGGCTGCTGCCTCCGACCAGGGGCCACGGGCACGGGCCACGGCACGGCTTCACAGGGAGTACGGGGTCTGGCTAACAGAGGTCACAGCAGGTCACCCAGGGAGCCTGAGGAAAGCAGGGTTTCCGATCTCTGCACAGGGACCTGGGGAAGACAGGAGCCGTGGCCTGGGCGTTCGCAGATCACACAGGAGCTCTGGGGTGTGATTCCGGTTTCGCAGCCACGCCAAGGGCACACTGGGCTTCCTCCACCTTGTTCCCTCATCGTTCCCAGGGGACTTTGAAGGGAACTGCCCTTAATTAGGCCATGTCGGGGTCTCAACTTCTCTCTGTCTCGAGTCCTCCTTCCTGCTGGATATTCCCGCCTGAGGCCGGGTGAGTATCCTCTCCTCCCACCTAATCAAGTCCTGACGGGAAACCACTGAGTGAGGAGGAAACAATGGACAGCCGGGGGGGGGGGGGGGAGGGCGCCAGGGAGCACAGGCCCCTTTGTGCAAGATAGATAAATAAATAAATAGATAGATAGATCAATTGATTGGAAAGATATTTCTTCAAAACATTTAACTTCTATCATTAGAAAATTATTTTACAGCGGTAGAGCATCGGCCTAGCGTGCAGAGGACCCGGGTTCGATTCCCGGCCAGGGCACACAGGAGAAGCGCCCATTTGCTTCTCCACCCCTCCGCCGTGCTTTCCTCTCTGTCTCTCTCTTCCCCTCCCGCAGCCAAGGCTCCATTGGAGCAAAGATGGCCCAGGCGCTGGGGATGGCTCTGTGGCCTCTACCTCAGGCGCTAGAGTGGCTCTGGTCGCAACATGGCGACGCCCAGGATGGGCAGAGCATCGACCCCTGGTGGGCAGAGCGTCGCCCCTGGTGGGCGTGCCGGGTGGATCCCAGTCGGGCGCATGCAGGAGTCTGTCTGACTGTCTCTCCCCGTTTCCAGCTTCAGAAAAATGAAAAAAAAAAAAAAAAGAAAATTATTTTAATATGCCTGTTTTGTCACCACCCTTGGTTGCCTTGGGCTGCAGCATTGTCAAAACACATATGCACATATGAGTGAGGTCATATGATATTTGTCTTTCTCTGCCTGGCTTATTTCACTTAGCACAATATTTCCAGGTCCATCCATGCTGTCGCAAAAGGTGAGATTTCCTTCTTCCTCACTGCCGCATGGTATTCCATTGTGTATATGTACCAAAGCTTTTTAATGCACTCGTCCACTGACGGACACTTGAGCTGTTTCCAGATCTTGGCTATTGTGAACAATGCTGCCATAAACATGAGGATGCACTTCTTCTTTTGAATCAGTGATTTAGTGTTCTTAGGATATATTCTTAAATATATATAACACAGAGATAAAAATAGCAGGACAGTAAATCCTAGAGGGAAGGGGGGAGGATGTGGAGGGGAGGGGGGCAAAGGGGTTATAAAGGGGGACACAGGGGTGGGGGTAAGGGAGTTATATTCGGTGGGACACTTGAATCCATGTAAACACAATAAATTAAAATTAATAAAAAATAAAACCACCATCATACACTGACTATGAAAACAATACATATGCACATCTGTGATGGCTACCACGTGAGCGGTGCCCTGTGGACGCCTTCATGGCAGCCTTACATCAAACCCCGTTCTTTGACAGCTGAGAAAACAAATGCCATGGAGAGGAGAAGTGACTGTCCCAAGGTCTCCCTGCCGGCGAGCCGGCGGCTGCCCCAGTCCTGGCGTGTTCTCACCACACACACTGCCCTCCTGCAGGATCCCTGCTTCCTGGCAGCACTCTGCAAGGACCACCAAGTGGAACCCGTAAAAACCCCGGTTCTCCAGCTCCCTAGAGCACAGGGCTCGCCTTCCAAGTGCAGCTCCGTGTGCCAACTTTGACACATCTTGTAACAATAACCCCTGCATTCTCTGTGATACAAGGCAGGTGTACAACTGTTGAATACATGTCTCAAGAGAGCTTATTAAAACAGCTAAGCCAATTAACTCACTTAGAAACATGGAGCCTTTTCCAGGAGAATGCATTGGAGGCACCGGAGTTTGCGGGAACACGTCCGTGGGGAAAGTGGGGTCTTTGGTCCCCAGGGTCAGTGGGAGACCTCTGGCGGGTCTCCCTTCCGATAGAGAAAGAGGGTGGTGGGCGGCCTGGGCGCAGGATGCCCCTGAAGACTGGCTTTGTGTGCCAGGACAGAGAGCGAGCCAGGAGACAAAGGAGACGGGAAGCGACTTGTCCATTAGAGCGGATTTCAGAAACAACTGAAAATGACTCAGCAGGTATCCAATGTGACTCAGGAAACCTGGGGGAGAAGGGGTGCACGCCTAACCCCAGCCGCGACTCCGCGTTAGAAGTCGGTGGTGATACTACAGCAAGGCTCAGTGAGGCCGAAGGTGGGGCTTTCATCTCTGCCTCTGCCAGTGAGCTGCAGATGGTGAAGTCTGTGGGCCGGGGTCAGGGCCGGCCCTCTTCCCAAGAAGAGTGAATGACCACTGCTTGACTGATGTCCCCGAGGGCCCCTCAGATACGCTATCGGGGCTGAGGGAGGTGCTTCGAGATCATCCAAACCTTGCCGATGATCACATGATCACAGTGAGATCATGCTCCCCCCTCAGCGAGCCAACCTCACCTCTGCACCATACGGTATTCCCAACATAAGCCCCCTTCTTGGAACAGTTGGTTTCCTGGCATTTGAACCACAACCAATTGGGCCAACTTGGGATGCAAGAGGCTGTTGATCCCTTTACTTCAGACCTGAGCCCTGCAGCTGGCGCGAGAGCTGTGGGGCCTGCCCAGCCAGGGGCTCCCCTCTCCCTGCCCCGCACATTCGAGCCTGTGATCTCCACGTCTGAGGAACCACGCTTGCCGGGGTGTCTGAGGGGACTCTGGTGTCTGACCTCCGAGGTGCTTCTGCGTCCCTCCCAGGAAGGCTAGGACCAGGAGTGAGTGCTGTGCGTGTGAGCCCTGCAAAGCCACCTCCCTGCACTCCTTGGGCCGACAGCCAGGGGCCAGTCCAGTGGCCACACTGCCCGGTGCTAAGCTCCACCTCTGCATGTGCTCATGTGCATGGCTCACTCCGTCCACGGCTGTTGCCCCACGGAGGGTGCCTACATCCCATAAAAGAAACAGGCTTATCCTCCTTCCCTTCTCCAATGACCCAAGGGCCAGCTCCAGCTGTCCACCCCTTTTCTGGAAACCCCCTGTCCTGTCCCTTACTGGCCCTTGACGGCCTGTCCTAGAATTCTCTCAGGGAGTAAAATAGGGCTTGCGCCCCCCTCTGTGGTCTTTGTTGAAGTGTGTATTTGAATTCTTGATTTGAACTCAAGAATTTTTATTTGGCTCAGAGTATTCCCGCTCTGTGACTCAAGTGAAAGCTCTTGTTCTGGAACCTGGGGACAGAGGATGGATTGAGCTCTACTCCAGTCGAATACTCTACGTATCTTCTTCTCTCACTTCCCATGCCCAGCAAGCCTGACAGGGCCACGTGGTCATCCCTGTGGGCCAAATAATGAAACTGGAGCACAGAGAAATCAAGTGACTCTCCCCAGCAAGGAAGTAGCTTGATTGGTCTAGAAGCCATGTTCCGGCTCTTTTCTTTAAGCCCCCCCCCCCCCCCCCCCCCCCCCCCCCCCGGCCAGGCTCCCGAAGTTCCACAGTGAAGGGCTGGAGACACAGCGGGGAGAAGAAGAGGGGGTGGAGCTCTCTGCACACAGAGGATTCTGCTGGGGGGGGGGGGCGCTGCCTCTGTGTCCCAACACACGCTGACCGGGCCAGCACACGCTGACCGGGCCAACACACGCTGACCGGGCCAGCACACAGAGCAGTGAGGGCTGAGCTCACCGGCCCACTGACTGACCAAGAGGTGTTTGGCAGCTACCAAGACTGTGGCCGGGGCCTAGGAGGAATGACTACAGGACGGCCCTCAGCCACCCAAAGCCAAGACTGCAGCACTCTCTCCTGAGGACTAATTTAATACCCAAGTACCGACTTTGGGCCTCTGTCTTCACTCTGTCAAGACCCCTCCATCTGGGTCCCCTCCCCATGCTCTGGGCAGTGGCTGGCACATCTGGGACGCCATTGGTGCAGCAGGAGCACGAGGCCCTCTGGCCGAGGCTCATTCTCGTCATCCCAAACCCAACCCACACCAGGTCCTGGCAGTCCATCCACGTCTCACCACTTCTGTCATCCTGGCCCAAGCTATTCTCATCTCATCCCCAGGTCCATGCAGTAACTTCCTGGCTGGTCGGTCACCGGCTGTCCAACCACAGAGGAGGCCTACCTCCCATTCTCCGTGTGGTAGCCAGAGCAGTCTTGTCAAAATGCCAGTATGATACCGTCACCTCCCTCCTTAAAACCTTCCGATGACCCCCTGTTCCTCTCAGGACAGGAATAAGTTCTTCAGCTTGGACCACAGAGGCGCCTGACCTCAGACTCTCCCCCACTTCACCCACATCACACCCAGCCTCCCTCTTGGTTTCTTAAACCTTCTGGGCTTCCCTATCCGTTCCAGGACCTTAGCACGTGCTGTTTGCTCATTCTGGATGCTCTGCCCCACCCCCACCCCTCCCCCACCTTACCTACCCCCTCAGGTGTTGAGTCACACTCTGATAGAACCAGATCCTTTGTTAGAGGATATCATGAAGCAATATGCTCTTCATTGTCACATTATTAACGAGTGTACTTGTACATTTATCTGGGCTAATGTGAGATGATCATCTGTCCCCTCAACAGGATGGTAACTTCTCAGGACGTGAAGAAAGCCTGTATCTGGTTTTACTCAACATTGTCTCCTGAGAACCTATTCCCGGGCCTTGAGTCACAGCCTTTTAAGATGTTTTATGAAGAAACAGATTTGCCATGATTCGTGAAGAATGAAAAGTTAATCCCTGGATTTCTCTTTAAGGCTTTCTAATCACCGTAATGGATGCTGTTGAGAAACTATGAGTCCTTTTGGCCGAGACACCATCCTGCCAAAGGGGATTGGATGCGGCCGGAGTGCTATGAAAATGGTCCAACGCTGGAGGAATGGATTCTTCAGACAGCGGTCTGGGGAGCCAACGCCTCCCCAGCTTCTCTGCAGCAGAAACGATTGACGCCTCGAACCCCGGCGGAATGTTTGTGAAGATCACTTCTTTGGAACAACCTCAACTTGAAACGCAAACATATAATCCTCTTCTTTTCTTTTTTTCAGAGACAGATAGAGAGTCAGAGAGAGGGGTAGACAGGGACAGACAGGAACGGAGAGATGAGAAGCATCAATCATTAGTTTTTCATTGCGTGTTGCAACACCTTAGTTGTTCATTGATTGCTTTTTCATATGTGCCTTGACCGTGGGCCTTCAGCAGACTGGGTAACCTCTTGCTCAAGCCAGCGACCTTGGGTCCAAGCTGGTGAGCTTTTGCTCTAACCAGATGAGCCCGCGCTCAAGCTGGCGACCTCGGGGTCTCGAATCTGGGTCCTCTGCATCCCAGTCTGATGCCCTATCCACTGCGCCACCGCCTGGTCAGGCCATATAATCCTTTTCTTGCTGACACAGACAGACAACATCCATGACACCGATTTCACCAAAGTTACCAGCAAATAAGGGAAATGACTCAAGGCAAATTCAGCCCAAAGACTCTTGGAGAATGCTCACCAAGCCTACTCTGGCAGGACATTAATCACAAGAGCTCGGGTTTCACTGAATATTTAGGTGAGTTTTTAACACATGTTTACATCACATTGAAAAAAATCAAATCAATTAGCTATTATAGATATATGTGTGGCCATGTCAAAGACCATTTGGCATTCCTCATCTTTGCATTACAAGTCTCTTGTGTCACACGAGCAAAGAATTGTGAGTGTATTATGCATGAGTGTCTTTTTTTCTGGAAAGGGAATCCAGGCGCCTCTGTGGTCCAAGCTGAAGAACTTATTCCTGTCCTGAGAGGAGCAAGGGGTCATCAGAAGGTTTTAAGGAGGGAGGTGACAGTATCATACTGGCATTTTGACAAGACTGCTCTGGCTACCACACGGCGAATGGGAGGTAGGCCTCCTCTATGGTTGGACAGCCGGTGACCGACCAGCCAGGAAGTTACTGCATGGACCTGGGGAAGAGGTGAGAATAGCTTGGGCCAGGATGACAGAAGTGGTTTCCTAAAAGAGATCTTGATTAACAAGGGTAGGAACCAGCAAACTATACACCAAGTCCTCTCCCCGTTCTAAAATTATGCACACCTAACTCTAATGATAAATGGGTGATGTTATCAGAAATTTTAGTGAGAATCTGGACCCCTTGTGTTTGCCATGTCAAATAGTTGCCTTAAAAAAATTCCAGTTTTTATCCAAATGTTTGAAGTCACAGACATAGAGTTGAAGAACTTAGCCGTGATGATAACTCATACATCTGTAGGATTGGTGTCGGGCTCCTAATTTTCCCAGTGCCTGTGTCTGTGTCTAAGTACCGCCCGGCTAAAGGTGGTCGGGGGTCCAGCACAGCAGGAAAGGATAGATGCCGTGAATAGTCGCAGTCCTTCATCGGTAGCCAAAGGTGCCTCCTTCCCTATCCTGATGAAATCACCTGGATTTTAACAACCCAAACTTCACAGAAGCTGCATCAGATGCCACTGCTAACTCCCCACCCAGCCCATCTCTGAAAAGTGGGGGAGGAGAAGCCGGGTCGAAGTGTGTCTTTCCCTCCCATAGAAGGTGTCTTAGTCTCCTGAACACCTGCACAGCTCAGGAAGAAGCCAGCAGAAGGGCCCAGACCTTCACCCAACACCATCTGAGGGCCACATGAAGGGTCGCCCCCAAGTCCCCCTGACTGTGAAACTCAGAGTCAGCAAACACTCTGAAGAGTTTGAAGCACAGACCTCTAAAAGGTTACTACTTTTTGTTCATATATATATATATATATATATATATATATATCAAGATAGCCACAAGAATAAGCTTACAAGCCGCTCCCACTGTGTAAGGTAGCCCTGACTGTCCAAAAAAGGCATCCTCTTCTGCTCTGGGTTCCTCTCCGAACAAAGTGAGGATGGGAGTCTCTTCCTTCTCCTCCTCAATGAAATTCCTTTGCCCTCAAACCACAAGGACAGGGCAGGGGAATAAAACCAGTGAAGGATCGTATGAGAAACTCTACTAGGTCCTAGGTATGCAATTCCTGGTTGATTTCTGTGGGTCTTTAAACCCCCAAAAAAATAGTTCGTGTAGGACCTGGGGTCATTTCCTGAGGCACATGCTTCCCAGCACAGCTGAACGGCACCACTGGGTGGGGCAATAAAGGGTCTGGTGACAATATTCTATTTCTCAAGACTGGAGGTGCGGTATTTTGGACTCCTCACCGCCGATCAATTTTTCAGTCTGCTGCTTTATCTACCTGACAGGAAGACTTGAACTACTGCCATTTCTAAATTGCACTTCTAAATATTGACTTAATGGCGAGACTCAAAGTGTCATAACACAGCTCACTGGAGCAATGAAGATTTTCCAGGCCCCATCGAGAAGTCTGTTCAATGTCCCGTGGGAGTCGAGAAGGAAGAGGAGGATTCGAGAAGAAAAATAAAACCAAATCCTGTTTAGGAGAAATGCCGCTGCACTTCGCTTCATCTTGCTGAGACAAATGAACGCTCGCTGCGCTATTAGCCGTGGCTGGAGGGGCCCAACGTGAAGGGCGAAGGGGGAGCAGTGACCCCCTCATCCCTCAGCTGTCAGCCAGTAAGAAGGGAAGGTGCCCAAGGTGTCCTGGCGGAGTCGGGCAGCAGGGCCTGTGGCGATAGCCAGTTCTCGGACAGCCTTTCTCTGTGTCTCCAGTGTAGAAGGACTGGACTGTGTCTAAGACAGAGGAGGCTTCTCATCCAACTTCTATCAAGACCTCAGCACGGCTAGATCTTTAGCTAATCCCCATGTAGGTCACTGAGGAAACTCCAGGCGGCTCTCTGTGTGGCTTCTGTCCTCCTGATTGTTAACACTATAAACTGATCACAGGGCGTTACATCACGTTAGCTGTAGACCTATGAATCCAAGGAAGTGGTTGGCCCTTGCTTGCCTGTCAGGGGCTGTTTTGGAGAAGCAGCAAGATATTTTACATGCAAATCGGCTTTGAGATTTCTTTTTTTAGTTACCCAGTGATATAGAAATGCAAGTTGTTCCTCATCGTTAAGGAGCCAGATTCTCCAGGCTGAGATGAAGAATAACGCTGTGTCGCCACTCTACAGAGACAAGTCTGAGACACGGCCGCGGCCTCCCTCTGGGGTCTGCCCTGTCTTCCCATGAGCATTGATCGGCCTCCGTGCTCTCTCAAGGCCGTCGGCAGGCGATCACAGGGGGAGGAGGCACGTGGGAGCCGGGGGGAGAGCCTGGGGGGAGAGCCTGATGTGAAGATCTCAAGTCCCGAGACACAGGGTGTTCAGTTAGTCAGATTCCATGGACGATGGCCCTCCGCTTTGGGGCCACAGTCGTCCCGATGGCCCTGGGATCTGTTCAGGTGGTCCCTGAGGCAGCATGCCCGGTCTGCTCCCTCTCCTAGGTCTGTGTATGTGGGCCCTTGTGTTTGATGAAGCCTCTTCTGGCTTCAGATCATCTTGGGCTGATCCAGGGCTGGGTCCTCCAGCAAGTCTGGTCCGCTGGGCGGACACAGCGTTTGGCTCCCTGGTCTCACGTATGACTCTGTGAGAGGCCGAGTCTCCACGGGAGGTCAGGGCGTTCTCTGACACCCCCGCCTTGCCCGAGAGCTGCTTCTCACCGCGGCCGAGGGGGCCGCTCTGGACAGAGTCCCCGCGTCTCCAGAAGCGAGGCGAGCACTCGCGCTGCCACCGTATCCGCCAGCAGACCCAGCCTGTGCCTGCCGGTTCCTCCGCCCGGTTCTGAATGAACACAGCTGCTCAGGCCTTCCCCAGCTCCCTAGGAATGCCAGTCTGGGCTCCGGCTCTGTGCCGGCCGTCTGGGCCCTCGCCGCGGAAGGTTTTCCACCGCCTCCATCTGTCTGTGCTCTAAGCTCCTGTGAGTGCCCTGACCTGCTCTCCACGGGACTGCCTCCACCCAGCATCTTCCAAACCCCTGCCAAGGCCGGCGCCCTCAGGGCGGGACTTCTCTGATTCAGCCGTGGCTTACTCCGCCTTCTCTCCCTTCTCCCCTGTCCCCCACAGCCCACAGCTCTCTAGCGGGCCACTGCTGCCCTCTGACCCGGGCCAGCGAGGTCCCTCCAGCTGCCTCTCCCTGTTCGTCCCCTCGTGTCTCCTACCTTCCCTGGTACCTTCTCCCGTAGGCCACCATCGGGGCTGCGCCGTCATGAATTAGGGGGAAAAGTGTCAACAGCCACATGCATGGTCAAGTCAAGTTGCCCACTTGCCTAAGAACAAGCCCCACCCACAAGAAGACAGTGCTCAGTTGATTCTTTTGTTATCACTGAATCCTCTCCATCCTTAGTGAGAGATTTCTGACCGCCAGGATGAGAGGATCCCGAAGGCTCCACACCGGGGCCAGGGCAGTGTGCACTGCGGCGACCTCCCTGCAGTAACTGAAGTAACCTGCTTTCTCACTGATCTCCCGTGTACAGGAGGAATATTAACACAAGGGGGCTTCGTTAAATGCACTACTGAAAAGGGTAAGTTCTTTGAATAATCGTTTTTCTTTTCAATCATCTTTTAAATAGAGCAGAGGAGCTCAAAAATCTATAGAAACGGGATGCCAAATTCTTTGTGAGGCAAACAAGCCTATAGCTATCTCTCTTAAAATTCTGCACGCCCTGCAGCAGCTTCGCCGACCCAAGGGACTCAAGACATGGTATTGCACCTGGTCTGGTCTTAGAGAGTTCCAAACAAATAAATTTTTTACAAACAAGCTCATAAGAAATATTTCTTGACTAAATAGCCCATTTTCCACACCCTGGCTTGGTCTTTAGACGTGGTATTCACATCCTTTGTCTTTAGAGACTCCACTGTGTTTTGAGATTTGGAAGGTCACTGAGGAGCCTAGAGGTACTCACCTGGCCAATAGTACATGTAGACCTTCCTTCTGGCCTTGGTCAGAGTGACCCACAGAGGTTCCGACCCATTCCACCAGAGGGGCATCAGGCTGTCTTTGTTGACGCCGATGTCAAATGACTTGTTGGTGTTGGGGTCCCACATGTAGTTCCCGATCATCTGGTGGACCTCACAGTGTCTGCCTGTGAGAACAGAACACACACCCATCAGTGTATTGTTCAGGCATTTTCATGTGACATCTTTGTTTTCTGTTTATAAAAGCTGCCCAACCACATTTAGGAAGGACAGGACAGCATCAAGATTGGCTTTGATTTTTTTTTAAAACACTGAGGTTGCTTCTCCCTTAGTTGTACCACAAAGGCACACGACGGAGTGAGAAGCCCAGTAATGGGTTGGGGGTAGGGGGATGGGATTATTTAGCGTGAAGTCAACTTGCCAGGTGTGAAGCTATTTTGAGTTAAACTGAGGACATTCTGTGCAAAATCAAACCCATTGCTCATGGCTTCAAGTCTCAATAGGAATCAGTGCGGACATTGCAGATTTCCGTGGGACCTGGGTTCTCACCCTAGCGGCTCTCAGCTCTCCTCCCAAACTGTCCCCCAGGGTCACAGAGAGACACTGCCCTCCCACACCGTCCCCCAGGGTCACAGGGAGATGCCCCCTCCCACACCATCCTCCAGGGTCACAGGGAGATGGCCCCTCCCATACTGTCCCCAGGGTCACAGAGAGACACTGCCCTCCCACACCATCCCCCAGGGTCACAGGGAGATACTGCCCTCCCACACCATCCCCCAGGGTCACAGGGAGACGCCCCCTCCCACACCATCCCCAGGGTCACAGGGAGACGTCCCCTCCCACACCATCCTCCAGGGTCACAGGGAGACGCCCCCTCCCACGCCGTCCCCCAGGGTCACAGGGAGACGCCCCCTCCCACACCGTCCCCAGGGTCACAGGGAGATGTCCCCTCCCACACCGTCCCCCAGGGTCACAGGGAGGTGCTATGGAGTGCGTCCCCTTTCTTCCTGTGTGAGGGGAGTTATCGCTATGGTGCTGAACAACGATAGAACCCATGCCATTTGGAACCGAGCTGTGAAAAATAGACTCAACTTTGCAAAATGAGGCAGAAAAACAAGTCCAAATGGAGTGTTACAGAGACATGAGGGTTGTTGCTTCTGTTGGGCACAGCTCGGTCCCGAAAGAGAAGCCAGAAGCGAAAACCGCAAGTGTGTGGACTCTTTTGATATATTAGGCTTAAATTATTTATTTTGCGACAATCTGTTACATCTTTAAAGTAAAAATAACACAAACATTGGCAAGTGCATCAAAAATTGCTGCAAGCTGAGCCAGCGTGGCCTGGCAGGGACGCGACACTTCTCCCTGGGCCGCCACGGCCAGTCAGAGGGGCCTTCTTTGTTTGCGGCTGTCGTTTCTTCTGGACCACTCACCCCCCCCCCCCCAGCATGCACACACTTTATTTTTTAAACAAAAAAACAGGAAAAACATACACTACAATTTTGAAAATTTGGCAACCCCACATATCTTAAAGGAAAAACATTTTATTTCACCACAGAAACCTGGGTATTGCACAAATAAATCGTGCTTGGAAAATTTGAAGCCCAGAGATGCAAACATAGCTGGTTTTTAACAAAAGCTTTACAATTAGTTTTTAGACCCTCGCCGAAGCTTTTAGATGTGGGCTGATGAATCATTTTTTTAAATAAAAGGAAAAGCCTGTGCAAATCCCCCAGTGGTTAAGGAACGTACTGGTTTAGTGTATTCCTCCAGCTAACATTTACTGAACGCTCCAACGGAGTACCACTGTGCTAGGTGTAGAGATGCCAGTCTGAATACATGTGGTCCCGTCTAAGTGCCTCCTGACGTGACACTCACCAGAGGGTCCTCTGCATTAAAGAGACAGGCTCCTCGGGCCCGGCAGAGAAGGGGACTGGGTTGCAGCCCTGAATTGAGAATCATGAGGACGATTACCCACTCTGTGGCCGAGGATAATTCCTACTATGTTCTAACTCATTGAAATGAGGGGCATATTTCTTATTGGCTCAACTACGTTATCTATTTTTTTTTTATCATACCAAAGTTTAATAATATTAAGAAGAATCCCTCTCATGAGTAAAAGTTCTTATCTATTTCCTTTATTCAAAATACTACAACCCATATCTTAAAAAAAAAAAATTTTTTTTTAACATCCCAGTGCTGCTCACTCGCTCTGTTCACAAGGCAAGATCAACATGTCAACATGGCAATCATGACAAATGTCCCTGGTACGGAGTCCTTCTCTGTAGAAGGGGGTGCTCTCCTGAGTGCAGGGAGGGTGTCCCCAGGCTGGTGTGCACAGGCCCCGAGGGTGCAGAGTCGGAAGGGGCTATGGATGCATCACGGCAGTCAGCAGCCCAGAGAGCCTCTCAGTGAACCCGGGAGAGGGTGGGGAAGGGCTGGGGTATCAGATGTGGGAACATTAGGGAGAGAGACCTCGTGGGAGGGGGACCGGAATCTGCTTTTAATTTGAGCTATTTCCACTGTTTTAGAAGAAACGCCTGAAAGCCAGATACAAGCAGGGGCCTCGTGGTTCAGTTCTCACCAGGTGCTGCATTCGAACGAACATGAAGCCACCAAAAATCACTTTGAAAGCACCTATATTCTTGACTTGGATATCTCAGGATACCCACCGTATCATTCGATAAACTTTCTTTTCTTCTTTCCAACATTCATACTCAACACTCTGGACTCCAGAGGGTGCGAACTCTCTCACCCCCTCTGAATTCCGGGTAGAAACTCACGAGGAGCCTCCGGAGGCTCGTAGAGCTGCCGTGCTGGCTGGACTGTGCGTCTGTTGGCTAACTTCTCCACCTCTTACACACAGCTTTTTAGAAAACACCCATGGGGCTTTCCTGGGAAGAGACAGGCTCTTGGCATGTAGATACTTTAGAATTTCAAATGAAGAAACCTTGTTTCCGGCGATTGAGTCCCTCAGCCTTCTCATAACGGATCGCCTCTGCTCACCAGGACCTAGGGCCTCAGTACTCCCTTTCCCTACCAAGCGGACGGGCCGTGCCTGTCGGCTCAAGTGAGCCTCCAACACATTGACAGTGACACTCTTTAGGGCAGTGATTTTCAACCTTTTATGAGCCGCGGCACATTTTTTACATTTACAAAATCCTGGGGCACACCACCTACCAAAATGACACAAAATGACACTCTTAACACAGTACATATTATACATATAGTCAATAATATAGTTCTAAATGTATTTATACTCACTTAGTGTGAAACCTGGGCCTGTTTCGATGAACACAAAAGGGATATCCTGGCAGGAATGGTAGAAAGACACACACGAAGCTCTTCCTCAACAGCTCTCAGTCTCTCTCTGTTTTTAGTTTTTATCGCAGTCAAGCTTGAGAAGCTCAGCTCACATAGATATGTGGTTGAAAATGGGAGCAATTTTAAAACAGCTTTGTTGGCCAGAATGGGGAACTCCTTGGCAACAGATAACCAAAAACTGTCCAAAGGAAGATCAGCAAACTTTAGCTTTAAAGTTAGATAACATTGTGATGCATTGTATATCACCCTCTGCAGGGGCCTCTTTTAAAAAGAAAAAGATCAAATATCTATATACACCATCAGGATAGACATAACCAGCTGAGGCTGAGGCTTCATCTAGTGGTGGCAACATTTACCTCCAGTCCTGACCAGGATTAGAAATCAGGACCATGGGGAGGAGTAGCAGCTTCAACTATTGGCCACGGCCACACAATGACAAGTGCACAGCAGTCTCAGTGGGGACCTTCCTGGGTGTGGATGAGAGGCGGCCTACTATTGGTTCATCGCTAGTGGTCGGGATGAACCCTAGAAGGTGATTGGTCAGTGAGCGTTCCCTGTGCCTCCACTTTTCCTGTCGCTGAGAGCTGGAGGGATTGTGAGGGGAATGTTTATGTTCAGATGGAGGCCTCTAGCAGCGGCCGGATAAATGGCCTCCGCTGGCCGTATCCGGCACGCGGGCTGTAGTTTGGGGACCCATGTTTAATTTCCCCACGGCATACCTGACCATGTCTCACGGCACACTGGTTGAAAAACACTGCTTTAGGGAAGCGTCTTTGAGACAAAGACCTCAAAGATGGCTTTGGGTCCTGCTCTCACTCGCATCCTGGTTGGTCTGGACAGGCCCAGAGCAGCTCATCCATTCTCAGGGGAACTCGGACCTGTCGTGGGGAGGCATCCTGCGATCTCGTCCCCTGTCCCGAGGCTCCACACTTCTCCCAAGGCAGGCGGGACACTCTGGGGCAGAGGTTCCTGCCCACTTCCTGTGCGTGGGTGGCACCGGCAGATCCTGGGCGGTAGATCCTCCTTGTATGAGTTCAAGGGTTCCCACGTGGAGAGTGGAGCTCGTCTCAGACCCCTGTTTAAAATGTAGGTTTCAGGCTTTGGGTGGATTGGGTCCTGCGTTGGAATGGGAGGGTGAGTCATCAGAGACGTCATCACGGAGGCGGTGGGTGCCAGTCCCCGGGGGCCTCCCTGTGTGCCGGGAAGGACGCCTGTCCCGAGGCCAGCAGGAAAATGTGTGCTTCCCCCTCTGCGGTGGCTCCGACCATCTTCCCACGAAGAGAGGACGCGGGCATCTGTGTTGGCACAGTCTGAGTCTGCCCCTGCTCGAGCTGCTTTCCTCAGCTGCCCTGCCTCTCCCGGCTCTTTCATCGCCATCGCGGGGGTGGGGGGGTGGGAAGAACAGAACTGCACGTGCGGCTTCTGCAGCCCACAGCGCTCGTCCCCATATGTCTGCCTGACCCGCATCTATTTTTATACCCATGTGACGCTTCCTGATTTTTCTCGGGTTCGACTCACCCAATGGAGCTCTGCTGCAGTTTCACCCTCTGGACCCTTTGCTCAAGGTTTTGGCAGACACCTTCCTGACACCAGCGCCTGCTACAAAGCCTAGGTGGTTTTCAGGCGGGGCGCACAGAGGGTCTCCTTCCGCTTCCCCTTCCCCTCCAAATGACACAGCTCTGTGCCAGGCGGCACGGCGCTCGCTGTGAGAACGGGCGCTGCGCCGGGTCTGAAAACTTCCACGCGAGACGTGTTTCTCCTCATTTCTCCCTTGTCCCTAAGACGTGAGGGGTTGGTAAACGCTCAGGTCCCACAGCCAACAGGAATGTTTTTTTAATTATACAAAACTTTTCTTAATTCCTGGTGTATAATCACCTTTACAAAGTAACAGCAATCTTTAGTTTCTAAAGCCATTCGCTGTGCCACGTGTATTTCCGTTGGACGGATGTGACTGTGTCTGCTAGATACCAGAACAGCTGGTTGAAAAGTGAGGGAGATAAAGTGGTTTTAGACACATCAATTTATTCAAAATATGGCAACATAAACACAGATTGCAAAATATTAATAAGGAGCTTGGAAACAATTGTTTCAGAACATACACGTTTTCACCCAGAAACAGCACTCCGGTGAGTTGAGTTCAGAATTGCAGTCAGGCCTCTGGGACCACCCACTGGAAGTCAGGGTCACAACCATGTGTGGCGGGCACACTGAACCAGGCTGTGGGCAGTCTGTCCAGCTCGGGACGATGATGGGTACAGTGGAAAGACGACAGGCAAGTGGTCAGACAGACCATTGCTAGCCCACTTCACAGGTAAAGTAACTGAGACCCAGAGAGGCAGCTTGCCTGGTCTCACACCAGGAGCTGCAGTGGACCCAGGCTGCCCACCACAGAGGCCTGGCTCCACACTGCTGTGACCTCCTGGCACCAATCCCCAGGGCGTGAGCTGGCACTCAGTACCGGCCCCAGCACTGAACAAGCCCACAAGAAGGGGGCTGCCACCTCGCTGTGCTGGCTACCGTGCCACCTGTTAGCTCCCACCCTTGGCGGGGGTGGGGAGCAGGATGACTTCAGCAGACCGGGTCAGTCCCAGGGTAAGGTCCCAGGGATCAGCCTGCTCGGGTACTGCCTCACCTGGGGCAACGCAGGGAAGCACTAGAGTCCAAGTCAGACTCAGGAGTGGTCACACCTGAAGACCAAAGCCCTGAACCAATTCTGTAGGTGCTTGCTGCTTGACTTAGTAATAGATGAGTTACCAGGTCTTGGCCACCTCCCTTGTATCAGGAACGAGGAGCTTCAAGCTCCCATCTCCTGTGGTCCTCGCCATCACTCTCAGAGATGGGCGATATATCTTCACGTTGCAGGTGTGAGAACTGAGGCTCAAAGTAACAAGGTTTGGGTCATACGGCTGATAGAAGAGCACAGCCCCTACCCCCACCCCCCAACCCCCCAACTCCAACCACTGGGTTCTCACCAGCCCACCAGGGCCTGGCCGTTTTAATAGAAATTGCCTCAAAATCCAGATCTGCTTCTGAGACTCATTAAAGTAACCACATGGAGTTTCCCAGGACTCCAGAAAGCCAGACACACTCCTGTCTCTCGCCATCCACAGTCCTGCACCGACATTACCGTAAATATCTCTAAAGGAGGGAACGCCGCCAGACAAAGGACACAAACAAAGCAGACAAGAAGCTGACTGCTTTCTCTCCCTCTGGAAAGAGTCCAGCTGCGGAAGGAGTCTTCCAGGGCTCTGAAACCTTCGGGGCTCGAGTTAATGAGTGTATTTGAGAGACTAAACCTATATATATCACTTCAGATTGACATGGCTCCAAGAAGTAATTATAGACCCAATTCAGAGCCCGGCAGCCGGAGAATGTTATATAAGGCAGACTTTCCCACGACTAGACACGACTAAAAACTTTTTCCTTGAGTATCTGGCGGGTCCAAAGACTTAGTTCAGACCCCGTTTAGTACATTTCCAAGTAAGCACTTGATAGCCAAGAGACGCGGAACGATTAACCACGCATCGCTCAAAGCACCTGGCGCACAGACTGAAATGAGCTTTACGGATCACCTCTGTTGGGGAATAGATCTTATTTTCTTTACTTGGGAAATTTCTCTAACTTTATTTCTTTGGAGTGTTCAAGAACTGGGTAAGGTCAAATGGAATAGGCGAGATCAAGTCGAAAGAGAAGTTCACAATTTGCTCACCTTTAAATGCAACGACTGATGTACGTGCCAGACGCAGTCCCGATTAGAGTCTCAATCACAAATATCGCAAGACCGAGCGAGATCACGGGCTTTGATTATAGTGTGAAGTGGGGAGACGGCAACAAAAATAACCCGCAGTGTTCAAGGCGGGAGAGACTTTTGATCAGAGACATTTGTGTTCATAGTTTCGAGGTCACTGGTCTCAGAAGAATGCAGTTGTATTTTTCTGGAGTGCACGAGCCATTATTTAACAGCTAACTACAGGAGAAGAGGCAAACATTGTTTTCCCGAGTAAGAACAAACATGTTAAGTTTTAGAGTTTTTGTTTAAACACGTTTGGTTTGGGGAAAGCGAGTTTTCACCAAAGCTCAAAGAAACTTTCAGACAATTGACGCCACCCTCACCCCTGTGAAAGGTCGGAGAAGAGCTTGAATTCCTATGACATTTAAGATGAAATCTCTGTTCAGACACATTTCCACCGCACTGAGTCCTTGCAGGGGTGTCTAAGAATGGAAGGTGTGTGGAGGGGGAATTTACTCCCGGCCGATTCTTCCATAAGTGAGAGAAGCCCAGCCAGCGCCTCTGGCCTGAAGCCCCCCCCCCCCGATGATAAGTGTCCACTGCCCCCCCCCCAGGCACCTCCTCTCCCTCAGGGGCATCAGATTGGCCCCATGCCTCACACTACTGAGGGCAGTTGCTTTGGCAAAAAATAGGCTTCAGCGCCTTCCCATCCTTTCTGCCGCAGGTGGACAGAGGCCCTTTTGCAGTCCCTTCTCTCAGCCAGGAAGAGAGCTCGCCCTGTGCCCGAGCAGGGGGTGCCTCTAATTTTCTAGCTATCCCCCCGCCCCCGTGACTGGGGCAGAGGTGGGGGGCAAGGACAGGGAGTTCAATTCAGTTAGGTTTTGGATCCAAGCCGCATTCTCCAACCCAACTTTGCAACTGATGCAGAGGCTGGGATGACTGATGAGTGATCTCTAGCCACACGGAGCAGACATCAAAATATTATTGGACCAACCAGGAAAGCCAAGAATTTACAAAGAGGGATCAAACTCAGCTGTTCAGGATGTGAGGTCACTGGCAATATCAATGGCTCGATCTAGTGTGAAACAACCAATCTACACAAGCTAAACAAAACAGAACACACCCACCTTTTGGGGGGCAGGGGTAAGAAGGAAGTAGAGGAACGCTTTTTCTTTTTCAGCGTGGTTAGTTTTTTTTTTTTTTTTTGCATTTTTCTGAAGCTGGAAACAGGGAGAGACAGTCAGACAGACTCCCGCATGCGCCCGACCAGGATCCACCCGGCACGCCCACCAGGGGCGACGCTCTGCCCACCAGGGGGCGATGCTCTGCCCATCCTGGGCGTCGCCATGTTGCGACCCTCCTGGGTGTCGCCATGTTGCGACCAGAGCCACTCTAGCGCCTGGGGCAGAGGCCACAGAGCCATCCCCAGCGCCCGGGCCATCTTTGCTCCAATGGAGCCTTGGCTGCGGGAGGGGAAGAGAGAGACAGAGAGGAAGGCGCGGCGGAGGGGTGGAGAAGCAAATGGGCGCTTCTCCCATGTGCCCTGGCCGGGAATCGAACCCGGGTCCTCCGCACGCTAGGCCGACGCTCTACCGCTGAGCCAACGGCCAGGGCTCAGCGTGGTTAGTTTTGTTTGTCATTGCTAGGGTGTGTGAGACATGATGCTGGCTTGTCCAAGTTCACTGCCTCGGGCCAGGCGTGGCCATAGAGAAGTGAAATGACCCCCCCCCTCCCTGCCCAAGTCATGGGAGGGAGAGAGCTTAGGTCATCGCTGTAGCCACAGCTCATCTGTTCTGATCCATCCCCAGCAGGAAAACAAATGGCGTTCGGAATCGATGAGGTGCCTCACGTAATGATTTGTGTGTATAATTCTCTTTGCCTGCTCCTCGCATATATATAAACGTGTTGAAAGATAATTTGCCTGAGGGATGAAAGAGGAACCCAAATGCACAACTCATCACTTGGCAGGGTGTGAGTGAGAAGTATCCTCTGATGTACTGATGGTTTCTCTGTCCAGACAGTAGACACCATTGGCACGGAGGAGCATTTTGAGTTAAAATTAGAAGCATGGAGCAGGATGAGAGCCGGCAGGAACTGACGGCCCATGAGAGGCATGTAGCCTAGTAAAAAGTGTCAGAGTCCAACAGACCAAAAGTTTGAAAACTATCCCTGCTGCAGGAGCCCACACGAGTCATTTAACTTTAGTGAGCCTCAGTTTCTTCATCGGGAAAATGGAGATAATCATATTTTCTTCTACCGACCCCAAATTTGGGCTCGGTAGAACTTTAGAACGGTGCCTGGCATAAGTGGCATAGTAGGCACTTGATAAATGCACACGACCCCTTAATTCCCCCCCCCCTTTAAAGGGCAATGTTATCAAATAGTATGCTGTTATTAATGGTTTCTGAGGAGGGTTGGGGCTAGGCAGCCTCTTTCTTAAGCCGTATTTACACATCATAGTCTGAGACAGACTCTCAAAAGCCTTGAAGGGAAAGAAAAGAAGCATTACCACATTCTGCTCAGGAAAGCCTGCCAGGGGCGAATCCCAAATTCAGCTATTAAACACGGGGTTCATTCACCTTGGCTGAGAATGCACCACCCCCGCGCCCGGGAAATGCCTGGCCCAACACTGCCCTCTGCTGGCGCTCGCAATAATCTCCAGCGCCCGCAACCTCGCCAGCGAAGTGCTGAGAGCCTCCTAATATAGGATATTTTGTTTTCACCTCTCACGGTTGGAAGGCGCTCCAGGATTCTTAGAGCTGCCTATATAGATGCTGAACCTGCCAAGAATCTAGACCGAGGCAGGGAGCGAGGCCGGCGGGACCGGGCGGCCAGCACCCAGGAAGCTCCGCGCAGTTCCCGCAACCTGGGGAACAAGGAGCGACCGGCTGTCCTCATTCTAAATCGCATGTTGTGTTTCCACGTCTTCACCCATCCCGCCCCTAATCCCTGTTGAGTTACACCTCTCTTTCTCGGATTTGCTTTATTTGGTATTTTATTATCCCTGGCCCCAGCCCCTTATCGCCCCTCTTCCCTCTCTGCTAAGGTCAGTGATTCCTTTCACCCCAACTGGTAGTGATCAGTTCAGTGGACACTTATCTTACCTAATATCCCTTTGTCCTTATAGGAGCAGCTACCCTTGCCCCTTGGGAAACTCGCCCTGGTCCACATAGGATCTTCTATGACTGACCTCTAGCTCCAGTGAGTGGAAGATAGTGGACATTTGTCCCACGCTGTGCCACTCTCTCCCCAAAACACACACACACACACACACACACACACACACACACACAAGTGACCGTTGCTCCAGGATCCATGCTGGGCGGGTCAGAGCCCTGCCCCCTCATTCCTCAGGCTGGGGGGACATGCCCCCAGTGCAGATGTGCTCTGTGGGGCAGAAATGCTGGCTGCAGGAGGGACCCACCGCACCCCCCACCCCACCCCACCCCACCCCGGCCACAGGAAGGGAGCAGCAGACGGGGCAGAGCGAGTCTGAGTCCTGCTCCCAGCTCTTCCTATGCCTCTGGGCGCGGGAGCCAGAAGTCCTCTTCTACCTGAGCGGCAGGCTTGGGTTTTGGCCTCTTGCTCCTTCCTCATTCTCAGAAGTGTCTTGATTTGCATAGACTTTGAACATCACCAAATCCCCCCCCCACACACACACACAAAGACAAATATAGCAAAACCAACGCCCCCAAGGACTGCTTCTCCAAAAAAGCTAAAGGGACGAAGTATCCCTGTGAAGGTCAAGTTTAAAAGCCTGTGAAACAAGCCAATCAAAGCTGCAAAGAGCCCCGCGGGCTGTGCCTCCGCAGGGGCAGCAGAGGGACAGCAGGGTGACAGGAGAGGGACAGCAGGGTGACAGGAGAGGGACAGCAGGGTGGTGCTCCCTCAGCAGAACGCCAGCGCTCAGGACCCTTCCACACGCGTCACCCCCTCCCAGCTCCCACGCAGCCTTGTCCTAATTTGGGCTTTTTAAATGGAGTCTTCTTGCCAAGAGAAGGCTTAACTTGACTCTAACCAGAAAGAAAAATCGGACAAATCCAAAATTCAGCCAGTTTACAAGACATCTGGCAGGGTTTTTCAAGAATGTCAACATCATGAAAATCCAAACAAAACAAAAAGGCAAGAATATTACTCTTAACAGAGAGCAAAGAAACATGGCAACTCAATGGACTGCTTGCACCTTGATTAGATTTTTTTATTTAAAAAGAAAAGTTAAAAGGATACTTTTTGGCCGATTGGGAACATCTGAAAATAATTGTGGTGATCCAGGAGAATATTCTCTATGTGCTGATTTATTTAGGGGTGAGGTATCGTGATGTTAGCAATTTACTCCCACCTGGTTCAGCAAAACTGTATTTCTCAAGTGAAAATAAAGTAAATGTGGTGAATGTTAATGATTAGAGCACCACACGGAGGGCATACAGGTAGTCATAATACTATGTCGGTGTTGCCGTAGCTTTGAGACTTTTTTAATTATAAAAACTTGGCTGATCCCCATGTGATGAAATACTATCCAATGATACAAAGGAACAGACCATGGTTCATGCTACAATGTGAACAAACTTCAACAACATTATGCCCAGTAAAAGAAGCAAGACCCCAGAGGCCACTATCGAATGACTCCATTCATGTGAAATAGCCACAGAAGGCAAAGGTAAAAAAAACAACAACAAACAAACATAACGGAGATTAGCGGTTGTCTGGGCAAGAGGTGGTAACAACTGGGCATTGCCAATTAATGTGCTTGAGGGGTCAGACCTCACAGGAATGAGACCCCCAGGTGAGAAGAGAGAACAAGGACTAAACTCTGAGTCACCCGGTGTGATGGGGCTGGCCAAAGAGAAGGCAGTGGAAGTTTCTAGAAGGGGAGGTTGAAAAGGGGAAAGGAAACTCAGAAGCCCAATAAAAAGATAGTCTCTAGAAAGGTTGAATGGTCAAAAGGCAAAACACCCCAGAGAGATGCGGAAAGAAGGCATTGGATCTGGCTATCGACGGCCTTGGGTGAATGTAGGAGAAGCAGTTATGGTGGAAGGATGACATCAAAAGTCAAACTGCAGTTCCCCATACCCTCATAGCCAGAGTGACCTTGTCTAAGATGAAAGTCATGTCTCACCACTCCCCTGCTCAAAGCCCTCCAGAGGCGCTTCCTGCTCTTCGGGGTCCAAAGTCTGCCCCAGGACCCACGGGGACTTGATGCGGCATTGTGTGGGTTCAGGTCCTTCGAGACGGAGAGCTGGAGATGAGATTAGACGGACACACACATGAAAGGCACTGTGGGCAGTTCAAGATGAAGGGGGAAGCAGAACTACAGGAAAGTTCTTACTCTGTGATGGTCCGACGTTGGTGAAAGACGATGGAGGAGGAGAGGACTGGGCAGAGAGGGCCGTCGACATTCTGAGGGCAAAGTCACCCCGTAGAGGAAGGGGCCCTCGCGAGGCCCCTCGTTTCGCTCCGCTGTTGGTCAGGATCAGCCCGGGAGAGACAGGGCTTCTGCACCCACCGGCGGGGGGCGCAGCCTGCAGCAGCGGGAGCCGTGGGGGTACTTGCTCCCTGCAGCAGGAGATCTGAGTGCATCCTCATGACTGGCACACCACCTGTTACCTCTCAGACCTCATCGGGCCCTCTCCACACCGGCTCCTGGCTGTTCCTCCAGTCTCCTGAGCACATGGCCGCCTCAGGGCCCTGTCCCTGTGGTTCCCTCTGCCTGGAATGGGGGCTCTCAGACACCTACATGGCCAGCACCTGACTCTCCTTAAGTCTCTGCTCAGATTCCAGCTGATCAGGAATTCCAGACCACGCCACGTGAAACGGCACTATCATCATTCTTGGTGCCTTGAACCTTCTTTGACTTTTCTTCCTAATGTATTTCCACCTGACATTATTTGTATCTGTTGATTTGACTCTGTGGCCCTTCACGGGAATGTAATGTCCACTATTGAGAAACTTTGCCTGCTTCTTTCATCTGTGTCCCCAGATGAGTGTACCTCAGGGCCCATGGAAGGCAGAGGATACTTTCTGAATAAACGATGAAGGAATGGTGGACACCTGTTATGTTCACAGAGCAAGTGCTCTGAGAGTATTTATTTCATGAACGAACGAGTCAGGCACCATTCCGGGAGCTGGGGATATGGCACTGAACAAGACACAGTCCCTGCTGTCCTAGGCCACCCATTCTTTAATAACATAAACGATCGATTGTTGGTCCACGGGCCCTGAGGTACACTCATCTGGGGACACAGATGAAAGAAGCAGGCAAAGTTTCTCAATAGTGGACATTACATTCCCGTGAAGGGCCACAGAGTCAAATCAACAGATACAAATAATGTCAGGTGGAAATACATTAGGAGGAAAAGTCAAAGAAGGTTCAGGGCACCAAGAATGATGATAATTTATGAAAGTCGGTCTCTATTCATAGTCCCTTGAACTTGAAAGGAGCATGTTCTTATTGGAGACGATCCACGGCCTGTGGGTTAAATGAGCCCGGTGGTCTGGTCTTTGTTTTTAGTCCAGTGTTTATGTTTCCATTCTTGAAGTCAGGCGTTGGTTTACACTGTCCCTGGAGCTTTTCCCAGGGGTGTGTCCTTAGGAAAACATCATCTGAGTTTGGCTTCTGTGGGATAAGTTTCGAGACTCACAAAGCAAACGTTTTCTTAAAATACCAACCCAATTCTATTTAACAAAATCAAACATGGTCCAAGGTTTTTGCTCCAAGTAAATAAAGCAAGTCATTTCTTCACCACTGCTTTTTTACCAAGGCCTGGGGACCCTCGTTCCAGGTGTGTCACTGGTGCACATGCGAGGAGAGGCTTCTATCCGGAAGTGGCCTCTCGCCACCCTGTGTGCTGGAAGTCACCAGGAATCCCCTCTGAGGGACCACAGACGGGAATCCCGTGGAAGGCATGAAAAGAACACAGAAGAAGCCACATGTGAAAATTGGTGGCAGATAGCTCCAGGGGATGTGAAAATTTAGGAGCAATTTACCTTCAGAAAAGACGCAATTTACCTTCAGAAAATCTCTTCTGAGGAGAAGAGATTAGTTAGGAAGAGGTGTTTGTTACCAGTGAAATGTTGAAGATATTTCACACCACAGACATGAAACCACAAATGTGAGAGTCACCTTGCTTCCCCTAGGAGCCTAGGGATGAGGCTGTGTTTGCATCATGTGTTCCCTTATGTGACAAAAAAATACTGATTGCTGTGGGGGCATCAGCCTCTGGCCTTATTAACACTTGGGCTTGGTGCTGGAGAGAGCTAGGAAGATGGACAGGAATCAAAGTGACAGAGGAGGTGATTAAGCAAGCCAATGTATTTGCTACTCTTTTAAAACAATTTCCCGGATTCTCCATGTGTGACCCACTGGGGTGGCTTCTCAGCCTGTCCAGCTGTCTTGAAGGCCGAGACTTGGACGCCAGCAGTTCTGCGTGCTGAGTGGGCTGGGCCGGAATATGGATGGGAGTTGATATAATAAGTTGTTCCTGGCCCTGGCTGGTTGGCTCAGCGGTAGAGCATGGGCCCGGAGTGTGGAAGTCCCGGGTTCAATTCCCAGCCAGGACAAACAGGAGAAGTGCCCATCTGCTTCTCCACCCCTCCCCCTCTCCTTCCTCTCTGTCTCTCTCTTCCCTTCCCGCAGCCGAGGCTCTATGGAGCAAGGATGGCCCGGGCGCTGGGGATGGCTCCTTGGCCTCTGCCTCAGGTGCTAGAGTGGCTCTGGATGCAACAGAGCGACACCCCAGAGGGGCAGAACATCGCCCCCTGGTGGGCATGCCAGGTGGATCCCGGTCGGGCGCATGCGGTAGTCTGTCTGACTGCCTCCCCGCTTCCAGCTTCGGAAAAATGAAAAAGAAAAAAAATAAAATAAGTTGTTCCTCACGGTCATGCCAAGGACCCCTGCCTCCACGGGCCCTCCTTCCGTGACTCTCCGTGTGGGTTACTCCAGGGACCGCACTGGGGCATGGAGCCCATTAGATATTTCCTGGAAAGACTTAAACGTGTTCTTCAGGGAAATTGGTAGTGAAGGCTGTGATTTTAAATAGAAATTTCTGGCCTAGGATTCTAATCCCCTAAATCCTACCTCGAGCCAAGCCATTTTTCCCTCTTTCTTAAATCATAGCCCCGAGTCTTAACAGGGTGAGAAGTGTGTGTGTGTGTGTGTGTGTGTGTGTATATGTGTGTGTGTCTGTGTGTGTGTCTGTGTGTGTATGTGTGTGTGTGTCTGTGTGTATATGTGTGTGTATGTGTGTGTGTGTCTGTGTGTGTATGTGTGTGTATGTGTGTGTGTCTGTGTGTGTGTGTCTGTGTGTGTGTATGTGTGTATGTGTGTGTGTCTGTGTGTGTATGTGTGTGTGTCTGTGTGTGTATGTGTGTGTATGTGTGTGTATGTGTGTGTGTATGTGTGTATGTGTGTGTCTGTGTGTGTCTGTGTGTGTGTCTGTGTGTGTCTGTGTGTGTATGTGTGTATGTGTGTGTATGTGTGTGTGTCTGTGTGTGTCTGTGTGTGTGTATGTGTGTGTGTGTCTGTGTGTGTCTGTGTGTGTATGTGTGTGTGTATGTGTGTCTGTGTGTGTGTGTCTGTGTGTGTCTGTGTGTGTGTATGTGTGTGTGTGTCTGTGTGTGTGTGTCTGTGTGTGTGTGTGTCTGTGTGTGTCTGTGTGTGTGTATGTGTGTGTGTCTGTGTGTGTGTGTGTCTGTGTGTGTGTGTGTGTGTGTGTGTAGGAACCCGGCTCAGGCTTTGGGCGTAGATGGAAATGCTAACCGGAGCTGCAGTGTGGGCTCCACGCGGCGGCCACGGCAGTGCAGACGGGCACAAGATCCAAGCCCACCTCGTCTTCCTCTGACCTGAGCCAAGGTCAGCAAGGTGAGGGGGAAGCAGACCACAGGTGACCAGGACAACAGATGAACCAGAAGGAGGACTGTCACAGTCAAACTCGCTCTGTGGAGCCCTCAGCGCCCGCCCCCCATTTTGTCAGAAAAAGAACCTAAACCCAGAAAGACCTGTAGGCCATAGAGTGTCAGTACCACCATCGCTCGGACAGAACCCGCATCCCTTGCTTCTAGCCCATCACTGTCCTCACATCTGTCTTCAAGAGACAGGGGAGACGTGACCAGGCCGCAGTTAGGACGGGGACACGGGCGAGGGCAGAGGTGACAGGATTTGGTAGTGAACTGAAAGAATATCAAATATGGTGGGTAAAATACAAGGTAGTCTTGTTTGGCAGAAGCACGCCTTTTTATTTCAGGTTATTAAGAAATCCATATTCTCCTGCCGACCGCGAAACCACCTGGACGTCGGAGCGGGCGCAGGCAGGGGCAGAGCCGCCCACCGCGCCGCCCCGGGGAGCGGTCGCTCCGGGGAACTTGTCCAGACTCTCTGCTATAAACGGCTCAAGCCCCCGAACCCAGAGCCTCTTGGGAACACGGAATAAGTTGTTTTAAACCAGCGGAGCCCTGGGTGACTCATCGGTTTGGAATTCAGCGAAAGGGCAAACCATAATCATGCTAAGTTAGGTGTCTGCTCGCCTCTTAAAATATGTGAGAGAGTTTGCAGAATACTTAATTATACCCACTTGTGTTTCGAATTCTTAAATGCTGGGTTGGGTGTGGGCGGGCACCGAGGAGAAGAGGCGAAGGGAGCTGCAGAGCTATGTCTGAGGTGACCATTGCCACTTCCACTTGGACTTTTCATCTGCGGGAGGACAGAAAACGTCCCTTGGACAGACGGGCAGCAGGACCCCTTTCTGTCAGGAGTGGGGGGATCGGGAGAGAACAGCTTTACGAGCAACTGGCTGGGTACTTAGGCAAAAGCAGTTTCCACTTAACTTTAACACAAATGCAAAGAGGCATTGACTGAGTCCCTACTAAGGGTCAGGGAGCATGATACACTTGAGTGGGAGGTGGGACAGCTGGGACCCTGGCCTCTATGAGACCACCATGCCCTCCCAGGCCCCCAGAACCAAGGGCAATTAGGAGCAACTAGCCCGGAACCGCGTCTCGGGGGCCGGGGTCAGTACCCCAGATGTGGCTTATCAAAGGAGGCCTGTTTCCACCATTGCTCACAGCGGTTCAGCCTTGGCCATTGAGATAAGTAGCTAAGTGTCTGAGGTTGAATCCTCTCTTTCATGCTCATCCCCAGAAGCGCTTATTGTGTGCATTGTTCATTGAGACACACAAAGGAGGAATTAAGACATAGCTGGTTGCCCGCGAGGTTGCTCAGTCTGGAGGAAGCCCGGAGAAGCAGAGGCGCACACCCTACGGGTGTCTGCGTGTGCAGCCGGATGCCATGCGTGTAACACAGCCGCCGGGTGCCTGTCTGAGGGAGACAGCCAGGTGGCCGCGTGGGACGGCACTGCCCCGAGAGCTGCCTCCTTGGAAGCAGGAAAGGAGAGCCAGCATGCTGTCCTGGGAGGAGCATGGGACCTTGTCCTCACAGCTCTGCTGTGGTGGGCTCTGTGACCTTGATCAGTAATGTACTGTGTCCCAGCCTTGTTGTCCTCACTTGTAAAATGGGGATAACCGTGCCTGCCTTCCAGGGTTTTGTGAGGATGGATTGGAATCGCATTGGAAAGCCCTGAGCGTTAGACCAGCCCTGAGCATTAGGCGAGCCCTGAGCGTTAGACAAGCCCTGAGCGTTAGGCGAGCCCTGAGCGTTAGACCAGCCCTGAGCGTTAGACCAGCCCTGAGCGTTAGGCCAGCCCTGAGCGTTAGACAAGCCCTGAGCATTAGACCAGCCCTGAGCGTTAGACCAGCCCTGAGCGTTAGACAAGCCCTGAGCGTTAGACAAGCCCTGAGCGTTAGACGAGCCCTGAGCGTTAGGCGAGCCCTGAGCGTTAGACCAGCCCTGAGCGTTAGACCAGCCCTGAGCGTTAGGCCAGCCCTGAGCGTTAGACAAGCCCTGAGCATTAGGCGAGCCCTGAGCGTTAGACCAGCCCTGAGCGTTAGACCAGCCCTGAGCGTTAGACAAGCCCTGAGCGTTAGACAAGCCCTGAGCGTTAGACAAGCACTGAGCGTTAGGCGAGCCCTGAGCGTTAGACAAGCCCTGAGCGTTAGACCAGCCCTGAGCGTTAGACAAGCCCTGAGCGTTAGACAAGCCCTGAGCGTTAGACAAGCACTGAGCGTTAGGCGAGCCCTGAGCGTTAGACAAGCCCTGAGCGTTAGACCAGCCCTGAGCGTTAGACAAGCCCTGAGCGTTAGACAAGCCCTGAGCATTAGGCGAGCCCTGAGCGTTAGACCAGCCCTGAGCGTTAGACAAGCCCTGAGCGTTAGACCAGCCCTGAGCGTTAGACAAGCCCTGAGCGTTAGACCAGCCCTGAGCGTTAGGCCAGCCCTGAGCGTTAGACAAGCCCTGAGCGTTAGACCAGCCCTGAGCATTAGGCATAGAGACAGGTGAACGCTCAGGCAGTTGAGAAGCAGACACCAGACGGAGGACTGCAGCCCGCCAGGCCTCTCTCAGCACTTCCCCCACGTGGCCTTTGGTGGGTTAGCAGTTCTCTGTTTGGTCCTGATGGACTCACTTCCTGGCTAGGTGACCTGAGACAAGCCACTTACCTTCTCTAGACTTAAAGTCTCTCACTTGCAAAAATGCCCTCCCCTGACTCCCCAGGTGGTTATAAAGATCAATCCAAGGTGTCAAGATTAGAAAGGCAGGAGCAACTGTCTTTATTTGCAGGCATCATGATCTTGTATAGTCTTATATGAGAGGGTCCTAAGCAATCCACAAAATACTATTAGAATTAATAAACAAATCAGCAAGGCAGTCAGATACAAGATTAACACCCCTAAATCACTTGTGTTTGTACATGCTGCAAAAATGAAATTAAGAATTCCATTCACAGCAACATCAAAAAGAATAAAGTGCTTAGAAATATTTGACAAAAGAGATGCAAAACTTGTGCACTGAAAACCACAAGGCATTGCTGAAAAAATTTGGACCCTGAGTAAATGGAAAGGCATCCACGTCTGTGGATCCAGAAGACACTATTACTAAGATGGCAATATTCCCAAATGGTTCTATGGATTCAACTCAATCCCTGTCAAAATCCTAGCTGGGTTGTTTGCTGTTGTTGTTTCGTTTTCAGAAGTTGACAAACTTATCGTAAAACTCATTTGGAAGGTACAAGGGACTCAAAATAGCCAAAACAATCTTCAAAAAGAAGTACCAAATGGGAAGAATTACTCATCCCAATTTCAAACTTCCCACAAAGCCAAGTGATTGTGACAGTGTGGTCCCAGCATACGGATGATGCCAGAGGGAACACAGAGGAGGGTCCAGGAATCAACAAGCATTTGTGGTCAGTGGATTCTCAATGAAATGTCAAGAAAATTTAGTGGGGAAGGAACAGTCAGTACAACAGCTGGTGCTGGGACAGTTGCCTCACGCTATACATAAAAATTAACTCAAAATGGACCACAAACCTAAATGTAAGAGCTAAGAGAATAAAACTCTTAGAAGAAAACACAGGAGTAAATCTTCATGAGGGTGGGTTATAGGCAATTATTTTCTAGCTGTGAGACCAGAGGTACAGTGATAAAAGGAAAAAACAGATAAATAGGACATCACCAATATTAAATGCTTTTGTACTTCAAGACACTCCTCTAGAGGGTGAAAAGACAACCGCCACCTGGGAGAAAAATGTTTGCGAATTCTGTATTCCCTAGCATGTATCCAAAATATATGAAGAAACTCCTGCAACTAATGGTAAAAGGACAAATAACCCAGTGTTAGCCCTTTGAGTAGTGCGAACGTCCATGTACGTCCTCGTGCGTCCTGACCATCCGGAGTGCGATCGTACATTAAAAAAAAAAGGCAAATGTATGTTCTTCTTGTTTCCATAAATTGGTTATCAAACAAACATGAATTTAAGTTAATAAAACTGTAATTGGAATGAATTTCTTTTTTTCAGAAAAAAAAAAACCCAACTCATTCCCAGGGGTCATCAAGCATGAAGAAAATGCACTACTCAAAGGGTTAAAAAACAGGTAATAGAACTGGAATAGACATTTCTCCAAAGAGCTTAGCAAACAGCCAATAGGCTCATTATGTTAAGCATCATCAGTTTTAGGGAAATTCAAAGGGAAACCACAATGAAATACCACCTGATACCCCGCAGAGTGGTTATCATTTTAAAAAGACAATGACACGTGTTATCAAGGAGGAACGGAAATGGGAGCCCTTGGACACTGCTGGTGGGAATGTAACATGGCACAGCCAAAACCACAGCTGAGCAATTTCTCCAAATGTTCAGCATAGAATTACCATGCCATCCAGCAATTCCACCTCGAGGTATGTATCCAGGAGAAATGACAACATATACCCACGCAAAAACTTGTCCATGAGTGTTCACAGCGGCATTATTCGCAATAGCCAAAAAGTGCAAACCACCCAAATGTTCATCCGCTGGCGAACGGATCAACAAAATGTGGTCTATTCATGCGATGGAATTCTTCTTGCCAGTAAAAGAAATGGGGTACCGATCCCACGCTGATGTACCTCAGAGGCTTAATGCCGAGGGCAGGAAGACAGACACGTAGAACTCTGGTTCTTCCAGCAGGAAGAACACATAGGCTCTGGTTCCGTTTACATGGAATGTAAAGGCAAATCCTGAGAGAAAGAAAGCAGACCAGGGCTGGATGTGGGAGGGGTGACCAGCTACAGGGCACCAGGTTTCTTTGGGTGGGGGGTGATGGAAATGTTCTAAAACTATATATTGTGGTGATAATTGTATACCTCTGTAAATAGACTAAAAACCATTGAATCATCTGTGGGGAGGTCTGAGTTTCTGGAACATCAGCCGAAATTGCCTGCTGGGGTTTTTTTTTTTATCATCTCAGACCAAGCCTGTGGAATACAGCGTGAACGTGGGTTCCCCGGGAGGGAGAGAGGGCGGCGGCACGGGCTACAGGATCTGCAGGACCTGGTGCAAAAGGGAAACGTGGAATCCCTTGTCCATAAATCATTAAGAATTTCAAGACAGGGAAAGCCGAGCAGAAAAGCAGGCATGGGCCCCCCTGGCGGCACAGGTCACGTGCCATGAAGCTGGTCCGGAGGGGAAGCCTTCCTCCCCACCAGGGAGAGACAGGAAGGAGTGGGCTGTCCAGTGAGAGCAGGAAATGCTGCATCGCTTGGTGGCAGCGCTCCACGGGGAGGAGTGACATGAGAGAGACCCACAGGGGAGGCTGGGGTCAAAGCGCAAGAGCTCCAGCTCAAAGCAGCAGAGCCTGGTCTTGGAGCCCTAAGGACCAACATGTGGGCATTGGGGGGGGGGGCTGCTGCCCAATGCCTAGGGACTAGATATGACCCAGGAACTTCGTGTAACTCTAGAGGGGGGAAAAAGTCACCCCACTGCCCACCAGTAGTGACGAAGACTGAATCTCTACTGAGTTCAGTGGGATGGGGATCAGAGTCAGATTTAGGATTATTATTTTTGTATTGTGGTAAAATAAACAGATACAAAAATGTATCCTTTTAACCATTTTATGTACTATTCAGTGGCATTAAGTACATTCACGTTGTTATACAACCATTACCACCATCCACCTCCAGGACTATTATTCCAAATGAAAATTCTGTCTCCTTAAACCAGAGGTCGGGAAAATTTTTGGCTGAGAGAGCCAAGAACGCCACATATTTTAAAATGTAATTCCGTGAGAGCCATACAACGACCCGTGTACGTTATGCATCATCCAATAAAAATTTGGTGTTATCCAGGAGGACAGCTGTGATTGGCTCCAGCCACCCACAACCATGAACGTGAGCGGTAGGAAATGAATGGATTGTAATACATGAGAATGTTTTATATTTTTAACATTATTATTTTTTTTTATTAAAGATTTCTCTGCGAGCCAGATGCACCCATCAAAAGAGCCACATCTGGCTAGCGAGTCATAGGTTGCAGACCCCTGCCTTAAACACTCCCTGTTTCCCCAGCCCCCCCCCCGTACTCACCGTCCTACTTTCTGCCTCTGTGAACTTGACCTCTCTGTCTTCCTCATGTAAGTGGACTCGCACAGTATTTGTCCTTTTGTGCATAGCTTATTTCACTTAACAGTGTTTTCAAGGTTCACCCACAGGTTTAGATTTTTTCAAAAAAGTAAAGACGTGTGCTATTCCTTATACACTCAAGTTTGTGGACACAGATTAATTCATGAATTTGTCTTACCCTAAGACTAGCTTGAATGCTTGTCTGATTCTGAGATTTTTTCTCTCTCTCCGATCCTGCACATCCAATCAGCGTTCCCTGTTCCCCCTGTGTATAGCCTACCGAATCCTTGGCTCGAACCCTTGACCTCGGGCCATTCTGGCCCTGAGGTCTTGACTCCAGCTTCCTTCAGTCTAGCCTTACACTTGGACGGCCTCCCTCAAACCCACGCTGCTCAGAAATGTCAGCGTATCGCCTCTAAACGCAGCGCTGGTCTCCAAACGCCGCTCATCGTTGCCACCTCTGCCCCTGGACTTGCGTGATGTCACTGACCCTCACGGCCTTTCCTCCAGGTTCCAACCGGTCCACGTCCTTCAGGCTTTACTCGAACACCACACCTCAGCCGGCCTTCCGTCCTCACCACACACCCTCACAAACGGTCCGTGCCTGTTCTATTCTGTCCGATGATTCTATTTATCTCCACATATATTTAGTGGCTCTGTCTGAACTGCAGGCTTATTCAAGACAAAGGCCATGTCCCAGCCATCTTTAGAACAGGCCCCCCTGTCAAAGTAAACACTCAATATATCCTTGAGTGGGGCATGTTCACACACAAATGCACTATGTGACTCTATGTCAACCATCCATGTTATTACAATTTCTAAATTCTGTAGTTCTGATAGTAAATGGTAAAGAAGTTCACGAATAGATAAAAATAAAATCTCAAGGCCGCACCCAGCTCTGAAATGTTATGATCCGAAGGTCAAGGCCTTTTAGAGGAGGGAGGCCTTACTTGGAGTTGGGAGAGGAAGGTGGGTGGAAGGGAGCAGGGGCTGGGCCGGAGCCAAGTATAAAGAAGGACCAGGAGTTCCCAGAAAAGCCTCCAACACAAACAGAGCAGTGACAAAGGGGAAATGCAGGCCCCGGCGTTCACAGCTGGCCACGTGGACCCTGACGATTCCCTGGTTAGGAGGCTAGCAATTAGTCCGACGTCCACAGAGGGAACCCCTCGAGGTGGATTTTCAAGACACCCATCCAGTCAAATTGGTGGCTGGGAACCAGGGTAAATAAAGTCAAGTTTGGTCTCCTCTGGTTATCTTGGCTTTCAGCTAGATGTTGACATGCACGATGACACAGTCTGAGGGTGCACCCGCAGGAACACGCTTCCCTTATCTGTCCCATCAGACCTTGGTGAGATCATGGACGGTGTTTACAGGACGCCCGCCAGCCTCCCGCCGTCATCTACGGCCCTGGGACGCAGGGTGGACGCTCCGAACACCACCCCCAATCTGCTAGGTGGTTCCATCTCCTCCCTGACCAGATCCTTGATGAAATTGACAAAAACAAACAAACAAAAAAAACACCTTTCTTGAATCCTATCTCCACTTCAGCTCACACTTCCTGGAGATGTTAAGGAGGGTTGGGAAAGCACGCAGGCAGGGAAGCCCCGCCCCCGAGAAGCGGAGCGCTCAGAGCAAGCCCGAGAGCCCAGCAAGGCGGTCCACCCGCCCGGATCCACGGGGTCAGGTAGGATGCCGGGGCTGCCGTCCCCGGTCACCGGAGGGAGTCCAGCCCCGGCCAGGACTCGGAGACCCCTGCCAGGCGCGGCGAGCTTCTGTCCTGATCTCGCTGCACACTCGCTCTCCTGTTTGGGACAAATAAACGCGTTAGAATTTCTAAGGCTCCTTCCACTTTTTACATTTTGTGATCCTGAATGCCTTGGGGGGGGGGGATTTCGGATCGGGATATTGTGGGGTTTGGTCCATGTTCCCAAGCTCCTTCGTCTGGCTCTGTTGTTCCCTTTCACACCAACAAACACACGCTGAAATGGACTAGGAAAGTCACACGCAGAAATGGACAGGGAGCGGCGCCCCGGTTTGGGACAAGGCCAGCTGGCTAAGTGGCAGAGGAATGGGCCAGGCTGGAAGTACTCAGAGGCTGGACGAGACGCACTACAGAGAAACGGGGCAGCCCTGGGTGCTGGGAAAGCCACGAGGAGGGGAGGAATAGGGCCCTGGGGAGGGACCACAGCCATCGGGGAGATGGAGGAGGGAACTGGAGGCTAGGGAGCACGGCTGGGGGGAATGCAGACTCCAGAGAGATCCACACAGGCCCTCGCGTGCTCCGGAGCTCTGTTAGAACGTAGTGGGCCCCCGGCAGAGGAGGGTCGACACAACTCTCTAGACTGAGCCTAGAGGAAAGAGAGGCAACCTCGGCCTTCCACCATGGGGTCGGACTGAAGTCCCGTTATGGTCACTGAACCAGCGGAACCCAACAGACAGGAGTCAAGTGTCTCTGCTGAGCAGGCCCTGGGCCCCGACGCTGGCACTGCCCACATTCCCCTGCCCTTGAGCAAGCGTAGACCAAAAGCAGGGTGGACGGCTGTGTAGACTGGCCCGGCCGGCACGGCAGCCTGAGGGACCCACGCGGGGGGTAGAAGCCCCTCCGAGGCTGAGTGCCAGGTGGGAGCTGGTAGACGACCCTTAGTCCTGCTGCTCCGAGGGGCAGTGGCATCTCCCACGAGGTGATGGTGCTCAAAGGATGGGGACAGCGGCCTTCACTGGGGTGTCCTGTGCCCTGGCTGGTTGTTGTCTGTACGTCTGCAATCCAGACTGCACAAACCAAACCACACAACATTGCTGTAGGCCCAACGGGCTGGGAAGCATCTTCAAACAACAACAACAACAACGAAAACCTCTTTTAATGTGACTATATTTTCCTAAATCATATGAACCGAATGTTTGTGTCCTCTCAAAATTCATATATTGAAATCTAATCTAATGTGATGGTTTTAGGCTGAGCCTTTGGGAGGTGCTTAGGTCACGAGGGTGGAGCCCTCGTGAATGGGATTAGTGCCTTTATGAAGGCGACCCCCCAGAGAGTTCTCCCGTTGCTCTGCCAGGTGAGGACTCAGTGAGAAACAGTCATCTCAGCCTGGAAGGGAGCCCTCACCAGAACCGGATCCCACCACAGCCCCCAGGACTGGGAGAGAGAAGTGTCTATTGAGTCTAAGCTGGTCGTTGTCACCGCGGGCTGAACTGAAACCGGGGCCTAACCAATGCTAGGTGGAAACGTCTGCTTGCTCAGCCGGAGGTGAGCGAGCTCCACCGGATCCAGACTCTTCTCTTAAGGTAATATTTTCAATAGATGAATCACATTGTTCAAAAAGAGAGACAAAACAGCCCTCTTGCACATTTGTCTCTTATCTGGCCCAGTGTCCCTCTGATAGGTAGTCGGAGTTTCCAGTTTCTTATGTACCTTTGTAGGTATGTCTTCCCTCCAACTGGCAAAAGTCCTCGGCTGGGCCCTGATGACCCTGGACGGTGGTGTCCCGGCTGCCCGCTGTCTCCTGTCACCCTGCGGAGCCTGGCTGGACAAAGGGCAGGAGAGAAGCTGCCCCCACAGCACGGAGCATTTCTGACCAGAGACTGGGGGGACCTGTGTGAAAATTTTAAAATAACTGACCGCTCTCACATAGTACATGGCCTGACTTCTGGGGAACCTCTCAGGCTAAGTGACTTGGTGGCGCTTTTCACGAGTAGCTGGAGCCGAAATCGAGGACCCTGGTGACTCTTCTGAGGTGCCATCATGTCCTGATATGGCCCTGCCTCTCCCACCTCCCTTCTTTGGTGGGCTCCTGGTGGGGATGTCTGGCAGGCCAGGGCTGTCCCCCGGAGAGGGTCCCCCTCCTCTACGATGAGGACACGGGGCCCGGGAAGGGAATCACACGGCCGGTGAGGGGTTTTCACACGTTTTCCTTTTTCCGGGCTGCGGAGCAGGGGTGGGATGTGGCGGGGAGCATGTTCCAGGGTGGGCCTATGCTCCACTAGCGACGGACTGAAAGCCCAGTATTTGAGGTTTTCTCCCAAACACCTATGTTTGTTTAAGGTTTTTGCCTTTAACCATTAAAGCAGAATGTTTCCCGAGTCTCCCTGAGAAAGCCAAGCCCTTACACATACAGAAAATTTTTCAGGGAACACTCGACAGGCTACAGAGTTGGTGCCTAGTTTGTCTGATGCGTGTACATGACCTGGAGGAAGAGCCCGAGGCCCGAGGCCCGGGGCCCCTCAGGAAAACACTGTGGACGCCTTGCCCACGACACCCACAGGCACGGGACGTCCATCTGCTGCCTCCACCCTGCCCTCGAGCCAGAGCCCTTGTCCAGGGCCATCAGCATCCGGTGGCATTCACCATGGGCCACCTTCCTCAAATGTGTAAAAGGTGTCCATGTGCAGTTGTGACTGTAACAGGGAAGAGATGCAGACTGGCATCGACAGCCCCTCCCAGCCACCCTTTCCCTCTGCCCCACTGTGGTCCCGAAGAATCTCCTGGGAACCTCAGCACTGCACTCCCAGGCCTGGAACAGAGCACCTAGAACATTCCCGGGACCCAGCTGGCACTCACTTGGGGCACAGCTAAGCCCAGGGCTCCATCTGCCCAGGCCTCTTCTGGTAAAGCAGTGAGAACCCAGGACCAGGACGAGGAAGCGACTCACCCGGAGTCCCAGGGGGTCATGGCAGACTCAGGAGAAGAACGCTGGCCAGCCGACTCCTTCCCCAAGCCCACCCTGGTCAACCAAGTGCTTTCCCACCCGCTTCACAATCAGACATCCACATCACCCCAGCTGACAATATGGGGTGAACTGACCAGGCTGCCCAGACCCCGGGTCCCTGGGCAGAGGACCTGGCCTCCTGACACAGCTGGGTCATTCGCGGCCCACGGCACACGGTCAGGGTGCTCCGCTGCAGATCCTCACGTGTGTGCTCACCACGACCCCGTGTGTCCTCCCGCCGCAGGCCTGGCAACCCCGGCGCCCGGGGACATCACTTCACCAGCGTGTGAAGGACCCACAGCATCCCTGACCAAAAGCCTCTTTACGGATTCAGCCCAGCAGCCCTTTGTCCAAATGAGCCTGCCCACGCGGGGTTCCGCGCCTCTCTGTCCGTCCCTCTCTCCTCGCTATAAAAAGGGCCAAAGATCAGAGTCGGTTATGAACCAGCACAATATCCAACAAGAATCAAACGCTGCCCACGGGACCCGGAGAAGCCCCAGACCTGCTGCAGGTCCCCGTCTGGGAGACCGTAGACAATGGTCTTATTCACGGGAAGGGACTCTGAAACACGAGTAGGTGTTGTTTAAAGTGTCTCTGAAATAAATGTTAACATGCTGACTCAGGCTCCTTCTGAATTAATTTTAAATGTCCTTTAGCCCATTTCTTGGCATAGTATTCATAGTGAAGCAGGTACTGAGAGCAGCATGGTTCCACCAAACTCCCAGAAGCCCTGGCAGGAGGCATATGGTCCTATCAATCAACGGCGGGGGGCGGGGGGCAGGGGGGAGAGGCGGGAGAGACCAGCCCCGGCCTTGAGACCACAGTGGCTCCGTGCCTGGGAGCCTTCTCCAAAAGGGGCTTGTTGTTTTCATAATCCAAAGCTTTCGCCACATTTTTAAGCTTCACCCGCTGCCCTAACCTGCCCCTTCTTCGGGGAGTGGGTTTTCAGCAGCTGAATACCACAGAACAAGAACTCCCTCTCGTCACCATGGAAGCCAAGAGAAACAGGCTTTTTAAAAAGTGGCACTTCGGTGTAGAGAGGACTGTTGATGGGCGCGTAAATAATGATGTGCCAGGAGAGATTATTTTTGCAAATTCTTGGAACACACTGTTTTTCTCAGGGCCTGAGCCCGTCAGTGCCCTCCGAGGCTTCTGTTCCCGACCCCTTGCCGGCCCAGCCTGTGTCCTTGGGCAGCTTAATCAGGACGCTTCACACAGACCACAATGTTAAGTAGACACATGGAAAGATGTTGTTAGGTGTCCCTAGGAAGTAAGTGACAAAATTGAGACAAAAGTTCATACAGATGGGAAGACAGATATCATTGTGCTTCTGTGAGCTGTGTGGCAAGCAGAGAGAGGAGAGGTCCATTGACTGGGGTCCACTAGGACCCACGGGAGCAATTTCTTTTCCCCACTGTGGTTATTCTGCACATTTCTGGAACTCTCCTTTAAGACAGTGCCTCTGATCCCCTAAAGTTCCAACTCCAGGTAGACATCCTACTCCAATTAAAAATTTATTCTGATGAGAATTTACTTCCCCAAGTAAACAGTCCTCCAAACGTTCTCATCTCTGCCCATAGGAGCCCCAGACTTCTGAATATCTCACAGCCTTGGAATTGACTCAGGGTCCCTTCTTTACTCATCACCCAATCGGCAAGTTCTTCCTCGAGGGTGCCCTTCACCTTCGACCTCTCACGTACGTCCCATCGGGAAGACTAGATGCTCAACCGTTTCGAGTGGAAAAGGAGAAAAGAGGGAGCTTGTTGGGTTACCCTCAGTTTAGCTTTAAAAGCCTTCCATCAACCGAATGTCTTTTTCTTTTTTTTTTTAACAAACGCCTCCCTCTCTAACCCTCCAACCCGCACCCGAGTGGTGAATGGTTTTAGCACACTGTCTCTGTCTTACGAATGCTTCTCTGACGTTGCCTGGGTTATGTCCCTTAGATAAAGTCTTTGTTGATTTTTCTTTCTTAAGACTTGGCTCAAAGTTCACCTCTTACCAGAAATCTTTCCACTTATCCTTCCATGTTTACCTCTAGATCCACCTTCTCCTGGAAACGTCTGAGACCATGGTTCCCCTCCCCTGAGCTACAGACACTTGTCCCTACGCCATTCATTTTTTATTAACACCCACAGGTTTCTTCTGAAATGCAACAAGTTGCCATTCGGTGTCTGTGACACAATACATTAATGTTAAAAATATTTATAATTCCTGCACTCACTATGCGGGGACTTTACATCCTAGCTCATTGGCATAGAGCTTAGCAATAGGATTTGCTTTGACCAATGAAATGTGAGTGGAGGCCCTAGTGCTCAGTGGGTAGACCGTCGGCCCGGTGTGTGGCTGTCCCATGTTTGATTCCCGGCCAGAACACACAGGAGAAGTGACCATCTTCTTTCTCCCCCCCCTCTCCCCCTCTCTCCCTCTTCCATTCTGCAGCCAGTGGCTCCGTTGTTTTGAGTGTGACCCTGGGTGCTGAGGATAGCTCGGTTGGTCTGAGCACATCAGCCTCAGGTGCTAAAAAATAGTTCTGTACTTGAGCATTGGCCCTAGATGGGTTGCCAGGTGGATACCAGTCAGGGCACATGTAGGAGTCTGCCTCAATACCTCCTCTCCTCTCTTCTGAACAGAAAAGAGAGGAAGGAGAGGAGAGGAGAGGACAGGAGAATAGAGGAGAGGAGAAGAGAGGAGAGGAGAAGAGAGGAGAGGAGAGGAGAGGAGAGGAGAGGAGAGGAGAGGAGAGGAGAGGAGAGGAGAGGAGAGGAGAGAGGGGAGAGAGAAAAAAAAAAGGAGAAGAAAAGAAATATGAGTGGATATGACTTGTGACACCTCTAAGCAGAAGTTTTAAGCATTATCACATTGTTTGGCCATTTTCCATTTTCCTTTGGCTTATGTGAGCAGCATGTCTCAGTTAGAAGTTGCATTTTCAGCCTGGGTCTCAAAATGAAGAGGAAATGGCACAGAGCTAATCTTTAAGGTCCATGTACATGAGTGAGAAGTAAACCTTGGCTGTCGTAAGCCGCTGCTCTAGCTTGTTACTGCAACATGAGTTCGCCTAATCTTACCGGTAAAGTGTGCAATACGTACAGTTTATAGAATGGTGGCTTTACACAAAGTTTCTCATTCCAGCCTCGCAACAAAGTTAAGCATTTATTTTCTCCATTCTATTGATAACACTGGGAAACAAAATTTTTGTTGCATCCACAAAACACTTGTTCTTACCTAATTCGAGTGTGCTGATCTCAAATCTGACATTAGTTTTTCTCATACAGTGTTTTGCAATTCAAGATTTTAGGTTTTCATCTTATTGTAAAATTTTCAACATTTAGTTTAACATAATGGAGTAGAATGTCTTCTTGGGCATCATCTTTATGAAAATATAATAATTTATATAATGCAGTAAATACACTAATATACTAAAAGATATGACTACATCAGAACTTGTCTACAATTTCAAAACAGAACATATTAAAACACTTATTTTAATCATAAAATTTGTGCAAAACTTATTTAAATTTTATTCAAGCAAAATTTTGCATTTGTAGCTCTTGCGTTTGTGTACTTGTTGAAGACAGTCTCGTTTGATGCTCCAGCAGTAGTCTGCTCATTACCAACAACTCCAAGATTTTTGGGAAACTTATCAAGGTGACATTACAGGAAGTCAATCTTAATGCTCATGTTACATCCAATGTTGCGGAAAGCCAACAGCATCCTTTGAACCAGAGTTCATAGTTTTCTGTTTTGTTGCCAAGGAAGTTCTTTGTAACTGCCACAAAAGACTGCCATGCTGCTTTTTCCTCCTTATTCATCTTCCTGACAAATTCTTCGTCACATATGAGGGTTCGAATTTGAGGTCCATAGAATACACCTGCTTTTATCCTCTCGAAAGACAAGGCAGGAAAAGCAGAAATAATATGTTGAAAGCATTCACTTTCTCTATTCAAAGCCTGAACAAACTGCTTCATTAAGCCAAGTTTGATATGAAGTGGGGGGAAATGATCCTGTCTCAATTAACTACAGGTTCATTCACAATATTTTGCTTTGCTACTTCCAGAGCTTCACGTTCCAGCCACTCCTTCTGTGTCCAGTGTTTCTCCCGAGCTCGGCTGTCCCACAAACACGGAAAGCAAGGATACTTTGTGAAACCTCTCTATTGTCCTAGCAGGAAATTTACCATTTTAAGATCCACACAAATGATCCAGTTATGCTCCTCATACTTCAGGAAGTCGAGAACAATTTTTATGTTATTCTTACTAAATCATTCAATTCGGGTTGGCTAAACTGCTGAGGGGTTAATGACTGCTTGACATCAGAAGAAGACCCTTCAGATTCTACAACCATTTCCTCATGCATCTTTTCAAAATACACTTGATCACCATGTTCACTTTCTTCATCCTTAGAAGAAATAAAACCATTGAAAACTGGAACCGGGAGTATCTCAGAGTGTGGGATAGGTTGTATTGCTGAAGGAATATTAGGATATGTGATCATATGCCGTTTTTTCTTGCTGATGCCCTTTATATGGATCAGACAGAAATAACAGTCACTGCTGTGGTCCTGAGGTTCACGCCAAACCATGGGGATACCAAAAGGCATTCCTTTGCATTTTCCTTTTGTCCAGTCACGAAGCATTTTCTCACAATTATGACATACAATATGAGGAGCCCAATATTGTGGGCTTGATCACCAAGGGGAACTTGAAAATAGGCAATATATGCACGTGTCAGAAATGATAAAATATTGTGCCTTTGACATTGAAGTGTGTAACAGCCACATATATAACAGAAGGTGTCAGGACTACTCTTACATTTACGCCTACTCGAAGAAGCCATGATTCAATCTTAAAACAAAACAAGAGGGTGTTTTTTATCAGATAATAATTTTTTTACATTTAAAAACAACTATAATTATGTAAAAGTGATGTTTGTAAAACATTAATTGCCTTGTGGTATGTTCAATCCAAGAGTCGTTGCCCTTTAACTCCAATTTAAAAACTAATGCATGCCATTAACTGGAAAAAAAAAGAAATTAAAATTGCATAAAAACTAGAGCATGCACCAAAAAACGGGTTTCAGATTTGAAATCAGCGATGCAGAAATATATAGAAACAGTTCTAAAACCTCATGCAACGGAAAATGAAAAAAAAATTGCTCCCCAGTGTAAATAATATTAAAACTCAAAAAAAGAACTCGTGTCCATTCTGAAAGTCAAAAGGGAACAGAAGAGAGGAAATCCGGTCTTCTGCGACACCCCCATGGCTCCTTCCACTGCACCATGTGCTGTAGGTTGAATTGTGTTCCCCAGAAGGATATGTTGCCGTTCCACCCCTCAGGGTCTGGGAGTGTGTTCAGAAACAAGGTCTCTACAGACGTAAGCAAGTTAATGCGAGGTCATTAGAATGAGCTCTAAGTCAATACAATCGGTGTCTTTATAAGAAGAGAAGAGACACACGTTATGTGACAAAGGAGGCAGAGACTGGAGCGATGCAACGATACATCTGCAGACCCAGGAGCACCACGGACTGCCGGCAGCACAGGGGCTCAGAGCAGGGCCTGGGCAGGGCCTCCCCGGGAGCCTTCGGAGAGAGCATGGCCCTGCCGACACCTTGCTCAGGTGACTGGCCCCCAGAACCACGGAGGAGTCATTTCTATTGTTATAAGCCACACAGTTGGTGGTCCTTTGCTATACCACAACTACCCCCATTTCAGGGCAGACACCACCAGGAAGCCTCAGGAAAGCAGGCTTGGGGGTGTAAGTGGTCTGTCTAGAAATACCTCCATTTCCTCTATTAGCAGTCTAGTCACCATCCTGTCTGATTTATCCCAGCGCTGTCAAAACAACATACCACAGACCAGGTGGCTTCAGCAACAGAAATCTATTTTTTACAATTCTGGAGGCCGAAAGTCCAAGGTCAAGGTGTCAGCCAGGTTGGTCTTTCCTCAAGTCTCTCTCCTTGGCTTGTAGATGGCTGTCCACTCCCTGTGTCTTTGCCTGGACTTCCCTCTCTGCCCATCTGTGTTTTCAACTCCCTTTCTTATAAGGACATCAGTCATCTTGACTTAGGGCCTACCCTAATGACCCATTTTAACTTAATTACCTGTTAAAGGATCCTATCTCCAAATACAGCCACATTCTATAAAGGCATCGGGAATTAGAAATTGGAGGAGGAGGGGCATACTTCTGCCCATATCACCATGTCATCAAATATCCACGAAGCCTCTTAATTGCCTGTGTTGACAGCCTGGCCACGTGAGCAGTCTGAGAGCACAGGCAGGGCCCGGCCAACCCTTGGAGTTGCCAGACCCGTCCCTGGTCCGAGAGCCAGGACCACACACACAGCCTGGCCCTCACTGTCCTCTCACAGTTGTTCGTGTGGTTCTGAGCCATCTGCCTGGTTCACACGCTGCTGCATCCTTGGCTTTCTTGGCTTCAGCGATCTGGTGGCGAGAATCAGGCTCGCTCTTGGGCAGTGCTGACAACTGGTGTTCTGGTTAAATTCCCAACACCTCAGGCTTCTGATCCCTTCCAAGGCACAGCCAGCCCCCTCCTTATGGGTGACTCTCTTGCCAACCCTCTTGCTGCCTCCAACTCTAGGGTCAAAGTGTGAAACAAAACAATAGACGTGTTTTGAGCTACTAAGATGACTAGACATAAAAGGGAGCCAGTTCCCCTAGGGCAGGGGTCCCCAAACTTTTTACACAGGGGGCCAGTTCACTGTCCCTCAGACTGTTGGAGGGCCGGACTATAAAAAAAAAAACTATGAACAAATCCCTACGCACACTGCACATATCTTATTTTAAAGTAAAAAAAAAAAAAAAATGGGAACAAATACAATATTTAAAATAAAGAACAAGTAAATTTAAATCAACAAACTGACCAGTATTTCAATGGGAACTATGGGCCTGCTTTTGGCTAATGAGATGGTCAATGTCCGGTTCCATATTTGTCACTGCTAGCCGTAACAGGTGATATGATGCGCTTCCGGAGCCCTGATGCGTGCATCCCGCGTCACCAGAAGTAGTACTGTACGTGAGCCATGCTGCGCTTTGTGGTGCCGCCACATACAGTACTCCCGGACCACAGGATGAGGATGGATCCTGTGCTCCTCTCACTGACCACCAATAAGAGAGGTGCCCCTATCGGAGGTGCAGCGGGGGCCGGATAAATGGCCTCAGGGGGCCGCATGTGGCCCGCGGGCCGTAGTTTGGGGACCCCTGCCCTAGGGACTGCTAATGGTCGACATCAGAAAGAACGCCATTTTGGGGTTTTCCCTCGTCCCTTACTGGTTTAGGAGTCTCTAAAATCAAAATTATACTCCAGCTTCCTGCAACTCTGAGTGTTTTAATGGTTTGTATGTTGCTTCATCCTTCTAATAAATTGTATTTGAAGAAGACGAGTCCAGTCCAAGCACATTGGTGCTGCCGTGAGAAATAGGAAAAGTGAAGAAACAGGACGGAGCGGCTGGGCTCTGGCGGCTCGGCGGGCCGGGGAGGGCGCACCCACGACCGTGACTTTGGGGCAGAGATCTGAGACAGTCAGCGGAGCAAACCTTGAGTCTCTCGGGGGGGGGGGGGGGGGGGGGGGATTATTCCGGCCAGAGGGAAGAGCGGGCTCTGATGTCCCACGGTGGCCGCACATCTGGAACAGGTGAGGAGACGCGGGGAATAGTGGTCGGGACCAAGGTCGGAAAGGGGCAGCTCCACTAGGACGCGAGACCCTCGGGGGGTGGCAAGCAGAATCTGCCCAAGGGCCTGGCAGGGAAGGGACGTGAGGAGGCGCGTGTGTGTTTTACAGGGAGCCCTCTGGTTCGCGCGTGGAGAACGACGGCAGGGCAGGGGCGGTGGAGGCGCAGGGGCTCCTAGGGTGCTGGCCCTGGGCAGGGCGCCGGCGCTGAGGGCCAGAGGAGTGCAGGCCTCGCCATCCATCGTGCAAGTGCGGCCAACTCAGAAGAAGGGCGGGGAGGAAGAGGAAGAACCAACCGGCAGAAGGGACCAAGGAGTAGTCAGGGAAAGAGGAGGCAGCGTGGAGGGGACGGTCGTGGAACCCGAGTGAGCTGTCAGGTGGGAGGCGCACGCACAGTGCCCCACACCGCTCCCGGGCATGGACGCCGAGTCCTGAGGACTGGCCCTGGTCCCCGCAGGGCCCGGGGGGAACAAGGCAGGGCTGCATGGTGCACAGGAGAGGCTGTGAGGTGACGCAGAGGGCAGCCGTGGGGCAACGCACCAGAATGCAAGGACGCTAACGTGCTGGGGTGAGCGGCCCGTGCCAAGGCTGACCGGGACAAGGAGAGGAGAGGGTCCCCGGGGACAGGTCCGTGCCGCTCGTGCTGTGGGTGTGCGGAGGTCCGGCAACCCCCACGCGGCACCCAGATTCTCCAGAAGGCTGAGGATATGGGCTTTTTTCAGAACATGATTTCTCAGTACTGTCTGCATTGATTTCCTCTGGTCCAAAGTGACAGCCGGTTTTAATTTAAATCAGCTATTTCCTTAAAAGCAGGGGGAAGCATGCCTTACCCTGCAACCACTTACTCCAGAATGTTGGGGCTTTGATATCTGGGAGGAATCGGCTTCACGTGTAATTTCTAGACGTGCAGGAAGACACGTTGGCACAAATATTCATTCTATGCAGCTCATGCTCTTGGTTCTTCTTTGATTCCAGTAAAGAATTAATGAAGCGCCTTTATTTGTGCTCTTACTGCCTCCTGGACTGACCTTGGGGAGACTGCTGACCCTAGGTTCAAGGTCACAACCCCTGGACACTCCAGGACGTGGGTCAGGGCCCTGACGTGTGAGAACAGGGCCGACAATGTCAACCCTCCCATCTTAGCCCCCACCGCTGGCATTCTTCAGTGTCTGGAGCAAGGCCTCTAACCTGCCTGCCCTTTAGCCGTTTCTGAATGTCCACGAGGTGATAACATACTGCATAGCAAATTCACATCAGCAGGTGTTTGTCTGTTTGTAGATGATGTTTAGTGAAAAATCAGACTGCCTTCCCTGCTACTCAGGACACTCCGGGCCTCATTTCCCTACTGCTTAACAAGACTGTCCATCAATAGATGAATGGATAACGAAGATGTGATACACACACGCATACACACACCACAGTGGAATATTAGTTGGCCATAAAAAAAATGAAACCTTGCCATCTGTGACAACACGGATGGACCTAGAGGTTATATGCTAAGTGACACAGTCAGACAGAGAAAGACCATATGCTTTCTCTTATATGTGAACTCTGAAGAACAGAAAGAGAAACAAACAACACAAAAGTGAAACAGATTGTGCCTACAGAGAACTGATGGTTGCCAGAGGGGAGGGAGGTGGGAGACGAAGGGGAATAAATGGTACAACCTTCCAGTTAAAAAAAAGTAAGTGCGCCCCAGGGTGTAGTGTACAGCACAGAGAATACCATCAATAATATCACACTAACTTTGCAGGGTGAGAGGTAGTTAACAGTCGTCTCACGGTGATCCCATTGTAAAGTATACAAATGTAGAACCACTGTGTTGTACATCTGAAACTAATATAATATTGTGTGTCAACTATACTTTAATAATAATAATTAAAAAAACAAGTGTTCAAAGATTGCAAACAAATGTTGCCATTTACCTTGGCAAAACCATGTTGCCACGCTGCTTGGTGGAAACATACCCAGCAATTTTCTGTTTACCCATGATCTGGATTAGACAAACCACTGCTTTTCTTCCATGGATTTTTATCTTAAACTTTACTTAAATCAAATGTGGACTTAATTCAAAAAAGGGAAGAACCTTACAAAAAGATCCACAGTAAGACTGAAACAGAAAGCAGTGACTCTGTGGTTGTTTTCAAAGTGAGGTTGATCCGCACTTCAGAGCGAGCACATGCATAAAGGGAGACACAGCGATGGTCACCGCGCTTGTGGTCGCTTATCCCAGCGCAGAGCCCGCCTCCTTCAGAATGCTTCACGTGCTGCTCCAGCGGGAAGACCGGCCTCTCCTCGGTCTTCTTAGCGTCTTCGGGAACCACCCTTCGGTCTTCGTGTCTTCGTTTGCTAGAGTTGCCACAGAATGGGTGGCCAAACACCAGAAATGTATTCCTCAGAGTTCTGGAGTCTGGAAGTCCGAGATCATAGTGTCGTCAGGTCTGGTTTCTGGGGTGGGCTCTCTCCTCGGCTTCCAGAAGGCAGCCTTCTCGCTGTGCCCTCGTGTGGCCTTTCCTCCATGCACCGAATCCCTGCTGCCTCCTCCTCTTCTTAAAAGGACATCAATCATATTGGATTAGAGATCTACACTCATGACCTCATTTTAACTGAACAGCCTCTTTGAAGGCCATGATCTTTCAATGTGATTACATTCTCAGGTGCTGGGGTTTGGGACTTCAACACAATGGATTTTGGAGGGACACATTTCAGTCCTTGTCATTCATTTTAGGATACTCTCGGTACCTGGTGTGTCTCCCATCCTCAACTTGAATGCAGGTTCCCTGGGTGACACGCCCTGTTTTAAGATCCTTTGTGTCCCCAGGAGGAAGCAATTGTTTGATGGATCTTCTTGATTATAATTGGGATTTTTATTCACATGTGTCTTGATACAAATATATTTTGAAGGAGAAAGTAAAATCAGCCACAGTGTCCTCATATCAACAACTGGGAGAGATGAGCTCCAAGGTTCCTTCACTAACCCTGTGACTGTTGTCATCACCATCACGTGGCTTCCCACGACATTCTCCTCCCCAGGAGTGTCAGACATTGGCTTATTTCTTCTATGCAGGCCTCCCAAGAAGTGCCGGTCCTAACTTTTCTAATTCCTTCTGTATTGCTTAATCTCATGTCTGTACCTGGCAGCACCTACAACCTGATTGGGACCTGGAAGCTGTGGAAACTGAGGCAGTAAATGGTTTTCCCTCCAGTCTTCTTGTGTCATCTGGACCCTGAGAGGACCCAACCAAGGTCTTCCAGCTCCAAGGCCAGGATTTTTTCCCAATAACCCATCCTTCCCCATTACACCAAGGCTTTATAACGTATGGGCAACAATTCACATAATGAAGTGAGATCACAGTCGCTCCTATGAATTCTGAGGAATCCCCTAACAGCCTGCCTTTTAGCACCAAAAGGATCTAGCATGATTCTTTTGTTAGTTCATAAAAGGCTCTAATGCCCAAACCATATGTTTAAGAAAAATTCCCACCGGTTATATTCCTCCTTATATTAAAAAAAAAAAAAAGAGGAAGTTTTCAACACTGGGTAGAAAAATAAGCACGATATTGGGGAAAATAGTCTAAACTTAGCCCTGGGTCAGTTCTGAGACAGCAGAGCCGAACCCAGCTCCATGGCCTGGCATCGTCCAGCCTTCTCATTCAACCAGCAGGTGTGCAAGACACACCCTACCCACAGTCCAAAGTCGCATGCACATGAACATGAGCTTTGCAAGACACATCTGGGGCTCATATTGCTTCTATAAAAGGGGAAAAGCAACTCACGTACTGAGCTGTCTTTCGAATCGGATTATACATTTTACCACCTGAAAAAATATGTAGGCATAACATGCAGCCTCCTCAAGCTAAACGCAGTTGAAAAGTGAAGGTGAAATCTTCGTCAAACGTTCACGGAGCTGCACTGTCCCGCCACGAAAGGGACAAGAGAAAGCAGCCATTCCCGAACAGAAGGCGTATCTCTGGGTGACAGAGGCTTGGTGCAAATTATTCCTTGTGCCAATCTCAGAAATGTGGGTCTGACAAACAAAAGGCCATGTCACTGGCTCGGTCCCTCTGTGGGGATTGCAATGGGCCTTTTTATTCACTGGAGTCTGACTTTCTAAAATGGATTTGGTTCATTTTCCACTGAGATCAGGAAAACGGCACGTGACAGTCTATGAATCAGGTCTCCCAGCCAGGCTCTGAAAGACAGCTGGCGTGGGGTGGTCTGCATGTGTGACACTCCCTGGACAGAACTGAAGTCGGGCTGTGACACACAATAGCATCTATGTGTGACCCGGCAGCCTGCAAACAGCTTCGCTGCAAGGCAGGGACGTGGGCCAAGGGAGGACCAGGGGACGTTTGTTCATCCTCCTTATCTTAGAGACGCTGCTTGTTTGTCTGCCCAGGGGGACATTTTTTAAAAATCAACAAATACATTGTTCGCTTATGCACAGACTGGATTTCCTCCCTACCCCATGCCTTCATTTATAGTTCTCCACAAGATCTTTCCCCTTTCATTTTATGGCATTTTTATGGATGCATGCATCTCGTACCCCTACAGGAAGTCAGAGACATCCACTGTCTGTCCAGACTGCCATGGCTTTGCCGTTCGGTGGAGCTCCGTAATGAGACACACAAGTTCTCATCCCCTGCCTGTTCACATAATTATAGAGTGTTCCCTGTGCTCAGAGCACACGGCAGAGTTCAGCATAAGCAGCAATCACAGTGCATTCTGAGCAGCCTCCCTGGACAATTTACTAAATTCTTTCTGACAGTGCTCTGCTGGCCCTTACAAAGTTACTGAGAAACCAGCTGGACGCCAGGAACCCAACCGTGTGAGCAGAAAGTCCCTTCTATTTCACAGGCGGAGGCTCAAGTTCATGGAATCACATGGGTGCTCCGGCAACCCCAGACCAAGGTCATTTGCAGGCAAAATCCAGCTTTCTCGAGCCCAGGCTCAGTGTGCGTTAGCTGGTGTTTTTGTTCTGTTTGGTTTTAGGTGTTTTGGGTTGGGTTTTTTTTTTTAACCAGATGCTAGAAGTTAAAAACAAGAATGCGAACCACACAACAGCTTTTTTCTTCCTCGTACTATGTGACCTGCCCTAAAAGGCAAAACAGGAGGCAAGTGGTGTTGCTAAGCAATACTTTAAGATCTGACACGGAAAATGTCTCCAGGTAATCCGGGAATCCATGTGGAACCTGCACAGCCTAGAATATTGATAAGCAAGCCAGGACGCCTCCCGGATGACAGATGACCACAGAGCAAGGGGACAGAAGGAATTCGGAGCAGACACGTGAAGACCGGTGGACTTTTTAAACCTGAACTTAGAAAACACAGACTTGGCTAGAATTTTGATTTGTAAAACAAATAAAACCCCTTCTTTAAATCATCTGTTCACGTAGCTCTCCGTTCGCCACACCGAGAGTCCAAAGCAGGTCCTTGGGGTAACTCTTGGAGAACAATACAACTATGAAAACAAAAACACTCGGCCAAGAACACAAACTTCCTGTCTGTCTTCGGTGTCCCAGAGGACTAGGGAGAACGGGACATTGAAATAAGACTGCGGCGCCAGGCACTGGCTGCACCGTGTGGAACTCCAGCCCCCGCCTCCCTGCCCAGAAGAGGACAAGGTACTCACCGGTCATCAGGGTGTAGTAGTTGGGATAAGAGAGGCTGGGGAAGTCTGGGGTCAAGTAGTCCACCTTGACGCCCCTGCTCACGATCTCCCTGAAGCCCGGCAAGGACTCCAGGGCCTCGTCACTGATGTAGTCCGAACGAAAGCCGTCCAACAGGAACAGCAGGAGCTTCCGGCGTGCAGAGGCCGTCTGGGCCAGGCCGAGCGCCAGGGCCAGCAGGAGGGCCCCGAGCTCCATGGCCATGCTGCCGGAAGCCTGCCCGAGCTGACTGGCACAGCTGGCCCCTTGCACAGACTGAGGATGGAGAAGCTGTAGCTATTCTCTCTTCTAGGGGCTGGACCTTGACTGCTGGCCTTCCTCAGCCAAGTTCACTTTCAGAATTTAAAGGTACAGCACCCCTTTTATTGAAACTACCAATGCTCACCCTTTACTAGGAAATCTGGGAGGCCGACTCCCCTGGAGAAGCTGGGTCCCCAAACAACCCGGGATTAACACCGGGGGAGAGTGCAACCTTATTATTTTGGGTGACTGTTCCAGAAATAGGGGCGCCCACAGTGAGGTGGAATTTTAGGAGATGAGGGGAGTCGACACTAGCTTTGCAGTTGGGGGTCATCAAAGGGAGGAGCCAAGGAAAGAGGGCAAACTTCTCGTTTGCTCTTATCCCACGTCTCTGCCCAATTTAAACCCTCTTGCTGTCTTTCTCACTTACAACTGAGGAACGCAAACCTCCTGAACGCAGTGTATAAACGACAGACAGTACAATTCAGTGGGCACGTGGGTGGGGTTTCGGCAGTGTCTCTCTCACCGCCGCGTTCACGAACAAACTGTTTGTGCCAGCCACCGTCAGACGCAGGTATACACAGTGTGTACTGCTTGATTAGTCAAGTTGCCAGTGTCCAAACGCATCCGTAGGAGGGTGTGGTTCTCAGGAGAGCTGTGGAGCCGGAGAGAAAGTTCCTGAGTGGGACCACAGGGGTCATTGCCAGCACATTGTTCTGAGGCAGCGTGGCCCCGGGAGGGTGACGAGAGGGACGGCCGGAGCAGGAGAGTTTCCACTGGGGAAGCAGGGCTGGTGGGGACTCCGGCTTCACCACCGGCCGGACAAGGCAGAGGAGGGCCCAGGGGCAGACCGGGAGGCCAGTGAAGTGCAGCCAGGCATGGGTGGGTGAGGGGACTAAGCATGGAGTCCAGCTTCTCAGGATTCCCTACGGTGAGTCTTCCATTTGGCAGAAAACTAAACAGGCTTATAACAAGTGCACGGCCCACCGCAAGTGCTTAACACATGCTAGCTGTTGTTAGCAACAGAACGCTGCTTGGATGCTGGTGAAACCTGTCAGGCTCGGGGCAGACTTCACGGGGACTGAAGGTGGCCAGCCACCAGCCACCTGAGCTCCATCCGTTCTAAGAGGCCCCTCTCGCCTCCACCCTCTGCTGGGCAATCTCTCCCCCTGTCCTACTGAACTTAGAGTCAAGCCCCTACACGAGACCCCCGGCCATTCACTACATTGTGCTACAAAGAAAAGAAAACACACAGGTCAAATTACCAGTCCCATCTCAGCGGACTCAGACAAGCATCGGACCATTTTTCCAATAAAAAGAATGCTTTCTTTACAATTAAAAAAAAAATAAGAAAAAGAGGGAAGCTCATTCTTAATGTTTGTAAGTTTGAGAATACAATGCTATTCATGTTTCTTTTGAGTCGCAGGGTACTGTTATTATTCTAAACAGAAAAAAATAAGAAGTGGGGGGGACAAGGGCGGAGGAGGGGAGGGGGGGGTGAGGGGAAGGTGCTGATGGGTTGGTGGCCAGCATCGCACACACTAGTTTCCTCCCGTAGTGAGTGAGGGTCCAGGGAGGCAGCCGGCTAAGCTGGATTCGCTCGGTCAGGGGCTGACAAGTGCTGGTTTCTGGGCTGTGAAAATAGTTCACATTCACATGACCCGCCTTAGGGGTGGCCCCTGGGCTCACTTGGTGAGAGGTTAGGGACTCCAAATCTTAAAGACGAATACAGAAAGTGTATCTACTTTCCTCTGTGGTCAGCTGGCGGTACAACCCAAAATGTGGCTCCCTGGGTGCCTCACCCAGCCGTGGAGGACAGCAGCCCTTACCTACCTCGCTCTGATTAGAGGGTTCATAGATCTCTGAGGTTCCCAAATGCTACGATGTGCTTGGGTGGAGACATTGCTGGTAGGCCCCATATTGTTTTGATGATCATATTGTTTTATGATAATGTGTAGACAGTTTCTCTAAAGTTTTGGCTCAAAATTTTTGCAAACAGATGTCTTTATCATACATGCCAACATACAAAGAAAGAAAGAAACATATGTGATGGAATTCAAACCAAGGAAATCCCAGCATGGCCTAGCCAGACTCCTGGTCTCGAACTGTGACCTAGAAAAGGCTGGACATAACAGCTAAGCAGTAATAAGAAGTACTAGATCAGAAAATGTGGTTAGGATTCAGTGCCGCAAGTCTTGTGGTCTGATACTTTGTCTGTCTGTTATCTGGATGTCCTCAGTCGGGATGGTTCTTGGCACCTAATACGTAGAAGCGCTTCTTGCCACTTGTTTTCAAGGGTTGGCAATGTTATGAAGTCTTTGCTCACAGGGTTTTTAACCTGGATCAAACAGGAAAATGAGACATTTCCTTGAGCACTTGGAACCACCTTTGCCCTGAAAGCCATTCCAGGTCTTGCCAGGGGACATGCATGAGCTCTCGGGAATGTGCCACACGGGTCCATCAGCACTCTGGTGCCTGGCCTCCGTGAACCCACGGAGAGGCAGGGGACACAGAAGCAAAGGGTTCTGGGAGAGAGAAGACATGATCCAGAGCCTGGAATTCTGACATTGCGCAAATGTGTGGTTCTGAGAAGGCCGCCTTTCCCTGCTTCAGTTTTTGCCTCTGCAGAGTGACAGAATCTTTAAGGCCCTTTCCAGTGACAGAATTAAAGAGATTCAAAAGTCATGACCCACATCAGCCCATGTTGGCCAACATCAACCCTCATCGGTCTTCTCTTGTCCATTCATGTCAGTGTTGTCAACCCACGCCGGCCCTTTGTGGTGCCCGTCAGCCCTTTTTGTTTCCTGGAAACCAGCTGTTTAGCTCCTCCCAGTCCTTGCCCCACACCCTGACCATGGTAAGCGCCACATCGATCCCTCTCTGCCAAGGCGCTGGAATAAGAATCTTAATACATTTTAAAGGACTGGAACCCTACAGAATATGTTCTAGATACAGGAAAATATTCTGCTAAAATTAAGATGAAATAAAGACACTTTCAGAAAAATGAAACCAGGAGAATGAGTCACCGACATACTAAAAAATGTCCTTCAGGTTGAAGGGAAATAATATCAGATAAAACATGAGACCTACGAGAAGAAAAATAAAGAGTTATCAGAAATAGTAAGTATGTGGGTAAATATAAAAGACTATATGTTTTTCTTTTTAAAAATGTCCTTTAAAAGTAACAGTTTAAAATAAAAATGACATGATGGAACTTATCATCTATAACTTATAAAGAATTGAAAAATAAAAACAGTAGCTAAAATACAGGGGTAGGATATTTAAATGGAATGAAACTGTTGTGATAGTTTTTCATTTACAAAGTGGGAAAAGTCAAATATAAAGAATAAAATGTAAAGTGATCAAATATTACTTTTAAGTGGACTATAATAAGGACACATATGGTAATGCCAAGAGCAACCACTGGAAAATAATATAAACAGACATTCATTGGTGGAGGCCGACCAATAGCTAAAAAGTCAATAAAGAGGTAAACTACATCAATATATTAAAGGCATGTATGACACATCCATGGCTAACATCATACTCAATGAGGAAAGGTTAGAATCTTTCCCACTACGATTAGGGACAAGACAAGCATGCTCACTTTCACCACCCCTATTCAACATCGTGCTGGAATTCTTACCTAGAGCAATTAATCAAGAAAAAGAATGTCAGGAGCAAAGGGCAGCATTAAAGAAATAGCGTACAACAATCATTCCATTTGCTCATACTAGGAAAGTAGTTTTTCTCTCTGCATATTTTAAGTTAAAAAGGTCTCCAAGAACGTGCTCCCTGTATAAAAAGCAGCTGATTAAGCAGGATCACACAGCTAATAAGTGGACTATCTAGAAACTATTAGCCTGACCTCTAACATCATGTTTTGACACTACCTTGCTAATCATGGTGGGGAACAGGGACCTTCTCTTTATCACTGTCAGCAATCACTGAATGAGAGCCCACTCACAGCCATCAGATGGGGCCCCAGATTCATATCTACTGCAGTGGACTATGGTCTCAGCTCTCCAGGACACAGATGAGGGCTGAATTTACTCCACCAAAATTACAGTCTGCAAGACTAGATTAATAGACATCTCTTAAGATTTGTCATAGGATTCTGATCAAAGGCCAGGCTTGGGAACTACTGCTGGCAGTGACAGGCAGCAGGGGACAAGCCTGAGCAAAGTCATATCATCATCAGATTTGCTTTTAGGAAGCAAGCAGTGGAAGCCGTGTGGAGGCCATGATAGTGCCGGTGGAAGTAAGGATGATGGTATCCACCTTCCTTGGTATTAAGACCTTTACATTCAATAATTCATTTAGGTCTTCTGATCATTTTGTAAGTAGGTATTTATACCCCATGCTACAAAGGAAGCCAAGGTTCAGAGAGGCTTAAAGTCAAATAGCCTGAAATGCCAAATTGAAATGAAAGTCTAGGTATCTTTCATAACCTTCACTTTTGGGGGGCAATGCATTCAGTTTTGAAATTAGGGAAAAGAATAAAAACCTATGTGAAAGAAATTGTAATAAATACTAAATATCTTTTCTTTACCTTGATTAAACTGAGAAGGGAAGATAGAAAATCACCACTAGGGAGAAGAAAACAAGCAAATCAAGACTTCAAAGTGGCTCTACTAGAAAAGCCAAATCCGAAAGTGGATTACAAATAACAGCTGATGCCAACCCAAGAAGACCTAGAAATAACACAACTGAAAACTGGAGGCAGACAACACCAAGCCTAGACTCAACCAGCTCTACAAACAATACACCTAAACACACAGACATAGTGAGAAGACAGAGAAGTGTAATCCAAATGAAACCACAAGAGAAACCTCCAGGAAATGAACTGAGTGATATGGAAATAACCAAACTTCGGGATGCAGAGTTTAAAATAATGATTGTAAGGATGCTTAGGGATCTTAGAACAACAATGGATGGTCATTACAAACACCTAAATAAAGAAATAGCAAGTATAAAAAAGGACATTAAAATATTAAAAAAGAATCAGTCGGAGATGACAAATACAATATCAGAAATGGAGACCACAATGGAAGGAATTAAAACTAGGAAGGATGAAGCTGAGGATCGAATAAGCAAGTTGGAAGACAAATTGAACGAAGGCCTGGAAGCACAGCAGAAAAAAGAAAAGAAACTCAAAAAGTCTGAGGAAACTCTTAGAGAGCTCTGTGACAACATGAAGAGAAATAACATCTGCATCATAGGGATTCCTGAAGAAGAAGAGAAAGAACAAGGGATAGAGACTTTGTTCAGTCATATCATAGCTGAAAACTTCCCTAAATTAATGCAGGAAAAACTCTCACAAGTTCAAGAAGCACAGAGAACTCCATTAAAAAAAAACCCAAAGAAATCTACACCAAGACACATCATAATTAAAATACCAAAGCTAAGTAATAAAGAGAAAATATTAAAAGCTGCTAGAGAAAAAAGGCTGTCACCTACAAAGGAGCCTCCATAAGGATGACATCCGACTTCTCAACAGAAACACTTGAGGCCAGAAGGAAATGGCAAGAAATATTCAAAGTAATGCAGAACAAGAACCTACAACCAAAACTACTTTATCCAGCAAAGCTATCATTTAAAATTGAAGGAGAAATTAAAAGCTTCACAGACAAAAAAAAAAAAAAACCTCAATGAATTTATTACAACCAAACCAATGCTGCAGGAAATGTTAAGGGGCCTGTTGTAAACAGATCAAAGGGGGGAAAAGAATATAGCAAAAGAGGAATACAGCTTTAAAGAATGAAATGGCAATAAACAACTACATATCAATAATAACCTTAAATGTAAATGGATTAAATGATCCAATCAAAAGACAGGGTAGCTGCATGGATAAGAAAACAGGACCCATACATATGCTGTCTACAAGAGACATACCTTAAAACAAAAGATACACATAGTCTGAAGGTAAAAAGATGGAAAAAAATATTTCATGCACATGGAAATGAAAAAAAAGCTGGGGTAGCAATACTTATATCAGACAAAATGGACTTTTAAACAAAGGCTATAGTAAGAGATAAAGAAGGCCATTACATAATGATAAAGGGAGCAATCCAACAGGAAGATATAACCATTATAAATATCTACGCACCTAATATAGGAACACCTAAATATATAAAGCAAACTTTGATGGATATAAAAGGTGAGATCAACAGCAATACTATAATAGTAGGGGATTTCAATACCCCACTAACATCACTAAATAGATCCTCAAGAAAGAAAACTAACAAAGAAACAGCAGACTTAAAGGACACACTAGATCAACTGTATTTAATAGATATCTTCAGAACCTTTTACCCAAAACCAGCAGAATATAGATTCTTTTCAACTGCTCATGGTACATTCTCTAGGATAGACCACATATTAGGGCACAAAAGTGGTCTCAACAAATTTAAAAAGATTGAAATCATATCAAGCATTTTCACTGATCACAATGGCATGAAACTTGAAATCAACCACAACAGAAAAACTCAAAAATTCTCAAACACATGGAAACTAAATAGCAGGTTGTTAAATAACAAATAGATTAACAATGAAATCAAAGAATAAATTTAAAAATCCCTAGAAACAAATGATAATGAGCATACAACAACTCAAAATTTATGGGACACAGCAAAAGCAGCCCTGAGAGGGAAGTTCATAGAATTACAGGCATATCTCAAGAAGCTAGAAAAAGCTCAAATAACAACTTAACCCTGCATCTAAAATAACTAGAAAAAGAACAGCAAGTAAAGCCCAGATGTAGTAGAAGGAAGGAAATAATAAAGATCAGAGTGGAAATAAATGACATAGAGGCTAAAGAAACAATACAGAGGATCAATGAAATCAGGAGCTGGTTCTTTAAAAAGGTAAACAATATTGACGAACCTTTAACCAGACTCACCAAGAAAAAAAGAGAGAGGACTCAAATAAATAAAATTAGAAATGAGAGAGGAGAAATAACAACTAACACAACAGAAATACAAAATATTGTAAGAAAATACTATGAAGAACTGTATGCCAAAAAACTAGACAACCTAGATGAAATGGACAAATTCCTTAAAACATACAATCTTCCAAAAATCAATCTGGAAGAATCAGAAAACCTAAACAGACTGATTACAACAAATGAGATCAAAACAGTTATCAAAAAACTCCCAACTAAGAAAAGTCTTGGGCCTGATGGTTTCACAAGTGAATTCTACAAAATATTCAAAGGAGAACTAACTCCTATCCTTCTCAAGCTATTTCAAAAAATTCAAGAGGAAGGAAGACTTCCAAGCTCCTATTATGAGGCAAGCATAATTCTGATTCCAAAACCAGGCAAAGACAACACAAAGAAAGAAAAATATAGGCCAATATCCCTAATGAATATAGATGCTAAAATCCTCAACAAAATATTAGCAAGCCAGATCCAGCAATATATGAAAAAAATCATACACCATGATAAAGTGGGATTTATTTTGGGGAGGCAAGGCTGGTACAATATTCACAAATCAATCAATGTGATTCATCACATAAACAAAAGGAAGGAGAAAAACCACATGATAATTTCAATAGATACAGAAAAAGCATTTGATAAAATCCAGCATCCATTCATGATCAAAACTCTCAGCAAAGTGGCAATACAGAGAACATACCTCAACATGATAAGGCCATCTATGAGAAACCCACAGCCAACATCATACTCAATGGGCAAAAATTAAAAGCAATCCTCTTAAGATCAGGAACAAGGCAGGGGTGCCCCCTTTCACCACTCTTATTCAACACAGTCCTGAAAGTTCTAGCCACAGCAATCAGACAAGAAGAAGAAATAAAAGGCATCCAAATTGGAAAAGAAGAAGTAAAACTATCATTATTTGCAGATGGTATGATATTGTATATAGAAAACCCTAAAGTCTCAGTCAAAAAACTACTGGACCTGATAAATGAATTCAGCAAGGTGGCAGGATATAAAATTAATACTCAGAAATCAGAGTCATTTTATACACCAACAATGAACTGTCAGAAAGAGAAATTAAGAAAACAATCCCCTTCACTATTGAAACCAAAAAAATAAAGTACCTAGGAGTAAATTTAACCAAGGAGATTAAAGACTTATACTTGGAAAATTATAAAACATTGATAAAATAAATCAAGAAAGATACAAACAAGTGGAAGCATATACCATGCTCATGGTTAGAAATAATAAACATCATTAAAATGTCTATATTACCCAAAGCAATTTATAAATTCAATGCAATACCAATTAAAATACCAATGACATACTTCAAAGATATAGAACACATATTCCAAAAATTTATATGGAACCAAAAAAGAACACGAATAGCCTCAGCAATCTTGAAAAGGAAGAATAAAGTGGGAGGCATCACACTTCCCGATTTCAAGTTATACTACAAAGCCATTGTACTCAAAACAGCCTGGTACTGGCATAAGAACAGGCATATAGATCAATGGAACAGAACAGGGAACCCAGAAATAAACCCACAGCTTTATGGACAACTGATATTTGACAAAGGAGGTAAGGAAATACAATGGAGTAAAGACAGCCTCTTTAATAAATGGTGTTGGGAAAATTGAACAGCAACCTGCAAAAAAATAAACCTAGACCACCAACTTATACCATTCACAAAAATAAACTCAAAATGGATAAAAGACTTAAATGTAAGCCGTGAAACCATAAGCATCTTAGAAGAAAACATAGGCAGTAAGCTCTGCGACATCTCTCGCAGTGATATATTTGCTGATTAATCTCCACGGTCAAGTGAAATAAAAGACAGGATAAACAAATGGAGCTATATCAAACTAAAAAGCTTTTGCACAGCCAAAGAGAACAAGAACAGAATAAAAAGACAAACTACACAATGGGAGAACATATTTGACAATACGTTTGATAAGGGGTTAATAACCAAAATTTATAAAGAACTTGTAAAACTCAACACCAGGAAGACAAATATTCCAATCAAAAAATGGGCAAAAGAAATGAATGGACACTTCTCCAAAGAGGACATACAGATGGCCAATAGGCATATGAAAAAATGCTCAACATCACTAATCATTAGAGAAATGCAAATTAAAACCACAATGAGATATCACTCCCACCAGTCAGAATGGCGCTCATCAATGAAACAACACAGAATAAATGCTGGCGAGGATGTGGAGAAAAGGGAACCCTCCTGCACTGCTGGTGGGAATGCAGACTGGTGCAGCCACTGTGGAAAACAGTGTGGAGATTCCTCAAGAAATTAAAAATCAAAATGTCTTTTGACTCAGCTATCCCACTTTTAGGAATATACCCTAAGAACACCATAGCACTGTTTGAAAAGAAGAAATGCACCCCCATGTTTATGGCAGCATTGTTCACAATAGCGAAGATCTGGAAACAGCCCAAGTGTCCATCAGAGGATGAGTGGATTAAAAAGCTTTGGTACATATATACTATGGAATACTACTCAGCCATAAGAAATGATGACATCGGATCATTTACAATAACATGGATGGACCTTGATAACATTATACTGAGTGAAATAAGTAAATCAGAAACAACTAAGAATTATATGATTCCATACATAGATGAAGCATAAAATTGAGACTCAGAGACATGGACAAGAGTGAGATGGTAATGGGGGGGAGGGGGGCAGGAAGGAGAGGGAAGGGGTGGAGGGAGGGGAGGGGCACAAAGGAAAAAAAGGAAAAAAAGGAAAAAAGAAAATCACCACTCGGACACTATAGAAATAACTGTCAGACACACCCACTAATGCATGTTCAAAGTAGTGGGAGAACCAGAAAGTGAGGGAGTGTACAGGACACTGTAGGTTCATCATGAATGTTGAATGAGTTCATCTATGTAAAGCAAGCTGTTCACATAGGGCGTCTGACATCACAGCAGGTGCCACTTGAATGGCAGAGACCACCATGTGGGAATAGGAGGCCACTCAAGCCCAGAGCCCACATGATCCTGGTGACTCAGGTCCCATCCACCTGCCCCATCTGCAGAAGACATCAAAATCTTGGCCCACTTGTAACCACTGAAAGGACATCATTGCGCTGTACTAGCGTGTGGACGCCCATGTTCCAGTCCACTGTGCCCTAGATGAGCTCTCGTGCACTTGCGTGTACAAGGACACAGGTGCACGGATATTTATTGCAGCAGTGCCTCTAATGGCAAAACATTAGAAACCATCCAAATGTCCAACAACAGGAGAATGAGTAAGTGACCTCAGCTTTCATAGAACGGAATACTTCATAGCTGTTCAAACATATAGCTCGTAGGTAGACCTCAAGAACTATGTGGAGTGAGAAAAATAAGCTGCTGATGCGTACACATCATGTGAAATATGAACATAAAAACATGCAGCACAATACTCCGTGTAATCAGAGTACCAATACCGTGGGAATTATAAACACCAAAGTAAGGATTAAGGTTTCCTCTGGAGAGAAGAGAGGAGAAAGGAAATCAGAGAGGGGTACCCTGGGGGTCTTGACTTTGTCTGGAATGTTCTATTTATTACACACACACACACACACACACACACACACACACACACAATAACAACAAACCCAGAAATCCGAAGGGTATCTAAGTATGACAAAATGCAACAATTACACAGGCCTGAAGGTTGGTCCATAGCCCTTGTTTATATTAAGCTCTCAGAATTTCTGTATGTGAGAAACACATTGTAACTAAAAGACCCAGCAGGCGTTGGTGATTAATTGAACATGTGGGTGGTAAGAGAGAGGGCAGGGACTCGCATGATCCCCAATGTTCGGCCTTACATGACGGGAGTGGCACCATTTGTCAAGATCACTACTGTCAGAGAATTGCCATCTTTAAGCAATCACCTCATCATATAAATCAGGGGGGGAAAAAAGAGGTAAGTTAACCTAATCCAAAGCAGGACCCCAGGTAGTTAACCTAATCCAAGTCAGGACCCCAGGTAACGAAGGAACTTGATCTTCCCAAGAGAACCAGGGAAGTGATCTCAGCAGCCCCCTCAGGAAGGGGCGGGTCTGGTCCTGGCTCACAAGCGCTTGTACAAATGGCCTGATGATCCCTCTCGAGCCTTTGCTGGCTAAACAGGAATCATTGTGTATGCCCAGGGGCATAGAACGGATTGTTCACCAGTTATGCAAGAACTGAGTGTAAAAACTCACATAAAATCTCGGTGTGTGTTTTTAAGAGAACTGGAGTGTGTGTGTGGGGGGGTGGTTCATCAAAGGAATATGTTTGAGTTTACACTAAATATGCAAAATACGAAGGAAAATGCAGTAGTGTGTAAAGCAGAAATGCCTTCGCTGAGAACTGCCACCCATCAGCTGCTGCCAGGTGGGAGGAACGGCTCTAAACGAGAGGAGTGGGATCTTGGCACTATGGCCGTGTGAACGTGGCAGAGGCTGTGGGGTCCATCCCGTCACCTCCTCACCCTGAAGGGGGGCTGCCCAAGGGGACACGGGGGTAAGTGGTGCCGCATTCTGGGGTAGGCATCCTCTCCCACGTAAGTGTGTTTTTCAGATTTCAATGTTATTTATTCTTCATCTCCTCTCACACCACCACCCCCTTTTATTGTTTATTTGTTTGTAATATACTTATTACTTGCTTCCAATGGTTCAACGGCACAATCCCTTGCTTGAAACGCTTGGTTGGGGCTAGCTATGTTTTAGAATTGAGGTGTTGTTGTTTTTACTGATTCATAAAAGGTGCTATGCAGTTTATAGTATGTATTAATTAAACACCTACAATAGCCAAGGCAGGGGTCCCCAAACTTTTTACACAGGGGGCCAGTTCACTGTCCCTCAGACTGTTGGAGGGCCGCCACATACAGTGCTCCTCTCACTGACCACCAATGAAAGAGGTGTTCCTTCCAGAAATGCTGTAGGGGCCAGATAAATGGCCTCAGGGGGCCGCATGCGGCCCGCGGGCTGTAGTTTGGGGACGCCTGATCCAAGGCGTGATCCAACCATCACACTTGTTAATGTTTCTACAGAACAGTGAATGTGCATTCATACTAAGTAGGGAAAAATAAAGACCGTAAGCCTCACATTAATTAGATCAAGGTGCATGTATGCTACCCAGTGAATTCTGATAAGATCAGGATTATCCCCAAGTAAGTTATCAACATCTTTAAGTTTTCAGAGCTGTTTGAATTCCAGAATTGTGGACAGGGGCATACAATTTATGTCTGGGATAGAAGCCTACATGGCGTAGTTGAGGATGGACGCTTGGCTCTTGGTCCAGAGGGCTTGGTGAGCTTTGTCTGCGTAGCGCATTGTTAGAGGGATAGAAAGGACGGGCCCTCCCTATGTCCTAGTGAGATGCCCAATGCCCCAAGGAGCTGTGCAAAGTAAGCGGGCCTAGACATCAGCATGGGAGAGGATGAACTGCTAATCTGGAAAAGAGTAAACGTGTACATGGTTGTCAATGAGGACTTATCACCAGCAACCCTGGTTCTGCAGAATAGTCATTAAATCCCAGCAATAGGCCTTTGTCCACTATGGGGACAGCCCAGGCCCCTGTAAGAATTCTCGTCCATGTAGCCTTGCTCAGCCCCCAGCCCCTATAGGAGAGCAGCCCTCGTGTTAGCCATTTTTGCATCACTTGACTCTGTTCCATGGCCTAACCACAACTGATTGACATAAGGACAGCTAATCCAACAGCCTGTAATGGGCCTCATAGGACACCATGAGCAGACCATCCGATTCCCTCCTCTGGGGATTGGCACTTGGTTCACTGTCAGAGACACGTGTCAGCCGGAGCCACACAGAAGCAGAAACCAGAAATAAGCACACAGTGATGGAGAGGAGAACATGGGAGAGGGCAGCGGAGCTCTACGTGGGTGGGCTGAGTGACCCTGAGAGCGAGGAAGCAGAGTAACCAGTCGTCCTTCTGCCCCGACCCTCGTCAGCGCCATGTCTGGTTACCGTGTCCCTTCCGTGAACCCCCCCTTTCCATAAGGGGATCTGAGTCATTGCACCACCAACAACTAAGGCACACAAAGTATTTCTTTCCTGCCCAGTAAAAAGATAACTATATAATATTTTTATAATGATAACTTTTTAGATCACATAAGCTTGGCAATTAAGAAAACACTGACTCATTCATGGATAAAGAAGACACCATAATTAGAACTTAAAAATGTTTAGAACAAAATGGTAATATTAATACTATAGGATAAAACGTGTGGGATTCAGATAAAAATTTTATGTAGAGGGACATTTATAACTTTAAATAGTTACATTATAAAATAAGAAAGCTGAAAATTAAAGAGTCAAGTAGACAACTTGAGAAGTTAGGACAACAGCATAAATCCAATAAAAGTAAAAGTAAATAAAAATAGTCAAAATGAAAGAAATAGAAAATGAACATAAAACAGAGAAGATCAGCAAAGCCAAAAGTTAGCAAAGTTCAATGAAGAAGAGAAAGGGAAAGGAACACCAACAAACAGTAATAGAAAGGAAAAGAGAGACATAAGTACAGACCCTGCAGCGATCACAAATTAAATAAAATATACTGACCACATTAATGTCAATAAAGTTGAAGACAGAGGGCATCGTCAAATACCTAGAAAGCCATAATTTACCAAAATTGTCTCAAGAATATTAGGTTCTGATAGTACTAGAAACTAAATAATAGAAGACATGTAAAAAGCACTAGAATAGAAGCAAAGATGCTAAGTAACATATCCATGCTCTATAACAATTGAAAAGAAAATGCCAACAAAAATCCTTATATATTACTATCTTTTAAACAGATAGCTCTGTTCACCAACAAGGCCGAGAAGCAGTGCTATCTCAGTAGGAATGGGCTTGCTGTGGGAGAAGCTATGAAGGGGGCTGTCTCCCCCCAAGCTCAGAGTTTTTGGTGCTCGCAAGATAAGTGCCGATCTGACCTGTGGTGGCGCAGTGGATAAAGCGTCGACCTGGAAATGCTGAGGTCGCCGGTTCGAAACCCTGGGCTTGCCTGGTCAAGGCACATATGGGAGTTGATGCTTCCTGTTCCTCCCCCCTTCTCTCTCTCTGTCTCTCTGTCTCTCTCTCTCCCTCTCTCTCTCCTCTCTAAAACTGAATAAATTAAAAAAAAAAAAAAAAAAAAAACAACCTCTATTCCAAGAATTACCATGTGAGCCAGCAATTCTGGTCAAGATAAGTGCCGTTAGGTAGCAGGAGAGGTAAATGAGCTGAACTCTGAGGACAGTGATGAGAAGGCCACAACCTGCAAGGAAAATAATTACATGTCAGCCAAGGCCCTTGACGGTAGCTACTTGCTCATGAAATTGACAGAGTAAAATAGATTGACATCTTTTTTCTGTTTTTTTGTTGTTATTGTTGTTGTTTTTCTGTTTGGTTTTTAAGAGAATTATATTGCCAAAGGAAACACAAACCTGGGCTGCAAAAGCCAGTGATGATTCAAACCCATAAATCATTCACCGCCCAGGCGCCTGAAACTGCAGGGAGAGGACGCAGCGAGCTCCGTACAGCCTGGCGAAGGGCAGACGTCACAGCTGCTTCCCGTGTGGCCACAGGGGAAGCTGGACAAGAGGAAGACTCGGGGGCCAGAAAGGAGATGGACAGGGGAGCTCCTGCTGGAGGATAGCTGGACAGGCCGGGTCGGCTGCTCAGGGGGCTCCCTGCCCAGCGCAACATGGAGGTTGGCCTGTGCCGTGGACAGCGGCTGCTGGAGGTCCCCTTCGGCCATTTCCTGAATGGGAGTCTGTGTTTCAGAGACCCTGTCCGTACTCCCCTGTGGTGGGATGGAGGGTGGGGGGCTGTTGGTGTATGGGTCACTGGACCACAAAGGGCCCGGTGGGACCTGTTTAAAAAACCCTCCATCGTCCAGAGTTCCTGGGCGGTGACCTGGATGAGACCCTGCTTTTGTTTCCCTTGGGGACAGGTGCGTTTATTCTCCACGTGAAGAAGGGTGGGCAAGCGTGAGTTTGTGCAGAAAGGTGGACCATGGCGGGAGCCGCTAAACCGTCTCCTGTGGTCTAGTCCTTCTTCTGAGTGGTCGCTGGGCACAGCACCTCCTAACCAGAAACCCTACTCCCCAATTTCCCATGCAGGCAAGGGAGGCCGTGTGACTAGATTTGGGGTTTGAGTGGAAGTTACATCTGCTTAAAGGCAAAACTGTTCACTCTGCACGCCTCCTTCCCACTTCCCACGGAGTGAGGAAAGCGGGTGACAGGGACGGCCACCTCGGGTCCAGAGACAGGAACCCCACCACAAAATGTCCCGTCTGCCTGAATTCCCTAAGGCTCTTGGGGAGCAAAGCCAGCCTGCCATCCCAAGCCACCTCCCTATGTTTGAAAGTTTACATGAGAAAAATAAAAGCAAGTTCCTATTTCACTTAAGCCATTCCATCTTGGCATCTCTTTGTTACGGCGAAGAGAAGCGCTAGTGCTTTAGGTAGGATATTTCTCCACGGCCTCTCCATCGGGCACACGTAAGGACTGCATTAGACGCTGTCCTCACGGAAGCAACCTCTGTCGTACAGAAGTTGCATTCCTTTACATGGTGAGATGCCAGGAGTCTGTGCCAGGGAACCCAGGACTCTCTAACGGACAAGATGCACCCCATCTCCCATTTCAGAGCAATGTGGTCAGGAGACTTGTGGTCACGACGGAGTCTGTCTGAGTAAGCAGCGGCTGCTGTTTCAGACCCTTCACGACAGCACGTGCAGACGTGAAATCTTTGGGATTCTGTGTTTTTACATTGTATCGGGTCTCACAATTTATTTGGCTTTCTCTTCCACAGAAAATTTTGTTTTTAACGTTAGGCTGTCGATGGCTTGGTTAAAGGGGACCCTTGCTTGGAATGGCCTGGGTGACTATGTACAAGGGAGTCATGGGGAGATGGGGACAGTTCGCCGAGGTCAGGAGGATTCGTGCGGGAATCGGCCTCTACGTTGTCCACCTGCTAAGTCATCCCTGGATACCAGGTTTAAACAGGAACAGCGAGAAATGGCCTCGCTCCTTCCAGAGAGTTATCTCCCTCTAGTGGCCGAAGATTACTTTTCGAGATTCAAGCCTGTAGGAAAGCCGGAGTCACTAAGAAAAGCTTTCTTTATATTTTTGTGGGGAATATGTACATAATCCTTGAATTTAAAAATATAATTATAGCATATAATTTTATAAGTTTTCTCACCATAAATCTTGAAATGATAATATCAGTTTTAAAGGATTTTGTGAGATCAAACCTGAGCATACTTAAATGAGATCAGCAAAGCAGCATTGCGGCGTGGAGGCCAGGAGGTAGGCTCACTGGTAAGGTCCTAGCTGTAGCAGAGGAGTAAAACAGCAAATGATTGTATGTCACGAATTGTCGCTCCCAAACTGCTGTAACCAAGAACCTTCAATCTTTAAAGGTTAAGACTATGGATGTCAAAGGTATGCTGTAAAGACTCTCTCTGGGAATGCCCTGGGTAGGCAGAATGATGGCTCCCCCAAAGACATCTTCATGCTAAATGTATGTATGTACATATGTACGTGTGTACGTGTGTATGTATGCAGTATGCCCACTGGTTGTATAGTAGCCAAAGCATTTCCTCAGGCATCTTTCTGTAATTCGGACATTCCTGTGCCTCGGGTCTAATTTTGCCATCTATTAGCTCTGAGACTTGGAAAAGATGCTCCATCTCTCTGAGTTTTATATTAATAAATTGAGACAAAAATAATGCATGTTCCATCCACTGCTGTCAAATAATATAAATTAAATTTTTTAAAAAGATGTCTTCATCTTAATTCTTGGAACCTGTGTATAACGTAGGTTCCATGGCAAAGGGCAATTAATTTTTCAGGTGGGATTAAAGTTGGTAAAGAAATTACCCCGAATTATCGGGGCACATCCAATGAAGCCACAAGGGAGGTTAAATGCAGAAGAGAAAGACAGGGCGGTGCGCTGTGAGAACAGGAAGAACGTGAACCAATGCCGCACGAGATTTGAAGCGGTAGAGAGGAGGCCACAAGCCAAGGGCTGTGAGCTGCCTCTGGAAGGCAGAAGGTTCCAGGACACAGATGGTCCGGAGTCCCCGGAAATGAACGCAGCCCTGCCGGCACCCTGGTTTCAGCCCCTTGAGACCCAATTCACATTTCTGACTTCCAGAACCGTAAGATAATAAATTTGGATTGTTTTATGACCCAGAGAAATTCAGGCTGCGGGCCATGGACCCCCAGGGTGCAGTTTTTGTGTTCCTTCTCACACGGACAGGGGATGGTCCCCCCATGCTCCCTGCACCCAGCCAGGCAGTGAGCATATTAGCATGCCAAATAGCTTCTTCTCTTACAGGATGGGAAGGTTGGACAAAAAAATCTCTTTGGTCTCCCACAGCTCTACAAATTCCATGAATCTGAGTTCTTAGCCTTTCAAGCAGTCAATCAAGTCTCAACGATACTTTTGCGTCTACAACGCTGTCTGTTCCCTGGTGGGTTACAGCAAAGCAAGACCCAGGGCTTCCGGCTGATGGCTTTTCCAGCCGCAGAGCTGGGTGGGAGTGCTCCCACACTCCCCCGGCTCCCCGCCGGGCCGCCCTGTCTTCCAGCCGCAGAGCTGGGTGGGAGTGCTCCCACGCTCCCCCGGCTCCCCGCCGGGCCGCCCTGTCTTCCAGCCGCAGAGCTGGGTGGGAGTGCTCCCACGCTCCCCCGGCTCCCCGCCGGGCCGCCCTGTCTTCCCGCCGCAGAGCTGGGTGGGAGTGCTCCCACGCTCCCCCGGCTCCCCGCCGGGCCGCCCTGTCTTCCAGCCGCAGAGCTGGGTGGGAGTGCTCCCACGCTCCCCCGGCTCCCCGCCGGGCCGCCCTGTCTTCCCGCCGCAGAGCTGGGTGGGAGTGCTCCCACGCTCCCCCGGCTCCCCACCAGGCCGCCCTGTCTTCCAGCTCCTTCGGCTCCAGCTGGAAAGCGGCCACCGCAGGCTCACACGTTTACACGTGTGCCCTCCGCCATGGACAGGCTGCCGGAAACACGGGCCCTGATCCGGGGGCTGCAGCTGCGTGGTCACTGCTTCGGGAAGGCATCAGGCTGCACCTGCCTGCTGGAGGGGCGTTCTGGCCTTGACTGTCTTTACCAAGTCTCCAAGAAACTGGAGGATTTAGGCCTGAAAAGTGTGGCACTGTATTTCATTAAGTCCCAAGATCCCAAATCACTAGTACTGTGCTGATGATTAAGAGCTTCTTAAGGCGCAACATTTCTAGAATGAGGTACAAGCACTTCATTCCCGGAGCTGGGCGACTTTGCGCACGCGCCATGCTGGTGGTACATGAGACTGGAGCTGGGGTTCCCGCGCGACTATTGTGGGGAGCGCCTGCATTGGTGTTGGCTGAGTCTTTGGAGGCCTTTGCAGGCGAAATTCTCACTCTACCTGCCCGGGCAGTAAATTCCCTTTGCCAGGTTCATTTCAGGCTTCAGACCCGTGTGGAAAAGCTGACTCATAGCTTTAAGCTGACTGCGTCTGGTTTCCATGGAAACCCAGCCTGCTCCATAAGCCCCATTCCACATTCCTACTGCCCAGCCCACCTTTCACCAGCAACTTCAAAGTAGATTTCCACCTTCCCTAAGTATTAAATTTTGATTTTTAGAGGCCAGAGTAGCTTTATGGTCTCTGTAGTATTATGTGGTCTTCAAACACAGGGGCCCACTCCACTGTGAATCTTCCCAGAAGGACCAAGCACCCTGTGGCGAGATGGATTCTGAGGCTGCGCTCCGTGGGGACCCAGCAGTGCTGTGGTTGATTGGCAACGCCTGCCACAGACTTGGTGAGGCCACGGAGGCACATGCCCTCCCTGAACACTCTGTGTCCACTTCAGAGCAAATCAGCAAATCCAGTCTGTCTTCGCCTGGGCTGCTCAGAGCTCAGGTCCAGAGGTCAAGCAAGAAGGTGGCAGGGGCCACTTCTGAGCCACCTAGAGCACAAGGTCCTTCTAGACTCAGGTTCCTCTGGGCGTGGGCACTGCTGTTCCATTCCTTCTCACTGGGTCAAGCTATGTGCCTGTCTTGAGCATTGAATATAAACCATTAGGAGTTAGTCCTGTCCTTAAATGGGGGGCTGTTCTGCATAGAACAGGGGCAGAGAGTATCCAATTTCCCCTTCCGGGAACTGTGGACTCCCAGAGCATTCATTAGGAATTGTGTTGTTGCTTCTAGTGAAGGAAACCTGCCTTGGATTAGTTTGGGTATGACCAAGACCTGGGTGTCCTGAGAGTCTTAGCCCAGTGTCCGTCCCACCACCAGCCTCCTGCGGTCTCTAAGAGCCTTCCAACAGAGACCAAAGTGAGCTCTGCCCCTGCATTCTTCTGTCTGACCACTTGCTAGGAAGGGTCTGTTGTCATCACCCAGACGTAAGAACAACACTTAGGAGTTCCCGACCCAGCGGAGAGTGAAATCAAAAAGAACAGGGATCCGGGGGAGATGCTCCTCCCAAACGGACAAGTTCTTAGAACACAATTTTAGAAGTCAGCACATGAATAGCCACTAGGTGGAGCTCTATTTCCAAAGTCAAGTCTTCATTCCTTAACTTGGAACTGGTTTATAGGGTTCAGCTCAAATGGCCTTATCTTGCAGATATCAAAGGCTTATTGCAAGGATTTGTTCAGCAAATCCACTGGCTCCCGTTCAGATTGTATGCCAAACTGAAGTCTACAATCAGTGAGCTCAATCTTTCCATTTTGGTCCCTAAATAATTGTGTTAAAAAGTAAGTACAATGAGGGTGTGCATTCATGCGAATGTGTGTGTGTAGTTCAAACTAAATCAGAGAAGTTTCAAAATATCTGTTTATCTCAGCAACAGAGTCTTTAAAGTATATATTTAAAATAAATTCTAATTTATAAACTATATATTTAATTCATGTTATATAATAAAGTGCACAAAGTGGAGTACACACCAGAGATACTCCCAGCATGCTGAGAGAAAGGGGCGGGGATTAAAGAGAAGAGAAAGATATTGGAGAAGACAGGGCTTCTTTCCGGATAATCTCTGAAAGAAACCAGAGCAACTGAATGAAAACAGTAGTCGGTGATAAAAGAGCAGTTTTCTGAAACAAACAATACCCAAGTCTAGAAATGGAAAAAAAACTCAGCCTTTACCAAGGAAAATTAGAGTCCAACATCTGGATATTTCCTTGAAGAATGCTTGAATTAACAAAATCAATAATCAGATCTTTAAGAAGTTATCTGTAAAGAAACATTCGAAATCGTGGTGGCCTTAGACTCTTGCTCCATAACAGTAATAACCAGAAGGAAATGGACTTGTATCTAGGTGTTTGGAACATAACAAGTATGACTCAAGAATTCTACAGTAAGCCAGTATTGTTACTCATACGAGAAACAAAAAGATATTATCACATCTGCAAGAGCTAAGAAAATATTAGACATATAGATAAGACAACTAGACTATCTACATGTTCTTATCCACAACAAAAATATGACTCAAGAGGTGACTCAGGAATGGAGAAATGATGAGTAGTGATCAGGAATATTTTTAACTTAATCATATAAAGTCTAAAAAGTTGGTTGAATATGTTTTCAAAATAGAGAGCAAACAAAATGCCCAATGTACTTGAAAGACAAGTTATATAATGAAACAAAAAACATATGTATTTAATAAAGATTGTATATAAAATCCCAAATATTTATAAAAATTAGAAAATGTGAGTGAAATTTTAACAGTAAGTGAAAATACTCTATCTCGGTAGTTTCTGACTTTTTTACACTTGAGGACTGGTGAAAATAGAAGAATTATTTTGGAGACTACTAAGGCAGAAATCACTATGAATATAGGTGAGTTTGACTAAGATCATTGGGTCTATAATCTTCATATAGCTTCAGGGTGGTTCGCTCTTTCATGGACCGGGATGAAATTCCTGGCAGACTGGTCGCAGACCAGCAATTGATAAACACTGCTTGTTTCATGTAATTGCATAAGTGCAATGAAGAAAATGAATGGTGTGATGGTTTAGAGAATTGCATGGGGGCCTACTAAAGTAAAATAGGCAGAAAAAATCCCTCTCAAGGACTCAATTCCTGACTGTCGTGGGGACAAAACGAAGATGCTTTGAAAGGACATACTATTTATGTTGACCCCACAGTATTAAATGAGGCCCAGAACGGACCCAATTCGGTGTGCTCTAACTGGAACCTCTGAACAATACAGAAATGGGAATTATTAATAAAAAGCACTTTGTTTCTCAACTCAGCCTTCGCTGTCTGTACAGGTTAAATCGGTACTTACTGTTTCCTCGTTCATTATGAAGCTGGACAAGATTGGTTTATAAAGTAGGGCAAAGAGCCTTTCTGTAACAGTGAAAAGTGTGTTTTCACAGTGTCGAGGGTGACTGACTTACAGCCATCACACCATGAATATTTGTTACAGAAAACTACATTGCTTTAAAGTTTTGTTGTCGAACGCTGCTTGCTTACTTAAAACGATAAACAACAGTGAATTTAACGTCCACTCAGATCAGGGGTGGGTAAGTATTTTAAGCTTCTACAGCTGCCCTGGAGAATGAAGCAGCCACTGACAACATAGAAATGAATGGGCATGTCTGTGTTCCAATACCACTTTATTTACAGACTAGGTAGTGAGCTAAATTTGCCCAGGGTCCATAGTTTGCCAACCACTGATTTAATAATGTTTTCGGAATCTGTCCTCTCAAACTGCAGGACTTATCTCTCTAATGACGTGCTCCCCGCCCTGCCCAAGACACCTCTGTGCATACATCCTGAACCATGATCCCACGGTCACCTGGGGCTGTCCCCATAACCTCACTCACCTGCCGGCTTCGGGACCAGCACTAGTTTCTTTCCCACCTACTCCCTCTAGCAGCCCGACTCATATAATCCTTTGACCCCACTGGGTCCTTAACCCACTGACCCCGCCATCTCTACACTGTCCTTCATCCACTGAGTGTACTCCTGTCTTCCCTCCACAGCCCTGAGTCCCAGAGGGAATCATCAAAAAATCCCGTCCTCTGCATGAACCTTTAACTTCCTCGTCCCCCTTTGCCACACCCCGCGTTAAACCCGACCCTCCACACACCGTGCCCGGCTCAGCGGGCCTGGAGAGAACCCGAAGCCATGCCGGCTGCCCCCTGTTAATTCCTGACCATCGACCTCCAGCGAGCATTTCCTGTGCTCTTTCCCAGGCGGGTCGGTCTCTCACTTCGCCGTAAAATGAAAAGCTGGTAAAAGTTCTGCAAAGCCCTGCCAGCCAGCCTTGCCCTTCTCCTTTCCTGCACATGCCTGGTTATGGTCACTCACTTCGAAGCTTGGAATTGTTGCCCTTTTCCTTCTTGTTTTGTGGAACAGCCTTTATAAAAATTCCCTGTTGATGACATCGGAGTAATGGCAGTGTGAGATTCCCTTGATCTCTCCCCTTGAAATTTCAACAAACTGAAAAGTTATAACTGGGGGAAGGCACCCCAGCTGGGCTCACAAGCTTGTCTGAAAGATCCACGCACCTAATCAACTAAAAGTGGGGGGAGGTAAAAAACAGGGCGGAGAGAGGACACACCTGCGGTCGGCTGGGTAAGGAGAGAAGCCAAGTGACTGGGTCTCCTTCCACCCGGACGAGCTGAGAGATTGGGGGAACTGGGTGTGATACTGAACCAGAGTGGTAGAGTGTGGGGTCACTGCCTGGGTTCCCACAGTCTGCCCACAGCCTGCAGTGGGACAGAGACATAAAAATACAAAGTGTGGCCCCCCGCCTCCCTTCCCTTACGGGTATGAAGAGCAGTAGAGTCTTACTCCACCGCTGGAGAACACACATGCTCTGTGTCTGGTCCCCTGCTCCCTTGGGACGCAGGGCGGAGCACTGGGAAGCCCGAGGTCGCCATTGTTAAAGCTATAAAGCCCTCACAAGTCCCACCCATCATGGCAACTGCAGCCCCGCCTCCACCTTTCCGACAGCAACTTCTCAGCCGAGTTCAGCCTGGGATTTTACAGAGCTAAAACTAATAACACAGCGCCACCTACCAGAAAAAGATAGAAAACCTTCTCGGAATTTTTTTCTTCTAATTTTTTGTTTATCTTTAGTTTTTTGTTGTTGTTTTGTTTGTTTTTTATTATTGGGGGTGTTTTGGTTTTGTATTTTTCATAATTTCTCTTTAATTTTTTATTTTATTTTAAAATGTATTTTATTTTTTGTTGTTGTTTTATGATTGACTTTTTTTAACAGTACCACTCTCAAATGCCCTCAAAGCAGGAAAAAAGGAATACCATGTCTACCCAAGAAAGAGACATAGTTCAGAAAGAAAATGAAACATCTCCAGAAAGCAACCTCAATCACATGGCAACCTTGGAGTTAAACAATAGAAAATTCCAAATTGAAGTTCTGAAAATATTCAATGAGATGTGAGAAAACACAGATAGGCAACTTAATGAGCTCAGAAAACAAAATAAATACCTCACCAAGGGGATTAAAACGTTAAAAATGGAGTAAAAAATAGAGCAAAACTAAATGAAATAGACAACCAAGAAAAAAAGAACATTAATACAACAAAGAGCTGTTTCTTTGAAAAGATCAATAAACTTGACAAACCCTTGGCTAGACTAAGAAAAAAGATAAAGGACTCGTATAAACAAAACCCAAAATAAAAGCAGAGAAATTACCACAGACATTATAGATATACAAAGGGTCATATTCAAATACTATGAAAGATTATATGCCACCAAATTCAACAATATAGAGAAAATGAATGTTCCTAGAACTATATGATCTTCTTAGCCTGAATCACGAAGAAGTGGAAAACCTAAATAGGAAAGAAATAGAAACTACTATCAAAAACCTCCCCCCAAATAAAAGTTAAGGACCAGATAGCTATATTAGTGAATTCTACCAAACATTCCAAGAAGATTTGGTAGCTATCCTTCTCAAAATCTTCCAAAAAGAAGGAGAAAAAGCAATACTTTCTAACACATTTTATAAAGACAACATAACTCTGATAACAAAACCTGGCAAGGATAATACAAAAAAAGGAAACTACAGATTAATATGTCTAACGAATACAGATGCAAAAATCCTAAACAAAACACTAACAAGTCAAATAAAAACACATTTAAGCCCTGGCCGGTTGGCTCAGCGGTAGAGCGTCGGCCTAGCGTGCGGAGGACCCGGGTTCGATTCCCGGCCAGGGCACATAGGAGAAGCGCCCATTTGCTTCTCCACCCCTCCGCCGCGCTTTCCTCTCTGTCTCTCTCTTCCCCTCCCGCAGCCAAGGCTCCATTGGAGCAAAGATGGCCCGGGCGCTGGGGATGGCTCTGTGGCCTCTGCCTCAGGCGCTAGAGTGGCTCTGGTCGCAACATGGCGACGCCCAGGATGGGCAGAGCATCGCCCCCTGGTGGGCAGAGCGTGCCCCTGGTGGGCGTGCCGGGTGGATCCCGGTCGGGCTCATGCGGGAGTCTGTCTGACTGTCTCTCCCTGTTTCCAGCTTCAGAAAAATGAAAAAAAAAAAAAAAAAAACAACAACAACACACATTTAAAAAAATAATACATCATGATCAAGTGGGATTCATTGCAGGAGCAAAGGATGGTTCAACATATGCAAAATGATCAATGTAATATACCACATTAACAAAACAAAGGAAAAAATATATATTATCAGTAGATTTAGAAAAGGCTTTTGATAAGATACAACATCCATTTATGTTTAAACACTCAACTAAATGGATATACAAGAACAGTACCTCAACACAATAAAGGCCATATATGACAAACCACTGGTGAAAAACTGAAGGCTTTTCCTCTAAAGTCAGGAACAAGACAAGGCTGCTCAGTCTCTCCTCTCTTATTCAACATAGTACTAGAAGTCTTAGCCAGAGCAATCAGGCAAGAGAAAGAAATAAAAGGCATCTATATTGGGAAAGAAGTAAAAGTATCACTTTTTGCAGATGACATGATTGTATATATAGAAAACCCCAAAGACTCCTCTGAAAAAAAACTATTAGAAATAATAAACAAATACAGTAAAGTTGCAGGATACAAAATCAATATACAAAAGTCTATTGCTTTCCTCTATGCCAACAATGAAATTTCAGAGAATGAATTGAAAAAAATAATCCCTTTTACAATTGCAACAAAAAATTAAAATACTTAGGAATAAACTTAAAGGATACGAAGGAACTGTATACTGAAAACTACAAAGAGTTATTAAAAGAAATTGAAAAAATACAATAAAATGGAAAAATATCTTATGTTCATGGATTGGAAGAATCAACATAGTTAAAATGGCCAAAATTACTCAAAGCAATATACAAATTTAATGCAAACCCCATTAAAATCCCAATGACATTTTTTTTTTTTTTTTTTTTTTTTTTACACAGAGGCGGAGATAGACAGGGACAGACAGACAGGAACGGAGAGAGATGAGAAGCATCAATCATCAGTTTCTCGTTGCGCGTTGCGACTTCTTAGTTGTTCATTGATTGCTTTCTCACATGTGCCTTGACCGTGGGCCTTCAGCAGACCGAGTAACCCCTTGCTGGAGCCAGCGACCTTGGGTCTAAGCTGGTGAGCTCTTTGCTCAAGCCAGATGAGCCCGCGCTCAAGCTGGCGACCTCAGGGTCTCGAACCTGGGTCCTTCCGCATCCCAGTTCGACGCTCTATCCACTGCGCCACCACCTGGTCAGGCCCAATGACATTTTTTAAAGAAAGAGGAAAAAAAACTACTAGATTTGTATGGATCCTGAATAGCCAAAGCAATCCTGAGAAAAAGGAATGGAGCTAGAGGTATCACCACCTGACTTCACATTATACTACAGAGCCACGATCATCAAAACAGCATGGTATTGGCAGGAAAACAGACATACAGACCAATGGAACAGAATCAAAAGCCTGGAAATAAAACCACATATAAATGGATAAATCATCTTTGACAAAGAAGCCAAAAACACACAATGGAAAAAAGACAGCCTCTTCAATAAATGGTGCTGAGGAAATTGGAAAGCCACATGCAAAAAGAATGAAACTTGACTAAAATTTGTCCCCATGCACAAAATTAATTCAAAATGGATCAGAGACCTAAATATAAGATCTGAAACAATAAATCACATAGAGGAAAATATAGGTACTAAACTTATGGACCTTGGCCATAGAGAACATTTATTAATTTGACCCCAAAGGCAAGGGAAGTAAAGACAACAATAAATGAATGGGACTAGATCAAGCTAAAAAGCTTCTTCACAGCAAAGAAACTGACAACAAAACAAATAGGCAGCCAACCAAATGGGAGATGATATTCACAAATAACAGCTCCAATAAGGAGTTAATATCCAAAGTATATACAGAATTCACAAAGTACAACAAACAAGCAAATAATCCAATTTAAAAATGGGGAGAGGACCTGAACAGACACTTCTCCCAAGAAGACATATAAATGGCCAATAGATGTATTAAAAGATGCTCATCTTCGCTAGCTATTAGAGAAATGCAAATGAAAACTATAATGAGACACCACCTCACACCTGTTAGATTGGCTGTTATCAACAAGTCAGGTAATAACAAGTGTTGGAGAGGCTGTGGAGAAAAAGGAACCCTCATTCACTGTTGGTGGGAATGCAAATTAGTACAACCACTATGGAAGGCAGTATGGTCCTCGAAAAATTAAGAAAAGAATTACCATATGACCCAGCAATCCCTCTACTGGGTATCTACCCAAAGTCTCAAAAACATTGGTATGCAAAAACACATGCACCACCATGTTCATTGCAGTATTATTCACAGTAGCCAAGACTTGGAAACAACCAAAGTGTCCCTTGAAACAACCAAAGTGTCCCTTGGATAAAGAAGATGTGGTACATGTATACAATGGAATACTACTCGGTCATAAGAAATGGATGGACCTTGAGAACCATTATACTGAGTGAAATCAGTAAATCAGAAAAAGCTAAGAACTCTATGATTTCACACTTAGGTGGCATATAAATCTGAGACTCATGGACACAGACAAAAGTGAAGTGGTTACCTGGGGGAGGGTGTGGGGGAGAGGGGAGAAAACAGGGACAAATATACGGAGACCGAAAATGATCTGACTTTGGATGATAGACACACAGAGTAATCAACAGTTCAAATGCTATAGAGATGTTCATCGCAAACCTATGTACTCTTATTGATCAATGTCACCCCATTAAATTTAATTTCAAAATAAAAAAAATTTTAAAAACTCTCGTTTGTCTTGACTAAAATCAGAAGAAAAGGATACTTTTCTTTTCCAACATTTGCACTGTGATAGCTCAGATGGTGCAAGCGCTCAGTGAGCTCAGGGGTGGCAGCTGCAGGATCTGAGAGGACTTGGGGCGCATGTCGGAGTGGAGGGGGGTGGAAATGCAGGGGGGGCAGGAGAGGGAGTGGGGATGGCTCTCCCCTGCTGGAAGGAGGGAGACTGGCCTCTTCATCCCCCGCCAGAATTCCAGGTGTCGATTTTCATGTTGGGAGAGATGAAATGAGAATCCACTTGATGTCCTACACATGGCATGACAGTCCTCTGGGATGTCAGGTGGGTCCAGCTGGCCCTGGGAAAACAGCAAGAAGGGCAAGTTAACCATTGTCGCATGTAGTCGTGCCTGGCCCAGAAACTCTGAGCATCCAGTGCCCGTGGGCTGAAAGGCATCTCACTGCGGCGCCCCACCTAGGCCTGACTATGGCGCCTCACCTAGGCCTGACTGCGGCGTCCCCCCTAGGCCTGACTGTGGCGCCCCACCTAGGCCTGACTGCGGCGCCGCCCCCCCTAGGCCTGACTGTGGCGCCCCACCTAGGCCTGACTGCGGCGCCCCCCCCCAGGCCTGACTGTGGCACCCCACCTAGGCTGGACCCTCAGCCCTCCCCCACCAGGGGTTCTCTGTTACCGGTGTGTACCAGCCGGCTTTCTAGATTGGCAGCCATAGTCTGACATATTCAGAACAGGGTCCAATGAAGTTCCCACCACCCTTTATGTAAAATATTTGAATTCTTTTTTAGATTTGTCTAGTTTAAAGAAAATTGAAGGCTGAGAATTTCTGGGTTATTTCCTCAGTATTAGATCTTCAGTTGTGGGCTGCAGACAACCCACTCAGAGGCTTTGTAACTGCCACACGTGAATGTCACAAAAATAACGGAAATGCACTTTCCATTTCAGGGGTGGCCACCCGTAGCTGGTAGCCATGGTAACAACCAGAGGCACTTGGAAGAAGTGTGGGGGATTCCTTTACACCCTGACATAAGCTTCTTCTCTTTCTGCTTTCCTCTAATCCCCCCTTTTCTCTCTTTCTTTCTAACCCCCACCATGAGGGCAGATGAGATTTCTCTGCTTTGTTCCTGCTGTACCTGCAGTGCGTATAACAGCACCAAGCACACAGCTGGGAGCGCTGTCGGTGAGTGAATGAATAAATGCGTAAATGAATGGCCTGGTACATTGTTCCGTCATCACAATTCTTTTTTTCTGTGTGTATGACAGAGACAGAGAGAGGGACAGATAGGGACAGACGGACAGAAAGGGAGAGAGATGAGAAGCATCAGTCCTTCGTTGTGGCTCCTTAGTTGTTCATTGATTGCTTTCTCATCTGTGCCTTGACAGGGGGGAGAGGGGGCTACAGCAGGGCAAGTGACCCCTTGCTCAAGTCAGAGGTCTTGGGCTTCAAGCCAGCGACCTTTGGACTCAAGCCAATGACCATAGCCAGTGATCATAGACATGACCCCACGCTCAAGATGGCGAGCCTGTGCTCAAGATGGTGAGCCTGTGCTCAAGCCAGCAACCTTGGGAGTTTGACCTGAGTCTTCTGTTTCCCAGTCCGACGCTCTATCCACTGCACCACCGCCTGGTCAGGCCAAGATTTCTAATAAGCATTCATTAATATGACATTAGATTTTCTGTGTGAATCTATATTTTCAGGTTCCATTCATGTGTCGGTCACTCCTAGCCAAGACCAGGGAGTTTTGACTCATGCGGCCCCAGAGCTTGGAGACCTGGGGCCCATTTGGCCTCCTGCACACGAGCACGTTGAGAACCTGCAGGGCGCTGGGGGGCCCAGGATGTTTTCTAGACTTCTGCTTCTTTTCAACTCAAAGCTGAGTCCAGTTCACAATGGATTCTTTTCCCTATTACAATGGTGTGTTACTGGTTAATTACCACTGTAGTGTCCAGCTTTGCTGATCTTTGACAGCTGGGGCGGACAGAACCGCCCTCCACGCCGTGGCTTGTCACTGTTAGTGCTTCACTGTCCCCACCCCGGCTGCGGCCCCCACGGCCCCAACCCTGACACTGGTCCTAGCCACCGTGGCCTGCCTCCACTTCTGCCATCCTCCCGACTGCCGCCTCTTCTCACCCCTTCCTGGGTTTCCACTTCCCGTTTCTGGGAAGAAAAGTCAGTCTCCTGAGTTGGGCTGCGGCACGAAATAGTCAAGTGTTTGGGCCGGGTGGGTGTTCAGGTCGCTGAAATAGGCCGCCCGAGCCCCGCTCTTTTCAGTGTGACAGAGCAGTTTGTCAAGGGGAAGAGCAGAAAGCAGCACTCTGCTCTGAGCCCAACAATCGGGGGCTGCAGAGATAAAAGCTGGTGGGCACTCTGGCCACCCTGCCTCCAGGCGGCGGGACCCTCTGCAGGGTCAGCACCCACCCTAGGGAGTAGACGGCTCTGTGGGGAAGGAACAGAGGTCCTGGGTTCCTGGCCACCTTGCGGGGGAGGCGTCCTTTGGGGCTGCCTTCTTCCCTTCAGTCTTAGATGCCTGATCTTCAAAACACCTCCTGTATCTGCAGATGACTTGTCAACTGGGAGTTTCCATGGGAGTTGAGTAATTTCCAGATAGCTCAGTGTTTGTTTCCTCCCGAGCTGTGCACAAGACCTGATACATCTACTGCTTTCAGGTTTTCAGAAGCGGAGGCAGGCCTCTGAGGTGTTGTAATGGGCATTAGCTTGTGATGAGTGCTGAGTGCATCGCCCTGCCTCTGAGCCCCGCCCTTCCCCGGAATTCCCGCGAGTCCCTCCAGCCTCTAGACTAGAGGGTGTTCATCTCTGTAACGTGAGCTTGTTTGAATTACGACATCCAAAGCATCTCTGAACTTTAAAACAACACTTGCACATTTCACATTTTTATGTTTTCCTAGTACCATGCTGGGCAAACCGTGGTAGCATAAGAACTTGAATGATGGGGAGATGACGTGGGAGTCCTGGAGAATTCTGGGACTCTTTCTCCAATGCTCTGACCCGTGCCCATGCGGCAGTGCACCCAGGAGAAATATAAACTTGACTGCGGAAGCAGTAAGAACAAAGTCATCCCTTGCCTCTGTAAAACTTCATTAAATTCCACTCATCCCAGGAGTTGCTCTACTGAAATTTCTCATGTTACTCTCTCCCTTCTCCCTTCCCAAGTTTACAAGCTTTCTTTCCCACCCAGGGGAGCCTTCTGTCTTTGTCTTTGCCTGCACTAAGCTTTCCATTTCTGCAGCTCTCTGCACGGTGCAGTCAAAAGGGAGGCGGGAGAGGGAAAAGCCTTCCTATTCTGGTTTCTGTCATGTGTGAATCTAAGCGCGCGTGTAACAGGCTCTTCCCGGGAGATACTGTTTTACTCAAAAAGCAAGCAATATAAATCCTTGACCTTTCAACACGGTTTCTGTAATTTCTCAAGGCATTTTAGAGCAGTGCTTTTCAACTGGTAACATGCGTTGGAAATCTCCTGTAGGTCTCGTTAAAGTGCAGAGTCTAATTCAGTAGTTCTGGGGCGTGGCCCGGGATTCTGCATTTCTAATAATCTCCCAGATGATGGCCACTCCTTAGACCTCACTTTGATCCTCACAGCTGATGCTTAAACCTCATTCGGAGTGGCAGGGTTTAGGTGACCTTTTTTTTTGTTTGTTTCTTATAATGCACCTAGAAATGCTACAGTGGAGTTATTAAAATTATTTTCGTTGCTGCATTTCTCATTTTACAAGGAGGCAAGCTAAGAAATCTGGTTGGCCTCTGATCTCACCTGCTCGTAGCTTGAAGCCAGAGCTACCGTTCTCTGGCTGACAGATAGTCTGTTAGAGACGGTGCCATGCGGGGCCCCGTCTGAGACATGTTGACAGGGAGACAGGGGCATTTCTGTACGGATCTTTAATGAATCAAGGATCTGACAGCTGTTGAAAATAACATCTTGAATGGATTTATTGGGAGAGCCAAGGAGCATCCGTGTAGGACAGCTCTCCAATGCCACTGCAGCGTGAGGCCAGAGCAGCGTGCAGGACTTTTCAGTAGAAGAGAAAAGGCAAGAGTCTTGAAATCACAGGGAGCCGCTGGGCTAAGCTCTCCTCTGAATCTGCCCAGCTCCGACTGGCATGCCCTTCCCTCCCCTCCCCCAGAGCTGTGAACTAAAAAGGGAGGTTGGAGAATTAGACCAATGGAAGAGACTTTGGGACCAGGAGCCTGATGTCCCGTGAAGAGCAAGACCCAAGAGTCGGTGTTCAAACTGCTGGCCAGAGAACGTCAGAAAGGGAAAAACATCAACCAGCCACATTCTTTGCTGCGTTAGAAATCAACGCATGTCACACCTGAAGGGACTTCGGAGACCGTCTGGAGCTAACGCTCCCTGTGCAGACAGAGAAACTAGCATCCAGGAAACTGGGTGACTTCCTCAAGGTCTTAATATTAGTCAGGGATTTTAGCTGGCTCTGACTCACAGTCCTGAGTTCTTTGCAGTTGAACATGTTGTTTCTCATGTTCACTAACTTTGACACATAAAATTACATATAGAAAATGGTTCCCAGCAATTAATTTAAACCATGTTTCTGAAATCACACTGTGACCAGGAAAAAAAAAAAATCAGCAAAAAGGGCCATTACCATGTCCCCGGGTACTCAGCTGTGGCACCTGTGGGCAGCTGCCAGTTTGAGGCATGATTACATTGTTACACTCAGGTGTGTATTTCATTCCCCCAGTCAGCAGATAACATTATTCTCATTTGACAGATGGGGAAACTGAGTCTGAGATTAAGTAAATTGTCATGGGTCGTCCACCTGCTGAACTGGGATGCGGACCTGGACCTGCCTTCTCCCAGATCCTGCGCTTGTCCTCACCTCCGCCTTCTCCTTCACCCTCGAGTGTGCCAGGAGCACTGGGGACAGGACTCGGCTGTCGTGAAACCCTGGGAGGAGGACGGGAGTCAGGGAAGTGGAAGCCGAAGCTCGGCCAGTGGGAGAAGCAAGAAGCCACCAGGGAGGAAGGACGAGGCAGCCCCCTCGATGGGAGAAGCGCCTGCCTGGTGCCCAGCGTTCACGCACAGTTCCTCCTCCATGCTCGTGTTTCTGTGAAGGGACCACTCAGGGTGCTCCCCAGCAGCTGTTCTAGACTCTTGTTTGGATGAGCTGGAACAACAGTGGTCATGTGGGTGGTGGGAGACCCCTTTCTCGCTTTCCTTCCTTCCCGTCCCAAGCCCAGGGCAGCAAGTCACCCGTGAAACAGCCCAAGGGGATAACAGGTCTGGGCGACACCCAGGCGTGTGCTGCCATTTCTGTGCAGTGACTCCTGCTGGCCTCCTGCCTCTTCACAACCGGGGCTGCAGGCCTGCGGGGAAAGGCGGGTGTCTACCACAGGGAGCACGTCTGCGCTCCGCCCTGACCAGCAAACCGGGCTCTGTGTGGGTCTGCCGGAAGGTCGTCAGCCTGAAGGCAGATTTCTGCTGGGAGAGATATTTTTCTCAATTTTTAAATAAGTCAAAACCAAGTTAGATGACGCAGGTCATAGACCCAGATCATTTTTCCACATAGATGGAGAAACTCACCCCCTCCCACACACTTTCCACCTCCCCACCCCCACGCCCACCCCTCCAGCAACAACTGAGCCGGCTGGGCAGCACTCCACTCGCAGAAGGGTGCTGTAACATGGAGGGAATGGAAAGCCCAGGGCCAGGCTCTGCTGGAACTGGGGGTCGCAGGAGGAAGGGAAAGAGGCAGATTAGGAGGACAAACTCTGGGGCTCTGGTTTAACCCCCCTCCCCAACCCCAGGACCGAGCCAGAGGGTCGGCCATCCACTCCCTGTGCAGAGGAAAGGCGAGGTCCACGCCCTCAGGGAGTGCCAGCCCTCATCTCGGCACCGCATCCAAAATGGCACAAGGTAATGGCCAGTGGGTGACAGGCAAGCTCAAGGCAGGGCTTCCGAAGATACTGGGTCTGCATGTGGCATACGGGGGTCCCAGCAGTGCCAGGTGCTACCAGGGAGCACAGCCACGATGAGAATGCCACCAGCCAGCAGAGATCTTGGACAGCTTCAGAAAAGCCTTAGTGAAAAGCCAGACCTCACGAGCAGGAAAAATGGCCGGGTCCCCAGAGTCCAGTGGTGGCCACAGCGTATCACTCCGCAGGGCGGGAGGAGGCCCGCAGCCCCTCGAAGCGGACCAGAGTGGGACATAGCCCAGCCCAGCCCCTTCGTCGCACAGACTGGCCTGTGAAGGGTGGACACGAAAAGGGACCTGAAGGTCTTCTGTCGCACGAGGTCACGCGAGCCACGCCCCCCTTCCTAACTAGATGAACACCCACCTGTTATCCTGGCCTAATTAGTCCCAGTGTTCCCTTTCCGTCTCAAACGTGTCCTGCATTGATCTGGCATGAGTGGCTATAAAATGAATACCATAGAATAAAGTGCAGATTGTGGTTCTATTAATTAATTAGAAAAAACCAAACCACACCCATATGTCTAAGGTTTCTTTGTGTCTGTAGGTCTGCCATGAGCACGTGTGAAAGGCTGTTGCTAACAGTGCGCACCTGCAGGCAGGGTGGAGGCGTGGAGAGGGTGGACAGCACGGGTGAAAGGCTGTTGCTAACAGTGCGCACCTGCAGGCAGGGTGGAGGCGTGGAGAGGGTGGCTCTGTGTGTCTGTGCACGGCTTGTTGTTCCTGGCATGTGTTTTCAAGAATAAAGAACAAGCGTCCCTTTTGGAGGATGAATGACAATGGTCACTCTGTCCAGAACACAGGCATCACCCTGAAGAGGAGCCAGGGAAGACGGCAGAAACCAGCAGCCTGCGCACTTCTGCTCAAGGGACTGAGCACTACTTTTTTTTTTTTTTTTTTGTATTTTTCTGAAGCTGGAAACGGGGAGACACAGTCAGACAGACTCCCGCATGCGCCCGACCGGGATCCACCCGGCACGCCCACTAGGGGCGACGCTCTGCCCACCAGGGGGCGATGCCCTGCCCCTCCGGGGGGTCGCCCTGCCGCGACCAGAGCCACTCCAGCGCCTGGGGCAGAGGCCAAGGAGCCATCCCCAGCGCCCAGGCCATCCCTGCTCCAATGGAGCCCCGGCTGCGGGATGGGAAGAGAGAGACAGAGAGGAAGGAAGGGGGTGGGGGTGGAGAAGCAAATGGGTGCTTCTCCTGTGTGCCCCGGCCGGGAATCGAACCCGGGTCCCCCACACGCCAGGCCGACGCTCTACCGCTGAGCCAACCGGCCAGGGCCTGAGCACTACTCTTTAAACTGGGACAGTCTATATGATCGTTTATATGATCGCAAACAGACTAGGTTCACCACATCATTCTCAACATAGCTCAGTTTATTTTTCTTATAGTTTATTTTAGTTTATTTTCTTAAGTGGGTGCGGGCTCATGGGGGAAAATCAGATTAACCAAGAGAGAAGCGAACATTTTAGTGTCCAACTGAGTGCAGGGTGAGTCGTTTGGGGACCAGGCTACAGTTGAAGCCTGACTACTAATTTCAAAAGATTGGTTACTTACTTCTTCCCATAGACAGAAATTATACTAGAGTTTTGTGAGAGCTGGACCTGTTTTATTTCTCAGTTTAAGGTTCCACTCTCGGTCCACAGTCAAGCCTGTGACCAGGACCCGATCCCAGTGCGCTGCATAGGGTGACAGGGTCCGACCACAGCCTGCAGCCCCGGGAGGTCAGGTCAGGCAGGCGGCTGCAGCCTCCCCGGGCAGTCACTTCCAGGCTGCAGAAGGCTCTCCACTGACCCCAGCGTCTAGATAAATGTTGGCTTTTGCTATGTGCACCGTGACAACAAAGATCGAGGAGCACTCCCGAGCACCATGTCACAGCAGATGAGATCTTGTGAAGTGTTATGGTGTCAACAGAAATAGCATTGCACCAAAATCTAAAAACAGCCTGACCTGTGGTGGCGCAGTGGATGGGGTGTCGACCTGGAATGCTGAGGTCGCCGGTTCAAAACCCTGCACTTCTCTGGTCAGGGCACATATGGGAGTTGATGCTTCCTGCTCCTCCCCCCTTTCCCTCTCTCTCTCTCTCTCACTCACTCTCTCTCCTCTCTAAAATGAATAAATAAATAAAAATTAAAAAAAATAAAAAATAAATCTAAGAACTGTTGGGATCGAAGTCGCCATACATGTGGGCTCCCAAGGACATTTCCATGATCGCATGGCACCAGGTAGACCTCAGAACCTTCCTCATCAAAGCTCATGATAGAGTGAGAGTCAGGATCTGTGAAAATAGGTTCTTAAGTGGGTGTGGGTTCATGGGGGGAAATCAGATTAACCAAGAGAGAAGCGAACATTTTAGTGTCCAACTGAGTGCAGGGTGAGTCGTTTGGGGACCAGGCTACAGTTGAAGCCTGACTATTAATTTTCACAGTCAGGATCTGTGAAAATGGGTAGTTGGGGGGCCCATACCAAGAATAAACTACTAAAATATGGGTGGTGGGGGGCACACTGTACCCCACCACCACCACCACTGCAGGAAGAAGAGGTCCTTATGACAAATCATTTGGGTTTCGGTATTGGGAGAGGGACAGGAAAAGTATCCCTAATGGAGTTGCAGAGAACCAAAAATATACGGAGTCTCCGTACATGGTAGACGAGTCTCTCAACTTAACCTTTCAGTGACTCTGTGATACGCTATATTTCCTCAGTTCTAAGACAAGGGTCTTTGCCCCACACTTCGGCATCTCTAAAACAGAGCGCACCTTAAGATCAACAGCCTCTTACAATCATTGTTTGCCAAGGAGCAGTCACGATACAGCTATCCTTGCTTAACAAAGGCTAGAACATAAAAGTGTCAGCAGCAAAACTTAGAGTGACTTGAAGGAAAGTTCTAGAAATAACAGCAGAACACACTTCCAGCCATAGGCTTCCAATGACCGTGAGGAGGAGTTAGGGGAAGTAGTGAGCCGATCTGTTCAGCCACATTTCTGAAGGAGGAGGAGACAGAAGCCGGCTGACGCTACCTAACTGTGAAGCCAGCTTAAGACCCAGAACAACGGTTTTGGTTCTTCTCAATGGGTTATTTTAAGAAATGCTGCATCACGGATGTTTTTTGATAGAAATATTAAGAAACAATATCCAAAACTTGGAAAGAAGGCGCAGGCTGGGGGCATGGACTTTCAGTGTGGCACAGCTCACTTACTTGTGACATGGCACTTTGGTTTGCTGGAGATCTACGACTGGGTCAAGGTTCACAGTTTGTGCAGTTGCGTGTTAACTTAGAGGTTTTCGGCTGGTGGAAATGCCAGTAGTCTTTGTCTAACAGGAAAGTAAGCACAAAGGTATGTTTTCTCGCCCTGTGGGATCTAAACCAGTTATGATCCGGTTTTGATTCTAACCTAGCAATCTTCTTCCAACATAATTTTTTCAACGCCCATCTAACCCCCTTCCCGTGGTCCCCCTCTGAGCCAGGTCACCACCCCGCGGGCGGTGCGTGAAGCCGTGGCGTGTGTTCGTTCCACACTTGCGTGCAAATCCCCCTGAAATTTCTGGAAAGCTTACACCTCAACGACTAAAGTGGAAGCAGGATTTTAAAAAGAGTTCGATTTGGAACGTGAAGAAGTTTTAGAAATGCCTTCACCAATTCACTTTACATTTACTTCCCTGGTAGGTTCTGCAAAAGGTGATTAAGATTAAACATCTAACTAAGGGTGAGAGAGAACTTTCAGTAAGTTTGAACTAAAAATCCTAAGTGAGAAGAAATTGCTGGGTCTGAAGGAGTTGGAGAAATGCGAACCCAGCTGGAAGTCAGCTACAGTCTGAATGGGGACCCAGGAAGAAAGGATCCCAACTCTCTCCCACCCAGAGGTGTGGGCAGCTAGGGCCTGGACTTCCAAATCTCCCATGGCCATCAGTGTCATCGGCAAGGATCAGAACCGTAGCCTCTGAGGTCTGATGACTGACCTCAGAACATGAATATAAGAAGCAGGACTCGGGCTGGGTTGACATGAACAGTTTATAGGAAAAGTGTCTTTTTAAAACTGAGAAGGTTTGGATTCATATGTAAATCAAACCCATTATTAATACTATTGTATTGTATTTCAGGATAATCTGTGTTTACTTGGAAGTTAATGCACTAATAGTGACACAGATAATTTGCCCTCTTGAAAAATCTCACTAATGAGCCTTGTGATTCCAATTTAGTGATTTTGAGTTATTTACACTTCTGATTTTAAGTGTAAGGAATGAAACAGTTTTTTTTACATTTGAAGACAATATTGAGTCACTTTAGCAACTAAAACTGCCTTATATATATGCTTACCTGATTTTAAAAAGTTATATCCAAGGTTGGGGGGTTGGGAGAAAAGGGTGAAGGGATTAAGAAGTACAAACTGGTTATTACAGAATGGTCACAGGAATGGCAAGTGCAGCATAAGAAATATAGTCAATAATATTATAGTAACTATATTTGGTGATAGGTGGGTACTAGAATTATCAGGGGGATCACTTCATAAATTATATGATTGTCTAACCACTACACTGTACACCTGAAACTAATATAAAATAATACTGAATGTCAACAATAATTGAAAAAAGTTATCTAAAGTATTTTGAAAGACTTTTTACTCAGACATGTTTAAAAATATATCTGAATATAATAAATTTAAATCATAGTCTTTAAGGGAATTACATGACAATTTAATTAACCCCCTTAAATATTCTAAGTGTATTTTCCATATTTTTTTTGTATTCAGTTTTCTTTTTAACTATTGCATCTGCTGTTTGATAGACCTTCCCAAATAATAAATATGAGTGTTGAGAATGTACTTTATTAATAAATAAAATAATAAGATTTGGAAGCTGAACTTAAAAACTTAACATATAACTTCAATAAGTTGGGTATTAATTTTTAAAGCCAAATAGTCCCTGAATAAAACTGGTTTAGTCAACAACTCCGATGAAGACTGCAGCCAAGACATCAGGACAAAGCTGAGACTTGGAAGAGCAGCAATGGTAGAACAAGAAAGATCACCAAGGCGACAATGTGTCACATGGGACCAGGGCTAAGATCATCCGCACCCGCAGGGTCCCAATTACTATGGATGGATGGATGCGAAAGTTGGACTGTAAAGAAGGCTGAGGTTTTTTTTAAAAAATGGGTTCATATAAGTTATGATATTGGAGATACCCCAGAAAGATGAACCAGGGGGTTCGAGAGCAAATTAAGCCTGAAATATCACAGGAGGCAAAAATGACAAAACCGAAGCTGCCCTACTATGGGCACATCATGAGAAGACAGAGCTCTTTGAAAGAGACGCCAGGGAAATAGAAGGCAGCCGGAACAGAGGAAGGCCAACTGTGAGATGGACTGACTCCACAAAGGAAGGCCGGCCCTGGCCGGTTGGCTCAGTGGTAGAGCGTCGGCCTGGCGTGCAGAAGTCCCGGTTCGATTCCCGGCCAGGGCACACAGGAGAAGCGCCCATCTGCTTCTCCACCCCTCCCCCTCTCCTTCCTCTCTGTCTCTCTCTTCCCCTCCCGCAGCCGAGGCTCCATTGGAGCAAAGATGGCCCGGGCGCTGGGGATGGCTCCTTGGCCTCTGCCCCAGGCGCTAGAGTGGCTCTGGTCGCGGCAGAGCAACGCCCTGGAGGGGCAGAGCATCGCCCCCTGGTGGGCAGAGCGTCACCCCCTGGTGGGCGTGCCGGGTAGATCCCGGTCGGGCGCATGCGGGAGTCTGTCTGACTGTTTCTCCCCGTTTCCAGCTTCAGAAAAATACAAAAAAAAAAAAAAAAAAACCCACAAAGGAAGTCCCAGGCATGAGTCTACAGGAGCCGAGCAGGGCTGTTGCAGACATCCCTCATTCATAGGGTTGGTAGGAGTCGGGAGTCAACTCAGTGATGTGTAACACACCCAGGATCTTTTCTGCAAAAACGGACTCTTCTGCCCCTCCCCCCAATTCACACGATGTCCACATTCACACTTGAGCTGGGCAAGCCTAGAGCAAAAAGATGGACTAGCTCACAGTCACTTCACTCTCCGAACCCCCGCTGGTGCCATGAGGGGACCCTCAACAAGCTGCTGGATTCAGGATGTCTTCCTCCTCCTCTCTGCTCGTTCTTCGCTCCATTTCAGTCCTAAAAATTCAGACACTGGGTGTCAGTGTTGCTCAAAAGCACAGACCTGGTGTCGGCAGGCGTCAGGATTGAAAGAGTTTGAGTAAATCCAGGAACAGATCACCCAGAAAAACTTTCAACTATGTTCACAAGCTTTGACAGCAGAAACAAACACATTTTTATTCAGAGCTCTGAAGCTGCTGTGTACCTGACCTGGGCAAGTCTGCAGTTCTGTTAGGAGCGCGGGAAACAGCTACTTTCTAACCCCATCTGCCCTTCTGGGAGCTCCCTTTCCGTTGCAGGGGACCACTTGTTATAAAAGGGAAGATGAGAGACTTCGAAGTGCTAGTCTCCTTCACTAAGAGTAACTACGCATGCAGGGTTAAATGCAGGAACGGGGAGAGGGGTTTAAACACAGCAGAGGAAAAATGAACGATGAAAGAAATGAGTTGAACTCACAAGCTTGCGGTCTCTGGAACTGGTCCAGGCACTTGGCCCTCCCCTCCCCTCCCCTCCCCTCCCCTCCCCTCCCCTCCCCTCCCCTCCCCTCCCCTCCCCTCCCCTCCCCTCCCCTCCCCTCCCCTCCCCTCCCGCATCAGAAATGGTTCTTCCTTGCTTCTCTTCCCTTTATCTTCTCTATCCTCGAAATCAAGTGGGAATTTGAATGTGTTTGTCTGGTTGGTCGCTTATGTTAATTGTTCTCACCACAACTATCCCGTGCTTAGAACCCAGACTGCTGTCCACGGGGGTTTTCAAATTCGACTCTTTATCCTGCACTTGCCACCCTCCACCAAGTGAAAGGGGTTCCCTCAACTCTCAGCACTGCTGGGGGGCAGCGTGGTCACTTGTGGGGGTGGGAAACTCTCTGGTCATTTTTCTCTCCTCTCTTGTCTCTCTCTCCTCATCGCCACCCACTCCCTTTTTCTGTTCTCTCTTCTTTCTCTCTGTTCCTTTTTCACAAAATCTACCTATTCCATTAAAGAGTTTCTCTTTGATTAATTCTACCACTTCATTTTCTAACATTCATTCTTGACTTTCCAGGGGGTTTGTTTCCATTTTATGTGATATTTCTCATGATTGAATGAATATGAACTGGTTCGCAATTAGCCAAAGCAAAGGGGGCTTGCAGGTGTAAACTGCCCAGCTTGTCCTCGGAAGGGGCTACAGGGCTCTGTGCTCCACGGAGCGGAGTGAATGAAGACATGAGCTTGGACAGCATGTTGCCAGCTAGCAAACCTCAGGTGCCTGAGCAGCTGGGGTCATACTCCCTAGTCTTTGAAAAGATCATCCGAGAGGAGAAAGCCATTGTCCTTGGCCTGACCAAGACCCTGCTCAAACAGTTAGAAGGAGGGGACCCAGCGGCCTCCGGGCTGGTCGCAACCAGTGAAAGATCAGTTTTTGTGGATATGGTTGGGCCTCTAGTTTGAGCCTGGATTCCCAAAGGGCCTAGAACGAGGAGAGGTTGAGATGGATTCACCCTCAGCAGTGCCATTAGTACTTTGCTTCCATCCTCCACTCAGCTGCCTGGCCAGGCTTTCTTCTTCAGTTGCTCCCTCCAGTGCCAAAGAGAGGGTCTCACATTCAGGAACACTTGGTAAATATTTGGGATGGATGGATGGATGGATGGATGGATGGATGGATGGATGTTATAAATCTTCATTGAGGAAACACCAGGAATACTTATTCTGTGAAGTGAATAAACAAAAGGAAAAGCACGAGCTTGTCACTCATTGTCAACAAAGCTGAAGGCCACAATTCACAGTTCATCCCTCTTTACAGTAGTTTGAGGGGGCTGTCTGGATTTTGTTTGTTTAGTTGTTTTGGATTTTTGTGTCTCTGGCTGCAGAGGCTGAGGACACTGTGTTCCTCTCTTTATGACCACATTGTCATTACTGGGCCCTGTGCACGGCCTTTCCCTTGGTTATTTATTAGCTTTTACTGTGGCTTTTCCTTCCACTGGCAGCAGCTCACTACATGGTGAGGAATTTGTATTATTATTAGCAATATTATTGTATGTCATATAATAATACATATTAATATATTAAAAACATTCTTTTTCTTGAACTATCCAGACCTTTTTGAAACTTCAGATGGAAGTGAACATTCTTAATGTGTATAAAGAGTTCTTATACATCCACAGAGAAATAAAGATGAACAACTTCACACAAAAGTGGGAGAAATAAAGAAATGTCATTCACAATAAAAAGCAGTATAAACTGCCAAACATTGTAAGAAAGTAGTTATTCTTGCTCTTGATGAAACTAATTTAAAAGAAATGGGATGCTATATTTACCTACAAAATTAAAACAGTGCTGTAGAGAATATGAAAAAATAGAATTTACATACGCTGTAGTGAGTATTTATTTGATTTAATTATTATAGAAGGGCACTTTGGAAAAATATATATAGTCATCCCTTGCCATGTCGCGGTTCACTTTTCATGGTCTCACTGTATTGCAGATTTTTAAGTTATATATATATCTAATTTTATATCATGGATTTTTTTACTATATTGTGGGATTTTGCGGGATGTTGGTATTTTGATATACTTATTATTTTAATTATTTTTGCGGTGAAATAAGCAAAATAAGAGTGGCAAAGGTTAATAACAGTGTGGGAAAGGCTTATAAGAGTGTGGGGAGGGTTTATAAAGCCTTAAACTATATATAAATAATAAAATAAATATAAGGTCGTTACTTCGCAGATTTTCACCTGTTGCGGGGAGTTCTGGAAGCCAACCCTGTGATAGCCGAGGGGCCACTCTATAACCTTTAAAGAACAGGTGATAGATACATACATACATACAGATGCACACATAATGTGCATATCCTTTGATCCAGCAACTAAACTTTCAGGAATGTTACTTACAGTGGCTAATAAACCATAAGACTATACCTAATCTCAGTAAGTATCAGAGAAATGCAAATAAAACACAACAAGATTGCCTTTTTTTTTTAGCAAGAGAGAGGCGGAGGGTAGAGGGTGGGAACAGACATGGACAGGCAGGAAAGGAGAGAGATGAGAAGCATCAACTCATAGTTGTGGCTCCTTAGTTGTTCATTGATTGCTTTCTCATATGTGCCTTGCCTGGGGCAGGGAGGCTCCAGCTAAGCCAGTGACCCCTAGCTCAAGCCAGCGATCTTGGGCTCAAGCCAGTGACCTTGGGCTTCAGGCCAGTGATGTTAGGCTTCAGGCTAGTGACCTTTGGGCTAAGCCAGCCACCATGGGGTCATGTCTATGATCCCACACTTGTTGATATATTATAACAACACAACCATCAAAACATCACATCTGTAATCTAGTCAGCAGAAATGAGATACAAAAAAACACATGGTATATCGCTGCTCTTTGGGCCCATACATTTGAAAGTACACTTGTCAATTCTATTTCCATCTCATTGGCCAGAACTTAGTTGTGACCACATCTACATGCAAGGCAGTCTGAGAAATTCAGTCCCCATTTGGGGGCGTTTGTGTCCAGGTAGTTGTCTTGATACAATATGGGAAGAATGAATATTGGCAGACTCCTGGCACTCTCTGCCACGGGTCTACTTCAGTACGTTATTTTCTTTTCCTTATTTGTTTGCTATTCACCCTTAGTGTTCAAATCAAGTAAAGTGCCTTATGTGACACAAGCCCATGAGTGGTGGGAGATCAATAGACTACATCCCTGTGAGGCAAGCATGACACCTGATTATTTATTAAGATATAAATCTTCTTGGAAAATGGTAAGAAGAATGGAAGCATAGCTTTGCCATACTTGGATTCAATAATGGGAATCTATTGAAATGCAAAGTTTGGGAGCAGTAGACTTGATTTAAATGTGAACAGAATAAAACAAGGACCATTTACAATAATAATATTTACCATGGCACTTTTTACAACTTTCAAAATGTTTTCCACACTTTGTATGAATAATGTTATGCTTGATAATAAAAATAACCACTATTGGTAGAAAGTTGTATTAGTTTCCTATTGCTGCTGTGACAAATTACCATAAACTTAGTAAATTCAAAACAACACAAATGTATTATCGTCCAGTTCTGGATGTCAGAGTGTCAGAAATAAGTGTCACGGAACTAAAATCAAGGTGTTGGCAGGGTTGGTTCCTTCTGGAGACTCTGGGGTAGAATACGTTCCTTGCCTCTGCCAGCTTCTGAAGCCATCTGCATTCCTTGGCTTGTGGCCACATCACTTCAATCTCTGCTTCTGTGATCACATCACTTCTTTGTACTTGTTCTGATCTCCTATCTCTCTCATGTAACAATCCTTGTGATTACACCAGGCCCATCTGGATAATCTATCCATTTTAAAAGCCTTTTTTTTTTTTTTTTTTTGTATTTTTCCGAAGCAGTCAGACTTTTCAATGAGCCCGACCATGATCCACTCGGCATGTCCACCAGGGGGCGATACTCTGCCCATCTGGGGCATTGCTCCGCTGCAATCGAAACCATTCTAATGCCTGAGGCGGAGGCCACAGAGCCATCCTCAGCGCCCAGGCCAACTTTGCTCCAATGGAGCCTTGGCTGTGGGAGGGGAAGAGAGAGACAGAGAGGAAGGAGAGGGGGAAGGGTGGAGAAGCAGATGGGCGCTTCTCCTGTGTGTCCTGGCCTGGAATCAAACCTGGGACTTCCACATGCCAGGCCGACGTTCTACTGCTGAGCCAACCGGCCAGGGCCCATTTTAAGATTCTTGACATATCCAACCAGCAAAGTCTCTTTTGCCCGGTATGGTAACATTCATGGGTCCCAGAGATTAGGATGTAGACATCTTGGGGGGAGGGTGTCATTATTCAGCTTACCACAAAAGGCAAATGTATTCAAAATACCGTTCTCACTGTTTTCTATATGTCACCTCTACTCCTTACAACGTCTTGTAACCTAAGTGTGATAGCTAATATATGTGTTACTTTCAGTTGCAGATGAGGTAATTACATAACCAACAGGAGTCACCTAACCTATAAAGCATAAAGACAAAATCCAGAACTACATCTGCCCAATGAAAGGTCAGTCTCCCTTAGTAATTATTGATATCCCCATTTTACAGGTCCTAACCCACGATCATTGCCAACAGCCTTCAACAGGCCGGGGGGGCGTGAACGGCTTCATGAATTCTCTCCTCCCCCCAACCATTTCCACAATTCTTGCCATTAACCCAGATATCCGGGTCACTATGACTCATTCATCTTCACTTCGAGAGAAAAGTGTCTTTAAAATGTTGGGAACATAAACACATGCTGACACTTGAGACAGAAAATCACCTACAATGTGAAAGAAGACTTTTGCAGCATTTCTCAGTATGGGGACATACTTACAGAGCGGTGGGCCAGGCAGCATTTCTCAGTATGGGGACACACTCACAGAGCGGTGGGCCAGGCAGCATTTCTCAGTATGGGGACACACTCACAGAGCGGTGGGCCAGGCAGCATTTCTCAGTATGGGGACACACTCACAGAGCGGTGGGCCAGTTCTCTCGGGGTGCTGAGGTGTGTTCCGGGATTTCCTTGGAAAGGGCATGGCTATATTTTCTAAGCGTTTTGCAGTCATTTCTATCTTAGTCTCAAGGACGCAGCACAGTCATTAGTTAACTACAGGAGCTAGACGCCCTTTCTTCTGTAAACAATGCCGGAAGGTTCTTTCTGCTTCCTCCTCGCAGCCATGGTAACCATTGTTGGATAATCCGTGGCTGCCAGGCTCCTCAACTGGAATGAGATTTTCAAAAACCTGTGTCAACCCGGGACAGACAAGAAGAAGTCTTTTTAGCCTTACTAGACTCCTTTATAACTATGGTGTTTCAGAAGAAATGTAGACACCCTCATATGGCCTCCTTTCTACTACTTTGGAAAATATAATTCACACACAGAGACCTGTCTCTATTCTAAGAATGGATGTAGAAATAATGATTAGAGATATCGCTCAGAAAATGCTGGTTGGGCCAAGCGCTGCAAGTGGGTTAACTCAGTTGATTTTCACAGCTGCCTTGAAGTAGATACTACTCTGATTCCCATTGGTTGGATGAGGAAGTGGATGCTTAGAAAGTTAGGCCCTGTGTCAAAGCTGCGTATCAATCAGTCCAGGTGGGAGTGGGATTTGATCTAGCGCAGGTGATGCCCAGCCGTAGTCTGTGCTGTGAAACTGTCTTGCTAGTCTGCCTTGAGTGTAGTTTACACACTGGCCAGTATGTGTGTTTATTTCATTACAAACTAGCTGGCCAGGTCTAGAGATAAAAACCAAGCGTGGGTTCTTCTCTTTCTCGTAGAGTGAGCTTTTGGCAATACAGACATTCAAGAAACAAGTAAAACCAAAGCCAACTTTCTCTAACAGGGAGAAAGGGAGGACTCCCTACCAAAGAGGGAAGAAAGGGGTTGCAGTCACCCCTCCAGCCCGACATGGCCCCACAGGTTCCAACCAGTGTGTCCACAGAGGCAGCCCAGGGAGTCCCCTGGGTCCTCAAGCCCTGCCTGTTTGCTCTAGGCTGGGTGGAGACTAGCCTAGGAAGACTAGCCAGGTACTCAGGGACCTGCAATGACCTAGCATCAGTCACCTACCCATCCTTGAACACTGAACAGCTGGAGTCTAATCACAGTCAGCCATTCAAATCAATTCTGCTGCTGTCCCATGACTCTGTGAATGTGGGAACCGAAGGAGAAGAGTCTCCTCCTGAAGTCATGTTTATTTGTTCGAGGGGCTCTAGGCTGACAGCCCAAGGCCGTCTGAAGGCTCAGGAATACCAAAGCCAACACTGCCCACAACGGAAATAGTGACTCACTGACATGTGGAATGACGCCTGCAGGACCTGCAGGAGAGATGTACCTGCTCCTCCCCCACAGACAGCCACTGGAATGTGCTTAGTGAGGCCTTTTTATTTGTGCCAATCTTAAAAAAAGATTGTGGTTTTATGCGTGAATGTTGAACTTGCCTAAAGCCTATTGAGCCCTGTTTCTCCTGCTGCTCCCGCCCCCCTCACTGCCTGCTGCTCTCCTCAGCCCCACCCACAGGCTCTGGCCCGGTCCCTGCTTCTCCATCGTGCGCAGCCCGGGTTGAACCTGTTGCTTTCCGTCCTCGGGGTTCTAAGGTACAACTGAATCAGTCCTGCTTCCATGGTTTGGAAAGGGATGAGGCAGCATGCCTGAAACGGGACAGGAGCCCCACCGAGGAAGAGGTACACAGGTCAAGGAGCGGTCAGCCTGGTGTCCCTGGCCAGCGTGATGTCCCCCAGCCTCTGTATTCTCTAGCCTGCAGCAGAGTCAACAATCCCTGCCCCTCCTATTCCTCAGGGAGGACAGGAGGCCTAAGGGAAACAACAGGTGAAGAAAAAGGTGTTGAATAGTGGTCCCCACACCACGAGGAGGTACTCACTCCCCGAGGACTGCAGTCAGGTAAATGTCACACCCTTTGCCTCAGCCAGTTGCACACCAGCCCACAGGTGCTGCGCCTCTCGGCCCTGTAGGGAGATGCATCGTCCCTCAGGCCCGCCCTGCCCCTGACCTTCCCCGCAATGCCCTTCTCCCTTCCTCATGCCCCCCCCCCCATTACTTCTGTTCAAGCGCTGATCCCATAACCCATTGTCCCAGGACAGGCGCCCTCTGCAGGTGTCCCTGCCTGGGGACAACCCAGATGAGGGAATCACGGTGGGCGTTCATGATTGTTATATTAGGACACTTTGCTCTGTCCACCTCCACGTCCCCTCAACAACCGCAACAATAACAACAGAAACATTAAGTCTGTGTTTCAAACAAAACACGCAGAGTGTCCCCGGCGTAGGTGTAGACACAGCCTCCTAACTCCTTCGGGCAGAGACAGACCTTCGGGAACAGCCTTCCTCTCCACCCCAGGCTCAGGGCTCTCTCCCAGGCCACTCCCCTGCGCTTCTGCCCCGCCCCTCGGTGCTGAGCAACCCTCCGCAGAGGGCTGGGGTCCCTCCGGCTTTTCTGCCGCCTCTGCGCCCTGCCGTTTCCAGCGTAGCGGTTATTATTCGGTATCATTGATGGGTTGGCAGGTCTGTTTTTCCTACGTGACGGTGAATGCTGACACTGGTCTCATTACTCCCTGCCCACACCTGTGCAATAGTACATTCTGTCATTTAAGCCACCCGGTTGGTGGCACTTGACTAGGGCAGCCTGAGCCCACTAATACAGGTGGCAATCATGTCTTTATTTCTGTGAGTTTCGCCACTGCATCTATAATTATATAAAGTGTAGCACAGCAACGAGGACGCATTTCCCGCAAGAAAAGTCTGTTCTCTGGCAAACGGAGAGGAGACGTGGTCCTCGCACTTGAATATATCCTAATGTGATGCGAGATCCAGAGAAGGGAGAACACGGCCTGGAGCGCGCGCATGAGGCCAGGTCAGAGACGTGGAATGCCAGGCCCCTGTGGGTGCCACGCCGCCCCTAACTCAGAGGTGGTGAGCAGTGCTGGGCGGCCATGCTGGACATCTCCCAAAGCTTGAGTCTTAAACTCTAAGTAAGGCAGGGAGAGAGAGAAAGAGAGAGAGAGAGAGAGAGAGAGAGAGCGCAAATGGAGAGAACAAAGCCAACAGTGGGAGAGAGGCTGGCTGCAGTGGACCTCCGAATAACTTGGCAGATAGATAAGCCACAGCCGTACTGTGAGGGGCCTTTATAACCTTCCGAGTCTGAGAACCAATGAGTTAATTTCAATAGGGGAGTGACAATGCACGGTCAGGCTTGAGTTCTAGAAATTTCTCCCTGGCAAAGTGAGGGTAGATTAGAGCAGGGCATAGCTCACTGTCAGCATAGTCACTGCTCTGTGCCGGACATTGGAAGTTAAGGGAAACCTTTATCGGCCGTCAACTGGGGAGGGGGGAGGGTAGGCAGCACCCCCAGGCCGAGCCTCGCTTTTCCCGGGGAGGGTAGGCAGCACCCCCAGGCCAAGCCTGGCTTTTCGGGGGGAGGGTAGGCAGCACCCCCAGGCCGAGCCTGGCTTTTCGGGGGGAGGGTAGGCAGCACCCCCAGGCCGAGCCTGGCTTTTTGGGGGGAGGGTAGGTAGCACCCCCAGGCCGAGCCTGGCTTTTCGGGGGGAGGGTAGGCAGCACCCCCAGGCCGAGCCTGGCTTTTCGGGGGGAGGGTAGGCAGCACCCCCAGGCCGAGCCTGGCTTTTCGGGGGGAGGGTAGGCAGCACCCCCAGGCCGAGCCTCGCCTTTCGGGGGGAGGGTAGGCAGCACCCCCAGGCCGAGCCTGGCTTTTTGGGGGGAGGGTAGGCAGCACCCCCAGGCCGAGCCTGGCTTTTTGGGGGGAGGGTAGGCAGCACCCCCAGGCCGAGCCTGGCTTTTCGGGGGGAGGGTAGGCAGCACCCCCAGGCCGAGCCTCGCTTTTCAGGGGGAGGGCAGGCAGCACCCCCAGGCCAAGCCTCTCTGGGAAAAGCCTTGAAGGTCGTTTAATGGGCAGCAAAGTCTCCTCACCAGATGTGTTCTCCTGTTTTTAAATGCAGACACTCCCCACTCTCCTAGAATCTGCCTCTAATTCCTGGAAATTGGGGTAAAACCACCTGTTTTTCATCATTCCTCAAAACCACTAGCTCGAAGCACGCAGTTCTGCGACGTTGGGGAAAAAGCCGTAAACATCCGTGTCGTGTTGCTGTCCCCACTCATTCCCCTCTGGCGTATTAAAGCTAAAGTGTGGAAGCAAGCTTATGAGAGCCATTAGGGAGGAATGAGGCCGCCCCAGACAAACTCTCCCCAAAGGAGACCCAGAGCGGAGGAGGGGACCCCAGATCTGAGGCCATTCCCTCTGCCCTGCGATACACCTAGGGAGTCAGCTCAAAATAAAAGCCTCTATCTGGTCCTGTCATCTTAGCCGTCTTGTTTCTACCACCTCTCGGAGGACGTGTGGTTGCCCTGCACACCGTGCCGGATGAGGAAAGCAGGTTAGCACAGCTCACTGTGCCGCCCGCCTCACCCCGTCGTCGGGCTTCCACTTCCTGGAACACCGTTCCAGCCTGGCCTCGGCCGGGTGGAAGCCCCTCAGCCGGACATGGTCTCAGCCCTGCAGCTGTCTCCAGCACTCATTGGCCCCCGCAGACCCCAAACATCAGAGGTCTCATTTGCTGACCTTTAGATGGTGGGTGGGGCTGCTGTTGACTTTTGCATATTGCGGTAGGCCAGGCCGTTGTACTACTCGAGGGGTCTGACGGGTCCTCCTCTGTGGCGTTTCAGAGGCAGGGTGGGACAGCTGCAGAGCAAGCAGGGCGGCCACCATCGTGGGGGAACCGACTCTGTGGCATGTCCCTGCTGGTGGGGACGGGTTTTGATGGGCTTTTCTTTCCCTTCGTCTTGCAGACCTGTGGGTAGTGTCATTCCCGATGCAATAGAAACTAAGGTCCTGTTTCACTGTGGCAGGGGGCACATTTCAGTCCTGGGAGGTGTGCGCCCCATACCCAGGGGACACTTACTGGGAGCAGAGGTCAGCAGGGGGTGGGCAGCAGCACATGCAGCCATCCTGGCGCTGCTTTGCTGCAGAAATTGTTGAAGTCTCACCCCCCGCCCACCTAACAGGACGTTTGGAGAGTTAGGCAAGTCCTGTCTTCTAAACCCCGAGAGATTTAAGGGGCAGGGAGAGAGAGCCGGGCTCTCCGAGCCAATGTGATGACTGTTATCAGGGAGGACTTTATAGACAGTATGAGAGCGAAGTGTTAACATGAAAAACTTCCAACTTCCAGGTAGTACACTTGCAATGCCATTAAAAAAAAACACACACACAAAAAAAAACAGAACTATGAATTGTTAATCAGTATTCTAACTGAAATATTTCACATTAAAAAAAAAAAATTGAGGCCCTGGCCGGTTGGCTCAGTGGTAGAGCATCGGCCTGGTGTGCAGAAGTCCTGGGTTTGATTCCCGGCCAGGGCACACAGGAGAAGCGCCCATCTGCTTCTCCACCCCTCCCCCTCTCCTTCCTCTCTGTCTCTCTCTTCCCCTCCCGAAGCCGAGGCTCCATTGGAGCAAAGATGGCCCGGGCACTGGGGATGGCTCCTTGGCCTCTGCCCCAGGCGCTAGAGTGGCTCTGGTCGCAACAGAGCGATGCCCCGGAGGGAGGGGCAGAGCATCGCCCCCTGGTGGGCAGAGCATCGCCCCTGGTGGGCGTGCCGGGTGGATCCCGGTCGGGCGCATGCGGGAGTCTGTCTGACTGTCTCTCCCCGTTTCCAGCTTCAGAAAAATACAAAAAAAAAAAAAAAAATTGAGATTTCCATCTTTTCTTGAAAAATAAGCCCGAGGCAGCTCTTCCCGTTCTCCAGTTTGCCGGAATCCCGCCCAGTCTTCCCCAACCGAGTGTGCTACCGGCCCGGCCTCTGCAGGCGTCTGAGTTGGTGGGATCATGCTTACTCGGTGGACCCCAGAGATCCGATCTGGGGAGAGCCGGGAAGAAGCCTGATCTAAGGACACCCACTCATTCGTGGGGCGATGACCGCGTCTGCTCGTCTGTCTCACAGAAACCCACGGCTCCCTGTCCTGCCCTTAGGGACCCCTGCCGCGCAAACACCCCCACCCGCGAGGGGAGGTCAGCCGGCTGCCATGCAGGCTGTGCTGCGGCTTCACCACGCACAACTCTCGCTGGGCCCACAGGGAGCCAGGAGTCATTCGCCGCCTCTGGCTGCCTTCCACCCGTGCCCCCAGGAGCGCGCCCAGGACAGGGCCTTGGCGAGGGCACACATGGTTGCATCTGGTTAATGATGATGCCGCCGCTGTGTGGGAACAGCCTGTCCCAAAGGCACATCCCAGTTTAATCTCCTCCTGGATTTTTAAGTGGTCAGCTTTCCCGATTTTTTTTTTTAATATAAAGTAGATTTTTTTTTTAAATTTTAAGATGTGTGCACCTATTCTGGTGTTGGGATAGACTGCAAGGTGGAGCATATTTACAGATAAATATAAGATCTACCAGAAAGTTCTGTTCGTTTTTGGAATAAAACAAAATACAAATTTTTCTTACCATCAATAAACTTTATTATATAATATAATTGCCATTATTATTAATGATTTCTTGCAGCGTGAGGGCAATTTGTATATCCCATTTTTGAAAAATGTTTTTATCTTTTGATGTGAAAAATTGAACCAGTGCTTGTTTGATATCTTCTTCATTTTTGAATCTTTTGCCCTTCAAAAAATTTTGTAAGGACAAAAACAAGTGATAGTCGGAGGGTGCTAAGTCCGGAGAGTATGGTGGATGCGACAGACATGCTTCTGTAGCATTTCTTCCTTGTTGAAATTGGTAAAAATTACAGTGGCGTAAATGAACTTTATCAGTAGCCATGGGTACACTATCGCTTCACACATAAGACTAACGTGAATCAACTTTGTTTTAGTTAATTTGCTACGTCAGTATGTATACATTAAGTGATAAAAATAGAGGCACACATCTGCCAAATAAACATGTGCTTACGTGTCAACACTTGTTGTGATAGAAACGGACAGAACTTTCCAGTAGACCATATACTAAAACTTCCCAGCCTTGATCCTCAACTCCAGAAGAATGTGGGGCTGGGGAGTGCGGCGGTTCCCTTAACACGCAAACACCTGACACTCTGGCACGGAAGAGACCGTGAAAGAAGGAGCAAATATTTAACTTCTCTTTGCACCGGGAATTTCTCTTACTTGACCTTGAAATATTAAACGAGTCACCAAAAGATCCCAGCTCTGGAAATTCCATGGCTCCTCCAATCCTGGCTGAGAATGGCCAGCAGGCTCTGTCTCTGGCCCCCGTCCCTGTCCCCTGAGGTGTAATGACATCAGGCATGGGGTACAGGGAGAAGCCCGGTCCCTCATGTCACACTTGGCCCAAGGGTAGGAATGGGACTCCTCTCTAATACCCTCCCTTTCTACTGCCTCCCCTAACCTACCCCCCTGCCCACCCTCTACCACTTTATACCTTGAGCCATTTAACTGAAAAGTTTCTACTCCTACGGAATAGCAAGGCTCTGTGAACACACAGAATTATGAATCTCCTGACTCAGAAAACACAGCATTCTGACCCTCAGTGTCGGGGTCCCAAACTGCCGCCCGGACCTGGGGATCATGCTGAGTTCCCACTACCCCGAATCCCTCACAGCGTGCCTCAGTTCCTCACATTTCAGACCCAAGGGTGAGGCTCTGCAAAACATTCGAATGCCTTCTGTTCCCCGCTGGAGGCCCACCTCCTTAGGGCTGGTCTCTCCTCGGAGGACCTGCCACTTCACAGTAATTCACAACGAGAATGGCCGTCAGCGTCAAAGAAGACCAGGTGTGCCCAGATGGACCACAGCGGGAATATTTAGTCTACAATGAGATCAGTGCCTCCAGGGACAGAGCCCAGCGATTTGTCCCAGAGACACCTGTGCCTGCTGTCCGACACTCACTATTCCATTAGGAGCATCAGCTGTGCCCACGCTGGGTGGGGGTATCTCAGCTTTCACAGGAGTGGGGCCTGAACCAGCTACTGGCTTCTTAGCCCTCAAGGGCTTTGGTCAGCTAATTCAGCTAAGCATCGCAGAGCCCTGTGCCCTCCTCCTCCTGGAAGCCATCCTCTGCAGAGCAAGATCCGCTGGACAGGTCAGAATAGAGGAAAGAGGCAGGATTTAGAGGGTGAAGAGTTGGGTTCAAGCTCCTCCTCTGCAGCTGGCTTTCCCGACCACCCACTGCCTCACCTGTCTGCTAGCCCCTGCCCACGAGGGGATCAAGTCATGTAAAAGTGCTGAGAAACCTCCATTACAAGTTTTCTCGCATGAAGTTAGTTGTTAACTAGCCTGGAGAATGCATGGGAGTTTCTGTGAGCTGACTTAGCGAGTTGGGCATTCACATCCTCCTGAGACAGGGATTCTCTGCCTCACGGCCAGCAAGTCTGGTAAATACTCACAGGACGAAAAAGGCTGGCTTCTTAGGAGGCCGAGAGAGTAGACCAGGTGGCAAGTCAGTGCTAACTGGTGGGAGGCCTTTCACAGAATCACCAATAAATACGGCAGATGTGAATCACTCTTCTATTTCATTATTAATTACTAAATCACTACTTATGCCAATAATTATTGGAGGGCTCATTAATTCTAATAAGGTCAGTTTTTAAATTGTTGCTTGTAATATGCTCATTCAATTATCAATTATAATTATTGATCAATTAATAACTCTGCCATGCTTGTTAATTAACTCATGAATCACCGGTGCGGTGGGTTGTGGGAGGCCACGGCAAAAGATGAAACAAAATCAGAGGGAGGAAGCAAGGGAGGGTATCAGTTCGTGCCACCGGGCTTCCTGGAATCCACAGCACCACCCGTCTGGGAACCAACGTGTTCTTCTAGACTGTATTCTCCGTGTAGGTGTCTTAAAACTGGAAATCGTTCCACCTGATTCTTAAAGACTATGTCTTCATTTGTGAAGATTTTTTTATTTAAAAAAAAAATTGTGGCCCCCAAAGTGTAATCAGCTGGGAAAATTTTATCAGGTGAATGTTTTCTCGTCCCCCAAGATTTAGGACACGGAGAGTGTGCTTTTCCCCAGGGTCCGGAGGAAGCCGAGGTCCTGGGAAATGAGCTTGCCCTGGAAATTTGGAGGAGCACGTGCGTTTATGACAGCGGTTCTCAACCTGTGGGTCGCGACCCCGGCGGGGGTCGAACGACCGAAACACAGGGGTCGCCTAAAGCCATCGGAAGATACATATTTATTATACAATACATTTTTAAATTAAAATAAAGTATGTATTTCCGATGGCTTTAGGCGACCCCTGTGTTTCGGTCGTTCGACCCCCGCCGGGGTCGCGACCCACAGGTTGAGAACCGCTGGTTTATGAGGTTCTCCTGGCAATCAAGGGGATGCCACTCGTGTGCTTTTAGCTGCCAGCCTCTCCCACATCCTCTTCACCGGAATGCAGTAGTACTTGTCACGCAACAAGAACAGGCCTGATCGTAGAAAGGAATGACGTTCTCACATGCCACCATGAAGACATGGTGCTAACTCAGTGGTCGGCAAACTCATTGGTCAACAGAGCCAAATGTCAACAGTACAACAATTGAAATTTCTTTTGAGCGCCAAATTTTTTAAACTTAAATTATATAGGTAGGTATGCTGTGGACCAGCATAGCTAGAAAACAGCACAGCTAAAAATTCTGGGTCTTGAGGGAGAACGGTACAGAATTAAGAAAACAGACTCATGGAGAAAAGAGGATGGGATTGGGAGGCCTCTTCAATGCTGATGGCAATATCCAAGCGCCCCATAGCCCCAGTTTGCTTTATTATATAGCCATATGCAAATAAGGAAGTCTTTGATACAAAGTCACACATCTGAGGCAAAACAGGAACTCTCTTAAGGCATAAACAGAAATCCCCCCTCCATGCATAAGTGAAATCAACCAACATCTGAACAAACAAAAGGTGAGAGGAAGGGCATGTAAACTGCTCCCAGCAACTTAAGGAAGCAAGTGAAGTGGGTGCAAATACTCAGCATCATAGCCAATATGGAGGTGGAGGGGGGAAGAACTTAGCCTTTTGCTAAGCCTCGAATTTACAAAGGATTTTTGCCACTCGCAGTCTACCACATAGGTACATTGTTATTAACTTAATTAGGGTACTCCTAAACTGGCCTTTGCTGATTGAGGTATGTTCACTGAGGTCCTGAGGTCCACCCCTTCCAACTCTCCCATCCACACTGGTCTTGTATACTTGTTTCGTCTATCTCCTTTCTTTGGAAAAATACAGGTAACTTTATGCTTCGAGTAGGTACTTTTGTCACCCGCGCATGATTTGCAGACGCGACTAGCACTAACCACTGCACAATGAGACTGCTGACTGGCTTACTCGACTGGCGCATGCCCCGCGCGCCGCCCCCGGCTGCGTCTCCCGCGGCCGCCTGCACCGCGTCTCCCGTCACCAGCCAACCAACACCCCACGCACATACCTGCGCGCCCACACGTGGTATTTTGTGGAAGAGCCACACTCAAGGGGCCGAAGAGCCACATGTGGCTTGTGAGTCGAGGTTTGCCGACCACTGTGCTAAGTGAAAGCCAGTTACGAAAGGACACACACGTGTGATTCCATTTATATGAAGCAGTGCCTAGAGGAGGCAAACTCACAGAGACAAAGTACAATAGAGGTTACCAGGGGCCGGAGGGTGGGGAACGGGGAGCTGTTGCTTCAGTGGGTACAGAGTTTCTGTTTGGGATGATGAAAAGGTTTTGGAAATAGTGGTGATGGCTGCACAACATGGCAAGGACAATGGATTGCACTGTACTGTAAATTTAAAAATGGTTAAAATGATACATTTTATGTTATTTATATTTTGCAACCACAAAAAAAAATACAAAAATAAAAATGAATAAGGAGTTGGGATGCTTTGGGCCACAGAATTTCACAGGATTTTTTTTTTTTCTGCAAGGACAGACAGGATCGCATTTCCAAGGCTTCTCTGTCACAGGTCATTTGCAAACCTTCTCTTTGAGGTGGACATCCCCTCCCCGGACATTCCTGCTGAGCTCGCTCACAGCTCGATCCTAGTCTCGGCCCCACCAGGAAAAGCTTCGAGAATCTCAGAAACACGTTCTAGAGAATGAGCTCATTTGAAGCCTTCACATTTGATTTTAATCAAACATTTTTATATGTCTTAAAAGTGCTGGCCCTGGCCAGTTGGCTCAGTGATAGAGCATCAAGCTGGCGTGTGGAAGTTCATGGTTTGATTCCTGGCCAGGGCACACGAAAGAGGCACCCATCTGCTTCTCCACCCCTCCCCCTCTCCTTCCTCTCTGTCTCTCTCTTCCCTTCCTGCAGCCAAGGCTCCATTGGAGCAAAGTTGGCCAGGCGCTGAGGGCGGCTCCATGGCCTCCACCTCAGGCACTAGAATGGCTCTGGCCACAAGGAAGCAATGCCCCAGATGGGCAGAGCATCACCCCCTGGTGGGCATACTGGGTGGATCCTGGTCCGGCAGATGTGAGAATGTCTCTCTGCCTCCCTGCTTTTCACTTCAGGGGGGGAAAAAAAGTAAAATTGCTATGTAAAATAGGCTAATATGTGTATAACTGCAACTTTAAGGAAACTTCATCACACATGATACCAATGCCCAACCTATGATCAATCAATTTTTAATTTTTCTTTTCTCTTATTTCAGAAAGTAACAGTAAAATGGCTTTGCTTAAATATAAAAACCTAACGTCTCTTCTCATCTGAAGTACTTGCTTTATTAAAGAGTTTTCCAAAACTTGCCGAGTGGTCCAGGAAGACGGCTCTGCAGCTAGGATGCTTAGAGAACATCTGTGCTCTTTATAACCGCCCAGGTCAGGTTTGCCTTTGCAGTCTCAGGAGCAGAAGATTCCTTAAAAATTTTCTTTGTAAAACAAACAAACAAACAAACAAAAAACCTTTTAAATAGCACTGATGGCTCATTTCACATAAAACGGGGAAGATTTTGCCCAAGATTAGTGTGCATGGCCTGAACTTGACTCAAGGTCACTAATTAACCTTGGTGTAATGAAAAGGAGTGTGGAATCTGCAGTTCACAGGTAGTTATAATTACTTTTGTATGTCCACTTGGCTAGGCCACAGTACCCACGAGGTCATACATTACTATGGATGGTTTTGTGAGTATGTTTTGGATGAGATTAACATTTGAATCAGTGGACTTTTGAGTAAAGCAGACTGCCCTCTATGATGTGGATGGGCCACATCTAATCAGTTGAAGGCCCAAATAGAACAAAGGACTGACCTCCCCGAGCAGGACAGAATTCTGCAGCAGATTGCCTGTAGACTTGAACCACAATATCCGTTCCTTCTTGAGTCTCCAGTCTGCCCTCACCTTGCAGACTTTCAACCTGCCAGGCTCCACAACGGCATAAGGCCAGTTCCTTAAAATAACATACATAGCCTTCTGTTTCTGTTTTGTTTTGTTTTTTTCTGGAGAACGCTGACTAATACAGAGATCTAGGGACAAATCCTGGGTCCTCTGTTACATATTTGCAGAAGGATTTCAGGAAACCGATTAACCGCTCTCAGCCTCAATTTCTTCATCTGTAAAATGGAGCCTTTTGTGGAGAGAATGTACACAAAGCACGTGGCAGATCGGGGATGCTAAGCAAAAGGTAGCAGTTAAGAGGGAGCACTACAGACACGGAGCTGACGAAACCATGGCTCTCCCTTCCGTAGCCTATAACTTTGCAAGAGAGAGAGTAGCAAGGTGGGCGGGGAGTGCCAATACCACATAGGCAGTGCTCTTGGGCACAAAGGGAACTGAAATAGGCCACCCCAAAACATTACACTTGGACCAAAGGACTGTTTTGAGACAAAGGCAATTAGCTCTCTGCCCTCTCCCTTTCTGTGTAAAAAGCAGGACACAAAGTTCCATTTGTACAGGTGTGTCCCTCTCCCTACCAGGAAGAGAAGGACTCCAGAGACAACTCTTAGCCCCTGAGGTGACTCTTATCCACATAACAAACCTTACTAAACCACCCTCTGTACAGTATGTTTCCTCCCCTCAGAACTTACCACCAGAAACGCCCGAAGCCTTTTTCTTTGTCTAGCCTACAATGGTGCATAAATCCCCAAATTCAACCACCTCCTGGAGTCACACTTCTTTGTGAATGCCCATGCATAAGTACGTAATTCAGTCTGGTTTTCTCTTGTTAATCTGTCTTTTGTCAGTTTAATGCACTGGGCCTCCAGTTACTGAATATAGGAGCGTAGTTTAGAGAAAAAAAATGTTTTTCCTCATGTCTGGCATCATTAAAAATATCTTGCAGTTAAGGCTTGGCTTACTCTAAACCAATATTCCCAATCTCCAGTCTCAAACCTGTCTTTCTCCTCCTGAGTTGGTGGTATATTTACCTAGAAAAGACAAAGGCACAGGCATTTATGAAGGTAACACTGGCAACCAGTAGGGTAGAATAGAGAGAAAAGTCCACTTAAGAGTGGAATGATCCGTAATTGTAGGTGGATTATCATCAGGTTTTTTTTTTTTAATTCTTACTGGATGTTAAAATTAGATGTATTGAATAAAAATCATGAAGCTTAAAGTCTGAGGAGCTTTCAGATGCTTTCCAACACGAGCGATGCCTCCAAGCAGCTCCCAGCACTGGGACAGTTATGCATATTCTCGGAGCCTTACTTTGCTGTCTGCAAGACTCAGTCATGGCGCAGAAGGAGGACACAGCAGGTGCTGGAGCCATTGCCTTAGTGGACCGGTGAATGGCTGACCGTCACTGAAACAGAAATTGTTTACCCAGCCCAGGTTCATGGACCCAAGACAAAGGCAACGGGGTTGACAGAATGACCGTTATTTCCCCACGTATAAGATGCTCCCACGTATAAGATGCACCTTAATTTTGAGGCCTAAAATTTGAGAAAAAAAAATGTATTACATAACGTTATTTATTGAACTCAAGTTTTATTCATCACAAAATTCATACAACTCATCACTGTCAAAACTCCCATCCATTAGCTTGTCCTCATCTGTGTCTGATGATGAATCACTGTCTTCATATATTGCCTCGTCCTCAGTTCCATCTATGGCATTTGAAATGTCACAACCACTGTATAAGATGCACCCAGTTTTTAGACCCCAATTCTTTTTTGAAAAAGGGTGCGTCTTATACATGGGGGAACACAATATGTTTCCATGGGAACGGCAGTGTCACTGGGGAAATGGGAACAATTCTGGAAAAGTGGGAAAAGTTTCAGAAAGATTGAGAGCCGCCTGACTATGAGGGCTTGTTGAAGTATTTAAACCTCGGGATACTTTTCCAACCACATTTCCCATCAAGGAAGGGAATTATAATGAAGAGACTGAGAGAGCAAACCCATGCCTCTATGGACCAAGATTAGTCTAATTTCTACAGCACTCAGGGTGACCAGTGGGTCGAGGCAAAGCAAAGGGGACGTCTCTGGTGTCACTGACCCAGAGCTACTACAACTTGCTGACCTTCAGATGGTTCTGGGTGAACCCATGAGACCAGATGTTTTGTCAGACTCAAGTTCAGCTGTGTGGACCTCAGAGAGAGTAACACATTGTGCTCCTGCCAGGACCCATGAAGGCATCAGTTGTGTGCATGCCTCTGGACACACACACACACACACACACACACACACGGGATCCTCCAAACTCTGCCTTGGGGTTGTGCAAGCCTGAAGGATGTGTGTCCCTTTCCTTCTTGTTCCCTGCACAGGTGCCTGTGTGTGAGGCCAGAGCAGACAGGAAGCCTGTGTTTCCATGAGGTGATAAACACCAGCAATCTGTCTGCTCTGATTTCTGTCCCAGAGTACGGAGAGGGGACCACAGATTCACTGGTGGACAAGGGACCCCTCCCCTCCATTCTCTCTAAATTCCTAACTTCAGCTCAGCTGTCCCAACTTCAGCATTCAAGGGGCTTTTTTTTTTTTTTGTATTTTTCTGAAGTTGGAAACGGGGAGGCAGTCAGACAAACTCCCACATGCGTCCAACTGGGATCCACCCAGCATGCCCACCAGGGGGCGATGCTCTGCCCATCTGGGGCGTTGCTCTGTTGTGACCAGAGCCACTCTAGCGCCTGAGGCAGAGGCCATAGAGTCATCCTCAGCGCCCGGGCAAACTTTGCTCCAATGGAGCCTCAGCTGCGGGAGGGGAAAAGAGACATAGAGAGGAAGGAGAGGGGGAGGGGTGGAGAAGCAAATGGGCGCCTCTCCTGTGTGCCCTGGCCGGGAATCAAACCTGGGACTCCTGCACGCCAGGCCGACACTCTACCACTTAGCCAACCGGCCAGGGCCGTCAAGGGGCTTTTTTAATTGAGTCATATGGGTAACCACCAGCCTATCTCCAGAACTAAGAGGAAGTTCCCTTATATTAGCACTGGGTTGTTGTTGTTCTTGTAAGTACTTCTAAGAAGTGTCATTCGTTTGACAAAAATTAAATACACATTAATTCCATATGCCTATTGCTATTGATTTTTTTTTAAACCCATAATATGAAGAAACTACTCTCAAAGATTTTACAACCTGCTTGGGGAGACAAACATAAAAATAAAATAGGAGCTATATACAAAGGGCAGGTATAGTATTGATATAAAGGTAAGAGTGAGGGCACACACATTTATTGAGCATCTACTATGTTCTAGGTACTGACATAGGTACTTTCATTTACCCCTCTGATTAGGCTGCTGGAAGGTGAAAAATATTGTCTGAGCTTGACCAAAGAAAGTCTTAGGCTCAGAATGTTTAAGGAACTAGATAAGGGGCTCCCCACCCAGAGTGTCTGGTTACAAACCCAGGCCTCTTTCTGCTACACCAAACCTAGTTGAAAATATCCCGAGTTGTTATGGAAGAAGGGCCACTGTGGTTTGCTGCCTCCAGGAGCACTCCGTGGCATCCCTGAGGGGCGCCGCTCCTAGCAGAGGTACATCAGGCCTTATAAGTTCAGTGTCTCCGCGTTCCATTGGCAAACACCCCAGCCAGACAGTCACCTCCCTCCCCCGTCCCCATCCTCTGGCCTTTCCAGACGAGGTAATGGCCTTCCTGGGGAAGCTTCTTTTTCTTTGCCATTCACAAAGAGCAAAGGCCCTTTCTAAACACTCTGCTGTCCAGTGACCCCTCCATGGAATCTCTGAACACACAACAATTCCGTATTTCTGTTGGCTGTCTTTTCACAAAGTGGGCCCAGAGCTTAGTTTAAGGCCAAGAGTGAGGGGAAAAAAAAGTTAAATTGATGGCAGCTTCTCACTCTGAGTTCTCTTCATAGTGACCTGGAACAGTCAGCTCTCTGCTGTCGAGTGGTACACACGTATACACTGACGTGCACACATTTATGTGGTGCTGACAAGTGCAGATCAGAGAAACGGAAGTTCCTCGTGGAGGAGGAGTTCGTGCGGACAGTGACTGGGTCACTCTCCACACCCTGCCAATTGCATCCAAACAGCTCGTCTCACAGTGACGCTCTGGTTCCCCATTGATCGTTTTGCTCAAATGAAGGTTAGACAGGAAATATGCTTTTTGGAGTCTGGAATTCTAGCGAGCCTAAGGACTCCTGATGGTCTATTTCTTTGATCTGTGGGGTGGGGTTCCCAAGCGGAATTTCACGGTGTAGCTAAGAGCAGTAAGTAAGCATCCTCTTATTTGAGGAAAGAGGACTGACACGGAGGTAGAGAGTCACTCAGTGGGGTGTGCGTGGTACGGAGATGTGAGGTTGGGAGCAGAAGACGGACACCACCAGGGAGCACGCTTAACGGATTAGAAGAACAAGCAAATGAAATAACTGACTCCATGCAAAAGCAACTTAGAATAGGGCAGGTTTTCCATATAAAACCTTTTGCAAGTAAAAAGAACACCGAGCAGGGCCGGGGAGGAGAAACTGCAGCCGTGGGGGTTCCCGCTGGCACAGGGAGATCGGCCTAAGTGCCCTTCCAAAGCCGAATCGGGTTCATCCGCGAATATGAACGTATAAACACAAGCCGCACATTTTAAGAAATGGTTCCCCGCGCGATGCATTGTTCTCCCTTGTATTTCACCCCTTGCTCAACACCGTTTAGTTACTTTTATGAGTCCTTGAGATAAGAGAACTGAGGTAGCTTCTATGAAAGGGTTTAATGGTGAGGAACCAGCATGTAGAAGTATAAGGGGTCATAGAAATAAAGAACACCTGCTACAACAAAGGTCCCTCCCTAACAATAGATTCCTGCTTTATTTCAGCCTTAGAGCTTCTGAGAACTTCCTTAAACCAAAGGTGAGATTCAGATGTGGACATAGGTGGGCCCAGGTGCACGCCACTGAGGTGGGTGAGGGCTCTAGCTCTCCATTCCTCAACTTCCTCACCAGGTGATATGTGACCATGAAAGCAAGTCTCAGACTGAGTACCGCCATAAAATAAACATTTGGAAGCCAGCAGGCACAAAAAAAGTTGTACAACCAGTTCTGTAAACTTGATGAAGTACCAACCGGCTCTCTTCTGGCGCTCTGACAAAAGCCTTGAGTAACTGTCTCGCTTCCGCACACGTGACGATATTCTAACAGCAAGGTTTAGCTACACAGCTAGTCAGAGGCAGGTGTGAGAACCCTTTTGCAAGCTGGGGCGGCAGGCTCTGGCTCAAATCCTAAGGCAGACACAGCATTTGGAAGGACATCACTAGCAGTGAGGCTTTCTAGATCACAATACCCCGTTGAAGCAAGGGCTGGAGTGTCTGGTACAGTCTTTTCAACCAACTCGCATACAGGGGTCCCCTTTTATCCAGGGGTACAGTCCACGACCCCCTCTGGATGCCTGAAACTGCGGAGAGTACCAAAACCTACATGCACAATGTTCTTTTTTCCAAACCTATGATAAAGTTTAATTTATAAATTTGGCAGAGAAAGAGTTTAACAACAATAGTAATTAAATAGTGCAATTAGAACAATTTGCTGTAATAAAGGTTATGTGAATGGAATGTGGCTTATTGTACGGTCCTCACTCTTCTTATGATGTGAGATGATAAAATGTGTCATTAAGTCAGGAATTTTCAGCTTCTCACTGCAAGGAAGCACTTTATGGATTCTCTTTGGCTTATCTGAACTGCCGACATCACCACTCTTGTGTTTTGGGGCCATTATTAAGTAAAGTAAGGTTGACTTGAACACAATCTCTGTGATAACTGTTGATCTGGTCATGGAGATGTCTACTGAGTGACTAACGGGTAGGGAGCGTCTACAGCAGGGGTCCCCAAACTTTTTACACAGGGGGCCAGTTCACTGTCCCTCAGACTGTTGGAGGGCCGGACTAAAAAAAAAAACTATGAACAAATCCCTATGCACACTGCACATATCTTATTTTAAAGTAAAAAAACAAAACGGGAACAAATACAATATTTAAAATAAAGAACAAGTAAATTTAAATCAACAAACTGACCAGTATTTCAATGGGAACTATGCTCCTCTCATTGACCACCAATGAAAGAGGTGCCCCTTCCAGAAGTGCAGCGGGGGCCAGATAAATGGCCTCAGGGGGCCGCATGCGGCCCGCGGGCCGTAGTTTGGGGACCCCTGGTCTACAGCATGGAGACCCTCGACAAAGGGAGAAGCTATGCTGACCAGAGCGGGACACTCAAGGCTTTGTCATGCTACTCAGAATAGCACACAATTTAAATTTTATGAATTGATTCTTTCTGGAATTTTCCATTTAATATTTTCAGACCACTGTTGACTACAGGTAAGTAAAACCACAGAAAGTGAAACCGCCAATAAGGGAGGATTGCTGTATTTTGAACACTTCTTATTTCACCAGTGAAAATTATTTCTAAGACCCACGACACTAAATTATAAAGCTGGTGGTATTTACTGGGAATGGAGATGGGGGAAGGGCTTATAGAGCCTCATGATAATCTTTCAAATTCCAGCCAAACTCCCCTGGGCTGTGTATTCATTGCCAAGTAGGGTCCTTTAATATGATCAAAGTGCTCCTGGGGTGTCAGTCACAAATTCAGAGACAGGTGCTACACTGCCGTGCAGAAGTTCTTCAAAGTCAACTGCAGACAGAATAGCCTTTTTGTTACTATGTTTGATTGTTTCTGGTCAGAGCCCAGACCTGGCATCCAGGTGCTCTCTCTTCCCTGTCGCTGTGGTCTGGCATCTCTTCCAGAGCCTTCCTGGCCAGTTATGTCTGTCTTCTCGTGCCTGTGCCCGGCACCACGCCTGCGTACCAGGTGATGGTCACCAGGATCAGAGCTCAGCTCCTGCCCAGGCTCACCAGTGGAAGTCAGCTGAGGAAATTATATATATTTTTGCCTCAAGTAATCGGTTTGAACACTAACACTGTCTTTCCATAGCTTCTAAATGCCCTAATGTTTTTTTTTTTCATTTGCTCTGAAAGGCACAGACTATCAGCCTCTCAAAACTCAATAATAAGAAAACAAATCCAATTTTTAAACAGACAGAATATTTTAACAGGCTCCTTGCCAAAAAAAAAAAAAAAAGATACACAAATTGCACAGAAATATGCTCCACGGCATCTGGCATCTGTCGTTTAATATACTGTTCATTGAAATCACAATGAGATCACAATACACCCTACTAGAATGGTCAAAATCTTAAATACCAAAAACACCAAGATTTGGCAAGAATGTGAAGGAATTGGAACCCTCATATACTGCTAATGGAAATGAAAAATAATAGTACATTGGAATATAGTTTGGCAGTTTCTTAGCAATAGAGATATATACACTTATGACATATTCCACTTCTAGATCTCTGTGTAGAAGAATGACAGCATGTGTCCATACAATACCGGTACATAAATGTTCGTAGCTGCTCTACTTTGTACTAACCCCAAACGGGAAACAATCCAAACCTCCCTCAACAGATGAATGAACACACAAACTGTGGGATATCCACACAATAGAATACCACACAGGAACCTAAACGCATAAGCTATTGATCCACAAGACATCATGGAGGAACCTCAAAATTACATTGATTAAGAGAAACTGGAGGAAAAAGGATGCGTGTTGTGCAATTTCGCTTACGTAAAATTCTACGAAGTACACACTAATCTCAGTGACAGACAGCAAGCAGATCAGGGAAAAGGAGAGAAGTGTGGGCAGGAGAGAGGGGGAAGGGATCCCAAAGGGAAACAGGATGCAAAACTCTTGATGGAGATGAATGTGTTCACCATCCTAATTGCGGTGATGGTTTCATGTGTGTATGCATATGACCAAACTTCCCCAAACTGTACACTTTAAATATGTGCGCTTAAATAGTATCCATTTTATTGAAGGGGACCAGAGTTTGCCACCCCAAAATAGGTCTCTTTGGGGATATTAATTATTTTAAGCTGGTTATTTTTAAAAAACAAAAGACTCCAGAAAAACCTTTGACCTTCCTCCTTCCCTCATTGCCTAACGACTTTTAGATAGAGCTTCTGCTCCGCGGAAGGAGTTATCAGCATCAGTAACTACAGGTTAACAGGAAGTAGGTGTGACAGACAGGGAGGAAACTAGCAAGGCCGCTTTGATAAAGTTCTATCTGTGTCCCATGGTTAAATGCAGCCCAGCAAACATTTATATACCAAACATTTGCTTTCCAGTCTCATGAGTTGCCTTCCTCTCCTCAGAAGTCCGAAACCACTGTCTATGCCCTCCTTCTCCTGAGCTCAAGGGGGCATATAAGCCTTGAAGTTCTCGATTTGTTTTAGGTTCCCAAATTCTTCCGGAACCCCCATGTGCACATACACAGTTAAATATGGTTATTTTCTCCTGTTAGTCTGCCTCATGTCAAGTTGATTAGCAGACCAGCCAGAAGAACTGAGAGCAAAAAGAGGGGGAGTTTTCTCTTTCCCCACATTGTCATATGTCAATGCTACTTCAGTAAATCTCAAAAAAAGTTCGCCACTTTGTGCTCAATACACTATTTCTCCAGTTTAAAAAGTCCCTTCTCTGCTTACTGCCAACCTGGTTATTGGGTGAGAGATTCAATATTGATGTCAAGTTACAGTACATAGATGGATTATTGGCCCTCCCAAGTGCTTTGTTAAGAAAGGCCAGACATCTTCAAGATGCTAAATGAATGAGGAAACTCGGTTGGGAGGCATTAGGGAGGCAACATGGATGGGTAGAAAGTGAATTGGACAGATGTGGGTTCGAGTGGTAGTGCTGGTACTTACAGATGTGGGTCAGCGAGCTAGCGTCTTAATCTGTCATAGTATATTACTTGGTCACGAGCATCAGAAACTGATTCAGGCTAAGATTTGGAACAGATAAGAACCAGCAGCTCCAGAGCATCTTAACAGCAGGTCTCAATAGTTTCACCTATAATATTCCTCCCTCTGCATTTATCAAATTTCCAGAGATGGAGAATCCAACTGGACCATTGTGGGTCACGTGCCTGCTCCTTGACAGGGGGAGGGGCCAGCATCTTATTAGCAAGTGCAACGAACGGGATTTGAGACGCTATCGGCAAATGAAGTAGAATCGATGCTTTATGCAAAAAACAATAGATGACCACTTTGTCAATTATATATTACGCATAATAAATTTAGTGACTTAAGATGACAACAATTTATTATCTCTCACAAATCTGTGGGTTACCTGGGCAGTTCTTCCAGTGTTGCTTGGCTTGCTCATGCAGTTGCATTCAGTGAAAGGCAATTGACTGGAAGGTTCAAGATGACCTTGGATGCAGACACTCACATGTCTGCAAGGGGGTGCTATTAGCTCGAGCATTGTGTTTCTTCTCTGCATGGCCTCTCATCCTCCAATAGGCTACACCTGCTGCATGCAGGGACATTACAGCACAATGTTCCAAGTGAAGGAAGGCAGAACCTGCCAGACCTCTTGAGCCTGGTTCTGGATTTCATGAAGCTCTTCTGGATCCTTTAGGCCAGAGTAAGTCACAAGGGAGTGAAGGAATAAGCTGTACTCCTGGATGGAAAGAGTTGCTTGGTCATTGCAGAAAGTATGCTTACTAGAAAGAAAGGGATACGTAACCACTAAACAGAAAACCAGGGCCATTAAAGATATTTTCTTTTCCTCATATATGAAATGAGAACAATAATACCCAACTTCTAGGGTTATTATGATAATTAAATAAAATAACAAATTTGAAAGATATTTTTCACCAAAAAATACTTGGGGAAAGAACACCTGTTATTAATATCATTAATAATAAAAGTTGTAGGCAGGCATTGCTCAAAGGAAAGTCTCTTGTTTACAATTCTTGTGTTAATCTCTTTGTGTTGGTGAAGGCTGCAGTACATTTGACAAAGAATTGAGTTTTGTTGTCAAATTTTGGGATAAAGTCATGTTCATCACGCTTCTTTTCTGTAAGCTCCAAAATGCAAGTGGAGTGAGGGATTAAACACATTGAAATTTTAATTTGATTTGCCTTCAATTTTTGTCTTTGGCTTATATGTGTGTATTGGTCAGTGTCCCTTCAGCAAACAGAACTCTTACAGGAATTTCAAATAGAGGGACATTAACACAGGAAATTGGCTATGAATGTGTTGAAGGGCTGGTGCAGAGACAAGGAAAACTGGGCTCACTCACCAACTAGTAACTGCAGAAAGCTGCTACCATCCTAAAGTTGATGGAGCAAAAGAAAAAAATGTCACCCAGAATCCACAATTGCTCTGCTTCTGAGGCTACTGGTAAACCTACCGCTCCCCTGTTGTTATTGGAATGTCTTTCAGAAAACCAGGGGACCGAACTCCCCACCTTGGTGCCTGTCACTGATGCTGGGGCTGCTGCTAAAGCCGAAGCCAAGACCAGACTCCAGGAATCCTGTGCTGCAGAGGCTGCAGGAGCACCGGCCTCCACTGCTGTTGAAATTTCGACTCCCTGAGCACAAACCCACATTCACCCACTGCTGCAGCATGTCACTGCCAAAGACTTAATTCAGCAGAAGTTACAAAGAAAATTGGCTTCTCCCTTCTACCTACCTTCCAGTCTCCCACCAGGGTCTCCCATCAGCAGAACCTATTTGGAAGCCAGCTCGCTGGGGAGTTTGGGAAATGTAGTTTGCAGGTTTCTAGCCCCTATAGAGAAGGACAGGGCAGGGGAAAGGTGGGGATGGAGTTGAGAGCCTATAGACAAACAGCCAGCACAGTGTATGACTTACACACAGATGTTTCACACACAGCACTGCTGTGTGTGGGTAGCTCCAGATGTTTTCTATTTGGGTCTGTTTGAAGAAAAGAGAACATATGTTGACTGCTTCAAAACTTCTAATAGAACACTATCACAACACATTTAACCATCTGATGATCAAACCTCTCTTCCTCCTGGCCATTTACTTCTTTCCTCTTTGGATTTGGCAGGAGTATGTAAATGCCAGCAGACACTTGCATTTCACACTCCACTTTGCAAAATACCAGTGGAATCATTCTCGTCTCCTGTCTCTTACCCACTTGAAAGTGCTTCATCACACCTAATGCATTGTGTACAAAGTATGCGGGCATTTTATGCAGAGGGTCGGCAGGTTCCTCGTTTTTCTTTGGGCCCCAAAGATGCTCCTGGTTTTCTCTTCAAAACTGCCCACAATTCTTCATCAATGATTGCACATGAAGAGGAGAAAATTGTACCATTCCAAAATTTCACTGCAGGAGGTTAGGACATGCCACTCCAAAATACCCCTTTTTTGGTATGTTGATTATTTTAAAGCATAGGCACTTGAAAAACAGCAAATGCAGGGAGGAGCCGTCTCAAAACTCCCCTTATCTGCCTAAAAACAGAACCTCCAAGAGGAACTTAGATGTCATAAATGCCTTCCCGGAAGTTTCATCATCCAGGGAGGACTGACTCTTCTTAGAGGAGAGGAGACTAGATGTTGACACCACACCCAGACACACTTTGTCACAAATTAGCACCCCTTTCATCCGTTCTTCTCAGGGTCCACTCTCCTTTTCTAAAAAGTCACCTCTTCTCCCCTAAGATGCCTAGGTTTTCCCAACCCTTTCTTAAAATGGGATTTAAGCCTAAATTCTTCAATTTACTCATTTTTCTCTGGATATCCCCTACATACACACAAAGCACACATGTTAATGAAATTTTATTTGTTAGTTTTTTCTTGTTAATCTGTATTTTATTACAGAGATATCAGGTGATAACTCAGAATGGTAGAGGCAAAATTATTCCCCCTACTACACACATGAAATCTCCTAAATTCATTATAATGCAAAAGTTTATTCTATTGAACTCTCAACAACTGTCTCTTATGAAACAAAGCTACTTCTTCTTAAGACCTGAATACTGAGTTTATGAATTTTTCTCTTAGGTTAATTGAACCTGATTTTTCCTTCGTGGGCTCAAACCATGCTGTTGTGTATAAGACAAGCCCCAAAGGGTGTGATAGGTCAAAGCCACTCTGAAACATGAGACACGGTCAGGGCTCAGGAAAAACTCTCTCCCAGAATTCAGTTCACAGGAAAAATCAGGTCACACTGAACAGCAGGGGCAGTCATAAAGACAGAAAATGAAACCAGGCTTGTTTTGGAAGTGGTGGTCCCATGGAACCTCAAATCAGCCTCTATATCTGGCTGAGTCACCCCAGGGGGCTCCACCTAAGGTAATGACAGGGAATGCCACTGTAGGTGGGGTCATCTTGGGGTGAGGAGATGGCATGTTCCGAAGAAGTTTTCAAGACGGGAAACCGCATTTACTGAGATCTTAAAATATGACAAGGCATGCTCTATGCCTTTCTCATTTTAATCCTGAAAACAACCTTATGACATTATCTTTAGAGACAGGGAAACTGCAAGGAACTCACATCTGGTAAGCAACATAGCCGGATTCCATGTCCTGTCTGTTCTATTCACACATCAATACGGGCAGATCTGTGGGACTGGCTCCCCCTATGGGGGCTGAGGTACAAGTAACCTTGGTTGAGCCTCTGTCGGGTGCCAGGCATTGTGCTGTCTCTGACCTTCCCTATCTAGTCCACTCTTCCTAAGTGCCCTGAAGAGCAGGTCCGAGCACTCCCCTTCTCCACGGTGGAAACACACAGCCTGACGTCGTCAGTGTGTGCACACAGAGACTTGGAGCCCAGCTCTGACTTACTTCAAGGCCATGTTGTTTCCACGAGCCAGCAGCCTCCCAATCTGTCTGGGGAGTGAAGATGTAAGTATCCAAAGATCGGGTATAGTGTTGGGCAGAGGACTCGAGCCGGGTGACTGGTTCGGACAGAAGCACAGAAGTGTGCAGCCACAGAGAGGAGAGCAGGGAGCCCTGGCGGCTGGGGTGGCCATGGACTTGTCATAGTTGTCTTACTGCTTGTGTCTCACTTTCCTGCCAGCATCTCTCTCCCATCCAAGTACTAACCAGGCCCGACCCTGCTTAGCTTCCGAGATCAGACGAGATCGGGCGCGTTCAGGGTGGTATGGCCGTAGACGAAGCATCTCTCAAAGGTCGAGAGAGGCCCAGGATGTTTCCATTTATTTATTTATTTGTTTGTTTATTTATTTAATTTTTTTTTGCAGAACCCAGTTATGAGTTTGAATTTGGGGTTCTAGCCAAACGTTCCTGCAGAGCTCCCCCGCCGCGGGCCTCCCCGCTGCCTGCACCCCGATCCTGGGCTCTGCAGGGTACACTCCTCTCAGGACCAAGGGGCTCACTTTTTCAAAAGGTCGTAAATAGAGCCGGGCAGAGCCCACGCCTGCTCTTTAACTGGTACCCTAGACCCGTGACATCACTGTGCACCCAGGGAATGGCTTATAAATATCTCCTGACCAACTAAAAACACACATTACCCTTTAAAAAAAAAAACAGTCCCCCAGCATTTCAGGAAAAATGTGGCTACTAAAGTCAATTTCATGGGGCCACACTGAGATTTGCCAGCGAATTCTGAGCAACCACAAAGCATGAAGATGGCAGTGGCATCGCGCAAAATGCAAGCAGCAAACCATAAATATATTATCATTTCTAAAATCTCTTCCTTTTAAAATGTGGTGTTACAAGACAGCGCTTCCTGCCTGGGCAGCTTGCTGTCATGTCCTCACCCCACACAGCCTGCTCTCGCCCTCCTGTGAGAAAGAAGAAGGAAGAGGAGGAAGAAGAGGAAGAGGAGGAAATCTAGTGCTATTGGGAAATTGCTTGCTGGCTAAAAAAAAAATCCCCTCTACCTCAACACTTGGTCCTCCTAACCTAGTTCTGGGAAAGGTCTCAGTGGTCAGAGCTTTACACATCTAAGCCAAACAGAACTCACTCGGAAACAGAGAGGAGAGTGAGAGAGAGAACATGAGACGATCTGAATAAATAAACTACTTTTAGCCTAGTTTTCCATCCTAAGTAAATGTCACCTACAGAAGAATGTGTTCAAACACCATCTTATGAAAAACCGTCGCTGGGAAGCAATGGGCACGCGATTTCCTCCGGGCAAGGAACTTGGGTCTGCCTTCGGTCTCACACGTGCACATCTGCGCGGGTGATCAGGAAGACAGAAATGGCGCACGGCACTGCCTCCGTGTTCCACGGCTACAAAACAGACGTCGCGACGGTCTGATAAACTGCATTCCTAGCACTGGCTTTTAGCAGATTTTACAGACAGATTGCTTTAGTACCCTCGGTGAACTCCAGAAGCATTTCCAAAACGTTGCTTTCCTGCCCTCAGTTTTTGTTCCTCTTTCAGCTGTGAGCCTGCTAATGCTGTGGCGGAAGGGACCTCCCACTGTTCCGGAGTAGAAATGGATGGATGAATGGATGAATAGATGTACGTGTAGATGGATGTACCTGGTCCTCTGTCTCTGGGCCCAAGGGCCTGTGCCTAGAGGAGCTAGTTATTTCTCAGCAGTATCAGATTTCTGTTGACTCAAGAATCCACCCAGAAATCTGAGGAAACATCTCTTGTAGAGTAATACCAACACTCCCTCTCTTAGCTTGTGTATTGACCACAATACACAGGAAGGAAGTCACAACTTAAAAATAAAATTCACACATAAACCATCGGCCAACATTTTAATCTTCATCTGAAGTCTCACAGTATCCCACACGGAGTTTTACCCAATGTCATTAACAGTCACATGGATATTCAGACACCTCTGGCTGCCTTTAGCAACCGGAGAAAACCCTGGCCAGTGGTTGGCTTTGAGACCCACATCCTACTCCTCTGTCCATCTGTGTAGAGGTAAATTCCTCAGGCATTATAACAGGGTCAATGGACCTCTTCAAGTGGAACTTGAGAAGGATCTTGGGAATTGCTTCCTAGATGCTAATGAGAGATGAAGTACCTTGTCATTGCGTCAAAGGAATTTTCATCTAACTTTCTGATCTTCCACAAAATTATGCAACTAAAGTCTTCCTCCTCTACGTCCTTTCCCACCTGATGTGTCCCTGGATGTGGTATGATCATATCAGAGCCCAGAGCAGCCAAGAGGAGGTTCCAGTGTCTCTTCCCAGAGAGAAAGTGGGTTTCCATACCTTGAAGTGAACTTAAGTAAAAGATTTGTTTCAACTTCTGATATACATATTTCTTTTCCTCTTTTTTTTTAAGCGAGAAGAGGGTAAGTAGAGAGACACACTCTCGGATGCACCCCAACCAGGATCTACCTGGCAACCCTTATCTGGAGCCAATGCTCAAATCAACCAAGCTATTCTCAGCACCTAAAGCTGATGCTCGGACCAACCGAACCACTGGCTGCAGGAGGGGAAGAGGGAGAGATGGGGGAGAGGGAGGTGGAGAGAAGCAGATGGTCGCTTCTCCTGTGTGCCCTGACTAGGAATTGAACCCAGGACTTCCATAAGCCAGGCTGATGCTCTATCCACTGAGCCAACCGGCCAGGGCTATTTATTTTCATTTTTTAGATCACTTCCTGGTAATAGCGAACACTTGTATAGATGACTGGTTCCTTTTTATAAGTCCCAGTGAGCCTCACTGCTTCTCCTGATGCCTCGATGCTCTGCCTATTCCCCGATGGCAAAACTCACCCAGAGGTTATTGTGAGGCCAATGGCAGAGCCATCTGGCACCCAGGATGTGGAAAGTCATCATTTGAATCCATAGATCATCTGGGTCCATTAAGTGACCTCTATTTGTAGTCCGGTACTTTGTTAGATAAATTCTTTTCCAGAATGTACACTCCAAATCATCACTCTGTACAAACAATGCAATCAGACACCTAGTCCTGGACACACCTTCAAAAATATTACCGTACACTTATTCACAGGCTCCGCCCCTTCCTAGCCCTTCCCCTCACCCCCTGGCTAATGTGAATTGTGTATTTATTTGCTGACTGAAGTTCTTTCTTTCCTGGTCTCAGAGTCCCCCCCCCCCCCCATCAGTGTTAGAAGTTGAATAAACAACCTTATCTTTTGGCAGCAATTTTTAAAAACATAAGTGCTTTCTTTTCTCTCCACAACCCCCTGCCCTCCTCGAGCTGTACTAGTACCAACTTCCCCAGCGGGTCTCCAGAGCCTTGTCCTGGCACCCGGCACCTGGGAAAATGCCGCCTGATAGTTTTGCTAACCCAGTGGGGTGGCTGGTGTTCAGCAGATTATGCGGAGCTCATTTCTCTGCTGTGGTGTTACTTGAAGGTCAAGGTCCACTGTACTTCAAGCCACTCCTTTAGAACACAAAAGCCAATATCCTTCTCACAAAACCGGCTTCAAGTCGGATACCATGGAAGCAGGTAGGTGCGGCTGCACAGATGCGCTCAACCGGCTGGCCGAGAGCAAATATTTACCCCTGCAGGGGCGGGGCTGAGGGCCTGGCCCAGGGACAGTTGCCTCAATAGCTCTCTCCTTCTCTTGCTCCATCTGCATTAAATTGGATCAAGCCTCTTTTTACAGCCTTCCGGAGAAAGGTTCATCATTGCCTTTGATAGAGCCCTGTGATGCGTCATTTAAATCTAATTCACTTACACATTCAATCTGTGCCTTATCGGCACTTACTAATCCAGTGCGCGTGGGCCATTTCTCATTATGGTTGAATAAGCGAGAGAGAGGCACATCGGCGTGTCTCATCCCCACATCTCTCTATGATCCAGTCTGTGGCTGAGACACAGAAGAACCAGCGTCCCTTGGTTGCAGTCGCTGCCCTCGCAGAGAAAGTGCTCTGAATGCTGACCGTATCTAGTTATGTGGGAGGAAAGGGCCTTCTTGTCCCTCTGAGAACAAACCCCAGACACAAACCCCCAGCACCTGCCTGTTTCCGGGCTGCGTGGTCTCAGTTTCTCTGATTGTCTTTGAAGCTGTCCTTTGAACCCCCTTAAGGGTGTTTTCCTCCACTGACACCAAGTGTTCTGTGGCCCAAGTTTACTGAGTAAACAGCAGACAGGAGAGTCTGCAAACGCTGTGAAGAATGTGCAGCCCTTTAAGAACAAAGGCCACGGCCAGCCCTGAGTCCAGCAGGCAGAGCGTAAACAGGACAGGAGTGGCCAATGGCCAGGAATGTGGAGGTGGATGTGAAGGGCCAGGGGAGAAAGAGGCAGAGAGAGGAGTAGCTCAGGAGGGGAAGGAAGAACCCACTGCAGAGGAGTGGAGCATGAGACCTAGGTAGGGCTTGAGAGTGACTCCAAGGCTGAGCAACAGGTAGAGGGACATGAACACACTGATCCACAGGAGGTCCTTGTTGGACAAATAAGTTTGTAAACGTGATTTTTATGTTCACTTTGTTAAAAATGGCCACTGCTTGTGTGATGCTGCTGCCACGTGATAATGTTGATTGCCTTTCTGCTTGGGAAGGGGCGTGGTTATGCTAATGTGTGCTGGAGGAGGGATTGTTGTGCCGAAAAATTTTAAAAGAAGGAGCTAGAAGGCCATTTTAGAAGAGAGGCCATGTGGTGGTTGGAGGGAAGGCAGTCAAGATGGAGGCATGCAGATGGGTAAAAGGAGAGCCTTTGATTCTAGGAAAAACCAGAGAATGTCAGTGGCTTTGGAAGCCCTGAATGGAAAGGGAAGTATTTTCCTGCTGTGTGTATTTACTTGCCCACCGGATGCTAACGAGAATAAAGGATGGCCCACCATTTCTTGGCTCCGTTGTTTCATTACAATCTGTCTGAATCAAATGAGAACCTGCACTGGCCAGGCGGCTGTGATGGTGGCTGGGGCTACTGGATTTCCAGTCCCGATATGGGGGGCCGGTGTGCGTTGGAAGGCTTGCCTGTGCTATACTCTCTCGGCAGGTGGGGCTTTTCTCTCGTGTTCTGTGACAGGCAGAGGCACTGGAATCATCTGATGGATCTTGGCTGGAATGGTTGGGAAAGGACGCATCTCTAGGCCCTGCTCTTCTATATTTTTATTTCCTCCAAGAGGACCAAGGCCACTAAGTCACAGGAGGCTGCATTCAGGGGGATGTTACAGGGGCGAGGCATTTTGAAGAACGCGAGAGCAAGCAGCAGTGTGTGTAGGTGTGAGCAGAGGGGTAGCCCTGTCTCCTGGAGAGGGGCTTCTAAGTGCCACATGCCGCCACTCTCATGGGCAGCAGCCGCTCCCGCTCCGGTGTGGGGAGCAGCAGCCACACGTAGGAGAGGACCGCTACCTCCGGGCGCCAGGACTGCACCCACTGCCCCCCAGGCCGGAACCGCCAGCCTTCACTGCCGCCACCACTTACGGTCTGCTCTTTCTCAGTTATTCTAAGTGATCAACACTTTGAAACAATGAGAAGCAAGGCTTTTCAGAGTTAAATAGAAAGTGTCGACCCTTTACCAAAATGCCAAGAAGAAAAACAAGATCTGAATATTTTGCAGAAGTGTTTACCATGACCGCAAGTAGGAGCCGGTTTCCTAATTTCAAGGAATCGGCCTTTCCCAAATGTCTGGGGAAGTGGGAGCAAAGAGAAGGGGTTTGTGGAGACCTTTCCCCTGTGTTTAGAAAGCCGTGATTGACCAGGAAGGCCATCTCAGGATTGTATCATTCATTTGAATGAAGGGGTCAGTGACAGACATGCGTGCCCTCATCCATGTTCCATTCTCCAGGAGGAAACAGGCGCCCAGGGCACAGAGCTGCCCGGCCCGGGCTGGCGGGCAGAGAGGCACTGCCAGGGGAGGTGACTGTGCTAATACTTTCATAAACACTCTTGTTAATTTTATTAGTGCCCTGGCTGTAAACTCCACAGTTTTTGAATAATCTGTCCCAACCCTCCTTTTCTCATAAACCCGATTATTTTTCATTTTTGATTTTGCAGAAGGAAGATTTTAATTTTGGGGAGGTGAGCAGGGGTGGGATGGGGAGGAGGCACCTATGGCATTACAGTAGAAACACCCATATTTGGCAATTTCTGGCTTGTTGACCTATTTCCTGGATTCTTGTCTCATTCCACTGTGCTGTATTCATTTCCTACTGCTGCTCTAAGAAGTTATGACCAGCGTAGCAGCTGAAAACAACTCAACACTTGTTATCTTTTTAGACTGATAATCAGAAGTCCGAAATGGGTATTACAGCACTAAAATCCCGGTGTAGCCGGAGCTGTGTTTCTTTCTGTCTTTTCCAGCTTCCCTGCGCGGCTCTCATTCCTTGGCTCGTCGCCAACCACCTCCAAAGGCAGCAGTGGCCACTCAGGTCATTGTTCTGCTTCGTGACGCTCATTCTCTCCCCTCCTCTCATTTATAAGGACCCGCATGAAGACCTGGGGTCCCCCCTGGCGGATAACCCAGGACAATCTCCCTGTCTCAGAGCTCGGACTTAATCATATTTGCTAAACCCTTTTTATCGCGTTTAAGATGTGCACAGTTTCTCTGCGTTAAGATGTGGACATGGAAAGGGGCGCACATTATTCTGCCACCAACCTGTCCTCTACCTTTCCCTGTGATCCTGGGAGGCCACCCCAGCTGACAGGCAGCTCATTGAGGGGAGGGACCACTTCTCTACGTTTCTGTTCCCCCCACAGCAGTGCCCAATTCAGATACTCAAAGCATATGTTAATTAACTTTCCTTCCTAATTCTCTGTGTGTGTGTGTGTTTAAATTATTATGGTTTTTCAATGTATTGGGATGATATGGCTCACCAAACCATCCAGGTTTCAAGTGTGCAGCTCAGTATAACACCATCTATACACCATATTGCGCACCGCCCCCACCAACCAAAGCCTCTTTCATCCTCACTCCCCGCCCCTTGCCTCTGCCCGTGGCTCCACCCCCTTCCTCGGGCTGTTACCGCCTCTGGCTGTTGTCTGTATCTGTTATGTATGTAAGTCTTTTTTTTCTTATAATCCCTTGATTTGAATAGCACCCAGCTGTATATGCTTCCAGGTATGAGTTGTGTTGAGCCAACTGAGCTATCTTCCCATCTTGCCAGGCCCTGGGAATGCAAATTGGATTACATATTGCCTCCATTTTTAATAAATTTGCCTTGCAGACTTTTCAAGATGACTGGTTAGCATCCAGGGCAAAGGTTCTTTAAAATATGAATAACACACAACTAGAGATAAAAGGAAGCGTGCTGCTGTACCAAGTGCCACCTGACAGAGCCAGGACAGAGTCGGGGGAAATGACTAAGTCCACCAGCGTCAAAGCTTCTCTCTCCATTCTGAATCAGGTCACGGGGAAAATACGCAAAGATGTAGTAGTATAAAAATGAGAACCTAACGATAGCAAAGTATATTCATCCTTAAACATACCAGAGGAGCTAAAAAGTGCTCGCCTAATTTAAAGGAACACAAATAAAATTTAAATGTAGAGAGACTCTTGGGGTTAGGGAGAAGGCAGGAGGGACTGATATAAAAAGCCCTGGGGGGTCCTCTGCTTTGTCTGTCAAATGCTCAAACAAATTCAGGCTCCATTTCCAGTTCACACTGCCCTCTCTCCACCCCACCTCTCCAACTGCGCAGGTGCAGTGATGTAGTGACATTGCCCCAGCGGTGCTGCCTCCCTCTACTGGAAAATGCAGCCTCCTTGGCCTACTGTTCCCTCACTTTTCCAGGTGTAGCTAAGATGCAACCAGATTTATCCCAGTGAGAGATCTTTCCCCTCTTGTACCCCCAGAGCTCTTTGCAAAATGCAGAGCACTGATCACATAGGGCAGGGGTCCCCAAACTTTTTACACAGGGGCCAGGCCAGTTCTCTGTCCCTCAGACTGTTGGAGGGCCGGACTATAAAAAAAAACTATGAACAAATCCCTATGCACACTGCACATATCTTATTTTAAAGTAAAAAAACAAAACGGGAACAAATACAATATTTAAAATAAAGAACAAGTAAATTTAAATCAACAAACTGACCCGTATTTCAATGGGAACTATGCTCCTCTCACTGACCACCAATGAAAGAGGTGCCCCTTCAGGAAGTGCGGTGGGGGCCGGATAAATGGCCTCAGGGGGCCGCATGTGGCCCGCGGGCCGTAGTTTGGGGACCCCTGACATAGGGCTTCGCCGTCGGCGACACAAATCCCCTTACAACCCGTAAAAGCAGAATCCAGCGAGCCTTTTCCAGTATTTCCCAAAGATGAAAAGCTGACCACATCTCCCACCCAGGCTCTTCTGGAAACTTGTCACAACTCTGAATATGTAGAGTTGAATTTCCTTTCCTTTGATCTGGGCAGGTTTGGGACTCATTTGTTTTATTCGGCAAGTCGCTGGTGGTCATGATGACCATTAATGCATGTTTGTATTATGTTACTTGTCAACTAACATTTGGAAGAAAACATGTAACTGTTAGTAACTGTGTCACTGCATCTCTTTCATTGGTGATGCAATAGGACACTTCCCTTATATTAAAAGGGCCAAGAATTGTACACTTGAAACATATCATTTTATTAGCCAATGTCACTCCAATAAATTTAATTAAAATATTTTTAAAGACTAAATGTTTTTTAGCCTGACCAACCAGTGGCACAGTGGATAGAGCATCAGACTGGGATGCTGAGGACCCAGGTTCAAAACCCCGAGGTCGCTGGCTTGAGCAAGGAGTCACTCGCTCTGCTGTAGCCCCCTCCCTGGTCAAGGCACATATGAGAAAGCAATCAATGAACAACTAAGATGCCACAACAAAGAACTGATGCTTCTCATCTCTCTCCTTTCCTGTCTGTCTGTCCCTCTCTCTGACTCTGTCTTTGTCACACACACAAAAAAAGAATAAATGCTTTTTTGTTGAAAGTGTCCATAAAGTTAGCAGTTAAGGTTGAAATTTGTCAAAAATTTCTTCCCAAATTATACTTGTGAACTATAAAATAAATTGGCTAATCAATTTCTATGGAAAAATGCAGTGGAAATGATACTGTAGGACTTCTAGGTCATAAAAGGCCCTGGGCTTCGGCCTTGACTGCTGGTGCACTTGCGCTTGGAGCTCTGAGCATCTGTGTTAGGAGTTCAATTGCTTAAGGCCACGATGGCATGAGGAAGCCACACCACACGGAGAGGCCGGGAAGGGTGCTCCAGTCAACAGAGCTCATCTTGACATGTTCCCAGGCCCAGCACCAGACATTTCAATAAAGGAGCCTTCAGATGACTTTATCCCCCAACTGCTGTGTCTTTTCAGCCATCACACCCCAGATATTATGGAACAAAGATGAAGCATTCTTGCTGTCTGAATTCCAAATCCACAAACTCCTGAGCACAATAAGGTGAAGATAAGAGAAATAAGCAGAAAATAAGCAGAACTGGTGTGCCTAGAGACCACTGAAGGTAAGTACAGCACCCCTTCCCCAGGATTCCCCAGGGTGAACTGTCCTCCTACTGTGGGGTAGACCAAGCGCCCCAGGCGGGAGTGGCCCCTGCAGGAGGACAGCAACAAAGGAAGCTTCTCAGATAGGTGAGGAATCTTTATGCAGTCTGGGAAAAGCTCTTTCTGTTACCTCTTCACATATATATATTCCCCCCCCCCACACCCCGCCATGCCACATCGTGGGTAAGATACACACACACAAACACATGCACACACTGCACAGCTAACAGTGGGCAGAACTTCCTGGTGATTGGATAAAGTAATTGTTGCTGGGAAGAGAAGGGAAGTGCCCACTTCCGGTGAGCTTTGCCTTCTGTGGCTGAAATGTGAAGAACTTGGCGAACTTCCCAGCCCGAGGAGTCTATGTGGCAGACTGATAAGGACAGGAGAATAATCCCCCCCCCCCCCAGCTACTGGAGTAATTGTGAGCGGTCCTGCAGGAGGCCCTTCCTTATATGGGCAAGGGTGAGGATACAGAATAAAACAGCAGATTCCCTGAGATGATCTTGACAATGAACAGTCAGCCATGGATATTGTCAAGACATTTAAAAATCCAAGGGATTATTATTATTTGGACTGTATTTTTTCTTTGCTTATAAAACAAGCTGCACAATTTTGCACAAACCAGGAACTATAAAGTTCTTAGATTTTCTTCCCCAATTAAATTAGTTGATCAGTAAATAATTACTAAGCAGGTAACTCCAAATATGTTCATTCAGATAAAGAAATTCCAAGAACCAACTTAAAAATCTGTAGTGGGTGGGCGTTTCCTTCTGTGTCATCTAGGGCTCATTATGTATAAAATATTATAAATGTGCTCAACGTTCAAGGCTCCAGACTTATATTTCAAATATCAGGCATCCTTCTTCTTGTCTAGAAAAGTGTCAATACATACTGACTGCTGGTTTAAGTTTCGTTGTTCTTATAGTATAATCATCGACCAGTCACCCTCGATGATCCGGTCACTGCATAGCAAAGTCTCCCGCGTGCCTGGGCTGACATGCTGGGAAAAGTCAGTTACATCATCTTGTCTTAGTGAAGGTGATGCTGTGTTACCAAACATAAACCCCCAAAGTTCAGTGGCAAAATACTATTATTTCTTTATATGAAACATAAAATTTTGCTTATGGAATTTACTTCCCACTCCTGTAGTGTCCAGTTGACACAAGGAAAGGACAGGCCGAGCTCCACGCTGCATAATCCTGTGGAAACCCCGGCTAAAAGGAGCAACACATCCGCAGTGCGTGACTGGCAATGCCGCCCGCGGCACAGACATCCCGCCGACCTACCCAGAGAGAGCGAAGGAGTGTGTGGACCGGGCCTGGAATTGTCTACATCACTTTTGCCTACATGCTGATGGCCGGAACTCAGTCACCTGGCCCAAATTAGATGCCAGTATTTCTAACAGGAAATGGCATCCCTGGCTGAGAGATCCACTCTCCAGAAACAGGAGCGAGCATAGTTCTTTGGTGAAAAAGCAACCCTCTACTACGCATCTTATTGAGACTGGGGGTTCCATCTGTCCCCAGGTCTGTGGCTAGTGCTATAGATGATCAGGTCAAGCTTAGTCCCATCAAGATCCAAAAGCTCATACTTTGCTGTCTTGGTCTATATTACATTTAGTTTGGAATAAGGCCATGGAGCTGAGGGACAGTCCTTTGCATGAGGACGTAGCACAGATGGATGAGGTTATGTTGGCCCAGCTCACGTTATTTGCATAGAAGTGCTATAACCTCCTATGTTCATTCACCCAAGGAATGCGACCAAATGTGGGCGTGCCTGTGAAAGAAGAGACTGTTCTTCTGGCCCTCAGGGATAGATGGGCATGCTCACTGTCCCCAGCCCAACCCTCTGAAACCAGGAGCAGACTTTAAGAAGACTTGCTGTGGGACTAGGCCTTCACCTAAATTTCACTTAGTAATAAATTTCTATCTATCCCTGTTCTTCTGTGAGAAGCTGCTAATGATGTAATGCCCAGGGCAAACAGATCTGTGCAGAGATGTATCACTTACATAATAAATTGGCCTGGCCTGTGGCCCCATCACCCTCCTTGTATGTAGACCTAGATTATTTTTAAGAATGGCAATGTGAAGCATCACTTATTGTTATCCCATTGTACGAGGCACTCTGCAAAGTACAGTACTGTATAACCTTTTGTCTGTAATAGTGACAATTGTTCTGCTAAGTAGAAATTGGGTCTTCATTTTAAACTGAGGTACCTCAACAAGGTCAAGTAGCTCACTTAAAGTAAACGATGAATGGCTGAGCTGAGATTCAAGTCCAGACCAAGGTAACTCTACGATCTGTTCTCCACCCACCATGCCATAGGACTAGTATCACTGGCTCCCCCACAATCGCACCATGGGGTGCTTACTACCAGCTTCCAAGAGCAAATGCTTAGCATACACAAGGAAAACACCAACCTGTTCATTCTTCCCTTGCAAGATTCACCCAAGTAAGTCTTTTCAAATTGCTGGGGGCCAGCCTGATGCCTTCACCTCAACAGAGTAAACCCCATGTGCAGAAAGCTTGAAGAAGATGTACTCATTGAAAAGGAAGATTTCATTGCATAACAGTTACATACAATCTGTGGCCACACCCATGCTAAGGGTAGGCTGTTGTGTTTTAGATTATTGTAAGTATTCATGTCATCGTCATACAAGGCTGACTTCCCTTCACATAGCTGCTTCTTCAGAGTCAGCAGTGAGGTATCCCTTCTCTATCTCCAGAGATGTTACAAAAGCAACATAGATTCAGAGAGTGACCAACTGGTTGCCAAGACAGCATGTTTGCCAAGCCACAGAACATTTTAACAGATAGTTACTAAAGCCAAGAATCCATATATGACTTAGTAGCACCTTCTTGGATAAAATTTTTTTGTGTGTGCATCTTTGGAGACTTTTAGCAAAGGCACAGCATTTTTGGTGTTGGAGATCACGACAAAGAAAAGAGCCTTGCATGTTCCCTTAGTACTATTATCAAAATAATGACTTCGTTTATTAGAGTACTTTACTTAAGATTGCCAGTCACTATGTGGATATTTTATGCACGTTGTCTTAATCAACCCTCATGATGGTCCTAAAAGACTATACTATTATTATTTCTATTTTACAGAAGAAAACAAAAGCAAAGAGTCAGATTAACACCTCACAAATGACAGCAGAAGAACTTGAGCCCAGGTTTGTCTGGCTGCTTCTAAAGCCCTGTGTTCTTTTCTGTGTCTCAGCCCACCTAGAGACCCAGAGCTGTTTGCAGAGAATGCCAGCCAGAAGGAACTACGGCCTGGAGTGGGAAGGCTGTCCGGGCTACATAGCAGTGTTGTTGTGCAACTTGAAGGAAAGGAACACTGTGTTCTGAAGTTGCACAAGGAATGTAAACAAGACGAATGAAATCTCTCAGAATCGGTGCTAATCCCTGGCTGAAGTCTGAGTCTAGAAAAAGCTTTTGTGTAGCATTTAACTAGGTAGCTTGGCTCCCAAAATACTTAAAGAAAGTGGTGAAAGCAATGACTGAGCTTTGCAAGTGTCTGTGCATTTGAGGTAGTTTATTTTCTTTCTAAGCAAACAGTTTCCTTGCTTATTTCAGGTCTCAAAGGCTTGTTGAGCTATTTAAAATTTCCTAGGAAGACTGGAATTAGCTTAACTGACATTTGTTGGTGAAAGTAATTTCACTAGGTTTGATAGCAGAGCCTCGGTTCTTCCCAGTACATTCCAGGGCCATCTATGTATATTTAAGATTTGTGAGCACTTACGGGGGCAGCAGTGAGATGGAGTTTCGTGTGGGACCCCTGGCAGCATGTCCCCTCACATACAATAAATAGATCAAGGCCATGACTCCCCAAAAGTGCTTCAGTTGCTTCAAATGAAAATGCTTACAAGTAAAAAGTTCATGTATATTTTATTACATTTTATCTGTAACCAAGGCTTTAGGAAATTACAGGTACAAATGAGTTTTTTAAAAATGTACCATTTATCAGGTGTGTTAAGTCTTACATATATTATCTTATTTTATCCTGACACCACCTTGAGTTTGTGGAGGAAATGCTTCTCACGTCCACGGTACACAAGGAAACTGAACTTCAGAGAGGTTAAGGTATTTTTCGCAAGGACACAGAGTAGCTGAGCCCAGATTCAAACCCAGGTCTCTCTGCTTCCAACAACAGGCTCTTTATCACTTCTCTGAATAACAGACCTGAAGTTTTCTAGCGCAATTATGCAGCTGCTCATCTGAGAGACAGAGGACCTCAGCATCACTTTGAAGTTCCTGATCTTCCGAGACATCTTAGGAATCCTTAAAGAGTAGCAAAGGGTGGTTTTTATATGTTCTTAGAGATTGCTTCTTTCTTTTTTTTAATATACACGGTCCTTTCTTAGTCCACATCGACCCTGGCCAGGTAGCGTAGCTGGTTGAAGTATCGTCCTGATACACCAAGGCTGTGGGTTTGATTCCCAGTCAGGGCACAAACAAGAATCAACCAATGAAGGCATAAATAAGTGGAAAACAAATCGATCTTTCTGTCTCTGTGTGTGTCTCTCTCTTTTCTTCCCTCTCTCTAAAACTCAATCAATAAAAATTTTTTTCATAAAGAACAAAGCAAACCCACACCATTTACATACCAAAGTCCCCTAAGTCTACTATCCATTATGTAAAGTAATATAGAATTCCATCAATCTGCAAGTCACTTATTTTGAGTCTTAAGAATTTGCCCATAGCCACCTATACATTGTGGAATTCTTTGTTTTTTATTATTGAGTCCTTCACACTTTTGTTATCTGGAAGCCTTCACCTTTCCAGACGTAACTATGAGTGGATACGACTGCGAGACTGAGCCTCACGGCCACGTGAGCCTGCCGGCCTCCTCCGCTGGCCCTCATCCCGGCTGGGGCTACGGTAAGCTGGCATCGTTTCACCTGCTCTTGGGATCCTAGCAGGCCTTCCTGCAGTTGAACATCGCCCTTCAGTTCCCCAAAGATGTTGATGACATCACAAGTCATAGACTTGGAAATGTCACTATAAAATCCCTGGTTATTTCTGAAAATGTTCCATATAACCAACTTCTTAGTGTTCACAATTCCCAAGAGACCACATTGTCACTGTTCCTTTGTCAGGGATGCCCAGAATAGCTTAAAGACAGGAAGGAAGGTGTCACCTCCCTTGATCCAACACAAAGGTAACTGTTGATGCAACAGGCTTCTGAGAAGTCCGAGAACTCATAGCGACCATCTCCCCCTTGACTATCCCCACACCCACTTACTGTGCCCTTCGCTCAAGTAAAGGTTGAATAAGACACGAACCCCTTTCTATGGAGTATGGCCTCCTCCCACATGACTGTTCACTCATGCTTTGAGCTTCAAAAGACCAAACCCAAAGAGAGCATGGCTTTAACTTTTGTCCTGGGCTGTAACTTGAAAAAAAAAAAAAAGCTAAGGAGCCCAGTTACCTCTTTTTGGGTGAGGTGCCCGGTTCAGTAGGGGAAGTAGAGGAAGAACTCACAGAAATTCTGGACAGGTTTGGACAGATTATAGAAGAGAAAGACAGGAGTGGAATGAGGTGTTGTTTATATAAAGTTTATATAATTTGGGGTGCCCCCTTGAAGGAAAAGAATGCAACATTATAAAAAAATATGTATGAATGTCAACAGAGTGAGAACACAAAGCAAGTTATAAATTTAAAACTGACAATACAAACATCAAGAAGTTCAGAAAATTAAGATTTTTTTTACTAATTGCTTAAAACACCTCTACTATACTTTTAATGTACGTTTATTTTTAACATTTTTATAGAAAAAGTGTAAATATAATACAGCCTTTTCTCTAGCTTACTAGAAAGTTCCTTTGTACATTACAAGTTGTTTTTGATAATATATAAATACTCAGGCTTGTTTTCAAGTTTGGGGAAACTTCTATAGTCTTTCGTACCGGAATTGTATCAGGTGCTGTCACTATTTGTAATACTGCTATGGGTTTGTGTCCAAAACCATAGAAAGTCTGACAGAGTCTAGTTCATGCAAATTCTATCAAAAAATAAATTACATATACAAATGGTGAATTTACAATTAAATGCTCTGCATTACCAAGGCCGTTCCCAGTTGGGAGAACTACCCCTTGAGCAAGTGTCAGTGAGAACCGTATCTTCTGCTTAACAGTTTTCTACTTGGAGGACTAGAAGAATTTCCGCAGACTGGCCTCTGGCTCTGGCTCCGCCCATTTCGGGCATGATTCTCCTCCACTCCCCTCCTGCTCTAATGCTGGTGCGGCTTGTCTCTGACTCTGCACATTCATGTCCTCACACTGTGTAAATCTGCCCAGTGGGCCGAGAGAGTATTCTTGGAAGTCATTCCTCATTGAAATGGTTATTAATAACTACATGTGATTTGGTCTGAAAACTGCATAAATATACTTCATGTAACCCAAACTAAATATATCTCCAACTCAAATTCAATTAAAGCAAATGCAAAAAAACACCCAGGCTCACTCCCAACACTAACACACAGAAAATAGAAACGGAGAAGAAGTCAGAATGGAAAAATAAACAGCAGTCTTAATTTGTTACTTAAGTGTTTTACTTTCACAAATTTTTAAAATCTATGACCTTTGAACCCATTCTTAGCACCCTGGTGGGGACTTAAAGAGGCCCGAGCAGGTCAGAGACCCTACAGCTTAAGCATCAAGAGTTTCATGGCAAATGGCCCACGGTGGTTACAGTTCAAGGAATGCCGGAGACAGAGTGGGCTCTGTGTGACATGCTCTCCTCGGCACTGCTGGGCACCACGTACCCCCACCCCACCCCAGAACCCTGGGATTCAGACGGCCTGAGGAATGAAAGAGGGAGGGAAGAATCCTAAAATTCAGTTTATACAAAAGAGGCTGAGTTTAAACCTTAATTCTGCCATCAAGTGAACAGAGGGCTTGACCTAGTGATCCAATTGAACTGCAGAAAAAGAAAAGCTACTTTTTGCCGTGAGAACTGTAAGCTGTTGTAAAGTGTACCCCCAAAATTCAGGTTTACCCAGAACCTCAGAATGAGACTTTGGAAGTAGGGACTTTGCAGATGTTATCAGTTAAGGATGAAATCATCCTGGTTTCAGGATGTGCCCTATATCTAATGACAGTTGTCCTTTTAAAAAGAGGAGAGGGCACAGAGAGCCACCCACAGAAGAGGTCATGGGAAGACAGAGTCATGCAATCTCAAACCAGGAAACTCTTGGGGTCACCATGAACTGGAAGAGGCCAGGAAGGATACTTCCCCAGTGCCTTTAGCGGGAAGGACAGCCCTGGTGACACACTGACTTCGGTCTCTTAGCCCCCCAGAGGGACTGTTGAGCAGAGCACCACATGTGTCCTCTGCAGCACGGCAGCCCCAGGCTGCGTACAGGGCTGTTCCCTGCTCCTCGGGCTCCCAGACAGCAAGGCGAGGCCAGGCGAGACCGTGTGAGTAGCCTTTTGTGACCTGATCTTGGAAGTCACACGGCGTCACTTCTGTCATTGGCTAATGGTCAAAGCAATCACAGGCCCAACCAAACTGCAGGGCAGAGGACACAGACCCAACTTCTCAATGGGAAAAGTGTCAGAGAACGTGTGGTCACGTTTCAAACCTACCATACTGTGTGTCGTTCTCTCAGACTCTCCTCAAGTCCACGCAGAACCTAGAGGAACGAACTACATTAGCTCTGTCTGGAGATGTGCACAGGGACCCCCCCCCCCCCCCCGGCTCAGTCCACACGGCATCTGTCAAGAGAGACCACAGTAATGGCACATTAATAATTTAAAGCACTGTTTCACCGAAATCTCCGGTAAGTGTTTGTCACAAAAAGCCCATCGGCGGACTGTATCCCTAGACCTTTTGAAAACAAACTTTGGAAAATATGTTGACATCATTTCTTTGTGTGATGATTGTGTGGTTCCCCAAGGGCTGTAACATTCCAACTTGTCAATCATGCTGGCAAGAGATCATTCCTGGGGTAGGAGATAAGGACCTTGAACTGAGATGAAGGGTACAACTTCTTTCTCCCTGAAGCCATGGCTTCATTTGGTGCTGAGTCTGAGGATGGAAGTGCCCCGAGTGGGTATGAGCTGTCCCTGGTCACATGTAAACAAGCCATGAAGACAGCAAGGTAGTGAGTGGTCTGGTGAGAAAACCCAGGGCAGATCTTAGTCTGTGCAATGTTTGTAAATTATTTCCTGGGAATATCTATATCTATATCAATATCTATATATCTATATCTATATATATCTATATTTATACTGTATCTATATCTATATCTATACTGTATCTATATCTATATCTATACTCTATCTATATCTATCTATCTATACTTATATCCACAGATTCCGAGAAGAACGCATATGTGTACACACGGTTTTATGTTTCTTACTTTTTTCCTTGAACCTCAAGAAAAACCTGTTATGGTTTTGCAATCTCCTTGGGAGCTCCTCAGGGGAAACCTGAAACTGGCCCCTGTAAGCAGAGGGCAGGGAGAGACCAAAGAAAACCTCCAAGTATTTCAGATTGGTAGGTGGCGGGTTTCCTGGTCAAAGAAGCTTACCTAAGAGGCCATCCTGGGTGAGGAGTTCTCCACCCCCAACTGCCAGGGTCCTTAAAGTTTATGCAGAGGCTTTAACTGAGGTCAGTCTCAGAGAGCGGAGGCCTTGACTGGTGTCAGCCACGTACCCAGTCCAGATGGTCTCATCGCCACATTATTGTCCCAAGGCTGTGCCCTTGGGCAGCTTCTGGCTCGGGGAAAGCGAGCGGAGTGCACGTTCCAAACACAGAGGAAGCAGGGAGGCCTCCCACTGCCCAGCTCCAGCTCACAGGGCCAAGCAGGGGTCACGTCTTCTTGACGACCTTCCCTAGCACTTGTTAAACATCATAATGTGGTCTTGGCCATGCTGTGAGGAATTCGTGAAAATCCAAGCCTATGCGATCAGTGGGCAAAGAGCACAGAAGAGGGTGGCATCTCCTCCCGCAGGCTAATAGTGGGAGCCGTCTCTAAAGGAGGCCAGGGCGCCCAGTGGAGATGTGATCCTTAGGACGGTCAACTGCAGTGTGACCAGAAGGTCAAGGTGGAAGGAAGGCCCTGAGAGAACTGCTCCTGAATTCCGGTCGGATGAAACCTTGGGAAACAGTCATAAACAGCAAGCAAACAACTGTGAAGGCAGCCAATACCTCACGGTAATCCAGTGAGGGGCCGTGTCATCAGGATACAGAGCAGATGGGATGCATGGACGTCGCCGCTCAGAGTGCAGAATGGCAGCTCAGCTTTGGGAAACAGTGTCACAGTTTTTCACAATTAACTCAAATACACGCAGTCCTAGTCAGCCCCGACTGCCAGAACAACACAGCATAGGTTCAAAGCGGATACTTGTTTTCTCTCAGTTCTGGAGGCCGGCAGTCCAAGATCAGGGTACCAGCAGGGTTGGTTTCTGTGAGCACTCATTCTGGTCTTGCAGGTCACCACCTCTGGCTTTGCCCTCACAGGGCAGAGAGAGGGCCAGAGAGAGATCTCAGCGTCTCTTCTTATTACAACACCATTTCTATGATGAGGTCCCACCCTCATGACCCCACATAACTCTAATTACCTCCCAAAGGCCTCATCTGCAAATACCATCATTTTATTAGGAGTTAAAGCTTCACCGTATCAAGTTTGGCGGAGGGTGGGGGAATCCACAGATTCCGTCTACAACATTCTAATCTCGGCCCCTCCACAATCCATGTCTTTTTACATGTAAATACATTCATTCAATCCCAACAACCCCTCAAACTCTTAAGTAGCTTATACAGCATTACCTATAAAGTCCAAAGACTCATCTAAATGTCATCTAAGTCATGTACGGGTGAGACCAGAGGTACAATTTATCCTGAGGTCAACTTCCTCTCCACACATGGCCCTATGAAACCAGACAAGTGATGTGCCTCCACACAGTGGCGGGGCAGGCACAGGGTAGACTAGACGTTCCTATTCCAAAACAGAGAATAGGAAAGAACGGAGGAATGGCGTGTCCTGACCATGTCCCAAACCTGGCAAGGTGAGCTTCACTAGCTCCAAAGTCTAGAGAATCATCCTCCTGGGTTCAGTGCTCGGCCCTCCAGGCACACTGGGGTGGCAGTGTCACCTCTGTGGCTCTAGGTGTGGGGTCCTGCCCCCACGGCTTTGGTGGGAAACCGTCCAGCCTGTTGCATCACCGACGGGTCGTTTTTCCCTCTTCCTGAGGAACAGCGCACATGGACAGCTACATGGCTCTATCGTCCCATCCTGTAAGACCCAAGAAGTCCGGCGGCCTTCCTTCCTTGTTCCCGGTCTCCACGCCTCCGCCTGCGACCAGGCACTGTTTCCGCTCGTCTAACCCCATCAGCTCGTTATCAAACAATAGCCCGGCCCTGTCACTGGAGTGCTCTTCAGAACATGCTTTCTCATTTTCAGCAGAATGGACAGGCTGAGCATTTTCCAAATTGTCAGCTTCTGGTTGCTTTTTGCTTAACAATTCCTTCCTCACTTCATCTCTTTCCTTTCACGTTTTACAATAAAGTTAGGAAGAATGAAGCCACACCTTCGACACTCTGCTTAGAAGTCTCAGCGAAATGCCCAGTTTCATTGCCCACGAGTTCTACCTTCCACAGAACCTCGAATACAGTTCAGCCAAGGTCTTGGTCACTGTATAGCAAGGATCACCTTTTCCAAAGACATGCCCCTCATTCCTGCCTGAGACCTCATCACAATTGCCCCTACTGTCCATATTTCTAGAATGCACCTCAGAATTCTTCCAGTCTCCAACCATTACTCTGTTCCAAAGCGGCTTCTAGATTTGTCGGTCTATGTTACCGTAGAACCCCACTTCTTTTTTTATTTTTTATTTTTATTTATTTATTTTTTTACAGAGACAGAGACAGAGAGAGTCAGAGGGATAGACAGGGACAGACAGACAGGAATGGAGAGATGAGAAGCATCAATCGTTAGTTTTTTGTTGCGTGTTGTGACTTCTTAGTTGTTCATTGATTGCTTTCTCATATGTGCCTTGACTGTGGGCCTTCAGCAGACTGAGTAACCCCTTGCTGGAGCCAGCGACCCTGGGTCCAAGCTGGTGAGCTTTTGCTCAAGCCAGATGAGCCCGCACTCAAGCTGGTGACCTCGGGGCCTCGAACCTGGGTTCTTTCCACGTCCCAGTCCAATGCTCTAACCACTGCGCCACCGCCTGGTCAGCCAGAACCCCACTTCTTGATACCAAAGTCTGCTTACTCAGCTCAGATTACCATACAAAATACCTTAGATTGGGTGGCTTTAACAACAAAAGTTTATTTCTCACAGTTCTGGAGGCTGGAAGTCCAAGATCAGGGTCTCAGCGGGCGGGTTTCTGGTGAGAACACCTCTTCCTGGCTTGTAGACAGCCACCTCCTCTCGGTCCTCAGTCCAGTCTGCAAACATACACGCACCATAAACCCAGCAGTCTCCTCCCCTCAATACTTACCCAAAGGAACTTGACATAAAACAAGAACACCAATGCTTAAAATTTTTTTCCACCATCCCCTAAAACTGAGAACAACCCCAATGTCTTTTGAAGAGGACCAGAATAGGTCATCCCAAAGTATGCCACTTTGGTATAAGAATTATTTGGAGCTGAGGGCAGTTGAAACACAGCAGATGAAGACAGGAACCTTCTCAGAGCTCCCCTTCTCGGACTAAGAGCAGAAACTTCTGAGAAAGGAGCGAGGCCATAAATTCTCCCTCTTCAGGGAGTTTACGGCATGAGGAAGATGGAGAGTTGGCACCTGGAGGGGCCTGCACAAACAGACTGTACTAAATAAGACTTATCTTCATTTGTTTCCCAAAATACTTACCTTCCCATAATTTACCAGTCCTAGAGGCTCAAAACCCTTTTCTCTTGTCTTATCACTTCTCCGCAAATTTATGGCCCTTTTGCTAAAATGGTAGATAAGCTTCTAGGTCTGATGGTCCTTTTCAGGGTTTTAATATCTGTGAGGGCCCCCTCACCCCTATGCATATGAAGTCAACCTTTTTTTTTTTTAATTAATGTTAATCTTTTTTTATCTTTTTTTTTTTTTGTATTTTTCTGAAGCTGGAAATGGGGAGAGACAGTCAGACAGACTCCCGCATGCACCCGACCGGGATCCACCCGGCACGCCCACCAGGGGCGATGCTCTGCCCCTCCGGGGCATCGCTCTGCCACGACCAGAGCCACTCTAGCACCTGGGGCAGAGGCCAAGGAGCCATCCCCAGCGCCCGGGCCATCTTTGCTCCAATGGAGCCTTGGCTGCGGGAGGGGAAGAGAGAGACAGAGAGGAAGGGGGGGTGGAGAAGCAAATGGGCGCTTCTCCTATGTGCCCTGGCTGGGAATCGAACCCGGGTCCTCCGCACGCCAGGCCGACACTCTACCGCTGAACCAACCGGCCAGGGCCAATGTTAATCTGTCTTTTATCAGTTCAGTTTCCAGGGCTTCAGCTACTGAATCCAGGAGGACAGAGAAAAAAAGGGTTTTTTCCCTCCCCTGCACTTTCAACAGTTAAATGGATGAACACACTGGGACCCCTCCATAGGGGGGAATACCGCTCCACAACAGAGAAGAACCGACACATGGATGAATGACATGGTTGGATATCAGATACACCACGTGAAGAAAAAAAAAGCCAGACACAAAAGGCTGTGTGCATTGTATAATACCATTCATATGACATCCTGGAGCAGGCAAAACTTCAAAACTTGTAAGAACACAAAGCTGATAAGCTGCCGCCAAAGTCTGGGAGTTGGGGGTAGGGATGGCCACAGCGGCAGGAGGGAAGTTTCTGGAATGCAGAAAATATTTTACATCCCAGTTGTGGTGATGGCTCCGTGGCTGGGCATTTGTCAAAATGGAATTGAACACATTTAAAAGATTAATTTAACTACAGGTAAGTGATGGCTCAGTCATTGATTTTTAAATGAGGACAAAAGAAGAAAATGACAGAGAATGAATGCCAGGCCATTAAAAACCATGTTGAAAGCCTATTCCCATCTGCTGGAACTACGCTCACATTGCATGGACCACAGTTTGTAAGGGAGGGCTTGAAATAACAGATTAAGCCTCCAGACATCACACTGGGATCCCTCGTTTATTTATTCATCCCACAAACATTTAGTGAACACCTACCATGGCGTTGTTCTAGATCAGGGGTCCTCAAACTACGGCCCGCGGGCCGCATGCGGCCCCCTGAGTCCATTTATCCGGCCCCCACCGCACTTCCGGAAGGGGCACCTCTTTCATTGGTGGTCAGTGAAAGGAGCATAGTTCCTATCGAAATACTGGTCAGTTTGTTGATTTAAATTTACTTGTTCTTTATTTTAAATATTGTATTTGTTCCCGTTTTGTTTTTTTACTTTAAAATAAGATATGTGCAATGTGCATAGGGATTTGTTCATAGTTTTTTTTTAATGTCCGGCCTTCCAACAGTCTGAGGGACAGTGAACTGGCCCCCTGTGTAAAAAGTTTGGGGACCCCTGTTCTAGATGCTAGAGCGTGTAATGGCAAATTAAAAACGAGAGGCTGGCCTGAGCAGGCAGTGGTACAGTGGATAGAGCATTGGACTGGGATGCGGAGGATCCAGGTTCGAAACCCCGAGGTCGCCAGCTTGAGCATGGGCTCATCTGGCTTGAGCGCAGGTTCATCAGCTTGAGTGTGGGGTCACCAGCTTGAGCATGGGATCATAGACATGACCCCATGGTCACTGGCTTGAGCCCAAAGGTCGCTGGCTTGAAGCCCAAGGTTGCTGTCTTGAGCAAGGGGTCACTCACTCTGCTGGAGCCCCCTAGTCAAGGCACATATGAGAAAGCAATCAATGAACAACTAAGGTGCCGCAACGAAGAATTGATGCTTCTTACCTCTCTCCCTTTCTGTCTGTCTGTCCCTATCTGTCCCTCTCTCTGTCTCTGTCACAAAACAACAACAACAACAAAAAAATGAGAGGCGTAATTCTGCCTGTTGAAAATAAGGGAAGAGACTTTCCCCTTCTACTCATTCTTTCAGAAGTTCTTTCTCTCTGTCCTCCTCAAATGTGGGGATTTATTTTTAATGGCTAACTAAGGCTTCAGACAGTCTCAAATCTCAAGAATGTTTCTCAGGAACCCAAGAGCTATCTCTGTGAAACGTGATCATCAAAGAAGAGAATGCTCTATCTCCTGGTCACTTGACTCAGATTGCAAAATTCTAGCTTATTTCAGAATCAGAGACTAAACACTCTTCCAAGTCAGCCTGGTCTCCTGCATTATCCGCAGCCTGAAGGGGGCGTGCTGCTTTTCGATCATGTTTAAGAACGTGGCCTCTTTGGCATACTTACGATCCATAATGGCATTTGAAGGCGTCATGGAGAATCCTAGGGGTCTGTTGGCATTTCCTCTTTGGTTAAACTTATAATTTCGCTTTTCCTTTTTTTAACAAAGATAAACATTAAGCAGCTTCTATTGAAAGTCACTAGAAACTTCTGATAAATCTTGGAGCCCGAATAAGGTTTTTTTGGTATGTATGAGTGTTCTTATGGTGCATGAAGCAGCCACACCAATTTCCCCCAGCTTTAACATTTTTATCGTTTCCTCCGCGTGATGAGGCCATTTGCCAAGCGGCCAGGCCGCTTGAGCTCACGTGGTTCAACACGGTAAAGCAGTGTGATCTTTGCGAAGACATTTCCAGTGACCTTTAGGGACACAGATGTAAGTTAACAGGGTGTGGTGCCACCTGTGCTGATAACGAGACAGAAGAGGCTGAGAGGGCGAAGAGAGACTTCTCTGCTAGCGACGTTTGTGCGGCCAGAGGCGGTGCCAGCCGTGTTGGCACCTCTCTCCTCCGCCCAGTTGCTGGTGTTACAGATCCTGATTTCATAAATGTTAACACACGGGAAAAAAAAAGAAAGTGAATCATCAATCGGAGGAAATCTGGCAGTTTTCAGAAATCACAGACCTTGAGAACCCGACTTAGTCAGCAGAACGGGGGCAGGTCCACCAGTTAGAAAGTTGCGTCCGTCTCTGCCCTCCCTGCCAGCCCGACTCCCTCCGCCAGCAGCAACTCTGGAGGTAACAGAGCTCAAGTCCCAGCCTGGAGGGAAAACCAACCTGAAAAGGAACAAGATGACCATGGTTATGCTTAAATTTCCTGCCTGAACGACCATTGGGTTCATTTCTTCTAGATTAGACGTCATTTCCTGAAGGCTCCTAAGCCTATGTATGTATGCTCAGGGCAAGGACATCAAGGTCCCTTTTCTAGGGCCTTGGACCTCATTTAAATTAGTATGAACACAAAGCCATTGCGAAACACGTGTGTGGTTATTATCCTTGTTTTGGGTCTTTTTTGTTTCTTTCTTTTTAATAAAGTGATAAAGCAAACCACCTTTTCATCGTGGGTGCGAGTTCTCACACAGCAAAGCTCCTCCCATCCTGTTTTGTCTTGCTAGTTTTCTGACAAGATTCCCAGCTTTATCAGAAAGCATAAGACCTCTGGGGCCTGGAAACAGGGGACATGCACCTACACAGGAAGGCAGAGCCAAGCCAGGCCAAGATGCACGTGTCTGCGAGGAATTTGTGCGACGCCCTGGAAGAAAAAGTCCCCTCGTGGGGGCTCGGTGCCCGGCTCAGTCAGAGCCTGCCCCAGGGCGAAGTGGATGAGCCCAGTGTGTGTCTCTGCAGCCACTGCTCCAAGCCGGTACACACAGACCCACGGAGCCCGCCGGCCGGAGGATCAGTGAACAGGAACCCAGCCTCCTGCCCCGCACCTTCCTTCTTCACTCCTGGGCTGGACGGAGAGGGCAGCATCTCTGCTGGGGCAGCTACAAACCTTTCCCTCTCGTTTCTGACCATGGACTCCTCCGCTTTGCCCCACCTCCTTCATCACGCAAGCTTTCAGCTATATCTCACTAATTTGGGTTGATTTATGGGAGGAAAAGGCCTCATTTTTTGTTCCCGACCGTCTCTGCATGGCACTCTGGGAGGACTGGCCTGGCAGGATGTGGGTGGAGCATCCTGCCAGAGCCAGGGGCCCGGCACTGGGCCACTGCAATTGCAAACAGAAAGAATTCATTTAGAAGAACAGAGCTCTGATCTAAGTAAAAAGTCGTCGCTGCTCCCCACCCCCACCCCCACCCCCGCCCCCGCCGACCCCTCCCCCACCCCGCTAGGTTTATGTAAACGCGTCTTCTGCAGCTGCTTACATTAACTAGCATAATCTTCTTAACATAACAACTAGCTTTTGGGACGCTGATACTTTTTTTTAGCAGCAGATTTTGTCCACAGGTTTTCTTGTGGTCAATGATATCACCATCATTCTTTTGCTGGATAATAAATGTCTACAAACATTTTGTGCAAATTACATCTTCACCATCCACTTCCTTGAGAACCAAAAAGATAGCAATACATTTTTTCATTAAGCATGCACTTAAAAAAAAACCAACCAACCACCACATTGTTAAAATAAATCGTGGTGGGTTTAGGCCGCAGGATACGAGACAACCGCAGCCGCAAGAGCACGCAGGGCGCTTGGGACACGCTCTGCTCTACGGCAGACGTGAAGGCTCTGACTTCGGCCTTCTGCACATAGTTCACGTTCAGCCCGCTAACCTCTCTTCTCCCACATTTCCTGCTGGCCTGGTCACATGGCAGTATGATGGCATTGCTTCTGTCCCAGGCCAGGGCACAAGAGACTTGCAGGAATTGGCTATTCCTGGGCACGTGTGTCTGAAAACGCATTTTACTGTAAGCATCCCACACGCTGTCCTTAAACAGGAGGTGATTGTTATGCTGTGTCTGGAAAGGGTCAGGGATGCAGGTGAAAGTGAGAACTGTTTTCACAGCACGGCACATGCGCCTCATACTGTGACCATGAGACCACGGTGTAAATACAATAAGACCAGAGATTTACCAAACTCATTTAGGTTAATGTGACCATTAACGTGAATAGATGACCAATTTTTCAAAATGATCCATGTTCATTATAATTGAAGAGAAGACATGAGGGTAAAGTATTGAACAGACACATGCATATGTTCTACCTTATTTATTAAATTCTTTAAAACACGTATCTCTATCTTCTTTCCATTGGACTTGCCCCACTGAGTGTGGTGGTCAAGTTCCCGGTTACAAATGTGTTTCTATCTGCTTCTATTTTCATCTCACGTAATTTCTGCTGTATATTGGTGGTTACTGTATTATTTGGTACATAAATGTCTATGATTTATCTTCATTGTGAATTGTCGTTCCCAGCCTGATACAGTACACATTTTGATTCATTAACAGCTCTTTGGCCTGAACTCACTTTGCTTAATATAAGAATCATGCCTGACCAGGCGGTGGCGCAGTGGATAGAGCATCAGACTGGGATGCGGAGGACCCAGGTTCGAGACCCCAAGGTTGCCAGCTTGAGCAAGGGCTCATTTGGTTTGAGCAGAGCTCACCAGCTTGGACCTAAGGTCGCTGGCTCAAGCAAGGGGTTACTTGGTCTGCTGAAGGCCCACGGTCAAGGCACATATGAGAAAGCAATCAATGAACAACTAAGGTATCGCAACGAAAAACTAATGATTGATGCTTCTCATCTCTCTCCGTTCCTGTCTGTCTGTCCGTATCTATCCCTCTCTCTGACTCTCTCTCTGTCTCTGTAAATTAAAAAAAAAAAAAAAGAACTACTGCCTGCCTTCTTATTGTTTTTATTTTTCTAGTATATCTTTGCCCATTTCTTTGTTTTTGGTCTCTTGTGTCTGAGGTGTGTCTATGAAATATAACATAGGGTTAGGTTTTGCCTGGTGAGCCAATTTGAGAATGAGCTCATCTGTCACTATAACAAAGAAGAGAATAAACCAGTAAAGTATGACTCATATGTTTAGTCTCAAGACTGTCACATTACTTTATGTTCTAATTATTGTTATATTTAATGTATTACTTTATTTGGCATGTTGTTTTTGCTGTTCATTTTTTTCATGCCTTTTGTCATTTCAGAATGTTTATATGTTTGTTCCAGTGGTTGTCTCTGTACTCATTTCATTTAGAGCGTCCTTAATCTCCCTTTTTTTCTTACTAAACCTTTACTGTCTTATCTGTTCATTTCCATTCTTCTTCACCTGTCATCTATGCAGTGGTCACCATCACTGTTCTACCCTCTTGCTCCTCTCCCTTGCCTTCTCTGTTTTGGTTGTGTGATTTTTTACTTCCTCAGAACACATAGCATATAGACACTATACTTCAATCTATATCCTCACCCTTGTCTAAGCCTTAGCTATATGATTAACATGTAATTGTATTACTATATATTATATTTATAAACTGCATTTATATATTACATATAAATGTATTTCATATTTATCTATAAGTATATAACATAATTTTATATAATTATATAACACATGATATATAAATAATATAACACTCAATATAATGTAATAATATATTAGAGAAGTGTTACATCATAAAACACACTTCTGCTGCCAGTCTTTTTGCTGAAGTTTTCCACTCACCACTTGGTTAGACAAAGTGCATCCCCTGGAAGAGTCCACAGTATATGTGTCCATTAGCCCCTGAGCTGCTGCCTGTGGAAACCATTTTCTTTAACCTTGATACTTGAAGGACAGCTTGGCTGGAGAGAAAAATCCTTGCCTTCCATTCTTGCTCTTAAGCCTCTTCAGAATGCTGCCTCGTTGTTGCCTGGCTTTCTAACTTGCCCATGACAACTCTGGTGCTCATTTAATATTCTTACTCTTGCAAGCCCTGTAGTGCATTATTACATCGTGGTCCCAAATAGATAGGTCTGTGCCCAAATCCCTGGAACATGTGCATGTCCCCTTATTTGTAAAAAGGGACTTTACAGATATAATTAAGACTATTGACATTAGATCATCATGGATTATCCAGATGGTCCATAAATTCAATGACAAGTGTTCATTTAAGAGAAAGACACAGAGGGGTAGATTTGAGACAGATCGTGAAATAATTACAAGGACACCGAGGAGGAACCCACGTGAAGACAGAGGCAGAGACTGGAGTTATGTTGTCACCACAGAAGGAACACCTGATGTTACCAGAAACTAAAGAGACAAGGAAGGATTCTACCTTGGTGCCTTCGGAGGAGGAGGCCCTGCTGACATCTTGGTTTTGGACTTCTGGCCTCCAGAGCTGTAAAAAATTATTATGATTTGTTTTAAGCTATCAAGTGTGTAGTAAACTGTTAACAGCAGACCTAGGAAATTAATATAGGCCCTGAAGATTGTGTGTGTCTGTCTGTCTTTAAAACCTCACGATTTATAAGAAAAATGTCTCAATATTGTTTTTTTATAGATAAAATTTCCTAGCTATACAGTTGGTTTTATCAATATGTAGATTTGCATTTTCTCTATATTTCTGGAGAGTTTTCTGGAGAACTGAACCCAAGTTTATCTGCTGTCAAAAACCCAATCTCAGCCCTGGCCGGTTGGCTCAGCGGTAGAGCGTCGGCCTGGCGTGCAGGGGACCCGGGTTCGATTCCCGGCCAGGGCACATAGGAGAAGCGCCCATTTGCTTCTCCACCCCCACCCCCTCCTTCCTCTCTGTCTCTCTCTTCCCCTCCCACAGCCAAGGCTCCATTGAGCAAAGATGGCCCGGGCGCTGGGGATGGCTCCTTGGCCACTGCCCCAGGCACTAGAGTGGCTCTGGTCGCCGCAGAGCGACGCCCCAGAGGGGCAGAGCATCGCCCCCTGGTGGGCAGAGCGTCGCCCCTGGTGGGCGTGCCGGATGGTTCCCGGTCGGGCGCATGCGAGAGTCTGTCTGACTGTCTCTCCCCGTTTCCAGCTTCAGAAAAATACAAAACAAAACAAAACAAAACACCAATCTCTTTCAGGTACAGTGGAGGCTATAGGAAGAATGTTCCGTTCTCTATCGTTACCTTGGATGCTTTACTTCCTCTGGGTGCTCCTGGGGAAGCGTGGTTTCCTCAAGGCTCAGCATGTCGTGACTAGGCGCTCTGTACCCATTCCAATCTCCTTCGAGGTGCCTTCCTCTACTGCAGAGACAGGAAGTCTGCCAGCGTCGCTCCTAGGCTTTCTAGCAGCTGGGCTTCTAACTAGTTACACGCACTGGCATGAGATCGGAAGTCAGACCCAAAACAAAAGCCACGTTCCCACTGATTGGGCCACTGGCGATCGTGATTGTGGAGACTTTGGGAACTTCTAAAGCTGTGTGCGAATGTCTGGCCACTGATTTAATGGGTGTCGAGAGATAGTTAGGGTGGGGGAGACAAGGACGTCCTATCTCAGATTTCAGCCCAAGCAGCGTGTTCTCATGGTCAGTACTTCAGTGACAGCCTCCTGATGTCCGACCCTCACGGTGGGGGCGAGGTGGAAGCAGCCTCATCACGTGGGCTCAACGTTGCAAACACTGGTGTCTCTGTCTTCAGTGCCTCCGCTTAAAATAGCTCGTGTGGTATCTGTTTCCTGCAGCTGAACCCTGCTGATACATGCAGTGTTCCTCCTCCCCACTAACCACTGGCTGCTGCATCTGCTGCCCTGTCATTGGTTCACGACGCTCTAAAATGAAGGCTCTGTCCGTCACTCGTCACTCCCTACCTCCCTGACCCGGCTTTATTTGTCTCCATACTACTGGTTGTCACTCAAAGAATACTTATTGGTTGAATGCCCGCCCCTGCTAGAATCTAAGCTCCATTAGAACAAGGACTGTGTTTTCTTCACTTCTGAACAGCTCTCTCCAACACTCAGAACAGTGCTGGTCAACAGAAGGAACTCAATAGGTAGAGTTGAATGAACAAGCCTACTTTTCTTAACAGAACCCCGACTAATAAATTAACATGTCAGTAACAGACTCATCGATACTACACAGCCATGCTTTCTCCGGAAGATTTCCACCAGGTGTAGACAATCCTGAAAGACACAGAACAATGTGCGTTCCCTGAACTTCAGCATGGAATGTAGGGTGACCAGCTCCCTCCGGTTTGCCTGAGACTTTCCCAGGTTGGGTGCTCAAGTCCCATGTCCCAGGAACCAACCCTTTCAGGCCTGAGCAAAGCGAGGCGATTGCTTCCCCTGTTTAAATCCATGAGGTGTTCAAGAAAGGCATTTGGAATTCTGTTCCCTTAAATCAACCTTGCAAATAAAAGTTTGCGAACACGATGCTATTAAGCCAGCCTGGGGTTTCCTTCCGGTATCACAGCTGGGTTGGCAAATGATTCCCAAAGCCATTATGTAAAGCGTGCGCCACGGCTTTGGGCTGCATTTTATACATGTTTACTAAAACTTCTGTTTGCCATTACTCTAAACACATTAGGGCTCAGCCTGTAAAAATCTCTTCTGTATCACAGCAAACACACTACCTGAGCTTCTCAGAGAAAACGCCGCAGCATTTATATACTAGATTTTGCGTGGAAGGCTGGAGAAGTCTAAGTTTATAAGCTTGTTGGAAGACGGAAGACTGAACTCTGTAGAGAATACTTATCCATGGTAATTCTAGGAATACGTCAAGGCTTAGCCACTGCTAACCGTAAGGAACTCACCCCCTCTAGCTGCTAACATTATCCTGAAACGTCAGACAGTGTGTTCGAGTACAATTTATGGATTCAAAATGCCCATGTCTAAGAACTGGCGCATCAGAGAGAATTTGGAGGCTGTGAGTCTTCTTGGATCCTTGACTCAAGTTTCTGGCAGATGGGAGGGACATCCTGTGGTACAGTATTGGTTTTCCCTGATGACTCACGCGGATGAATGTTTGGTTGTTTCGATTTTAAACTGTTCTTCTCAACCAAAACTGAAACTTAAGAGACGCTATCACCCTGGAATTTTTTTGCACCTGCAAAAACAGTCGTGTTACTAAAATCAACTGTTTTTGCTGCACGGGCCATTGCACATGACAGTGTTGTTTCTCCAGCCATGTGTGTAAGCAGCCGTTGCACAATCCAGCACAATCTAGTCCAGAGAGCTCACGGTCTCTGTCTGTACATGTTTGAAGCAGATACGGAGAAACTGACCAGCCCTCTGAAGGGCCGTGCGCTTTGTTAGAGGAACAGGTCAAAGCACTTTGGAAAAATGCTCTCAGGCTGTGTGAGCTCTGAAATGCCCTGCGTCTTGATCCTTCCCCAGCATGACTCAAGTTCTTGGACAGACTTAACATTTTTGCTAAAACCCGCTATTAAGCCTGGCCACTTCCTTCCTCCCAGGCACTATTTTCAGTAGCAGAGACAGGAGCCCCTGCACCTGTTGCCACCAAAACCTCATCTGCCCGCAGAGCAATGCCCACGCTGAGGCATGGGATGGTCTCAGTGTCCAGAGGGCTAGGCGGGGTACAGAGGCCAGAGAGCCTCCAGAGGGAACATCTCATGGACCATCTTCCTGCATCTCCTGACCAGACTATGTGCACAACCTGGGGCTCTCCTCTCCAGGTCTGTGGCTGGCTGTGTTCTTTTTTTTTTTTTAATTTTTAAAATTCATTTTAGAGAGGCCAAGGGGAGAGAGCAAGAGAGAGACAGACAGAGAGAGAGAGAAGAGCTGGCTGTGTTCTTAAGGGGTGCAGCCAAGAGTCCCAACCCCCTTCTTTTGACATTGATGTGATGATCCCAGGGGAGAAGGAGACCCGGGGCGACTGCCTACTATGAAGCCTACCCGAGTCCACACCTGGGAAGTAAATGTGGGTGAGACACAGCCCTGAGCACTTACAGTGCTGGGGACTGCGACACCCTGGGGGAAGGGTCTACGGAGCCGAGGGACAGAGAGAGAGCTGGCTCCCCCACTAGCTCTGAGGATCCTGGCCCTGGGTACGCCACAGGGTGGAATTTCAGGATGAGGTGGCTGAACACCACCAGGAGAAAACCAGTTCCTGCCTCCATTCTTTCCAAACCCAGTCTGGTCTGAGACTCTGGAGAGCTGTCACGGAATGCCAGGGACCCGTCTTGGCTACTTGCTTACAAGCCTCTTCCCAACATGCCTTTTGTCTTTCTTCTGTAGAAATTTGGCAGAATGGCCGGGATTCTTATTTTTCACCTTTTATCTGGTTCTGTTTGTCCATTGCTAGAATAACAGGGGGCTTTTTCAAACCTAATGAATGCAACATTCAAAGAATGGCCTCAAGCAAATGGAATGTCTAAGGTTTCATCCTTCTGGCTTAGACTAGGAGGCCTCTTGGGGCTTAACGTCTTTTTCATTCATTTGCAAAATACTTCCAAAATCACAAGTTTGAAAACTCAGGAGATCTGAAGCCAAATCACTGATCTTCCTCTTCCTAACATGTTCATCTCAGTAGCAGTTAACCGATCTCTAATACACCTTAGATTGGGGGGGGGAGGGGGATTCTATTTTGGGGTTTTGATTTCCAATGGATTTGTGTTGTGTGCTTCTTATCCACGTCTATTTCTTCTTCTCTATAAATACATTTAAATAGAATAAACACCTCCTTTGGCACAGACTTCACCAAAACATGGAAAATACGCTCTTGCTGAACATGGATTTATTTATAGAGACTTGAAAATGGTGTTCAGGAGGGACGTGCTGGGTTCTCTCAACATTAGGACGAGGCGGAAGTCCCTGTCACTGGGGTCACAGTTCCCAGCTGTACAATCTCCTCGTTATCAGGGAGGGGCCTGGGTGCTGGCGGTAGAGAACGGAGACTGGTGTCCCCAAGGCCACCGTTGCACGGCCCTCCCTACTGAAGCGCACACACCACCAATCCCCTCAGGGAAGCGTATCAGCCCGCACAGATGCCAGCCCCAGGAAGCACGTGTCCCCAGTCCTTCCTCTAACCGACAGCTAGTCCGGGACACGGGTCCCTGGGACGTCCCACCAGCCTTCCTTCCTCCTGTCCGCCCTCGGCATTGCACTGGGTACCTAGCTTGTTTGCCTACAGACGGGCATGTGGCCCTTAGGAACGACACAGCCTTCCTCAGCAACTGTTTAAACAGGATTCTGTTTCTCGTGGCCTCATGGGCCAGCCAGGGATGTACTTCCACGTGCTTTTTCCAAATTTTGCGTTTTCTTTCACCTGACAAGGTTCCTTCCATCCGGGAGTCTGGTGACAGCCACGGACCGACATAGGAGCCAGTGGGATGGAGGTGGGGACCAGCGGAGCTGCTGAAAAGGGCGGGATGTGAGCTGGGAACTCCTTCTGTGCTTGGTAGACGGAAGGGGGACAAGCCAGATGGGCCCCCCTGGACCCTTAGATCGCCAGGCCCTGGGACTCAGGGCTACCTTCTGTTATTGCTTCTTTAAAATCTGTTGTAAAACAGGGTGACTAAAGAAAGTGACTGAGCTGTAAGTCACGACGAACTAGGGGAAGAGGAGGGCTTCACTGAGGCAGCCAGGAGCACATCTTGTCTGCTCCCAATGCTCCCCTTCTCTAAGAAAGCGAGGTGTCCCCGGGAGACGGAGGCAAACCTAGGCCCCCAAGTGCTCCTCACAGCCGGGCCACCATCTGTGCACGGCATTGCGACACCAGCACATCCACCGGGATAAGGCTGCAGTTAATTTTTGTTCAGGGCTGGATAATTTTATGACCACTCATTATATCTGCAGCCACACACAGAGAGAGGCATAAAAATAGCCCTTTGTCCTTTTGCTGCAGGAAGCTTTTTCAAAGATTAACTGAGCAGTCTCCTCCACAACCCCCCAGAGGGGGTAGGTAGGTAGGTGGGTAGGTCTCCGTACCCCGATTTCGCAGATAGCGCGGGTGCCCGCGCTCAGTGCAGTGGCTTCCCCAAGGTCAGGGGCACACCCTGAAATACTGAATGGGTGGCAGAGTCCGGGGTCCTTGCATTCACATTTCCCACTCGAAAAGACAGGCCCTAAGTTCTGAGACCTCTGTCTAAGGCCCCAGGTCCTAGGAAGAAGAAGGACGTGGAGTGGAAATAAACATTTCCTGTTCTTGAAGATGTCCTGTCCGTGGGCCCGGTATGGGACATAAGTACAGGTTTTCAGCCATATGGAGAGGCTTCTGCACGAGAACAGGAAAAGCACAGAGGTGGGTGGCCTATGCTCCCAGCAGAGGATAGGGGTGAAGTGGTAAAAAGGGACCCCCCCACCCCGTCATCACACCAGACTTGGGCTAACCTCATGCCCTTGACTCTGATGACCTACGTGACCTTGAGTAAAGGCGTTTTCATGTTAAGTCTGTTTCCTCCCTGTGGATGCGGATTAGTCCCTGCTCTGTAGACAGCCCTGGACGGCGGAGGGTGACCCCGGAGGACACCCGCACAGCGCCGGGCCCAGGGCGAGCCTCGGCAGAGGCAGCCACTGCTGTCCTCACAGTGGGCACGTCTGCGGTTTCTCGCGGTGCAAAGGAGAGCAATGTCTGGTCCCCAAGAAGAAACGATACTGTCAGACCTGTCCCCGACACAGTAGATACAGACAAAGCCAGGTGGGATGCCCATTAAAAATTTAACTATATATCATATTCATTTATTATCAATCCACAGGATAATTTGATTGCTACATGAGCTCATAAAAGCTTTTTCACCTTTACAAAATTAAAAAAAAAAAAATGTGCCACAAGGATGTAATAACAACTGCTGATAAACAAGAAAAGGAATCTTAAAATTATAAATTTGCTGTAGAAAAGATAAAAAACAATTATATTTTCTTTAGAATTTTACCTTGAATAAAATATTCCCCTGTATAAAAAATAAAAAAGCTTGCTCTGGTTAGAATTAGAGTATTTTTTTCTTTTTGTCTTCAAATCTGGGAATTTGCATAAGGTCTCCATGATAAGTTTTCCTTGTACCGCGTGGCATTCAAGCATAGCAGATTAGAAAGATTTTTCTTTCTTTTCTTTTCTTTTTTTTAAAAGCAGTCTTAAAACGGGATATGTGTGAGGAAGTTGGGGTTTCCTCCTCCTCCTCCCTCCTCCTCCTCCTCCCTCCTCCCTCCTCCCTCCTCCTCCTCCTCCTCCTCCTCCCCCCTCCTCCTCCTCTTCCTCCTCCTCCTCCTCCTCCTCCTCCTCCTCCTCCTCCTCCTCCTCCTCGGGCAGGTGGAACACAGCCTTTGCTGGGAGGAGAAGGAGGAAAGGAACAGGGAAGGCTGGGCTGAGAGGTGTGATAAGGGCGGGGGAGGGGGACTGAATGTGCTAGAAGTAGGACAAGGTCACAAAGTCAATTTGTAAGTGCTTTACGATAAGGTGCAGAAGCCGACGGCGACGTCGCTAGTACTGCCCTATGTACATATTCACAAGAATAAAAAATTCCAGCTAGTTCACATTTTCTCCTCCGTTCCGAGGCGTCCACGCCACCGTGCTGGCCTTGACCGCGGGCAACGCAGCGCCTCGCCGCCTGTGTGGGTGTTGGTCCTGTGACGTCCTTGAACTTGAGGGAGCAGCCCTGGGAGACCCAGCAGGCTCTAGAGAAACACGTCTACCAACGGGCTGGAGTCCTGAGTTAAAAAGAAGCTCCGGAACTGGAGTTGGACACAGCAATCAATGTTCTATTGTCAAGGCTTTTTTTTCCCTTAGATTTGTCTAAAACAGGTATCAGAGAGAAAAATAAAATACAAACAAACAACAAAACAAAAAAGCCAAGATATCCCAACAACCACCAGGGGAAATCAAAGGCTTTTAACAGCTCTTGACACGGGCCTGGGCGATGTCCGACGTCTTCTTGATGACGCTGGCCCGGGTCTCCCGGTCCGGCCGGCTGCTGCTGGGCGCCGGTGCCACAGAGGACGTGAGGGGGTGGTCTGGGTAAGGGGGCCAGGAGCTGCTGAAAGGCAGAGGGTAGCTCTCTTCTTTGATGGTGACCTGGAGGTCCGGCTTGCTGGACGTCACGAAGGTCGCCATGCTGGGCAACAGGTAGGTGCTCCGTGTCCCCATGTTGCTGAGGTACTGCTTGCCTTCAATGTTCCTCTTCCGCCAGTGTGGCCGTCCCTTTCAAAGAAAACAATGAACATGTGGATTTGCTTGGCCTTCTACGGAATGGCTGTTTTAGAACACGTCCCTCCGCTTCCCACGTGTTGGTGTTTAACTGAATCTCTTAAAAGAGTCGCAGAAGGAACAGCAGCTTAGCAACTCGGGTGAAACCCATGCCCAGCTGGCTACGCACGGCCCCAGCCATGGTTTTCTCTTCCCTTTTCATCAGTCCCGATGGGCCCCCGGTCCCAGAAACACAGCCAAGACAGCTCTGGGAAGGCAGGAGAACAAGGCAGCCACTTGGTTTCTGGTTCCCCTCTGCTCTAGCTGCACCGCCCAGTCATCGGGCAGGTGGCAGGGGCCCTGATGGCTGCGTTGCCATGCTGACTTGGTTCCTCTCGATGGCCCAACCCGGAACTGAGAAACCCAGCACTGGGCAGCGAATGCCCCTCGACAAAGGGCTAACTAGCCTTGGGGGTCGCGTCACTCAGAGAAGGAGCTGGAATTCTGACCTTAAAGAAACAGGGTCGGAATGTACGGGACAATCTCACCTCATACTGTCTTTTCTGAATTCCTGGACAAGACTTGAAATTATTGAGCACACTGGGAAACCACCAATTCAAACCACCACCAGCCAGTCTCTCCCTCCCTCCCTCCAACACAGACACAAAGCAGGCTTTAGCAGGAAGGCTTCCCATCACCATTACAGCAGTTTCCTGCCATTGTGCCAGCCCAGCCTAGAGCAGGGGAATGAGAGGCCAGGCCTCTGACTCAGAGTCAAGACTGAACACACACCTGGCCCCTGGGCAGGGATGGGGGGACTCCAGGTGCACCTGGAGATCCTTTTGCTTAGTGCTTTCTGACATTTACTTCTGGCTGTTAGCTTTTGGTCACTTGGACAGATTATTTCTGCATGTGAATGAGGCTGTTTGGGGCGGTAAGAATATCGGTGTTTCCTGGCCTGGATGTCAGTTTCCTTTTCCTGCTGTCACAGCCTCTCTTTCTAATGGTTTAATGTCCCGCCCCCTTTCCTCCTGGTCAGTTCCCGAAGCTTAATTGTATAATTCAGAATCCAAAAGTGCGGTAAATTTTATGTTTCATATACTTTACCCCGCCCCACACATACACACACAAAATCCAAAAGTAAAACGCATGCCCAAAAGAAAAGAAACTTAACGAGCAGCTAGGAAAACCGAGCGCCGGTGGGGAACGCGGTCTGCGGCCGCAGCGCGGGCGCACAAGCGCGCGCAGGCTCACCTCAGTGCTCTCTTCATCGCTGGGCACACTGTCCGTGGTTTCGCTTTCTGTTCAGAGAGAAAAAACAGGCCATCATTCCTGCCGCATGAACTGCTCTGTGGCTCGGGCAGTGTTTAACAAAATGTATCAGCATTTTTTTTCCAAAAGAGAAACGGGTAACTTAACACCCAACATCTCCGTCCCCCTGGTAAGGTCGAACACTTGCACTCGGGAGACGCCCTAGTGAATGGGTCTCTCTGATCTGGCCCTTCCAGGAAAGAGGGCTTGGTCGCTGTGGTGGCCGTCTGCTTACTGCTCCCCTCGCCCTCTGCTGGCTCCTGCCTCCTCGCGGGCCTGGCCTTCACCCCTGCTCTGCCCACAGTGCCCACTGGTCTCCTCTTCTGTCCGTGCCCATTAGTTCTTCAGGTCCCCACTCAGAGCCTTCCTACATCACCCCCGCTGGACTCAGATCCCTACCGCTGCACACCCCTTGAGTGGTTACGTCTCAATTTGTAAGCTGTATCTGGCTCCCAGGTCACGGTGGGTGAGCGGATTCTAGGGTGGCCGCCTGATCTTCATCCTGGGGTTACCTTTCCTGGTTGATTCCCTCCTGGGAGTGTGGATGGGACCTGTGTGGATGGGACCTTCTTGCCTTACACCTACCGAGCACAGCGAAGGTGACGGGACGTGTGCAATGACACCACGTGAGGCTGAAGCCTATTTTGAGGACTCTTTCCATTGCTGGATTCAAGGGAGCAAGTGGCCATGTTATGAAGGCTCTTGTGACAACAAATAAAGGTCTGCTTCCAGCTCACAGGCAGCAAGAACCCAAGGCCCTCAGTGTGACAACCCGCAAGGAGCTCTCTTTACCGTGTCCCCAACTGTATGTGCTGAAATGTAGACACCTCCGCCCGCCCGCCCGCTGTGACCCTCGGCTGGGACAGCAGCCCTGGGCTGCCCCTGGCCGCAGGTCTGGGCAGGTAGCGCCCTGAGCCACGCAGCAGGCCGCCTCCCGTCACTGAGCTGCAGCATCCGTCCTCGTCTGCAGTCAGGAGGACACCTCCTTCCAAGGAGGGTTACGTGACAGGTGAGAGGTGTGGGGCAGGGCCCGGCAGGTGGCCTGCGTCAGCAGAGGTCACTGCACCTTTGAACAGAGCTTGGCCAGCCACGGGCTTGTACAGGCTAGCTAGGCTCACAGCGACCCTGTCACGAGCTAGTGGTTACAAAATCGCCCACACGTAGGTTATGAGATGTTTTTTTAAGTAAATAACATTTACTTTGTCAGTAAAAAAAATTTTATTTACAAACTGAGCCACAGGTCTATTCCCTAAACAAGGGAGGTGAGCTTGCTGACCAGGCTGGTCCTACCCTGCAGTCTTCTGGCCCGTGTCTTGGCTCCTGCGCTCCAGTGACTTCTCCCGGGCATGCGTGATTGCTGACGGGGACCATGAGCAACTACAGGGCGGCCTCTCCTCTCCCCAGACTGAGCAGACATCCCCAGAGCTTCCCCGACTGGGAGGGCCAGTCCCTGGGCTATAATGGCCCTCCCTAGCTGTCACTCCCGCGGCTCCAGCCTCGGACGGAATTTCAAAACCCCTGCTTGGCTTGTCTGTGCTCTGAAGCCAAGGTTTCTCTTCCTTCACTGGGTCTAGGCCCCTCCTAGATACAAGCAGAGGACAACAGGCATGCTTAGGGGGTGGAAAATATGGATAAATGAGCAGTTATCACCAAGGTCCTGGGATTCCACCCCAGCCCAAGTCACAGTGGCTGGAGGGATTTGGAAGGCGGACCCTGGGTGAGCCCGTGCACTGACCACGAACATGATCAGAATGTTACCCGCCTAAAGCATCCAGTTTCCAACGTCAGAGAAACAGCCGGAGACAAGAAAAGACCCGTTTTGAACTCATGTTTTTGGCTGACACAAATGTTCACTGAGAGTATCGTTTCTAAATTAACATCGATGGTTCTGGAGTAGCTATGAAGACTCTCCATATTAGCAAACTGAGATTTCTAACGTCACAGTTGAAAAGAATGGCTCCAAGTGCCTTCAGTCTAAGAGCAGGAGACGCTTGAAGCCCAGCCCAGGGACCCAAGGCCCTTCTCTCTAGAGTAACAGTGGCTCTCACAGCTACCCCAAAACAATGTGCTTTGTTGGGAGGACTCATGCCTGTTTTTCTGGCTGTAGGTCACCATTATTGTCACTTTTAAGATCCATTCTTGTCCCACAAATGAGCTCATCGCAGCGGCTACTGCTGCTTCCAGATCAACGTTACTGCCTGTTGGTCAAATAAGTTTGTAAATATGATATATATGTTTGCTCGCTTATTATATACATAGTTTGCATTGGGTGAGGGAGACAGGCTGTAAGCAGGCAGGGTCATTATAGCCTACCTAAGGCTTAGTTTTAAGACTAAGCCTTTCCTACCCTTTTAAACTAAAATCTTTTCAAAACTAAGCTTTTCCCCACACCCTTGACTGTTGCATGATGTGGGGTGGTGCACTCTCATGAAGAATCCCATTATGCCTCAGATAAGTGACTTTGTATCAGAGACTTCCTTGTTTGTATACTGGATTAAAGGTTTTGATTTCTACACTATAAAATGGGGCAGAGGAGTCCATGCTGGAGGAGAACAGAGAAAGGCCATGTGGAGGAAAGGAGAAGCAGCCAAGATGGTGGAGTGCTGAAGGAGAAGCCAGTTAGTGCAGAGAGAAGGAGATGGGGACAGAGGTGAATAAGGCTGATGAGGTAGAACCCTTGGATTCTAGGAAACTCAGATAAGTCAATGGCTTTGGGAGCCCTGAATGGAAAGGGAAGCGTTTTCCCACTGTGTGTATTACTCACCCGCCAGGTGCAAGCTACAATTAAAGCTAATGGCCCACCAGTTCTTGACTCTGTTGTTTCATTACTGTCTGTCCAAATCAAATTTGAACCTTCACAGGCCAGGCGGCTGTGATGGTGGCCGTGGCTACTGGCTTTACAGTACCGAAATACCCACGTGGGTTACTTCATTTTCCCTTTGGGTTACTTTGGATTTTTTATTTTATTTTTTTATTCTGAGTACAACAGAATAAAAAAAAAATTGGGAGCTGCTTCCCCAGCATGGCCTGAATAAGTTCTGAGAGTCCTAACAGGGACATTAGTAATTCACTTCCTCTCTCTGGCCTCAGTTTCCCTGAAAGCACTGGGCTGAGAGGGAAGGGGGAAGTGTGAGTCAGATGATCTCAAGCTCCTCTTCTGGAGCTGCAGTTCCAATTCCAGAGTGAAGCTCATCTTGGGGTCCCACTCCACTTCAGCCCAGTATTACTGTCCAACCCTCAGAGAAACATCGGGGGGAGGGGTGGGGGCGGGACAATAACTTTTACAGTAAAGTCTGTCCGCACTCTGACATCCTGGTATGTTTTCTGGAAGGCTCTTGTTCAACAAATTTTATTAAGGTTGACAAGGGTTTCTTCCCCTCAATTATCCGCTTGATTCCTTTCACTAGAAGGCTGGATTAAAAGGTTCCAATCAGAGCCGTCTTCATCTCAAAGAGACTTTTATCTCTGCCCCACCCAATGGAACGCAATGGCTTCCATGAGGACCTGAATGAAATCTTTAGTGCTGGCTGTTGGTCAGGAGGGGAGCCCCAATCTCTGGGCTACCACCGGTGACTCCTCTGGGCCGTGCCCCCCCCCCAAGCTGGTCTCCCTCCTCCCATCCAGCCTGCTCCAAAATGCTCTGGCGCTGTTGGGCAAATGAGTTTGTGAAATTTGTATTTTTTGAGTTTGCTCACTTTCAGTGTATGATCTGTGACATTGCAAATTACAAATTACCTTCCTGTTTGGGAAGGACCATTGTCTTGCTAATGTTTGCCGGAGGAGAGGTTTTGGAGCCAGAAAAGTTTAGAAAAAGAAGAAAACATAGGGAGAAGCCATGTTGGCAGAGAAGGGAGAAGGGGTGCGGATGGGGAACCAGAGCTGAGGGGCTTTGCGAGCTCCGCTGAGACCGGTGAGGCCTTTGATTCCAGGAGGAAGCGGAGAAGACTCTCCTGGTTGTGGAACCGGAGAATGTGTCAGGGCTTTGGGAGCCCTGAGTGAGAGGGAAGTGTTTTCCCTGTGTGTTCGCTTGTTGCCCGGTGCGAGACTTGGATAAAGGCACGGCCCACCCTCTTTTGGCTCCCCTGTTTCTTTGCCGTCTGTCTGAATTCAGCGGGAACCTGCACGTGCCTGGCTGCGATGGCGGCGACTGCTGGCCAGACAGGTAGGTTTCTCTCTCAGAACCATCACAACCCAGTAAAATCCCGGGGCCACACACCAGGCAAGAGGCCACATAATGGGAGACTTTTAAAAACAAAATGACTCGCCGCTCGTTTCCCAAGGTTGGGCTCTGAGACATCCCTCGCTCGCCAGGAGGAACGTTTTATGAATCCAACTAGGATTTTATGTCGCCTTAAAACATCCAGTGCAAGTACTTCGAACTCAAAGGCACTGTCTCCCCTTTTGCTCACCATCATGTTTAGACCGGGGAGAAAACAGACTTGCCAAACTGACTGTGGTTTGGTCATCCCGCTGGGATGGTATTTCAGTGATCAGTGTGCGTGTGTGTGGGGGGGATAGCTAACAACAGCCTCCAAATACCAGTGTCCTAAACAAATGAATGGAAGTGGTTAGAGGAGGTTGAAATTCAATTGAATAATCAGAACAAAACAAAACAAAAAAAACCCTGTCAGGAGGAGGAAAAAAAAAAAAGCCAACAGCCAATCCTGTTGGGGGAACAGAAAGGTAGAAAGGTGACTATAGCCAAAACCTGCCCTTCCCAGCAGTGTGCCCTAAGATTCCCGACGAAGACTCAACCCAGCCATCCTCAGTAACAGATACGTTGCTTCAGCATCTGGAGGCTCAGAAAAGCCACAGTGACCGAACATTTTGGCTCCAACCACCAAGCCTCCCTCCAACGGGTTCAGGAGAATTCAGACAATAAAAACAATAAAAAGAACTGAAGGCCGGGTCCCAACAGAACCCTGCTGCCTGCCAGCCCGGTGCTGACATCTTTCTTTTCAAACCTATGCCAACGTCCCAGAAAGGGTAGTGACATTTTCATTTCTCCCTCCTGAGTCAGCTGTGCTCGCCCTTCTTCTGCTAACGCGAAGTGCCACTCCTGGCAGGGCAGCAAGAGGAGGTCCCACCAGAAACCCCGAGGAGACTTCGGGAAAAGTCTTACTCAACACACAAACAGGAAAGTGCATTCTAAAGCTCCATCCCCTTAAAAAAACAAAATAAAACCCCACCTGGGGAGTAAGGATGCAGCAGGCTGGAGCAGCCCCACCATACCGGCCATCGCTACGTCAATCCAGGCAGGGCAGCTTTGGGTCCCGAGCCTCAGCTCTCTCTACAGTAAAGCCAAGGCAGGAACACTGTGCCCCACCCCCTGTGGTGGGTCTGGGGGGGGACAGGGGGTCACAGGGATGTGCGCGTGTTCTGATGGCAGAGCGCAGCAGGGCTGACTGGGGCAGCATTCAGGGGGCAGGGCGGAGAGCAGGCCTGTGGCATAAGCTCCATGTGGGTTCTAACTGCTCCCCTGTTCTCTGTCCCTGGGCACACTGCTTTACCCACGTCGGTCCCCGTGTCTGGATTTCAAAGAGAGAACTACGAAGGTACCCAGAGTGATGAGATGATGCCCACGGTAACCAAGTGGCTGGGTCCCGAGCCTCAGCAGTTTCCAGGGCCCAGTGAACATGCCAGAAGCCGCAGTGGCTTATCACTGGGGACTGGCAAAGACCACCCAGGGACTCACGCAGGCGGTCGAAAGATGCCGGATGGTTCCACAAAGGATGACGGAGCTTGTCCTGCTTGACAGAGTCTAAGCTTCTCGTGTGTGGCCAAGGCTATGCTCACACTGCTTCCGTGTTCCACAAACTAAAGTTAGGGCCTGAGCACAGGCTGCTAAATGAAACGAGCCAGTCGCACAAGGACAGGAGGAGCTCACATCTAAGGGGGACAGGGTTTCAGTTTCGCGAGCTGAAAAACCTTCTGGAGACGAGGGCAGCGGTGGCTGCACCAAGATGCCGGTGCGCCGGACGCCACTGGAAGGCAGGACTGGCCAGTTTGACGCGATGCACGACTTACCACAAGTCCAAAAAGGAAAGCTGGGGTTCAGATGATTTAGAAACTGGTCATTCACAACCAAGCTGTCACTGGGATGGCACCCTAACTGAAGGACACTTGATGTGACCGCATATGCAAAGGACAGTGGGGAGAAGTCCTGGACCAGTCACTAGAGCTGACTGCAGTTACATACTCGGGCCTTGGCTTTGTCTGTTTAATGGCTGCAAGCAATAACATGGACTCAGAATTTATATTTCCTAATTAAAATCGAGCCCCATCCCCCAAAATTAAACAGTGATCACTGGGAAGAGTATATAAGATGATGGGACAAAGGAGCCATCACTTAAATCCGTAAGGACGGAAGGATCCACTGAGTCCGGTTCTAACCGGTGACTGGACCAATCCCTGCGACGAGGCGGCCACTCCCCGGGGAGGCAGCACTGGGCCCAGCTGCCTGGCCCTCTTAGATGCTGTGCCCAACTGAAAAGGAAGGGAACACACGTGGGGTCGCGAGGAAGCCTGGTGGCATGGAACGCGGCTTGGGGTCTGACGGCCTCATTCAAGTCCTGACCCAAACACTTTCCGGCTGCGTGACCGGTGCCCTTACTTCCAAAAATGCAGGGCCTGGGAGAAGGATCCCTAAGGTCCTACCCAGCTTGGTCCGAATTTCTGAGCATTTGTGCCATGTATATAAAATAGGCTCAGATGAACTACTTCCTCAGAGAAACCTTCGTATTTGTTAGTCATGCATGGAAACATCACGGGTGAGCAAGGAAAGAAATGCTGTGACCACGTCTTCTGAGAATAAAAGTGTCCAAGGTCCGTTGGTTGAGAAAATTAAAGCCAAATCCATTCCCAGGGGAGAGGAGAGGCTCTTTTCCCAGGAGGAACGCGGGCGACCCTGGGTCGAAGGGCTGCCCTTCGCCGCCCCTGCTCTGCCCCAGAGCTCCCCCCACCCCGACCTGCTCACCTGCATAGGAAGACACAGGCGAGATCTGCAGGGGGTACAGCTCACTCATGCTGACCGGCTGCTCGTCACTCTCGGTGGTCACCTCGACCACCTGGCAGATATCTGGGGGATTAGTGACAATCTCTTGATCCTCGATGTTGTTGTCCAGATGGGATTGTCCTACAACTTCAAAGAAAAGAAAGCCATGAATGCACCAACGTCTCCTGATCTCACAATTCCAGCACTCGCTCTTAAGATACATAACCTTCCAAAAAAGAGCCCAAGAGCCAAAAAGTCAGATGCTCGGCCGCCATGTGGTATCCGCATGAAACTGAAGAACAAGGCTTAGCTTGGGTTCCTGTCTCCAGAGAAGCTGCCTGCCAACAGCCTGGCCCCCCGGGACCCTCCACAGCGGACCCGCCAGAGGTGCTTCCACGTGGCAAGGTCCCCAACTCAACCCAGGCACAACACAGGCACAGCCCAGGCGGCAGGGCCAGAGGCTGCACGACCACAGGCTGCACCCAGACCTAGCCCGGGCCAGACAGACAGCGCTCTGAGCCCGACCCATTTCCGTCTTCTGCTCTCACTCTGAACAAACCTGCTGTGCTAGGTTCCGGGTCCCGTAGTTCAGAGAGACACGATCAAATCTCAGGAAGAAGGAAGGGCCACCCAGATGACCCCACTGTGGCATTTCTAGCTGTGGGATGCTCTGCTCACACTCCCAGCCCCCTTCCTCCTCTGCAGGCAACATGACCCCTGGCTGGAATATCAGAACGATGGAACACAATCAAAGGCGGGTTTAACGGACGGCACACTGGGTGCGCGCCCTGGGCCCCGAATTCTGAAGGGCCCTGCAAAACCCCAACTTTACATTTTTTTTTCTAATGACACCAAGTTTGGTTTCATCTGTGCAATTTTAACATTAACAGTACATAATATTTTTTATTTATTTAAAAATATGGTTAACATGTGTTTTTATTTTCCCTGTCTCTCTCTCTCTCTCTCTCTCTCGTTTTTTAAGGGGCCCAATATTTTCTTCTGTGCCCGGGGCCTCGACCGACCTTACTCCGCCTCTGAACAGAATGGTTTCCCAGTCCTAACACACATGAGGAGCGCCGACCCCCTACAACACGGACAAGATGAATTCTGACCGCCTGGCTCTGAATCCTGCCTCATTTTTTTCAAAATGAAACTTTTTAGTTTGAGAAGATGACAGATTCACAAGCAGGCCTAAGAGAGAACCGAGAGAGGTCGTGGGGGCCCCTGACCCCAGTTCCCTCCCGTGCTCACTCCGAGCGGAACCATAGCACCGGGTCAGAACACCGACAACAGTCCGTGCCTCTTGTCCAGACCCCTTCCGTCTCACTTGTGTTCTTGGGCGGGTGGGTGTGCTCAGTTCTGTGCAACTGGATCGCACATGTAGCTTCCCACACCCGCCGCCCCGGTCGTGTCACACGCCTCTCCTACGCTCTCCTGTCGTAACCACGTTCACCTTCCTTCGGCCGCCCCCCCTCACCTCTGCTCCCCGACGTTGACTCATCTGTTTCCCATTCCTCTCATTTTTGTCATCTCAAGGATGTGTCAGAAATAGACTCACTCCGTCATCTTCTAAGATCGGTTTGTTGTTGTTGTTATTGTTGTTTTCTCTCAGCACAGTCCCCAGAGATGTATTCGTTCAGGCTGTGTGCAGCACAGTTCCCAGAGAGGTATTCGTTCAGGCTGTGTGCAGCACAGTTCCCAGAGAGGTATTCGTTCAGGCTGTGTGCAGCACAGTCCCCAGAGAGGTATTCGTTCAGGCTGTGTGCAGCACAGTTCCCAGAGAGGTATTCGTTCAGGCTGTGTGCAGCACAGTCCCCAGAGAGGTATTCGTTCAGGCTGTGTGCAGCACAGTTCCCAGAGAGGTATTCGTTCAGGCTGTGTGCAGCACAGTTCCCAGAGAGGTATTCGTTCAGGCTGTGTGCAGCACAGTTCCCAGAGAGGTATTCGTTCAGGCTGTGTGCAGCAATAGCTGCTTCCTTTTCACTGCCGAGCAGCGGTCCCTGAGCTGAATGTCCCCCCCGTCCAGCTCAGCACCCTCCCAAGGACTTCTGGGTCATTTCCACTCTTTGGCTATTACAAATAAGGCTGCGATGGACGTTTGTGCACAGGTTTTGTATAAACCTAGGTTCCTATTTCTCTGGGATTAATGTTCAAGAAGGCAGTTGTTGGATCGTGTGGCAATTACACGTCCGGTTTTACAAGACGCTGCCAAATTGCTGTCCAGAGTGGCTGCACCATTTCCCACCCCCTCCTCCAGCGGACGGCTCATCTAACTCAGGCACGTGCTCACCAGCTAGTGGTGGCGGCGCCATGATTTTCCTTCAGCCGTTTTGACGGATAGGTATGGAGTAACAGTTCATCGTGGCTTTAGTTTCAATGCCCCTAACGCCCTACTTTTATACAGAGCTGACCTTATATTTTGGCTGGCTAAAATTAATGAGATGGAATGTACCTGGAAACTGACACCAATCAACAAACGGGAATAACATTGCTTTCCCGAGGGTCTCAGCACTTTGCCATCAGAATCAATGGTGTACCTATGCGTCACGTGTTGTTATTTTAATATTTTTGTACCAGGAAACATGACAGGGAAAAGTATCACTATCCTGTTATACATAAAGAAATTCAGGCACAGAGAAGTAGAATGACTTGTCCAAAGTCACAGTTTGGATTACACGCAATGCCCTTTGCCTCCGACATTTCCGCGGCCATCTGCAAAATGTTCGGGTCGGGCAGCAAGGTGGCCACATTCCAGTCTCCTCGCAAACTCCGCCTCGTGGATGAGTTCCTGTTTTCACTGCTCCAAGTATTTTAATTGCTCGAGTGCTTTTGTTTATAACTGGGAACCTGTTTTGATTGCATTTTTTTTGGGGGGGGGTGTGATGAAATGACTAGCATAAGGCAGGGAGAACGTTACCTGCTTTCAGTTCAGGGAGTGTTTTAGGAGGAGCGAGAATTCACGAGTTCTGTGATGAAGACAGGAGAGGCAGAGGCCCCACAGAGGCTGTGAGAGGAGACTGCGGGACGTGAGCAAAGCGTCCACTAGCCACGGCACACAGAAGGGAAGGGAAACTGGATGCTGCTTGGGTTTTTCCTGGATGGGATAAAATTTTTAAAAAGGCAGGCCAGGCTAAATCTGGCCGGCAGACTCCCAAACTCTTATTTTATCCTTTAGACTATCTATTTGAGCATGAGAACATCAATTATGCAGCTCACTAGACACAGACTGAGAGCCGACATTGACCTCTCTCAAGTTTCTTCTGCCTCTGCTCCCAAATAAAATAAAACAGCAGGGAAATGAGATTTCCCAAGTCCTCAGAAGCAGTGGGTGGGGACAGAACCCTAACAGGGTGTAAGAATGTATGTCTGTCTGTGTGTGTGTGTGTGTGTGTGTGTGAGAGAGAGAGAGAGAGAGAGAGAGAGAGAGAGATTGAGGAGGGGGTGGGTATAAGCAATACCCACGCCCAGGCAATTAAGATCTTGTATAAATGTGACTTATACGAAAGCCACTTTAACTTCACATACTGCAAAGTTCATCTCTCTCTTTTGCACCATTGCTCCAAATAGAGTGCAAGCTAACTATATGTAGCAACAAGGGGCAGCAGTTCAAGCATCTTTCTGATTATATCCCTTTGTTCTGACCAAGAATTCTCTCCCTCACTGTTTTCCCCACAATACCCAGGTCTGTGATTCAACGAAGAAAGATGTACTGAGCACCTACTTGGTGCAAGACATTGTTGTCAAGGATGGGGAGGGGCAGAGAGACCACTCTGGTCAGGGACCCAGTGTGTGAGAAGTCCGGGCGGGCTGGGGGCCACACGGAGTAACGGGAGAATGAGTTTAGCCCAGACGTGAGGAGAGAGAGACGGGGAAGTAGGGAGAGGCCGTGTGACGAGAGCTGAGGAAGTGGAGTGTTTTTTCCAGTCCGAGGAATCAAAGGCTTCAATGGGGCGGTGACGCGGAGTTGGGGGGGCAGGGGCGGAGAGGGAGGGCAGCGGGCAGGATTACAATGCCTCTGTTTTTTCAGAGCCTTTTTCTGACCACCCCAGAACAGACTGACCTCTCTTTGCTGAGAGCCTCTCACTCACTGTCCCCACTGTTGAGCCAAAACTACAATGTGACACGACCTTGTGACCGTTCTTGACTCTCTGCCTCGCACTGCAAGTCAATTCCATCTATCTTTCCTTAGGTTTTTACTGGAGTGTCATCTCCCAGTCACGCTGGGGCCCGTGAGAGGGTGGCGGACCTGGGGGGGCAGATGTTCCTGCCTTGCCCAGAGCAGCTCAGTGAGCCCCCCACTGAGGAAACCAATAGAGTAGTGGATGGACAGACCCAGGCTCCCTCACTGGAGCCGAGGCCTCCAGGGGCCCACGGCCACTTGCAAACACCGGATTTAACAATGCATGCTTTCTAGAAATTTTCAAGACCTCTAGCAAGTGCACCTGATTAGATCTAGAAGGAGTGTGAGAAAGACACAGCAACCCATAGGTCCAGACGCTGCATGCAGGGGGACGGAAATGACCTGGAATGCTCACAACGTCCTGCGTCTCAACAACAGTGGTGGTTACACAACAGAGTGCATCTGTCAAAGTTCACTGTACTGTATGCCCCAACGGGGTTACTTTTGCTGTGTTCCACTTAATGTATTCCACTTAAGGCAAAAGCGGAGAGATAAGCGCCCCTACTCAATTTTCCAAATAAAATTTATTGGGGCAATGTTGGTTAAAAACATGATGTCAACTTCAGGCGTACAGCTTTATAATAACACCACATGTGTCTACGCTATCGCAGGCCCTTGACCCAAAGACTCGTCTCCTTCTGTCACCACAGATTTGACCCCCTTACCCCTCTTCTTCTGAATGCTGGTGACGGGGATTCAAAAGGAAGTCTTTGTTTCCCGGGCTACCATCTGGATCCCCAGTTAATATAATTACCTTATCTTTAAGGCCAGCCACCCGCTCGGTGTGTGGCTTTATGCCTTGGGCAGGAACACCACTTGTCTCCACCTGAACATCACTATGGACACTTCAGAACTTTCCAACTCAGGAGTTGCAAGCCCAAGAGAGAAGTTAGGGAAATCCCAGCATTGGAGATGTTCTCTGACTGTGCCGCAGGCCCCCTCCCTAATTAATCGGTTGTGTGTGTGTGTGTGTGTGTGTGTCTCTCTCTCTCTCTATGTGAACTCATTTCAATCTTTGCCCCAACTGACAACACACACAATAACACTTGAATCATGACAACTGAAAAGTCACAAGAATAAGCAAACTTTGTAGCAATCTGCTTCAGCTAATAAGGTCACAAGCAGCAGCCCGGTAGATGCTCGAGTATCCCGACAGATAATAATAAGAACAAAACCTAACATCCCCTGCAGGATTAGCTTCGCCTCCCCCCAGCCCCCCCCCCACAGGACCCCACACCCCACGAGGAAGGTACGATCATCACCCTCATTTCAGACACGAGGACAGACATGAGGGAGAGTTAAGTAACAAATTCAAGGTCAGTCAGTCAGTTAAGTGGCAGAACCAGGACTCAAGTTCAGCTCTTCCTGACCCCGAAGCCCAACTCGAGTCCTTCGCAGCCAGGTCTTCCTAACAGACAGAGTGAATAAGTTCAAACCGAGCAACTCTTGCCTTTCTAAGCCCCTCCTAGGATGAAAAACACTCGATTCTCACCTTAATGAGACTCTGGGCTCATAACCAATAATGAAATTGCTTTTCCCCAGTTCTATATCAGATGCCAAGGGACGGACGTCTCCAGAGGTCAGGGGAGCTAGAAGCCCACTAAGATCTTCCAGCTTATGAAGGTCAGCACACGGGGAAGAGAGTCCCCCACAGGGATGCAGTTTCATCGGGACCGAGCTGCTGAGAACTGCAACAATATTAATGGCTGGTTACTGATGAACCGGCTTGATTCCTTAAAAGGTCATTCTGGCTTTATTAACACTTGTTGACTTAAGGTAGGGCCCCGCCATCGAAAGCCGTGGCCCCCCACGCCCCAGAGAAAGCTCTTATTAAAAGTGGAGACTATCGGAGGCGAAAAGGAACGGCTTTACAGCCGAAAAGAGCTGAAACCCAGGGGGGCTGGATCAATCGTCCACGTTGCCAGGCAGCTGCAGAGTCGAGAATAAAGCTTGTGAAGGAGGGCATCTACTACCAGGCCGTCACATGGTCCCGTGGAAATTCATTCTTGACCTGATCTGAAAGTTTTGAGATTTGAAACTGTTACTATCAGCCCCGATGACACAGTACAAAAGGGAAGCTACTTTCCTCACTCAAATATATTTTCAATATATTTTGATGAGAGCATCGTCATAATCATGATAGATAGTATATGTTTTACTATCTGATAGCCACACAGTGACTTTTCCGTTACATGCTTTTGATCCTCGTAACAACCCTGCGAGGGAGGTAGGGTCGGTGTTATTATCTCTGCTTTACATATGAGGAAACTTGAGTCTCAGCAAGGTTAGGGGATTTGCCCAAGATCACACAGTAAGTAAAACACTGCAGAGCTAGGTCTAGAAGCCAAGTGTTTTAACTTCTGATCTACTGTACTTAAATAATAATAATAATAATCAACTAAAATACGGCCCTCGTTTGGTTCAGGAGCCCAAGAGCAGTGGCGGGAGAGAGAGAGTGTGCGGGCCGGTCAGTGCAGAGAAGGGAGCGCTGTCCTCACAGGGCAGGCTGTCCCCGCCCGCAGCAGGTGGGTGCAGGTGCTGGGTGGGGCAAGAGGGTGACTGACACTGCGCTTGCTCGTACTCTTCCGGCCCCACCCCCAGAGAAAACAGCACCACAAACAGGGGAGCAGATACCTGGTCCCAGCAAAACTCAAGTCGAGTTCAACAATATGTCTCAAGGCTCAACCGTCCGGGAGCAGAAGTCTGGGTCCGACTTCTGGGGCTGGCAGCTCGAATTGACCGGTGGAACTACACTCACTGGGCTGTGTCAGAAACTCCCAAGCAACCGGCTTTCTCTCTGCCTGGGCCCACGGGAGGCACATTGTGCAGGACAATTCAGATTCAATCACAAGTATAAAAGTATAAAAGGGGTAGGCAGGAACCAGGCCCCTGGGGCATGAGGGAGACTCCCGGTCTTTGTCCTGGTGAGACTGGCACTTTCTTTTTTAATCACTCAGTGTGGAGGAGGGATGGGGAGGGGAGAGAATGAAAGCAGAGGAGGTGACTGGGAGGAGTTTCAGAAACAGAAGGGAAGGATTTGGGAAACACAACGACATGACAAGATGACAGGACAAGACCCAGGAAGACAGGATTTCAGGTTAATTATAAGTGAGGGGGAGGGGGAGGGGGAGGAGAAAATATATATAGCTTCATAAAGAGTCAGCCGGTGTCTTAGGTAAACAAAAACTTTGAAGGTTGAAAAGACCATAGCCAAACTCCACGGGGAGCCCGGGGCTGCCGGCTGCACCCGGTGACAGAGAGAGCGAGCCAGGTAGCCCCACCTCTGTGACCAGGCTTTCCGGGGCATTCCGCCGGAGGAACGTAAGGTGTAGTGTTGGTTCGGAGGCTAGGCATATGGTGATACCTTGGTTCACTTCTTACATGGAGTTCCACATTGTTCCGAGCTTTCTAGGGGTCCTGGGGAACCTGGACACCTGTCCCGTCTCTGGCCCCTGTTCCTGGGGGTGGGGGTGCACACACAGCTCAGTGCTCCCAGGACAGCGCATGGGGCACAGCCAACCCAGGGACCTTCTCTCACTCGCTCTTAAGAGGGGGTGCCTTCCCGCTAAAATTCCACCCAAAACTACCATTTATCTTATAGCTGGCATTATTGTTATTATTATTTTGCATCTTAAGCACCAGGAAAAGTGGCAAAAACAACAAGGAACAGAGGAGCTGGGAAAACTGAAGATGCAGTTCCACAGCCTGGAGACACCTCTGGTGCCAGAGGCCCTGCGGGGGTCCTGAGGGGGGGGGGTCTCTATGTTGTGAATCACTGTTCCGCAACTTCCGTCCTTCCTGTGGACACCTGAGTCTCCAAGCCTGCCTAAGGACCTAACCAACGCTTCAAGTTAGTCAAATGTGGAAACAATTACCAAAAAAAAGTTCATTCTATAAGATGTATTTGGGGCAGCCAAAAAAAATCCAGACAAAGTCCAAATGACACTGCTTCCTAATTTCTGTATGGGTAGTCACACAGGATTGCTTGGCTTCAGGGTATAATGAATAGCCTCCCTTGTTTCGTGGCAATCTTGGCTTTACTGAAGGGTGGGGTTACCTTTTATCAAGAAACACAATGGAGTTATAAAGCACTGCCCAGGCAAGTCCGACAGACCGCCAGCACCTGCAAACCTCTCACTCCGGCCTGGAGACCCGTTCCATGCGGCTCAGCAACAGCGCGGCCCACCGGGCACCGTGCCAGCGGACCACAGTCCGCTCCCTGAAAACAGAAGTTACCACACACGAAATAATACAGCGCTGAAGAAAAGGCAAAAGAAAAATAAGGCGTGTTTTCTCCTTCCTCTTAAAGGGAAAGCAGGGACAGGTCTGGGGGTAGGGGGTGGGGCTGCTAACTTGTGCCTCTAACCGCAGGGAGAGACGGGACCTTAAAAGACGTGCGTGTCTTGAACACAGAGAGTCGCGCTCCTTTTTGCTGTGCCCAGCCAGCCCAATGGGAAGGGGCCCTGGGGCGTTAGGGGCTGCAAGGCAAGACCTGGATACAGCCCGCTGACAACTGCAAGTGTGCATACATGCGTGTGTGTGTGTTTGCACGTGTGTGTGCACGAGCTTTCCTGTTATGATTTGTGGCAAGAACTCAAGTAAAACCCGCAGTCCAGCAAGAGCTCACTCGCCAGGGCAAACGGGGCACTTCATGTTCCACACGCCGCCCGGACCCCCGACACACCGGCCACCCTGTCCCAGAAGAACGGGCCAGGGGGCCAGTCTCTGCTGGATTATGTTAACGATTTGTCAACCATCTGGCCCAGCTGAGAGGCCACGGACACCGTGAAGACACACTGCTGTCACGTGAACCGCTCATTTCCGCCCCGGTTCCAACCTCAGCAAGGTGTGCTCCCAGCAGCGGAATGGAAAGCTCCGGAAGCTTTCAGCTGGGCGCCTCGTACAAAACTGAAACGAACTCTGGGTTTAGAAACAAGTGAACTGAAAGCAAAAAAAAAAAAAAAAGGTGTCATTTGAAATAAAGCAAGTTTCAGGAGGTTCCCATTCCACGGTGGCCTTGGAAGTGGAGGCCCGGTCACCGCTACCCACCCACCCATCACCAAGACGGGGCATCGAGGGTCACAGGGTGCAGACAAAAGCCCTGCGAAGGGTTTACCGTCGGAGGCAGCGTGGCTGTCAGCAATGACGACAGGTGACCCATTCTTCAAAATACTCGTGTGGAGCCACATTGCAGATAATTACATACCTGCATCAGCCACCAACGACAACGAAAGGGATATCCCAACTCATCTGACTGCCACCCATTATTATTTTAGTATTAAGCTGAGGAAGAGAATCACATAATTCTAACAGGTAGTTCCTAACTAAACCTGCATGCGACTGGGCCCCAGAAGTAATGGCTAAGTCAGTACCACGCCCCGGGGGCGCCCATCACAGCAGGGGCAAAGAACAGTATCCTGACTGTGAAGTTACAGGCCGAGACTCAACCTAAGTAAATAAAAGCCCGCTGCAGCCCCGATGAGAGGGTGGTGAAGGCCTGAGGGCTTGGCGGGGGGGGGCCCTGGGGGAGGACAGCTGGGCTTCTGGTCAGGCGAGGAGCCTCACTGCAGAGGGGCAGTGACAAGGACGCTGGACCCTGATGGCCTCTCTCAGCTCCGAATGACTGTGAACTCCACACAGACAGCCCAGAGTAACGTGAGCATGGGGGGGGGGGGGGGCAAGGCCAGCCTGCCCTCAATGCACCCACTGCTCCTCCTCTCCGCATCCAGCCAGACCCCCACCGCCTTGCTCAAGGGGCACCCTGCATACGTGCCCCCCCCACAACTCCCAGACCGAGGGGAACGAGTGTGACTGACATCCTCAGCCACTGCGACCTCCTAGCCATACCCAGCTGAGAACAGCCATGGGGGGCCAGGCAGGAGGCCCGCCCAGGTAGCCCTGCCAGTCCCGCTGGTATCTCTCTGGTTCCCACCCAGCGTCATGCTGTCTACAGCGGACAGCAAAGCTCAGTGGACAAAAGGTACCCAAGGGCCAAGCCCATCTCTGGATTCCGGCCTGGGGCCGGGCCTCCGCAGTGACACAGAGTCCCCACCAACCATTCATGACAACATGGCAGCGACCTCATTGAGATGTGACTCACCCTTGTCGCCCTCCTGGCCAAGTATCTCCAAACGGTGCTCACATTGTGTTTGCATGTCAATCATCTGTGCACTTGACTGTTATACTTGACATTTTTTAAAAGTATAGTTTTTTTTTGAAACACACCCTCCCGCATTTTGGAAAGAAAACCCAACCTCCTTCCCATGGCCCCGCAAAGACCCCTGTGACCTCTTCTGCCACCCTCTACGAAGGGACCCACAGGGCCCCGTGGTGTTGAGTCACACTGGCCTTCCTTCTGGGCCAGCCCCCAGGCCTGCCCTGCAGGGCCCTCCCCACCCACCCGGCTTCAGGGGCACCACCACTCCCTGGAGAAGCCTCCAGTCTAAACCCAGTCCCTGACCCTCTCTCGTCTCCACTCTCTTCCTCTGCAGCCTTGGTTATCTGTGGTTTGTTTACTGTCTCCTTCTGGGGAACCCAGAACTGGGCTGCCTTGTTCCCCAGCCTAGTTCAGTTCTTGCTCATGGGGCCGAGTCTGGCATATCGATGGTGCTCAAACCTCTCCGTGGAACCAAACTGTGCCCTTTGGCAACATGTCTGTGTGCCCCGGGGTCTTCCTCTGTTAAGAGGAGTGCCACTGTGGTGCTGAAGGAAGTCTCCCCGCTCCTTGTTTCCAAGTTAAATAAACAGCTCTGCCCACGTGAGCAGTCACTGAACAACTGAGAACTGCTAATCATCAGCCACTGGGGAAATAAAACCCTTCGCCTCCCTGGGCTCTCCAGGGAGGTCACTCTCAGCCTGTTTCCTTGAGGCTGAGCCCTCCGGGTCCCTTTGTCTGACCCTCCAAAATCTTTCTTTTTTAGCCTTGCAGCTGGGGACCAGAACTTGCATTCTGAGATGGTTCCAAGGCCCCCTCCCAGTGACTGTTTTTTCAAATCACATTTTACAAATCTTAGACCCCAGAGGGCTGTCCATGTGGGTATATATATATATATATAAAAAGAGATGTCAAAAACAGTTTACCTATGATGTTCACCGTACTATCCACTTCATTTTTTATAGCTGAAGTCAGGACCGCATACTCAGGAGAAAGATCACTTACTCCATTACTAAGCCCCAAAGATGACTCAACTGGTTCTTGCTAGGAAGAAGAAAAGAAAAAAGAATTGAGACCACTTCCTTTTTCCTCCCTTTCCTCAGCTTAAACCCCACCCTGGCTGCTTTCTTTCGTGCCAGGGTGACTTCATTCCCTCACTCGCCCAATCAGCCTGGAGCCTGGGGAGCACATTTCCACGTGGAGCTCCTCCTTGGAGGAAACAGGACCAGCGCATCTGCTTGCCTTCTGAACGCCTCCACCTGCAGGCAGTACTCCAGGGTTGAGCAGAGCTGCGGAACTATCTGTGTCGAGTGTCATGTGCCTGGATGATAAGTCTTCCTTCTCTTGGTGGGGGGTGGTGGTGCTTAGAAGACCCAGTGCTTGGCTTTCTCTCAAAGAGAGGAATCATGCTACTTCCTCTTTAACAATTATTTCTAAGGAAAATGCCTCAACCTAGGAGCCCAGAGGATGCTGTGAATACATTTTTTCTCAGAAAAGGTTTGCCCTGGACTCTGGCTACTTGAACAACCTGCCCTGAGTGGGCGGCTGCTAACAGGGCCAGACTCAGGGCCAAAGCCCCCCTCCCCCGATGGAGGGACATGGAGCAAGGACACCCACAGCTCCACAGGAACGCCTTTCGAGTGCCTGCGCGCCCCTTGCCGCCCGGGAGGCTGCGCGTTCACACGGCTGAAACAGTGGGGCCCATCTTCCTCTCCTTAGGAGAGCCCCCGGGAGCTGCTGCAGTCAGGACGCCTTTCGAGTGCCTGCGCGACCCCTGCCCTGCCGCCCGGGAGGCTGCGCGTTCACGCGCTGAAACAGTGGGGCCCATCTTCCTCTCCTTAGGAGAGCTCCCGGGAGCTGCTGCAGTCGGGTGCGCTGGAACCCTCCGCGCTTCGAGGGCGCCAGCCAGCCCCGGGGGAGCCAGCCCCGGGGGAGCCAGCCCCGGGGGAGCCAGCCCCGGGGGAGCCAGCCCCGGGGGAGCCAGCCCCGGGGGAGCCAGCCCCGGGGGAGCCAGCCCCGGGGGAGCCAGCCCCGGGGGAGCCAGCCCCGGGGGACGTGCGCACGGCCGCACCGCGGCGGGAGAGCTGCTTCTCCAAGTGAGACTGCACGTGTGCCTGTGACAGCAGTGGAGCCAGACACACACACAAAAGGAGGCCATACAGGACGAGTCCTTTGGGAAACCACGCTGGAGACGAGGGTGAAGGGCGGAAAGCACTGGACAGGACGGAGATCATGTGAGGCCGCCATGACTGTGCTTTGAAAAACGCAGAATGTTGGATACCTCTAAGGCACATGGGGCACTTTTATCAATTTATTTATATGCTACTTGGAATCAGTGACAACTCCCCCCCCCCACACACACACACACAAAGAGACTTAGGGAAGTCACAGAGAAGGAGGGAGAAATGACCTCCTCCTTCATGACCCCACCTGGCAAACTCCTACCACAGTAACTAAGTTCAAACACACCACTTCACTGTACAACTCAGTTCTAAAAACAAACAAAAATCATACACTGTGTGGTTGACCAGATGGCAACCAAGGGCGAGCGAGCGTTAAGGAAGGTGCGGGGACAGTCTCACTGGGCAGGACCGTCACCCCTTCTCCTGCGGCCTCTAGCACTTTCCTTCTTTTACAAGTTCCACATAAGGAGTTTGTCCTTTCCGGGGAAAACCCACTTGCTGGTGACTTGAGTCACCATCTTTTCTCTTCCCTTCCAGCCAAACTTCTGCAGGAGCCTCTGCCTGCCTTCCCCGTCTTCGCCCAGAGCCCCGGGTTGGAGCCTGCGGTCCCCCCGCCACTCGGCTGCAGACACCCAGTGTCCGGCTCCCTGGGCCCGAGCTGCGCGGAAACGTCGCTCAGGCCTGAGGTCAACGCCTGGCTCCTCCGCTTCTCACCAGTCCCAGGACTGTACTTAACCTCTTCAAGCCTCTCTCCCGGCATGGAAGACAACAACAGGACCCACGTCACCAAGATCGGTGCAGACTAAAACGTGGTGAATAGGCACCTGGCACTTATTTTAAAAATGCTCGCGATTATCTAAGGTCACCAACACAACTCTGCGTGCCCCAACTCAGTGACCTTTCCTCGCGTCCCTTTGCCTCAGCGCCACGCTGACACCTGCACCTCCCTCCGGATGAGATGAGCAGGTGATGTTGCTGCGACTCCCCACCTTCCTGAGGGCTCCTTCCTTCCGCCCCGTTTCCCCAACGCCCCCTTTGCATGTCCCCTGCCGGCCCGGCCCATGCCTCCATCACGTCCACTCGCTCAGAACTCCCTCAAAAGCAGCTCCAGAGCATCTGAAGGGATTACGGAAAGAATTGCCACGTTACGAGGCTCTTCTGTCGTCTTCGGCTATATTTTTTTAACTCATTCCGTGTCTAGCTTTCTTGTAACTCACTGTAAGGAGGCCGTCAGTCTTGCATCTATTTAAAAACCTACATTATTCTGATTTCTCAGTTGAAGACCTCTCAGTGTTTCAGAGGACCTGCCGTTTCATTAGTGGCAAGTGATACTTTTATCACTTTACACGCAAGAAAACCATGACTCAGAGACTAAATTAATTCCCTGAGGTCATACCGCTTTTAACCTGCGGAGACACAGGAAATGAACTCCGTCTCTGATCGTGGAACCTGGGCTGATTTCAGGAGCTTTCCGTTTCAGTCAACCCTGTGTCGCCCACCAGTTCCAACGGAGACTGAGACAGAACGATCTGCAACACCGCTGACCCCCCAGGCCCGCCTTGTGTCCTGCACTGCCTCCGTAACGGAACGGCGGAGTCTCCAGTGGAGACCGAGTCTGACCCCGCTGACAATCTACATCACCGCTGACCCCCCAGGCCCGCCTTGTGTCCTGCACTGCCTCCGTAACGGAACGGCGGAGTCTCCAGTGGAGACCGAGTCTGACCCCCCAGGCCTGCCTTGTGTCCTGCACTGCCTCCGTAACGGAACGGCGGAGTCTCCAGTGGAGACCGAGTCTGACCATGCTGACAATCTGCAACACCGCTGACCCCCCAGGCCTGCCTCGTGTCCTGCACTGCCTCCGTAACGGGACGGCGGGGTCTCCAGTGGAGACCGAGTCTGGCCACGCTGACAATCTGCAACACCGCTGACCCCCAGGCCTGCCTTGTGTCCTGCACTGCCTCCGTAACGGGACAGCGGGGTCTCCAGTGGAGACCGAGTCTGGCCACGCTGACAATCTACATCACCGCTGACCCCCAGGCCTGCCTTGTGTCCTGCACTGCCTCCGTAATGGAACGGCGGAGTCTCCAGTGGAGACAGAGTCCGACCACGCTGAGCACTGCTCCACTCCTCCCATCCCGCACTTCAAAAACGACCTGTCCATCTCACAGTTGCCAGTGCTACCATCTTGACGGCACAATCACTCTGGAGGACAGCGCAGTCGGCCGTAGAGTGAATGTACCCGTAGTCTCCCTGAAAGGTGTCTGACCAGGTGCAGAACAACAGGGATCCTCACTGTACTCAGCTGGAAGTTTTGAAATGATTGGAATAGGATGCGAGGGTGATCTGGCTGTGACATCTGTCACCGCATTGATTGCCAGGGTTGAAATGATTGGAATAGGAATATCTACACCTAAACTCACTCTCTCTGTATCTATCTATCCATCCATCTATCTACCTACCTACTTATCTACATTTACTTATTTATTTAAAGGGACCCAAAATAAACACGGAAGTACAGTTCTCAGTGGAACCTGTGCCCAGACACCCTCCAGGGCATGAACGGTCTTTGTCCACAGTGTCCCCTGTTCCTCTGTGGTGGCCGCTCCTGCCTTGTCCCCACTCTGATTCTCCATAACCTGGCCTGGTCAATCCCAAACCAGCCTCCTCTTTCTGTTCCCTTTCTTACTGTAGACAGAGGCTCTAAGTCAGGTCATCTTGGTTTCTAACCCTCTCACCTCACCACAAAAACAAAAAAACAAAAAAGAAAAGACTGCTTGGGTTCAGAGCCCACTGGGGGACGGGGGTGCATTAACGCTGCCAAACAGTTACGCCCAAGAACTTCTTCTCTCCTCATAAAAATCCACGGTTTGGTCCACAGTTTAAGGGATTTTAGAAAAAAGCAAACCTCACAAGACAGAGTTCCGAGGCGGGCCAGCCTTCTTTAGACCTCTAAGTGTTGGTTGGCCCCAGCTACGCTTGCTGGAGGGGTTTGAGTCACAGAACAGCAAGGGTCACTCATCCTGTTGCTCCAAGCCCATTCTGTCTCATCCCTGTGCCACAGTCCCTTGTCTAGATGTCCCTTCCCTAAGGCCAAAGATAATGGTCATAAGACCATTTCCCGCCCCAACCCACCCCCCACCCTCATAAGTGAATTCTGTGCAAAGCCAGTCAGTCTCCTTGAAGCCAAATTTAAGAGCATCCTTATGTCTCTCTACTGACTAAAATGTCAGGCTGACAGCTGACCTTCATCAAAGTAATGCAGGGAATGCACACTGCACACCACAGAGGCCACGAGGCCACCAGGGACAGGAGCTCTAGGAAAACAAGCTGAAGCTTCCTGCCTGGTCCTCGAAACACCTTCCGTCCTGTCCTTCTTTCCCGGGAACGAGACCGTCTTCATTCTCTCCCTCCCCACTCTCGCTGTGGCTTCCCCTTGCCTGGCTCACTCTTCTCTTGTCTTCTCCTTGGGCCTCTGTCTGCACGTCCTACAGCTTCCCCGTGGGAGAGGCATCTGTTTCCATGGCCCCCGAGAGCACCTGGAGTGAGGGACCACACATCTCCCCAACACATCCCTGAGCTCTCCACCTGCCAGAGCCAGCTTCCTACCGGACGCCTGCCGTAGAGGCTGCCATTTCATATTCGGCCCGTTCGAAGTTAAACTCATCCTTCTCCACAAAGCACGTGCTCCTCCCAGCAATCCCCTCTATGAGGGCTGAAAAGGCAGGGCCTCCCGTTTGACCCACTCCTGTCTTCGGCCTCTGTGTCCTCTTCCCTCCTCTCGAGGAAGGTCTCCTCCTCTCCTCTCTGGCCCAACTGCCACCGTTTTCATCCAAACTTCCTACCACAGTCTCTCCTCCCCGCATTCCTTCCTATCACCATGAGAAAACCTCCCTTAAACAGCGATTCCATCACACTCCCCTCTTCCCCAGGGAGCACACCTCCGCCTTCCTTCACAGCATCAGCCACAGAGGCTACCGAGCCAGTCACTCTTCAGACTGAGCTCTGCCTCCTACCACCCTCACCCCAACCCCGTCTGATTGAGGTTTAAGGACTGAACGCCTCCTGCGACCAATGAAGGGGCTGCTCTAGAATCAGCCCTGCAGGTGGTCATCTGGGCTGCGCTGGAACGGTGACCGGAAGCGTGTTGTTTTTGAATCCGGCTCAAGTCACTGAGAGCCACCAGCTCTACTAGCAAGTTCTGCTAAACCATGATCTGCCTTCTGCAAGGTCTACCCAGAGGTCTGCACTCAGAGCCCAGGCAGCCCAGCCGCCTCCCTCCCCAGTGCCGCTGGAGGGCCGAGAGACTCTGCTCTCCACCTCCCCCAGCACAATGATCCTTTGATCTGAAAGCGCTTCATAGTTTCACAGCATGCATCCTTAGTCTGCAAAGGACACTCTGAGGCAGGAAGTATTCGCTTCTGATCGCCCTGCCTACCTGTTTGTTTCCCATTGTTCCCTCACACAGACTCCTGCTCTAATTACAGCCGGTTTCCTGACTCAGCACTGAAGGCCACACAGCAGCTCTAATCTCCAGGCCCTCGTTGTAGGATGCTCCGGGGAGGGGGTGCAAGGGAACGACTTCCCTCTGTCCGGGCTGTCCCCCAGGCCCTGGCTCGGGTCCCACAGCCTCAGAGCGCTGGGAGGCACCGAGCTGGTGAGAGACGCAGGTTCTGCGGTCGGACTAACCGGGATTGAAACTGCAGCTCCATGACTGTGTGACCTGGGGGAATGACTCAACCGTGTTGTGTCTCCAGTTCCTTGTGTGCAAAAGGGAGGTGACCTGCCCGTCACAGGGGGCACTCAAGGAGGTAACCGTGAGAGCCGAACACTTGGTCGAGGCCCCAGAACGCCAGCTACCACGCCTCTGTTATACTCACTCGGTCCTTACTGATCTTGACCTTGTGACATTTTTGAAACACACATCTGCACTGATAACATACAACCTAGTATTACTCACTATTGCGTTCCTTATCTTTACTTCCTTGAATAGCCAGTTACCTCCACACAGGTGGGTTCTAGTTCATGTGCAAACAGCTCAGAGTCCCTAGAGTACACTCACTAAGAGAACAACAGGGAACACGGAGGCGGCACTTCTGCGCCTACTACATGGCCAGTGGCCTCGGGTCTCGGAGCTGAGACAACAACATGTGGCACGGAGATACACCGCCTGAGTGACCCAGGGAAAGGTCGGACGGTGGGCCCGTGCACTCTGAACATCCTGGGCTGGTTAAAACCTCCATCCGCCTTGAATTGAATGAAGGTTGAGAAAGAGCCTGCTTCAACAGCAAGTTTTCACACCTAGTTACAACACACAGACCAAAATGTCCTCGGTGGAAGACATCTACCTAGTCTATCCAGAGGCACAACTGCACGGGACGCAGACTCAGAGCCTAGGTGTTCTCACATACAACAGAAAGCAACGTATTGCTAGGTCAGAGAGGAGAAGGGCCTCCTTACACACTTCCAGACAACCTGGAGAGTGGCCTTCCTCCAGAAACAGTAAGAGAACACTCGGGCACTCCCAGTCACAGGCCACAGAACTGGGGAGGCCTTACCCCGGTTACACTGGCGGACAGATGCACGCAGATTTAAATTCCAAGGATGAGTCACCTGCCTTCTGCCGAAGGAACAATGTCCCTTTGAAGGGAGGTTTCTGATATTAATCACATCTTGGCCACAGGAAGGTTTCACAATGTCCACTCCGCTGGGATGGGACTTGCCCTGCACTGTGGCCTCCTGACAGGAGACCTCTCTCCCTGCTTCCCTGGACTGAGCCGACCGAGCCCCGCCCAGGGCTGGGCCTTCCCCGACTCGCTCATCTGAGTGGCCTCGAGGAACACAACGCCACTGCTGATGTGACTGCCTCGGCCCTGCACTTATGAGAACGTCACGTGTCACTTCTAAGATGCACATTTCCACATCCCTGAAAACCAATGATGTGTCACAATTTTGTTGCAAGCAGTTTTTCTTGCTTTGAGATACATAAAATAATGATGTGTTTTGTAATCACTGGCATTGGATCGTCACTGGAGTATGGTGGACCACGTTTCAGGAAAGCTGGTTGAAAAGTGAGCATCTGTTACTCCATTATCATTTCTCCATTAACTGAGATTATGAAATTAAATCTGCATTCATGTAAAACCTGCGCTCCTACCCTACATGTTATATTGATTTATGCATCTACGTGGTGGTCCACCAACACTCACACATGTGTTTACTGATTACATTTGTACTGATTATCTGTTCTGTACCAGGCACTGAGCTAGAAGCTGTGAAAACAGAAGTAGGATCTAATCATAATGAAGACTGTAGGAAGTTCTTCAAAATTACACATTTGTGGGGAAGCTCTACTTTTCTGACTAAACAACACTAATCAAAGTGTAGGTCTAAGCCCTGGCTAGTTGGCTCAGTGGTAGAGCATCAACCCAGTGTGTGAATTTCCCAGATCTGATTCCTAGTCAGGATACACAGGAGAAGCAACCATCTGCTTCTCCACACCCTCTCTCTCTCCTTCTCTCTTCCTGTCCCACAGCCATGGCTCAGTTGGTCAGAGCAAGTTGGCCCCAGGCATTGAGGATGGCTCTGTGGAGCCTGGCCTCAGGTACTGAAAGTAGCTCAGTTGTCAAGCAATGGCCCCAGATGGGCAGAGCATCACTCCTAGGGGGCTTGCTGGGTGGATCTCAGTTGGGGCACATGTGGAAGTCTGTATCTCTGTCTCCCCTCCTCACACTTAAAAAAAAAAGTAGGCCCTAAAATATTCCAAACTATGGAAATCATAATAGGTTTTTTCAATTACAAGGAAAATTTAAATGTTTTAAAAAGTGATGTACGGGAAACCTATAAATTAAAAAACACTTGAGACATATCCAAAAATCACAATGTATAGACCATCTACGAATTTTGATTAAAATAAACAGATGGTCCAAAAATTGTAACATTTATGAGACAACTGAGAACTTGAACCCGGACTGGGCATTTGACAATACGGGGAATTGCTGCCAGTGCCTTCAGATGCAGTCATGACACTGCATTTTTAAACACCACCTATCTTTCAAGATATACAGTGAAATACTTATTTATAGAAGAAATGATATATCTGAAATTTGTTTGAAAAAATTGAGTTAAACCACGTGAAATTGTTTTTGTAGGTAAGAAATGACTATCTGCCATTTTTTTTTATCGGGAATAGGGAAGTAGGTAGAAGAACTAATAAAAATCAAATGGCCTTGAGCTGATGAATGCTGAAACTGGGGCGATGGTCTACGGAGTCAACTATATTCATTTGTCTCCTTCTTGAGTGTAGAAAATTATTCCACAGTAAAAAACAAAACCAAACCAGGGCTTAATACTGTGTTATATTTAAAGTAAATCAAAAACAATAATAATGAAAATAAAACTGAAGGTATGGCTCTTTAAAATGATCTGCCTAAAATATTTATTCCCTGTCGTAGAGGTCTTAACTATCTTCACAAGTATAGCTTAAGAGTAACTGGCTTGTGTTTTAAACATCGTACTATCTGGACAATCCGGTTTTTTTCTTCAGCAGTTATTCTAGATCAGAAATCAGAATACTTGGTGTCTCTTTTAAGTTTAGTTCTAAATAATAGAGTGGCCTTGGCCAAATGTCCCATAGCTTCTGGGTCCATGTTCCTCGACTCTCTCAAGCCTCAGTTTCTTCATCTGCAAACAGAGCATCATGAACCAGACAATCTTCCCTCTGATGGTCCAGGGGTTGGAGACTGCAGGGTCTGCCCTTCACCCAGCAGCTGAAACTCACCCGCAGTTCTGCACAGGATATTGGCCTCTCCACTGCCAGTTAACAAGTCACCCAACTTACACACAAAGATCCTTGCATACGGGGGACTTCAGACCACACAGCCGACTGAGCGGCTTGCTCACAAACACAGCCCTGTGGGACACCTCTGAGAATGATGACAGCTGGCTTCACAGCGGAGCAGGAAAAGACCTGTGAGATCCTCACTGATACAGAGTCTGATCTCATGGCTGGGTCCCTAACCTAATGGCCTGTCATGGGATAGATCTACAAAATATAGATAACACATACTAATATAAGTATATAATATTTAATGTACTTTAAAATATATTTAATGGTCTGAAAATGTGCTTAATGGTATCAAAGAGTGGCTGGTTGCTGGGGCTTAGGGGGTACCGAGGGACCAGCTGGCGATAGTGTGGGGACCAGAGGGAGGCCTGAGACTGTCCAGGTCATTGTCAATTTGTGACTTCATTCATCAACTCCTCCATGAAACCAGATGAGGCGGGGATATGTGTACTTGAGTCTACAAGTGGGCACGTGCCGAAGAGAAGACAGGTAAAGCATGTAACACACAGCAGCAAAGGAGGAAAGATTAAGTACTTCCCAGAGGTCACGGTACTTGCCTCTAGGAGACAGACTATGAATCACTAACACAGTCACAACCTTGGCCTTCCCCTGAACAACCAAAGATTACCTTGATGTGCTTAACTCTGTCTTCTTTTTCTGTCTTTGGTTTCTTTCCTGTGGCAACAGAAAAATAGTTTGGGGTGAGTTCAGGAAAAACACGCAGGGAAACAGTTCCCCTGAGTTACATGCGTGAACCTGCACGTGCTATAATCTGTGCACGGCCCACACTCCTAACGTGTTACTGCCCTTGGTGACCTGACAGCCATTTTCCCCAGTGTGGTCAGGGCACAATTATCATCCGTGGTGTGAACTACAGGGGTGGAAATTAAGAAATCACAAAGGTAATACAACAGGTATTAATAGATACTGAGTGACCGTCGTGTTGGTAAATCTCTTCCTCTACCTTTTTTGGAAGGCCGCTCAGACAAGGGTAACATCCGGTACACTCGGAAGGCATTATTCCCTTTCTTGATGCTTTTATCCTTGACTTCTTCAATGTCAGGCAAAGAGTTCATGGCACATCGAAAATTCGCCTTCCATGTTTTTGGATCAGGTTTATCGACTCCTGGTTGATGCTTTCCTAACAAAATAGCCCCAAAAATTAAGGTTAAGGAAGAAGGAAAAAAAATAGGTTCAGAGGAAACATTTCTGGGAACACTGGATTGATAGCCAAGTAGTACAGAGAACCCCTGGAATCCCAGGTTATGCCAATAGGGACCAGCGTCCTGATTTGCCTGGGACTAAAGTTATTGGAGTGCGGGAATTTTTGTTTTAAAATCTGGACAGTTCCAGGCAGATTGGTACAAGGTGGTCACTCTGATTTTACCAAACAGCTTGATTAAAAGAAATTAATAAGCCCTGGCCGGTTGGCTCAGCGGTAGAGCGTCGGCCTAGCGTGCGGAGGACCCGGGTTCGATTCCCGGCCAGGGCACACAGGAGAAGCACCCATTTGCTTCTCCACCCCTCCGCCGCGCTTTCCTCTCTGTCTCTCTCTTCCCCTCCCGCAGCCAAGACTCCATTGGAGCAAAGATGGCCCGGGCGCTGGGGATGGCTCTGTGGCCTCTGCCTCAGGCGCTAGAGTGGCTCTGGTCGCAACATGGCGACGCCCAGGATGGGCAGAGCATCGCCCCCTGGTGGGCAGAGCGTCGCCCCTGGTGGGCGTGCCGGGTGGATCCCGGTCGGGCGCATGCGGGAGTCTGTCAGACTGTCTCTCCCTGTCTCCAGCTTCAGAAAAATGAAAAAAAAAAAAAAAAAAAGAAGTTAATAATGGTAGAAGAATGGAGAAATAATGTAAATCAGTGGTCCCCAATCCCCGACCGGTCCATGGGCCATTTGGTACCGGTCCGCAGAGAAAGAATAAATAACTTACATTATTTAGTTTTATTTATATTTAAGTCTGAACATTTTATTTTTTAAAAAATGACCAGATTCTCTCTCTTACATCCATCTAAGACTCACTCTAGATGCTTGTCTCGTAAGTTCGACAATTATATTTAGAAGTATCACAGTTTTTATGCCGGTTGCATAATTTTATTTTGTGCATTTATCCGTCCCACCCTAAAGGCCGGTCCGTGAAAATATTTTCTGACATTAAACCGGTCCGTGGCCCAAGAAAGGTTGGGGACCACTGCTGTAAATGATACAGAAGGCTGGCTGGCAGGGAAGCCAGTAAGCACAGACAGATAACCAGTGTTTCGTTTTCATCTGACTCTCAAATATTAAGTCACAAGCCCATTCCTGTAAGTAGCTCCTTACTTAAATTTTGTTGTAAATAGATATATTTTTGACTTTGGGGAAATCAATTCTACCCCAGTGTACAGCTACAGACAGGTAAGTTCATCATGCTGGCACACGCCTGGGGAACTTAATCACAGCTCTACGTGCTAGGAAGTTTTAGGACTCAATGGGGTTGTTGGAACATCACTTCTGAGTGATGAAGTTTGTCCCCCAAGTGTCCCCCGGTGTGCCCGGGGACAAGTTACCAGCTTTTCAGAGCTATCGTCACGAGACCATCATCCAGGAGATTTTATGTATGTAGTAAAAACAAAAAAAATAATGTATCATAGAACTGAAATTTGCTAAGAGAGCAGAACTTCAATGTTCTCAGTAAAGAAAAACAAAAACACAACCAAAACCCCACAAATAATTAAAAGGTAAATAGGCGAGGCAATGAATGTGTTAATTAACTCAATGCGGTGCATCCTTTCACAAGGATGATGGCTATCAAATCGTATCTTTACATAATTAAAAGAAATGAACTCACGAAACCAACAAAGAAACAACAGCACCCATCTCTGTCAAGGAGGCAGGGGCGTCGATACCTGTGTGGATTGCCCAGTTTCTAAAGAGCGGGGCATCCTTCTCCACATCCCACCCGTGTCTGGCTGCATGCATCCAGGGGATCTGAAAAATCTTCTTTTCCTGAAAAAAAAAAAAAAAAGGAAGTCAGAACTGTAGCCCTGGCTGTCAGGCCGCCACTGCGGAGGGCTCTTCAGTCCCAGCTGGTAGGATTCACCGACACACCCCTGCTTCCCCAGTAAAATCTACTGTCAGCCAAACCCACTTCCCCACGGGGCACCAAGTCGTGACAGTCCACCTGGGTGAGATCGGAGCCCGACGGAGTCCAGAGGACCAGGAATGCACCCCAAGGGCGCAGGGGACGCAGTGGGATGCGCCCAGGGGGTTCCGTTATCTGTGCCGTTTTTCTTTAAAGAACCATAGACAACTAGACGCTGGAGGAAATTTCTCATGCTTATTCTTATCATTTATTTCCATCAGTTGGTGAAGCAGACCTCCAGCTTCCTCAGTAAATTAAAAATTAGGCAACTCTCCAAAAATAACACCCGTTTGTGCTGCGAAAGGGAAGTTGGGCATATGTAGCCACTGGTTGCGGAGACCAAGTGCCTCACTCCGCTGGGTACAAAGATGTATCAATTATGTATCGAGATGATACTCCTTGAGGAAAGTCCCTCCGTAAGATTCCTCTTCTATCAGACACTTTCATCCCTCTCACAACCCAAAAGACAACTCAAACTCGCTTCTACCAAACCCCGGCAAACGCGTGACTAGAAGCCACTACTTTGGGAACAAAGTCACACTCATGGTACAACTACACATGGGTAACCTGGTTCAGCCAGCAGCACCTGGGCACCTTACATGTGACTACAGGTGCTCACATGGCCTCAGTTCTGGTTTTTTTGCAACAGTCTCATGAGCTACAGGTATGTTATTATTTCCACTTTACAGTTAAAGTGGCTGAGGAACAGAATTAAATCACTTGAACCGAGGAACTCAGGGCAGACAGAGTTTCAATTCCGGACCAAGGTCAGGAGACCCAATCTCCATTCATTTTTCACAGCACACCTGGCCTCCAGTGTCTGGATTTACAAGGTTTCCAGTTTTACAATGCATCTGTTGACTTGGATTATGTGGAGATCAAAGCCCAGGAAAAATAAATTTGTTTTTAAGCTCGCAAGCCGGTTCTGAGGATCCCCAGGTCCGGGCATCCCTGCACCATGCCCCGAGGAAGGAGAGAAAGGTCAGTAGGGGTTTCCCGCCACTTTGGGCTCACAGCGCAGGACAGAAAGGGACCCAACCGACCTCAAAGGGGCTGGGTGCCTCTCCAGGGAACCGATGACAAAGCCTGAACTCAAGTATTTCAGTACATTTGAGAGTTCCCCCAAAATGGGTAGAAGGGAAAATCCTGCCTTATTTAAAGCTCAGTCAGTAAAGAAGAACCGAAAGTGAGACTTCTCATAAAGTCCATCTGGTATCGCCCACCCAGAGGGGAGCGTCTCTGGGTCGCCGTGTCTACCCAGGCAGCCATCAGAGACGGACGCGGTGAAATCTTACTTTTCAATGGACATGGAAACCCCGAAAAGACTTATTGTAGGAAAGAGCTTTTCCTGAAATGCACGGCCAGCATCTACAGGTCCAGACTTCAAGACACAGCCCCTTGAAGAGTCTGCTACTTCACAGTTTTCTAGGTCAAAGGAGTTCGGGGCTGACGCATCTGAAATCTATCTCATGAGACACAGAGTTCATCTGATAAGGTCTTTTCAGGCACGGCGTCCATGCAGTGGGACGTGCACACAACCCAGTCTCCTGGAAGCCATGCCAGAATCATGAAGTGATGAAAGTAATAACTGAACTCAGCAAATATCCACCATGGATCCCCTTATAATGCGCAAAGATACCTAAGGAGGCGGAATTAATGCCAGATAAGCACATAAAAAGACTCTTAACACCACTAATCATTAGGGACATGTAAATCAAAACAATAATGAGATACCATTTCACACCCAGTAGGGTGACTAGAATAAAAATAATAATAATGACAAGTGTTGGTGATGATGCAGAGAAACTGGAACCTCCAGACGCTGCTGATGGGGCTGTAAGGTGGGACAGCTGCTGGGGGACACAATATGGTTGTCCCTCCAAGAGTTAAACTCAGATACAAAGTGCCACATAGGATATGCTTCCACTTATATGAACCTATCCAGTCTAGGCAAATCCATGGATTGATGGATGGATGGATGGATGGATGGATGGAAGGAAGGAAGGAAGGGAGGGAGAGAAGAAGGACAGAAAGAAGGAAAGAAGGAAAGAAAGAAGGAAGGAAGGAAGGGAGGGGGGAGGGAAGAAGGAAAGAAAGAAGAAGAAAAGGAAGGGAGGGTAGGAGGGAGGGAGGAAGGGAGGGAGGGAGGGAAGGAGAGAGGGAGGAACAACTAATAAACATATCACACATATTCCCTTGAAAGACCGTGTTGAAAGGTAAAGGTAAATTCATTTAAACCTGAAAGAGATTCTAACCAGTAAATGTCCCGGTCAGATCACTGTGTTATATGGGATGGATCTGAGTGGACTGTGACATCAGACTGAGCCCACAGCCCTGACTGCCCAGCCTGCACATGTGGTGGCTGCACACACCACGTAGGACCGCATGAACCTGAGTCCACTCATGTTTACATCTAAGAGCGTTGCTTGATGGAGAAGAACATTAAGATTACCTTGAGCAATGCAGAACAAACATACCTTGGCCCCAGGTGGAAACCAGTTCTTTTATTTCCCTCTGCCTCTTCTCCCCTCACCCCCAATATTCACAAGATGTTCCAATTTCACTTGCTAGTTTTGTGTGGACTCCTTACCCTGTTCCAGGACGGCCTGATATGTGCACAAGCCGGTACCTGCCTTCAGTGACGAGAACGGGGAGGTCTGGATCTATGTGCTGACCTCCGTTGCCTGGCAAACGGCCTGGCCTGGGTCCAGGCAGATCTCTGATATGAAATGAGATCATTGGTGAGCAGAGTGGGAACTGATTGAAGCTACCAGAGAAACAATGAACCCGGACGCCTTCCTTCCTTCCTCTAGAAGTGGCTCAGGAAAACCACGAGAGAGCAACTGCACAAATCCAGAGTGAACCTGGTCCTTTCAATGAACCAATCGCAAGAAGGCAGAAAAAGAGGGGGTTCTGTTCACAATCAGGAGAACTTGGAATGACAACAACCAAACACAACGTGTGGATCTTCTCTGGGGTCTGACTGAAAAAAATCAATTGTAAGGAGGTATTTTGGGAATATTCAAGACATTCTGAATATAAAAGGGGCAGTGATGAGTCTCTAAAAACATGATTAATCTTTGTAATGGACAATGGTACTATGAATATATGAGAAAACTTTAAGTCTTATAGATGTCAGAGAGTTGCCATGCACACAAAGATAAAACAAAATGTTCATGACGGTTAACTCTAGATGTGCATTACCAGGTCTAGATGGGAATCTGCTATATTATTTTTTCTAGTCAATAAGCTATTCAAAAATACTATATGTATTTGCAAATAGTTATAATAAAAAGTATCTGGCCCAGCTGAGCCCCCTTCCTGAGCTCATTGCAATGCTGCTCTGCCCAACTTCCCCGTGACTCCTTCTGCGGGATCCACCCCCTTTTCACAGCCACCCTCCTCCCAATTTACTGAAAGCAGGAGATGGAAACAAATCTAAGGCATTAATCAACCATCTATTTGTCTCTTACAAGAATGTAGTAGATTTGATAGACCATCCATTTGAGAGAGAGGTGACAACTGGCAGTGTTCTTAAGTCTAATTACCTTAACAGAACAATCAAGCCAGTCAAAATCAATGGGTGTGTCAAAAAAAAAAAAAACCCCACAAACAAACAAATAAACCTGAAGAAAAACTCATTCTGTTCAGATAACAAGGAATATGCTTTAATTTCACACTCTAAGCAATGTTATCTTATTCTTCAAAATATAACCCTACTTAACTGCTCTGTGCTTTGATTTCCTTGTCTATAAACTAGAAGAAAAAAATAGCAGTTATGTACCCCCGTGGTGGGGATTATGTGAGTTAAGGCACATATGTTACTTGGAAGCTTACCTGGTACTTAATAAACGTTAGTCTTCATTGTCAGTAGTGTCACTGTGATTGTTACCGAGTGCTTGATGTCTCTCCAGCTCTCCTTGCCTACCATTGCCCCTTTCCTCAGACCTCGCTGTGCACCCCGCTAACAGAGCAGGCCAAGGCACAACCTTAGTTCTTATCTGCTTTTTTGGAAGAGGCTCGTTGCAAAGCTCCTCCAGGATGCAAATCCAAAGCACGATAGAAATAGCAAGCCTAGAAAAATTATATTGCTTGCCATCAGGACCTTGAGATACACGACAGGTCACATGAAATGATCATATGGCTTCCTTAAGTTATTTCTATGGACTTCGTACCCCCATTAAGCTAAAAATTAGTGAAAAAAAAAAGTTGATGAAGGAAAAGGAACAAAAAGAATTAAGATTTGAGAGATATCTGAAATGATCAAAAGAGGTCAGAAGTGATATTAGTTAAAAAAAAAATGAAGCTGCAATATCCTGTACAGTTGCTAGAAGTGGCTGCAAGCTGCCCCGAGCTCTCGGCATGTGATACAGAGATAAAGCCTGACCAGCTAAATGATTCATTCATCGTGCCCTTAAGATTAAAAATGAGGGGGTAGGTAAAAGAGGAAAAAGAAATTTGCTCAGAAGAACTGCAATATTCTTGGTAGTGGAAGAGAAACATCCCTTGTAGGCCCTCTTTAAAAAAAGCATAATCTGCCCTGGCTGCTTGGCTCAGCAGTAGAGTATCCTCTTGGCATGTGGAAGTCCCGGGTTTGATTCCCAGTCAGGACACACAGGAGGAACAACCATCTGCTTCTCCACCCTTCACACTCCCTTTCTCGCTTCTCTCTCTCTCTCTCTCCTCCCTTCCCGCAGGCATGACTCAAATAGTTCAAACAATTTGGCCCATGGGCTGAGGATAACTCCATGCCCTCGCCTCAGGCAGCTGAAATAGCTTGGTTCCCGAGCAACAGGTAGGCCCTAGTCCAGGCACATCTGCCTCCCTGCCTCCCCACCTCTCAATAATAATAATAATAATAATAATAAAGCATAGTCTATTATATTTACTTACTTTTTTAAGTCATAACTATCATCTCAGGTGTTCTTTACTATTACAGACACTGTCTTCCTTCCTCACCCTTACCAGGTAGGGTCAATTAAATTGAGAGGTTGAGGCAGGTGAAGTAAGGAGGGTTTATGTCTACATGGGGGTGTGTATGATAGAATGGTTCTCTTTTTTTAGGACAGGTAGGCACATAAACAGGGTTTCACAATGAAGATAAAGAGAAGACATTTTATTACTATGTTGTAGACCTGAAACTAAACTAAGATGGAAAATCAACTGTAATTCAAAAGTATAAAAAAAAAGAAATGAAAAAAATTTTCGTTTAAGAAAAGACATTCTTAAAAGACAAAACAAGTCTTTACAGAGAATATATTGGAAAACAATCAATAAGCTCCATTCTCGATATGAACCCCTGCAGCCTCTGTGTCCTTTCACCCTCAAAAGCCAGGAGAGGCCAACAAGGAATTTAGAGGAGGAAGAAGGTGATAAAAGCACAGGCAGAAGCTTCTGGAAACAGTCATCCCAAATACCCAGGGTGAGCTGAAACATAAGTCAAAGGTGATAAAAATCTTTCTACGACAACGATGTTTTTATGATCATTTTTGCTTGGCTGATTTTGCAATTAACAAGCATAACATGTTGAACGTGAAGAACAATTTTGTTTGCGGAGGTCCACATGCACACAAGCGCACGCGCACACACACGAGCGCACACAGGCACCCAGCGCACTCACCTTGTTCAGCCACTTCAGCCCCGGTATAGTGTTGGAGTTGATCTGGTCCTCCAGCCACGGGCGCATGCGCATCCTTTCCACCGGCATGGTGCCCCTCTGCAGGGAGAAACACAGCGTGAGGCGCTTCTGCTGCCGTGCCCACACTGTCAGGTTCTACACCCCAGCCCGGTCCTCTTCTAGTGTCTCCTTCCTATGACCACACGGCTATGTGTGTGGGGACTGGTGGGGTACGGCATGCTGAGGGCCTCTGCCTAGAGCGCCCTGCTCCTGCTAGAGCGCCCTGCCCCTGCTAGAGCCCCCTGCCCCTGCTACAGCAGGCGGGTCGGGTCATTCCAGAGGGGCGGCCCAGCCTGCTCTCCGAGGAGAGGGTCCCAGGGAGGAGGCCGGGCAGGCAGGAACGGGCCCGGCCACCTCTGAGTGACCTTCCCTGAAGCCGGGTCCGACCGGCTCCCAGTCGGGCTGTGTTTCCAGCAGACACCGTCACTGCCCCAGGCACACAGGGCGCTAATGCTGTCCAATACCTGCGGCTAGCGTCCTCCCGCAGACCAAGGGTGGACAATCAGTGCAAAACGGTAGTCGTGAGAAAAGCCTTCTCATTAACACTTCAGTCCCCTGGGTACGGGGATTACAGAAATGCCTGGAGCCCCTACCACTGCCACTTGAAAGCGGCAAAGGAGTCCATTCACGGGCGAGGTTTTGCACTAAACAGGAGTCCCTCCTGGCTCCGCCCACCTACTCCCAGGCCCCCCCGCGTCCTGCTCTGGCTTCAGCCTTGCTCCTAGTTACAGCTGCTATCAATGGCTCCCCCAAGGACCTCTGGGCACTGCCCTCCCCCGCTGACCTGATAACACCCTCCTTTTCCCTTGCACTCACTCTCCCTCTGAAAAGTGCTTCATGAGCTAAACACCTTTTCTCTGCCGGCCACTTGATGTTCTCCCCTTCCCCCCCCCCAATCTAGACGGCCTTTCCTTTGTCCATCAGGTTACATCGAGTAGAACCACTAACAAAGAAGTACTGTCAACCACTCATCTTCATCCCCCTTACACATGTATTTCTATTTAATGCGGATTCAAAAGCCAAGACGATGCCAGTTCAAGCCTCCATTCTATAGGGCCTCGCGACAGTGTGACATCATCCTCTTTCAACCCTTAGCTGTTTCTTTTACTCATTTCCTCTCAAAAAAAAAAAAATGACCTCTGAAGATTCTATTCAGATGAATTGAAGCTGAGATGACCAAAGTCTCATTAAGTCCCCTGTCCAGCTCGCAGAGGACTTCCCCTCCTCTGTGCCCTGCCTCCAGCTCTTGCCAGAGTGCAAGCATCACTGCCCCACGGCGTGGGGCGCACCTTGTTCCTGGAGAGCCTGATTAAACTCCGGACTAAATTCTAGAGCCCTGGTCATCTCTGTGTTACGGATGCGCTCAGTGTTCCCGATGCCTGCTGCTCCCTGCTCACACCATGCCCTCTCTCCTTCCTCCCTGGGCCTTGGCAATCCTTACCCATCCTCCCTCTCCTCAGGACTCGCCAGACCACACCAGCCTGAAGGAACCTGCCCCCCTCCCATGCCCACAGCACTCAATGACCTTACACGCACATTTGCAAACCAAACATAACTGTCAACTTTCAGCTGTGTACACTCTCTCTTCCTAACCAAGCTATAAGCTCTTTGAGAGCAGAAACTCTGCCTATCATGGGTCTCTTTATACCGCATTTCCCCATGTGTAAGACACACCCTTTTTTGAAAACTTTGGGGTCTAAAACCTGGGTGTGGCCCTGGCCAGTTGGCTCAGCGGTAGAGCGTCAGCCTGGCATGAGGAAGTCCTGGGTTCGATTCCTGGCCAGGGCACACAGAAGTAGCCATCTGCTTCTCCACCCTTCCCCCTCTCCTTTCTCTCTCTCTCTCTGTTCCCCTCCTGCAGCCAAGGCTCCATTGGAGCTAAGTTGGCATGGGCGCTGAGGACGACTCCACAGCCTCCGCCTCAGGCATTCAAATGGCTCTGGCCACAACGGAGCAATGCCCCAGATGGGCCGAGCATTGCCCCCTGGTGGGCTTGCCAGGTGGATTCCGGCCAGGCGCATGCAGGACTCTGTCTGTCTGACTGCCTCCCCACTTCTAACTATGGAAAAAAAACAAACAACAAAAAATTGGGTGCATCTTATACAGTGGTTGCAGATTTTTTTACTTGCATTTCCCGCTTTTTTGCGTGGATGAGGAGTTGTATGAATTTTATGATGAATAAAACTTGAGTTCAATAACTTTATATAATACATATTTTTTTCAAATTTCGGGCCCCAAAATTAAGGTGCGTCCTACCATGGGAGCGTCTTATACCCGGGGAAATACGGTAATCCCACACAGCCCCAGTGCTGCCTTCCTCCCAAGAGAGTGCAGTATGAGAACCAGGCCAGTTCTGAAGACCAGCGGGCGGGCTGCTGCTGCTGCAGGTTGGCTCCGTCCACTCAGCTGGTGGCGTCAGGCCATCATTCTCTGAGACAAGCAAAAGAAACGTCAAGGACAGTCCATAATAAGAACATGGAATGGTCACAAGGAGCCCCAAATAGAGCTGCTCTTACAGGTGCTCAAGTCGTCTCACTCATTCAAAGATCCTTTACAGAGAATGATCTTACAGAGAATGATATTCCAGGAGGACAAGGGAAGACATTCCCTGCCACCTAGGAACGCCCGGAACGGTGGGACAGGAGAGAAGAGACTCGGCACAGCACACACACAGCGCTGTTACAGACTGCAGAGCCGGGGGCGTGGGGAAACACTGTCCACAGAAGACTCCCCGGGGGGACTGACCACAGGGACAGCTCTGCCCAGCAGGGTGATGAGCACCAACCTGGTCTCAGGATTTCAAGACCCAGAGAAGGGCAGAGCAGTGAAGAAGGTCGAGGGAGCAGCGGGAGTAGCTACGGTAGTCACGAGTCCTTCTGAGGGGACATCACGGCAACAGAACTGCTATGGACGACTGTCCTGGTCTGTCTAAACTCAGCAACATAGAAAGTGACCGGTAAGAAATGACCCTGCTTTCAATCTGCCGTGATGGTCACATGGTATTTCCTCCCATATATTTCTTACAAACAAACTATTTAGGGGGGAAAAAAAAAGGATCACACATAAAAATACTTCAAAAAGCTATCTTTAGGCCCTGGCCAGTTGGCTCAGCAGTACAGCGTCCACCCAGAGTGTGGAAGTCCTGAGTTCGATTCCCAGTCAGGGCACACAGGAGAAGCGCCCATCTGCTTCTTCACCCCTTCCTCCTCTCCTCCCTCTCTGTCTTTCTCTCCTCTCCCACAGCCAAGGCTCCACAGCATCAGGCCGTAGAATGGCTCTGGCTGCAATGGAGCAGAGAATCGCCCCTTGGTGGGCATACAGGGTGGAACCCGGTCAGGCGCATGCGGGAGTCTGTCTGACTGCCTCCCCGCTTCTAATTTTGGAAAAAAATACAAACAAAACAAAACAAAAAATAAAAAAGCCATCTTTAAAACAAAAGTTTACATGGGGCAGTACGACGATCAACGTCATTATTTGCAGATTCTGTCTTTGCAAACTCTCCTACTCACTAAAATTTATTTGTAGAACCCAAATCAATTCTCGGGGTACTGTCATGGTCATTAGCAAACATGCATAGAGAGGGGGAAAATTGGGGTCTTCCAACATAACCATTTCCAGCTGAGGTCTGACCAGAGGACCTTCTGCCTTAGTTCACACTATAAACAAGTATTCTCTTCACTGTCTCAACATTTTTCTCATTTTTCTGCTCTGTCATACCCAGCAAGGATGGTTTGTCTGATTTGTGGTCCAATGCCCCTAAGCGCAAGAAGGCTGTCACGTGCCTTATGGGGAAAACACATGTATTTCTGGCATGAGTTACAGTGTTGTTGGCTGTGAGTTCAATGTTAATGAATCAGCCATTATTAAATACGAAGTCTTTAAACAGAAACAGACATAAAGCAAGATCACCGATTGGTGGGTGAAAATGCTGTGATCAGAGGCTCACAGGAGCCTTAAGTTCTTATACAAAGAGGGGAACTTTGCACAGAGACTCACACAGAGAACGCCACATGAAGACACACAGAGGAATGGTGGCCATGTGAGGACAGACGCGGAGACTGCAGGGATGTTGGGGAGGCAAGGAAGGGTCCTCCCCGTGAGGCTTCAGAGAGGGCAGAGCCCTAACAAGCTCTTCGATGTTGAGACCTCTGGCTTCCAACACTGTGAAGAGACTCATTTCTGTGTTGTCAACCACCCACCCAGTACGTGCACTCTGTCCGGCAGCCCCGGGGAACTAAGACAGGGGCCCTCTGAGTCAGGTCACAGGGCGCCAACCCGGAGCACAGGTGAAGGCGCCCTGAGGGAGTGAGAAGGCAGGGGAGACTCGGCTCCGGCCCCAGGGCAAGAGGGGGGGCCAGGGCACCAGAGACAGGCTGGCCCTGCAGGGCCTGGAGCACCATGCCCAGGATGGAGCCCGCCATGCCAAGGCTGAGAGAACACTGGAGATTTATATGAATAAAAGGTATGATCAGTTTTATTAATAGTAAAGGTTAAGAGCTGATTAAACTATCTAGATCAGTGCTTCACCCACTCGAATGTGCAGACAAATCTCAACGCAGGAAGTCTAGCTCAGCCCTGCGATGAATAAGCTCCTAGGCCCTGGGACCGCACTGAGGAGCAAGGCCGTAGGTTAACTTACATTTTTACTTGGCACCTGGTTCTTCCGTGACTTCCTGCAAAGTCTGGTCATCCTGGCAGACAGACCTCATTAGTGTCACTGTCAGATTCCGGTGTGTCACCTACCTATTGGCTCAATCCTTATGTACATACTAAGCCTTTCTAACCAGGATGCCACTCTGCCAAACCTCAAAGTTTATCACTTACCAACCAAAATACTATGGAAATCACACATGTCAAATTTTTTCTTAAGTCTCCAATCAGGACTGTCGTTAATTATAAACAGATTTTTAGGGAAAGCAAATACGGCAAGGACCTTATCAGAGAAGGGAAAGGGGTATAAAGGGCTTCACTTATTTGGGGTTTTTTTGTTTGTTTGTTTTTTGGGTTTTCTGTTTTGTTTTGTTTTGTTTTAATAGCCAGCACATCCCTGCTGATACAAAATGAAAAAGCAAGCCTTTTACATGAAGGCACTTCCTTTTTTTAATTCGATTTTATGGAGGGGTGCCACCTCCCACACTGAACAGGTAATGAGTGACCAGTGGTCTTGGCACACGACACGACTGAGAGAGGGTACAGCTTGACGCGGAATGTGAGAACGCACTCGTCCTCTGTGGAAGAAGCAACGGTGGAGCCCTCCACGGACACTAGCGCCAGAAACTCCCCCTGCAGTTTGGCACTATAAATGTATTTTATTTCCAGGGATGAAAAGGCTTCAGTGACGGTCCCAGAGGGTCCGGGGACTGAGTGTCGAGAGTGCTGAGTAATACTCGGCGTGCATTTTCTAGCTTCCACCAATGACAAAGTGACAGGTTGGTCTTCTCTCTACAACACAAGTTTCCCACAGGCACCAAGACCGTGGGCACAGGAAACTTAAACAAAGCAGAAGAAGGCAGGGAACAGGGTAGAAAACACCCAGAGAACTAAAATACCCCAGGAACCCAGGACTGGGTTCTAGTCCTGATTTTGGCCATCACTACAGTGTGTCCTTGGGCTGGTCACTCAGTCTTTCTAGACTGCACTTCGATCATCTGGAAAAAAGGAGAGGTTCACCATGATAATGGCCGAGGTCATCGAAGATTCTAGGAATCCTTTTGTAACACGAAGACTCATTCTCTGATTTATCTCTTTTATAAGCCTCTAATCTTGTGCACTGTGTTGCTTTTCAAAGTGAAATGCTCAGATTTTATGATTCTCTAACTCTAAAACATGAAGCATCTAACCTCAAGCCTGACAAATTCTGTATATATTTTTTAATGTTTATTTTTACTGATTTGAGAGAGAGAGGAAGGGAGAGAGGGAGAGAGAGAGAGACCAGAACATTGATCTGTTCTTGTATGTGCCCTGACCCAGGATCGAACCGGCAATCTTGTGCCTTTGGGATGATGCTCTAACCAACTGAATTATCCAGCAGGACTACCCTCAAGCCTGATAAAAGGTACTTTCTGAAATCAGCTACCACGACCCCTTTGAGTCTGGGTTGGGATCAGGTTCCAAACCATGGTGTCGTGCTGTAAATCAGTTCGTTACAGGGCGGGTAGACAGAATGTTACTGCATAAAGGCATGCGAGTTGACCGCTGTGATTTATAGGGCGGGAATCATGTTCCCTGTCAAGCTGACAATGCTATTAGTGGCCTTAACAGATCTTGGTGTAGTCATAGCAATGACAACTAGTTACTGGACACTTACTATATGCCAGGCATTAACACCAGGGTTTTCTACGAGTCTCTCACTTAACTCTTACAACCCCAGAAGGTAGGGCCGTCATTACCCGATGTTACAGATGAGGGGAGCGCTGGGGAAGTGCTTGCAAAGGCCACCTGCTGGCAAGCAGGGAGGCCCAGACTCTCGCTCAGGTCTGTTGGGAATGCCCGGGCTCAGAAACCCCAACCTCAGCCTGCATACTTTAGGAAGCGGTTTGAGGGCCTTTTCCCTGTTCTGCCTGAGCCTTTCCCTGCTCCTCTGCTTTGCATCCACTGACATATTAATCTTCCTAAAAGATCACTTAAACAACTTACTGTCCTGTCCAAGAGTTTCTGAACGTCGCTGCCAGCCTGAACGCAATACAATCTTTGGCTGAGAGAGGGGTGCTCTTGGTCAAGCCCAGGAGCCTCACAATGACTACTCAACAGAAAAAATGGCCGACAGGAGACCATGGAAAGATGCCTTCAGTTAGTGCAAGAAAATAACTGCTATTCAAAAACTTTACATACAGCAAACGTTTCCGTCAAGAATGAAAAGGAAATAAAGGCGCCAGAGAAAAACTTAAGAGAATTTCCCACCAGTAGCAGGGCCTATCAGTTACAGAAGATAGGTCACACTCCCCAGGGTCAAAGGAAATAAATAGGTCAACACTGGGCAAGGGTGAAGGTCCAAGCATGGGCACGTGGACACGAAGAAGCGGGGTGACGCTCGAGTCTGCGTCACAGAAGCTGACACCGCAGTGCTTGGCCCCGTCTTACAACCGCATCGTCTGTTCCAAATAAACTCATGAGGATTCCTGTCCCCTAATAGCCCTCCTTACACAGCCACGTGCCCACCCCTCTTACCAACCCACAGAAATGCTACCCTCCCAACCAGAGCGAACTCAAGTCCATCCTCCTCCATGAAAACATCTCTCCCAACTCAAACCTCTTGACCCTCTTCTCTTACTTACTGCATGCATTGCCGGTGCACCAGCAAGTATGTACTAAACATACATTATTACAAAAGAAGTAAATAAACCGTGCTATGAGCAATGGAAGAAGATTCCAAGTTGTGTACGACACGATCACTACCCTCAAGGAATGAATGCATCAGCTGGGGCTATGAGACATAAATCATGGGAAGGTCTCTAATACTGTAATTATTACTACAAAGGACCGCACGCGAGATCAGAAGGCAGCATGTGATTAATTGCCAGCTAGGCGAGCGAGCTCATAAAGGACACATAAATCACTATTAGACGGGTTTGCAAGGGGAAGCTCGATGGTAAAGAGCTTCTAGGACAGGGAGGAATTACCTCGGCAGAGAGAAGGCGGCAAGCCAGGCAAGGGAAAGGGTGGCGGAGGTGGCCAGAGCAGGACAGGGGAGGAACACGTGCCTGCTGGCGCGGGCAGAGCAAGTGGCTTACGCACCAACAAGGTCAGCTGGCACGCGGGAAGCACACGCTGGGTACTTTACATAAGTCATCTCTCACCCTCACAACAGCCCTCATCAGTTAAATATTATCGTCCCCACTTTACAGATGAGGGAAAGTACAGCTGGAAAAGGTAACCAAAAAAAAAAAAAAAAAAATAGCAAAAAAGAAAAATGTGTCCTAGTCCCCAGATGAAGGACCAAGGTTTGAACCCTGGTCTTTGTGGAAGGTCTCCAATGCCCAGCTAGAGACGACTGAAAACTTCTGAATTCCCACATTTTACTGCCATCAACCGAGCAGCGCTCTCTACAGGGGCCGACAGAGGCAAGGGGGGTGAGCTGGACGCTACCGCTCTGGTCCAGGATTGTGGCTACGGGAATATACAGAAACACACACACACTCACACACACACTCACACACAAGTGGCAATACACTTGTGGAAATAGGACAGCAATTTTTCGTAGTAATTTTTCCAGGATATACAGTGATCCTCAAACCACAAGTTATTCTTACATGACATTCTACATGCCTCACACTGACTTTTTTTTTTTTTTTTTTTAGCAAAGGCAAGAATTTCAGCACAAAATGATGTGAACTGAGAGGACACTGGAGTTGAAAACTGAACAATCATCGTCGTCATCCCCATCACATTCGTTCAAGCGTTCCCCAGAAACCGTAGGCTTTCCCCGCACCGCTGCCTTTAACCTTCAGACCAGCTACATGAGGTGTACAGTATCTCACCTCCCTCTGGCAGAGCAGGGCATAAAGCTGCAGAGCTATGAGGTGGTAAAGCCAGCATTTCAAATCCAGACCCGCCTGACTCCGGAGAATATGCCAAAAAACCTCTCGACCAGTGTTGTTTCAAACCTCGGGGTAAAACCCATCTGAAAGCAATTTATTGGATTAAGGTCAGCACTGCACCGTTCACGCTAGGAGAAGGCAGAATAGAAACTGTGCGAGTCCCCCACATAAGAGTGAGCACTGCTTTATTAAACTCTTGTTTCCATTTTACGTTCTAACTGGCTCTGTGGTAGAAAAAGTCTAAGAAGCACTGCACCAGGCAGAACTGCTTCCCAGATGTGGAAGCAGATGTGTGCGAGCGTGAGCACATGGGTGGCGGGTGGAAGGCGGAAAGCAGAAGAGAAGGCGTACGCCCTTCGAGCTGGACCGACTCCTGGCAGACGGAAGGGAGATGGATGCAGGAGCAGTTTCACGGCACGCTCAGGGCTGAGAGAAAAGACTATGATTCTGTATGGGGGGGGGCTGGCGGACTTTGGGACGTACCCATTCAGCTCTACTTAATACTGCTCTGACTACAGTGTTGAGATCGCCTCACACTCCTGTGGGATCCTGGAGGATGCAGTTAACACGTAGCGTTAAGTCATGACATCAGAAAGACATTACTGCCTGGATGGCGTGCCGGACACAGAATAAAGCCTGCCTCTCAGTGGGCATACTCTTCACACCAGTGCCGAACCAAGTTTTAAGGATTTGTTCAACTTCAGGAAGAGTTCATTCAGCCATGGCAATCCGCTGTAGGAGAGCCATTGGGTCCCAGATGTGATCCTTAGTTCATGGATTTCTTGTTTTATTCTCCTGAACTTTTCAAAAGATGCATGGCAGAGAGTCACTCAAGGGATTGGGTCTCTAACCCAGTTTCTCTCAAGGTTTTAGGCAATTCAAGCATGAATTCTCCTAGTCGGTGGAAACCCAACCTTGAATGATGTAGCAGGATTGCTGTATATGGTTGGTCTAAATATATCATAATCCATATTTACACTTTCCTCTTCACCTAAGTCAGCATCCCAAAACTCTTCCTGCAATGTTATTACCTGAGGAATTTTAAAAAAATTCTGGCCCCATGCCAGACCTACTGAGGAAGGATCTCTGGGGCCCAGGAATCTGGAATGCTTTATTGTTCTAGGATCATTCTGATCTCCCTGGGACGTATCACTCCATTTAGTGCCCATTCACCCAGTGGTCTTCCAGTTTCCACGTTTAGCAAACATCTTCTATTGAGTCGTGGGAAACGGGGAGGCCAATGGTGAATAGATTTCGTTATGAATGGATATAAATGCATACGAAATTAAAATTCTAAAATGCCTTTAAATACCACAGAATGAGTTTCCCACGCTGAGAACTATCCAAATGATAGTTTTGCATATTCACCGTTCTACTCACAATTTTCTTGTTCAGCATGTTTTCTGTTATCCTTTTAGAAGATATTACCATAGCTCCTTTACCAAAATTACCCCGTCTCTGACCACAAGCGACGCTGGGATCTGAAACAGTGTGATTTGGCCTCTGACTGTGACTGCGCTGAGCCCCAACCCCAAGTCAAAAGAGAAACTGACATATGGCCTCCACGTGTGTGCTCGAAAGACACCAAAATATCAGTGGTTTTCAGTAGTGTCAGTGGCCCCACAGGCGTTCTAGAAACAGTGCTCCGTCCAGGGAGGAAGCCTGGAAAATATACGGAACGCGTGACATCTATGAGGATGTGCGCTTTCCCCAGAGAGACAGTCCGTCCTGTACAGCCGGCTCCGCTCCCCTGCCCCCTCCCCCTGGAACGTCCACGCTCTGACCCCTTCTCACCGCTCGTGTGCACCAACTCACGGCAACGGCTGAACGACACCGTCAGCACACAGAGACCACGAGCACCTCGCCTGAGCTCTCGGGCTCTGCAGACCCCGTTTGCCTCTCCCTCATGGGTTCCTGGTCCCCACAGCAGTGGTTCCGGCTCCTTCCACCCTCACATGCCCTGGTTCCCCGCCATGCTCATCAGTCCCCGCAAATGACCTCGCCTCCAACGTCAGAGAGAAACACAGAGCCCCCCACCCCCCGCCCCCAGGCCCTTCTTTCTGAATTGCTGACGCCCGGTGGTCCCTCTTCACACTTATCCGGGCTTCTGTGGCCTCTTTTTGCCTTCCCCGGAACAGGTGGGTGGCAACGCCTCCCCATGACAGGGCACATGAAAGGTTTGAGAGGAGAAATACTCTGGTTCGTTTCTGGTCTACTGGATTGGGAATACCTTCGGGGTATGCAAAAAGAGGTGTCGGGCGGACATTTAGGCTCAGGAAAGAGGTTTAGCGTAGAAATAGCCACGCACCCCTTCACGTATTGTTCAAATGCCACCTCTTCCAAGGCCTGTCAAGCCCAACACAAAACTTCCCTTGGATTTGTAAAGCACGCCGCCTGTAACATGTGTCCTACGCTGTCCCCTTTCATTGTTATGTGCCTTACTCCACTGAGACAAAAGCTCCTTCCCAGCTGGAAACCTACCTGAAACCTAAGTTAATATTGCTACATACGTCAATTATGGAGTCTTGTACTTGCACCCCGCAGGTAACCAATAAATACAGACCAGCCCCATCCGGCAATGCTGGACGTGTTTCTATCCCCCACCCCACCCCTGGTCCGGCAAGGGAGCCACTAGCCAGATGTGGCTACTGAACACCTGCAGTGTGTTGGTGTGAATGAGGAGCCATCCGTCCTCAGCAATGGACAGAGTTTCAAGGCTGGTTCTAGTCTTTCCAAGTCACACTGAGTGGTCAGGTACCTGGTAAAAACAAAGTAGCTACACAGAACGCCCCTGCCCCGCGGGGTTTTCCTGAAGAGGCAGGTTATGCACCTGCCTGTTTTGAGAAAAGCCCCATTTTAAAAGCCTGACTCACACTCTAGCCTAACCCTCTTTGGGAAGGCAACCTGTGGGTGGGTGGGTGGGGAGCTCCCGTGTAAGTCTTATCCTGGCCGAGACCTGCCAGCCCGTGAAGACACCCCGAGCCAGCAGGCACGGCGCGCACACCCCACAACGATTTCAACAGTAGCTAATGGGTAGTGAGTGCGCAGTGGGGTGAGGCAAGTTCTAAGCTCATTAGGACCATCAGTGTACTTGAATCTCAACAACCCTGTAAGTTAGGTGCTACTTAAATCCCTATTTTATAGATGAAAAAACAGAGGCGCATAAGGTTAAGTAACTTGTCCAAGGTCACAGAGGGACTGAGTCAAAGAGCTCAAGTTCAAACAGGAGTCATAGGCCCTTACTTAGCCTTTGGACTGTGAGGCCAAACTGGGGTCTACATAATGAGGTATGGAGAGCCCATGGCTCCCAGTCCCCAGTCACACACAGTGTCCCCACCTGTGCTGAAGGCTCCCCAGCCAGGGCCGAGAGAGCTGCCACAGACACACCTTTCTGGTCAGGGATGTTCAAAGGAGCATTATTTATAATAGCAAAACACTTACATTGATCCAAATACCACACAGCAGGACGGTAATTAAATACAATGTGGCAGAGTCAAACAATGGAAATATTGTGACTATGGAAGGCTATTTCATTTGTGTGGGAAAATGCTCACCATATATAAGCTAATATGGAATGGCTTTATAGAATTATACATCCTATGTGTATATGATATGTATTCTATACTAGTAATACTTAAGTTAGCATAGCTCAGAATATAGTACAAGTTAGCACGTGAACAAAAGCAGGGAGTGGGGGTCATTGTCCAACCATCAGCGCAACACACTTCTGGGACATACTGGGCCGTGGTGACTTCCCCACGCTGTTGGGTCCCAGTGCTGAGACAGTCCTCTGCTCTTGGACAGCAATGACAACAGTCAGAGCTCACCCACCACAAGGGCTGCGGCCAGCTCTCACAGACCGCCACCACCGCCTCGAGCGGGACTAACAACTGCACCAGGACAGCGTTATATGGGCTGGAACCGGACAGCTACAGGGGCAGGGGGTTGGCACCCGAAACCCAGGCAGCACTGGATCAGCCAAGTAAGTTTTCCGAACAGAGTAACGGGCTGCGATGCTTCTACAGAACGGGATGTCTTGAGGGGTGCAGTCCCGTGAGGAATCGTCAAGTCCTACAACATCGCAGTGGGTGCCATCCTGCGTTCACGCCAAGCCCTGAGATTTCCCAGAGTCCCAGCGTCAGCACAGCGCACTCATCTGAGATCAGAAAATAAGGACAGTGTGACGACAGGCCTTCTCCTTAAACCACCCGAGAAAGCGTCTTCCTACCCTTCCTTCCTCGGTCCCTCCCCCCCTTTATGAATAATTTAGTCCCAAAGCCCATTAAATGAAACGGAGCAAAGCAGATATACTAGATTGAATAGTGTCCCCAAAATTCATGTCCACCTGGAAAGAGGCCTTCTTTGGAAATTGAGTATAAGTGAGCTCACACTGGATCGGGATGGGCCCCAACTCCAACATGTCCAGTGTCCTTATAAGAGGGACATCTTGCACATGGACACACACAGAGGAGAAGCCTCATGAGACAGAGGCAGAGCCTGAAGTGGGGCAGGCACAGCCCAGGAAGGCAAGGACTGCCAGCTGCCACCAGACCCACGACAAAGGCCCAGAGCAGATTCTCCCGAGAGTCCCCGGAGGGGACCAACGGCCAGCACCCCGATTTCTGACTTCAGGTGCTTTGTTATGGCAGCGCTGACCAACGTAACACAGAAGTCATTAGAGGTGGGGGGAGCAGTAACAGCTCAGTGGGGGGAAATGACATAAAGAGAGTGTCCATGGGGGGGGCACTGAAGCCCGTGGGGGGGGCGAGGACAGACGCAGTAGGGACGCCAGGCCAGAGTGGGGTGTCAGGGCCCAGGGCGAGTGAATGGCAACAGCCCCACCAAGGTGCAGCAGCCCGAGGAGAGAGGTGACGAGGGCGTCTTCGCTGAGGTAGGGCAGGCAAGGGGACATGGGATTAGATGCATATAGGCAACTGAGTCCATTAATATATATATATGAAGGACAGTGGGAGCCAGGTGTCTCACTTTGCAGAAGGAAGTTCAAATACAGGGGGAAAATAAAAAATAACCACTTTCACCCTGAGTATTAGATTAGAATAGGGTGAAATTCATGGTTTTTACATCTCAATAAATACAGAGATTAAGATTGATATAAAAAAAGTAGGTCTGTGTAAGTATATGTATCAATAGTACATATATTCCCTAACCCAGTCCCTGCAGAAAGGCCGGGGTGCCAAGACACCCATGGTGACGGGCACAGGTAGTGCCCGAGTCTTAGTTTCTAAATACCATTCTCCACTAAAAGGAATCAGGGCTTCTTGAGGAAATGGCTGATTCTATGGCAAGGACAGAGAAAGCAAGAGATGAGCCTGAACCATCCGGGTGGGGGGGGGTGCAGAAAGCAAGGAAGCGCTCAAAGAACGCTGGGAACACATCGGGAGGACGTCGCCACCAAGGTAAAGGGGGCGCCCCGATCTGAGACAGTTTGAGCACTCACATAATGATTTTTTAAAAATGAGTTACAGCTGGCCCTGGCCGGTTGGCCCAGTGGTAGAGCGTCGGCCTGGCGTGCAGAAGTCCCGGGTTCGATTCCCAGCCAGGGCACACAGGAGAAACGCCCATCTGCTTCTCCACTCCTCCCCCTCTCCTTCCTCTCTGTCTCTCTCTTCCCCTCCCACAGCCAAGGCTCCATTGGAGCAAAGATGGCCCGGTCGCTGGGGATGGCTCCTTGGCCTCTGCCCCAGGTGCTAGAGTGGCTCTGGTCGCGGCAAAGCGACACCCCGGAGGGGCAGAGCGTCGCCCCCTGGTGGGCAGAGCGTTGCCCCCTGGTGGGCGTGCCGGGTGGATCCCGGTCGGGCGCATGCGGGAGTCTGTCTGTCTCTCCCCATTTCCAGCTTCAGAAAAAAAAAAAAAATGAGTTACAGCCCACTGAACAACATAGGGACCTATGACGAAGGACACAGGGAGAAGAGAAAGCTTTTCCACACAGTAGAAAGCCAACTAACGTGTGGAAAGATGACCGAACTAGAAGATGGCCGTGTGGCAGCTGTCACAGCGGTAATGACTCAGCCAGGAAACATCAGTGGATGCCAAAACCAGCAGGGCAAAGGCTGATGAGACACGAGACACGTGCGTCCTCTCAGAGTGCCTCCCAGAAAATGTGTTTTATCACAAAGGGAAAAAGAGTCCCTTGGTTGACAATGGAGAAGCCTGAGGGATACGCCCTCGGGTCAAATGATCAGAAGAACAGCACCAATAAGGGGAAAGCCCTGCACCCCCGAGAGGACGAGAGGACGCAGCAAGGAGAGAGAGAGCCGCACACCTGGGGTACTCTAACGGAACACGAACCACCTGACTCTTAATCACGAGAAAGCCACCAACAAACCCAAACTGATGGACACTCTATAAGGTAACTGGCTTGTCATTGTCAAAGATGTCAAATTCATGGACGTTCAGGAGAGAGTCAAGAGGACTGACCCCTGAGCCTGAACCGGATTCTTCTGCTACAAGGGACATTATCGAGACAACTGGCACACCGGCAGGGGGCCTGTGGCTCGGAAGGCACTCCTATGGCACGGCGGTCACACTGGAGAGTGTCCTTGAGTGCACGACACTCCAGTGTTCATTCTGGCAAGTTGGTCTCCGAAGGTTCAGGAAACACAACCGTTGTGCTATTTTTTGCAGCTTCAGTGTAAGTCTGAAATTAGCTGCGAAGAAGACGACTTGGGAGAGAAAGACGTGAGCAAAGGACACAAGTGATTCACACGCAGTCCGGAGGGGAAATCACAGCATTTCTGCAGATACAAGCAACTCGAGAAAATTCCCTCCTGTGGGACTCCAACTAAACTGCTGCAGTTCCTTCTTCCTGGACCCCAGGCCCCACGACTGTACTAAGTACAGCCATCGATCACTGTGCCGCTGCGTCCAGGAGGGCGGGCGCAGTCAAGCAACCAACCATCGTCTGGACCGGGAGTCTGGAAGCTTCACTTCCTGGGGAAGAGGAGGCGTGATGGTCCGTGACTTGTTTCAACTGAGGGTTATGTAGAATGCTGAAAGAGAGATGGCCAAATAGCTCGCCTGCACGGTTTTTTTTTCTTCCTTTTTACTGAATTTCTTGAGATGACACTGGTTAACAAAATTATACAGGTTTCAGGTGCACGATTCTACAACACTCCGCCGGTACACTGTACGGAGTGTTCCCCGCCCTCGCCAGCCCGTCTTGAAGACGGTGCTCAGATTTAAATGTCAGAGACAACCTCCAGTCCAACTTCTGCAAGTCCTCTTTACTCGAAGTTATTTCAATCTTACAAACACAAGGTTGGTCACCACGTGAACTGCCTCACCTCGCAGGTTAAGTGACAACAAAGGAAAGGGGTCAGCCTGTTGTTCTCAAGATGCACCCATGCTGTCATAAACAACACGAGCCCACAAAAACTCACAGACACGGACCACACACAGTGTGGTGGCCACCGGAGGGGAGGGCAAGGGAGGGGGGGTAAAGGGGAGCAAAGAAATGGTGACCGAAGATTTGACTTGGGGCGGTGGGCACACAGAGCAATACGCAGATGATGTATCAGAGAATTGTATACTTGGAACCTATATAATTTTGTCAACCAATGTCATCCCAATAAATGTAATGTTTAAAAAAGTACAAAAAATGATTAAGATGGCAAGTTTTATGTTATGTGGGCCCTGGCCGGTTGGCTCAGTGGTAGAGCGTCAGCCTGGCGTGCGGGGGACCCTGGTTCGATTCCCGGCCAGGGCACAAAGGAGAAGCGCCCATTTGCTTCTCCACCCCTCCCTCCTTCCTCTCTGTCTCTCCCCCTCCCGCAGCCGAGGCTCCATTGGAGCAAAGATGGCCCCGGGCACTGGGGATGGCTCCTCGGCCTCTGCCCCAGGCGCTAGAGTGGCTCTGGTCGAGGCAGAGCGATGCCCCTGATGGGCAGAGCATCGCCCCTGGTGGGCGTGCCAGGTGGATCCCGGCCGGGCGCATGCAGGAGTCTGTCTGACTCTCTCCCCGTTTCCAGCTTCAGAAAAATACAAAAAAAAATATTTTTTTTTATGTTATGTGTATTTTACCACAATAAAAAAATTGAAAAGGAAAAAGAAGAAGAAGTCAGGAGCATCATCCCGGGCTGCGGGGACGGCGTTTACTAGCGATTCAGTCCCTGGAGCCCCCCCCCCCCCCCCCCCCCCCGTTCTCTGCAGGACACCTCAGGCCAGCTGCGCTCTCACCAGAGCTCCCAAAGCTGGCATCCCCGGAGTACTTCCATTTTCTTTCATGACAACACTGCCACTTGCCAGAGCCTTCCATGAGCTTGGCTCAAGGAAGGCCTACCATGAGTAAGGGTTTTGCATTTCCTTTCTCATTTACACCTTATCCTCCGCTTGTAGAATCCGGGGCCTGAGTAACCCTCAGGTGGACGTGCTTGGACTTGGCTGAGGAGTTCGGTACCGGCTCTGGCCTCGGAGGAACACGCCGGGCACACATTCACAGTCCTCCCAGAGAGCAACTGAACTCAATAGGAACAGAAAGTGAAACCGACGACGGGTAGGAACAATTCCTTCCTTCAACACAGCCGTACCAAACAGCCAGCCACTGTGACGGCTCTCCCCACCCCCAGCCCCAAGCTGGCATCGGCCCTGCAGCCCGAGGACTTTGTAAACAGCACAGACACGATCCACGCACGCCCACAGCTGTGTGGGGGCCAGCGTCACCTCCCTGCCTTGTCCTTACTCCCTGGACCTCTAACCCCCGGCCTGCGATCCACCCAAGGCCTCCACACCTACCGTCCACAGCCTCACGCCTGTCCCCTTTCACTGGCTAACTGTCTTAGCTTCGAAAATCACTTGACAGCAAGCTTCCTGAGTCTCCCCCAGCCAGGCCAGGCCCCAGCTAGACATTAACCTCCATGAGGCCGGAGACCAACGCTGTCTGCTCACTCTGTGCCCAGGGCCTACAGCAGGGCCAAGGCCGATGCTTAGTGAACGAACTATGAACTCACTGTGTGGGCTGGCAGCGTGATCATCAAAGGGGGCGCACAGAGGGACTCTCCAGCTGAGTAAAAGCAGTTACAGTGAGGAAAATGACGATTTGCCATTAAAAAAAAAAAGGTACATATAAATGCCGTGAGAAATGCCGTCTAAGGAAGCAGTGGGGTATATACATTTTAAAAATTATTTCTCATGAATGCTTTATATTATTTTAAGTTTTCAAGACATCATCTGGAGCTGGTTTATTGCAAAGCTTTATATATGAGTTCCTTAGGAAAGTACTGATGCTTCCCAACATGGCGCTGCCCATACCAAGAGTTCAACAGATGTTCGTGATGGTGACCATACCCAAACGGAGCACCTTCAAGTGTGAACGGACTCCTTGTCTTGAAGTGAATGTAAAGAGGGACTGTCCCTGTTCAAACCAGACAGTCCTCTGGTTGCGGGAGGCAGGTGCTCTGGGAACAGGTTCAATATCTTTTATTGAAAAGGCCTGGACCAGGCGATGTTTCAGAATTCAGAACCTTGTGGGTTTGAGAGAGATGATATGGTGCATACACCATAGCGAACGTAACTCCCCCCGCCATCGAAACCCCTTACTCCAATCCAGAAAGATAACATTTCTGTAGTAAAATGTAAACATTCACACTGATTGGAATGGCATAAAGCTATCTTTTATGCCAAGTCAATGCAGCCTACACTGTCCAATGAGTCATGCCCAAAATTTCCAGATTTCAGAGCTATCTGAATTGCAAATGAGGGATTTCGGATCTGTTCATTGATTTCCAGTTATTTCTATCCTCGGAAAATACTGTTCCCGTGTTACACAAGAAAATTGGCATCTTCTCCTTTAAATTGTACTTAAATTATAAATTAACCTGGAAAGCACTATATTTAAATTAGTGAATAACAGCACATTTTTAGTCCTGAAATGGAAAAGTTTAATGCAAACTGTGCTGGCATGTTAGAAAGTAGGGAAAGACTTTTACTGAATGTTTTTATAAAATTTGAAATCTTAAGTCACCATTTAAAAATGACTGATTTTAAGTTAGATCTGCCTAGTATATGTATACATGTTTTACTTTACCAATTTTACTTCTAGTGGCCCAAATGCAAACGTACTCAAGCAACTGTCTGGAAAGTTCACCTCTTGAGTTCGGAATGAAAGGGCAGCAGCAGAAGTATGTCCGCAATGTGGGGAGTTAACACGCACCGGGCTGGTAGCTCAGAGCGACTTGGGTAGAAATTCAGTTCGGAGATCGCCGGTTACGTACCGGGCAGTGTGAAGAAAGAAAACGAAGTCAGGCTCACGATGGTCACGGTGAAGAAGCCCGCAGACTCTACCCTCCCCCCCCCCCAGGGTTAAACAGTCACATGCACTGAATCAAATTGCTTATCAATATATGCATAAAAAAACATCAAAACCTGTTTCCAAAACTAACTGTCTCCTGATTCCTCGGGAGCTGAGGATGGTTAGGTGACGATGGCAATGACCGTTCACAGCACACCTAAGACGCACCTGCTGGTCAGTGCTATGCACGGTGTCTCCCTGAACCCTCACAAGAACCCTGACGGGCGAGAACTACCTGTCTTGTCTTAAGAACGGGAAGCTGTGGCTTGGTCTGTGCCCCAGCTGACTCTCTGTCATGGAACTCCATGACCACTGGGACAAGTGTCCAACACTGGGCTTTCACCTCGACTGGGCAGCATTCACCTCCACGTGCCCCCCGGGGGCTTGAACACGCACACTAGAAAACTGGTGTGTTTCCCACGCTCAATCTACCTGGACAGCACGCTGCTTCCTCATGCTTGGAACCTTCTGGGAACAGGAGTGTCACTGTCCCCCAAGACTAAAGAATAGAGATGTTGTGGCATTTCCTAACGCTTTCTGCTTAGCCGGTCTCTGTTCTGGGGGAGGGGCCTTTAAGAACACAAATGCCCCCCACTCGGGGATAGAACTAGGAGATGAGTGAGCTGTCTGGGGCTTTTCCTGAAAGAGGAAGTCTTCTGACCCCGCAGGACTCCAGGGCTGCACTGTGAACACACTTTCTTTTAGGGGATTTATCTCACCACATCTGACATGGGTTTAAAACCTGAAGTCCCTAAGCAAAACTTTGTTAAACTTCCACTGCCTGGGGTGATTGTCGGTGACCACATGAGACCCCCAACAGGCATCCCTGACTATCAGGCATGGGTCCCACCAACACCTCAGTAAATGAGGCAGGGGTCATAAAGATAGAAGAGTTAATTAACACTGTCCCCCGTCTTTTCCTTAGCCTTTTTCTTAGTCTGCGGCCAACAGGACAGGGAAAGGTGCCGGGTCTCTTCTTTCTTAAAGAACACCTTCCCAGTTTCATGGAGAACTCCGTGATCCAAGGTTTTGCCTCAGGAAAAGCATTCTGCCCCTACCTGATGAACCAAGAATGAGAATTAAAAAAAAAAAAAAAAGAGGTCAAATCCATAGCCAGGGACTCACAGAAGAGTCTCATCACAGCAGTCCTGTGTTAATTTTCCCAAGGGAGGAACAGCAGAAAAGGCAGCAACAGTGTGGGCTGTGAACCACCTACATTTCCAAAGCCCGGCTTCGCCACTGATTAGCAGTGTGACCTGGGGCAGGTTACTGACCCTCTCTGTTCCCATGGGGCTTTGCGAGGATGAGATGAGGAATTAGGTCAACCATCAAGTCTAGCACTTCCTATCTCACAGGTGCTATGGGTTGGGGTATAAATAGGTACAAAATTTCCAGACAGCAGCTTGGCAGTAACTATCAAGAAAGATTTTTAAATGGCATCCTTTGAGCCAGCCTTATCACTTCTAGGAAGGTTTCGCAAGCAATTTAATCATGTGTGACGCATGTTTTCTTTAAAAAATATATTTCTTCAATGATCATTAAATCTGTTGTAGAGACAAGTATAATATTGTCTTATAAAAAAATAAAAAAGATGAGCCCTGGCTGGTTGGCTCAGCGGTAGAGCGTCAGCATGGCGTGCAGGGGACCCGGGTTCGATTCCCAGCCAGGGCACATAGGAGAAGCGCCCATTTGCTTCTCCACCCCCCCCCTTCCTTCCTCTCTGTCTCTCTCTTCCCCTCCCGCAGCCAAGGCTCCATTGGAGCAAAGATGGCCCGGGCGCTGGGGATGGCTCCTTGGCCTCTGCCCCAGGCGCTAGAGTGGCTCTGGTCCCGGCAGAGCAACGCCCCGGAGGGGCAGAGCATCACCCCCTGGTGGGCAGAGCGTCGCCCCTGGTGGGCGTGCCGGATGGATCCCCGGTCGGGCGCATGCGGGAGTCTGTCTGACTGTCTCTCCCCGTTTCCAGCTTCAGAAAAATACAAAAAAAATAAAATAAAAAAATAAAATAAATAAAAATAAAAAAAATAAAAAAGATGAGAAAGTCTTAGGAAAATGCACAGATAAATTACTTTCCAGATATACCTCAGTTAGGAAAACCTAACAACATTTTCAAAATTCATCGCCTTTTTAAAGAATATGTTCTGGCAGAATTCATAGAGAGTAATAAGAACCTCAAAGGATAGATTGACTTTGAAAAATATTTCATAAACTGGAAATCCTGCCGGGACCACTGGGTGTGTTTGGCCCCAGACCCCACTACCTAGATGGCACCAGATTCTGCAATTCAGCAGAGCAAGAATGGGGCACAGATCTCCAAGCACATGGGCCCGGGCTCGTACTGCATGTTCGAACCTTCTCCCCATATGGAGAACAGGAAAGACACGGCCCCCCTTTCCCCTGAATCAGCATGTCCTCTGAGCGCTGCCTCTGCAGTTCAAGAGTGAGGCACACTCTGAAAGGCACAGCTTCTCCTCTGGGGCGTTACGTGGAGAGTTCATTTAAGACTGCCCCTCTTTCCATGGGTAGGTTGGCAGCCCTGGACCATCCATCAAAGTCAGCAGTTTGAAAGGCCGGAAGAGACATCTTTGTCCTCAAGGACACTTTAGGTAAAGTAAGGAAAAAGTTACATAAGATGGTGCATCTGAGAAAAGTGTGGACAACAAAGTGGACAAATGACACACACACACACACTCGCTTGGGGAAGAGGAACGAGGCAGGAAATGGGTTGTTGATGTCACCCCCAGTCCCTGCATCCCTACCACTTCCTTTCCGCCCTCCCAGACCTACAGAGGGTGTGCTTTGTCCCACCAGGAACACAAGAAAGACAACGGGACAGAGGAGAAAGGAGATGGCAATGCTCTCGGTATGTAAGTTTGAAAAGTCAAATGACAGGGATTCTTAGAAGGGCCAGCTTACTGGAACCTTCCAGGAAAACCTTATTTGCATAAAATGACAACACTCTTTGCTGTCATTTGTTTTCAGATCCATTCCTGGCAGACTGGGCCTTCCCTAAAGACAGCCTGCTCTGAAAAAGGCTGACCTCCGAGGGGGCTGCCTCTCTTTTCCCCTGGATGAGAGCGGGCTGGGCTTCCTGAAGCCCCCTTCTCCCTGTGGCTGCCACTGTCCTTTGGGGATTTCCTTTGAGTTATCCCCTCTGCCAGTAACCTCTCAAAAAAAGGTTACCTAACATTACTGGTGTTGTTATTATTCTTACTAAGCCACCAAATTCAACTTTTTAAATACAAGTCAGGCAGGAACACACACTGTGAACGTATGCACTACAGTGCTCGCGAGTCTGAGTCTATTCCTGAGATAAGCCATCCGGAACACCAAGGAATTCCAATCAGAAAAGAGAGCCAAAATTGCTACCCACTGTAAGTACAGGAATACCTCTGAAGCAAAAACTCATCTCTCCTCCACACACTGCAGAAGTGTCTTCAAATATTTTTAGAAGTCACTTACTGCGGCTAAACAAGTTCCAAATAGTCCCCGAAAGTTGGATTTGGCATCCACCACACTGTCACTACCTCCCCACCACCACCACCACCACCGCCACCACCACCCCTGCCAACCCTTTCCGGGGCCACACTGGTTTCCTTCCAGGTCCTTGTTGAGGCGGAATGTGCTGGAGAGAGCTCGGGTTTGGTGTCAGGCACACCGGGATCTGAACTTCCGCACTCACAACCTGTATCTTCTCCAAATCTTAGTTTCCACATCGATAAAGACATCTTAATAGCAACTTGGACGACCTACTCTGAGAATGACTGAAAGGGCAGTGTATATGAGAAGGAAACGTATAGCATGATTGCTTTGGTCTCCCCTGAGACTTCCCCAAAGACGTTTCAAACAGGAGAGCCAGTACCCCTCCGAATAACGAGCGGACCAAGCAGCTGCCTCGTGAGGAGGCCTTCTCCTCCTCAAGGGCCGTCTCCTGGAATACCGGCCGAGTCACCACTCCGCACAGGGCTGGCCAGGTTAGTCTTCCCAAACATCTCTTCACCTCCGTTGAAATCCTTCAGTGGCCCCACAGCACCCCTTGAACAAAACCTGGGCTCCTGGCCGCCACGATGGAGCCCCATCCCAACTATCCGACTTCCTGTCCTGCTGATCCCTTCCGCCGTCTGAACAGCCCGCAGCTCACGGCTTTGTGTGCTGAACTTGAAGACAGACCCTCTCTGTATAAAGTCCTTGTGAGCAGGAATCCCATCTCATTCACCTTTAAACCTCCCAAAACACCAAGCACAGTACCTTGCCCATAATATGTAGTAAGGATTAAGAAAGTGGATGAGTGTCTCCCACAGAACCCTCTGGGGGTGGGGGGTGAGGAAGAAAAGGCAGAGGATGTCCACTGTATGTTGTGATGGATAAAACTCAGTAGGAACCAGTGATCAACGAGCAGGGGCAAATGAGTGCAAAAACATGCAACCTATGAAAGAATCATTTTACTATTGTCAAGACATTTTCTGGGCAAATCAAGCCAAGAACGATAACAAACTTTTGAGTTATACTTACTGAATATTTCATTCAAAAATAAATAAATCTTATTGAGCCAAGTACTGTGTCAAGCACTAGGAAAAACTGCATGTGGGGGAGGGGTGCAGGCTGCCACAATGAGGACACGATCTCTGTCCTCAAAGGTTTGCACTGCCATAAGCAGCCGCTCGGAAACAAGGCGTCGTGTCCCAGAACTCACCCTGCAGAAAAAAACGAGGATGATGAAACTTTAGACCGTGCACTTTATGGGACAATGTCCCCCATGAAAACTGAACACAGGCCCTAGACACAACTGGTTCTCTGTTCATTCTCTGCATCAGACTCACCCTACCATTTCATTAGCCTCACAGTTGATAATGAGCCTGCATTTTATATGGGTGAATTTTTGGAAGGCATTTTGGGGGAGTTTTACTATATTATATAAAAGCCTAGGAGAGAGAGAGAATTCTGGAAGGCTTCAAAGAAGAGGGGTCATCTGAACTGGGCCGGGGAGGGTAGGAGCTCCTTAGGTGGGTAAGGAGGAAAGACATTCCAAACAGAATTAACAGTAAGAGCAAGGGCGAACGGGAGGAAGGGCGAACGGGAGGAAGGGCGGACGGGAGGAAGGGCGGACGGCGCGTTTGAACCATTAGTCACCCCAGGAGCCATGTCCCTGGGAAAATGGGTGCATGTGGCAGAAAACCAGATTGACCAAGACTGGCTGCCTAACAGAGAGCCGCTCGTCCTTGTACCTGACACAGTCCCAAGGCACATCAAACTGGCTGACGAGCTTCGCACCTGCTCCCTGGCCCTGGCCCTTCCTGGAAAACACGGCCCACGGGCCCTGTAACTCTAAGGTACTACTGATGGGTCTGTGTCTGGTCAGAACATAACAAAGGTTGAGCATTACAATTCAGTTCAACCACCTCTTACCGAGTTCTGGGTATTGCTGAGCCCTCACATAATGCACGGGCACTCAAAAATTTATAATGGGGTCAAAAAGGCAATCACTGATCACAGATATAGAATGTGATATATTGAAATATAGCAAAGAAATGTCCAGGGCCCTTGAATAAAACCCTCAGAGCTTATCCCTACCCTGAAACGAGGAGCCCGGCAGATAGCCCACGTGCGCTATCAGTGCAGCCAGACGGCCTCGCTGTATGGCCTCCGCACCCGATGGTGGCATCGTTCCCACCTCAGTCGGGCTGTGGGGATGCCACCAGCTCCCTCTGCGAGGCCTGAGAGTCCCTGTAATTCAGGCTTGACCCCAAGGTTCCATGGACCGGCCCTTCCAAGGTGTCAGTCAGAGAACCTCACCAAGCGCCTGCCTGCCTGGCAGCGAGGAGCCTCCTAACCCAGCAGGCAGACCCGCTGCCGAGACGCCCCCAAGATCCCAGCACTGTTTGAGCCACTCGGACGCCCTGTCCTGAAAACGTGTGCTGTGCGAGGGCCTGGTTTCTGGGCACCTTGACCTTCTCTTGGTGCCCTGACTTGCGTGTCTCCTCCGACTTAAAGACAACTGTCTGTCTCTAGCTCACTTGAGTATTGCAAATCTAGTCACGATCTCTTCCCTCTATGAACCCAATCCAAACAAACCAACGAGAGTACAAAGAACGTCTGTGCACCTGTGCATCACTTCCTCTTTGAAACGTATGAAAGCACCTCAAGGGCAGGCTGGTTATTATCAGCACAGCCCAGGGTGCCTATGGATGACAAGTACCCCTCCCCCTCGTCTCCGTGTCCCTCTTAAACACGGCGGCAGGCGTGTGGCACTACCACACCCACCTGCGAAGAGCATAGACCCTTTTCTGAAATGCAACGGCAGGAAATGCTGCAAATCCTCAGTAACCATCTCCCCCAAAAGCTTGCCCCGTCCTCAGATCAGAGCCTTCCTGACTGGTTAACACAGGACCCCGTGCCCTGGGGCCACCAGGAAGGGACTCGGACACTTCTCTCTGCTCCCACGGCACCAGAGGACCCTTCGTGCACCAAGAGAGGAAGGAATGTTCAGGCCTTCATGTCTCTGCTCTTGCCGTTCTTTCCAACGAAGATGCCCAGCTCACCCGTTTGCCACCGAGGGCACTCCCTCCTCCTTGTGGCCGGTGGCACGTTGGTGGCATAGCACACCCAGTTTCTCTGGTCAAAGACACCCCTCCTTCCAGTTCCCTCTGCAGCCTTTCCCGGGCCGCGCTTTCATTAAAGCACATAGCTCAGCCTTTCCCTCTCTAGAGAAGGTCCTTCTCTGGCCCACCTGTCAAACCACCAGCTCCTTGAGCATGAAATTTTGGACTTTCCATCCACAGCACGGGGCTTCACCCCCGGCAGTTCAGAAAGGTCTGCCGGAGGAATTAATCCTCCCAGGAGTTATAGTTAAAATATTTGTTTGCAGAAAGAAGTCTTCGACTTACTCCCCTACTTCCATCATTAGCGTATTTGCCTCCATAGCACACTCAAGGCCAATTTTAAGGCCGTTTTTTAAAGAGTTGGCCCCAAGCCTGAAGGAAATACAAATTTTTGCAATTCCTCTTGCCCTCCTGCCTTATGTCAAATACGGCCATTATGTACCTTCTCTCCAATTATTTATAACTCCCTCTCAGTTATAATCCATACGGTATGTTGCCAGGGTGTATTATTCAATCAAGACCAACTTCTACAAAGGAATGAGTGAAATGAAAAAGTTTAACAGACTATGAAAGTAAACCAACAAGAGACTTGCTGCTGTCAAGTTGTGGTATTTCACCGAATTTCTTCATCTACCATCGCCCTTATCAGAACAAATACATGGTTTCTCTCCATCGCTAATTCATTGTAAGTACACAAATGTTTTTATCCATTTTACTTAAAAGACCTGTTATTACAGCAATAAAATGTCCACCCCACTCACATAATAGCATTGAACTATTATTAAGTGTATTTTGTTTTAAGTCTCATGACCCCAGATATTATTCTCAGTCCATTTTTACTCATTTTTATCCTAATACCGCAAGAGTGATAAACCCAAGGGTCTTTTTCAAGGGCCTCAAACACGAAAGGTACCATGTGAGCAGCTGCTATAATTAATTCACTACCATATTCAAGCACTGCTAGAAATCTTAGGAGTCAACTCACGCATATAATACACAGTCAATACTTCTTGACTGCGGAGTTCAACAATACATACTGAGAACTTACTGTGGACACATACTCCCGGGGCCAGTCATTCACCTTCTCCAGCTGAAGAAATAGAGGAGCTGACTAGAGTCCCCAAGGAGACTTCGCAGTCCAACACTGTGTGGGAAGGTTAAGCAGGCTGATCTGAGTCCCCGTGTACTTACTTCACTCAGTATCCTGTGCAGGTGCTCTAACGGCGTTCCGCCATCTCAACTTTTTTTGTTGTTTGTTTGTTTTAGTTTATTGTGTTTAATTTATTGTATTTATATAGATTCTAGTGAACATTTCAAAATTTTCAAAATGTCATTGTGCCACATGTGATTTATGTTACAAGGGAGAATCTCCATTGGTTTTTCAGACCATACTAGTGTGTCATTTTGGAGCACACAAAAAGAATGACTCAATCATCCTACAACGCAACAACAAAAACCGCCAAATAATCAATTCAAAAATGGGACAAGACCTGGAATAGACATTTCTCCAAAGAAGATTTATAAATTGCCAGGAAGCTCATGAAAATATGTTCGCTATCACTAGCTATTAGGTAAATGCAAATCAAAACCACAATGAGATACTACCTTATACCAATTAAGATGGCTTTTATCAAAAAAACAAAAACAGAAAATAACATATTTTGGCGAGGACACAGAGAAACTGGAGACTTGGTGCATTCCTGAGGGGAACATAAATGGTACAGCTGCTGTGGAAAAGTGGCGGCTCCTCAAATGCTAAACACAAAATTACCATATGATCCACTAGAGCAGGGGTAGTCAACCTTTTTACACCTACCGCCCACTTTTGTATCTCTGTTAGTAGTAACATTTTCTAACCACCCACCGGTTCCACAGTAATGGTGATTTATAAAGTAGGGAGGTAACTTGACTTTATAAAATTTATAAAGCAGAGTTACAGCAAGTTAAAGCATATAATAATAATTACTTACCAAGTACTTTATTTATGTTGGATCTTCACTAAGTTTGGCAGAATAAATCTTTTTTTTTTTTTTTTTTTTCATTTTTCTGAAGCTGGAAACAGGGAGAGACAGTCAGACTCCCGCATGCGCCCGACCGGGATCCACCCGGCACGCCCACCAGAGGCGACGCTCTGCCCACCAGGGGGCGATGCTCTGCCCATCCTGGGCGTCGCCATGTTGCAACCAGAGCCACTCTAGCGCCTGGGGCAGAGGCCACAGAGCCATCCCCAGCGCCCAGGCCATCTTTGCTCCAATGGAGCCTTGGCTGCGGGAGGGGAAGAGAGAGACAGAGAGGAAGGCGCGGCGGAGGGGTGGAGAAGCAAATGTGCGCTTCTCCTATGTGCCCTGGCCGGGAATCGAACCCGGGTCCTCCGCACGCTAGGCCGACACTCAACCGCTGAGCCAACCGGCCAGGGCCAGAATAAATCTTTATAAAACAACTTACTATAGTTAAATCCATCTTTTTATTTATACTTTGGTTGCTCTGCTACCGCCCACCATGAAAGCTGGAACGCCCCCTAGTGGGCGGTAGGGACCAGGTTGACTACCACTGCTCTAGATTAAAAGCATTGCCAGCAGGGACTCAAACAGATACTTTTACACCAACGTTCACTGCAGCATGATTCACAAGAGCTAAATGGTAATAGCAACCTGAGTGTTCATCAACAGATGAATGAGTTAAAAAAAATGGCGTAAGGAATGCTGTTCTGATACACGCTTCAATGGGGATGAACCTGGAAAACATCTGATAAGTGAAATAAGTCAGTACCAAAGGACAAATATTGTATGATTCCACCTACATGAGGTACCTACAGTAGGCCAGTTCTGAGACAGAAAGTAAAATGGTGGTTGCCAGGGGCTGAAGGAAGCGGGGTTATTTTTTAATGTGTCCAGTTTCTGTTTGGGATGATGCAAAAGTTCTGGAGCTGTGTGGTGACGGGGTTGCACAACACTGTGAGGGCACTGAATGCCACTGGATTGTATGAAGATGATTACAGTGGTAAACTGTATGTTGTGTAACCTTTACCGCACACAGAAAAAGAACTAGACCTGTGTTTATAAATTCACTACTTGCTGCCACTGTTTCCTTCAGTCCTATTACGGATAATAATTATTCTTTAATTCCAGGCAGCCCGAAGTATCTACTGGCCAAACAAGACAGAGAGAGTGAGAGGGAGGAAGGGAGAGGGGGAGAGAAAGAGAAAGGAGGAGGAATAAGAGGTGGAAGAAGGGAAGGGGGAGGAGGAGGGGGAGGAGAGGGAGGGTGAATATGAACAAGTGAAGGATTTTCAAAATTAAATAGGGCCAATTCCCCTTCATGGTGATGCCATCTCAAACAACAGGAAGACAAAGCCTCCCCTGGGTCAGATTCTCCCAGCACCCCCTGGGGAGGGGTTTAAAGCACTAGTACAGTATTTATTAGCGCCCTGCTAGTCCTGGTGTCTACCCCGAGGCAAAGAGAAGCAGACAACTATCAGGACTTACCCACACGGTTTTCCTGAGTGACAAAGGACACCAGACAATGAGCTGGATTCTACCTGCCCAACTAAATGTGGAAGAATTGTATAGAAAAACAGCCACAACAACAAAACAGTATGTTGTTTTATGCCTATGATGTAATTTACTGAGAATCCGACTTTTAGAAAATAAAATGTATACCGTTGGCAAGCAACGTGTCATCTTAGCACCTCTGTTTCCCCTACGACCTGAGACGATGCCACGTGGCCCGTGGAAGAGCCTCAGAAGAACCCTAGAACCCACACAGATATCTAAAGTCACTTCCGGAACGCTGGTCACAGCTGCCAATTGCCTGGTTCGGTTTTATCTTGCTCCGTACGTTGGGCTCCCAACTAGGAGCAGTGCAGACCCGCAACCTCGCTAACTCAAATCCAAGCTGATTGTTTTTTTACCTTTTAATACCGCCCTCTACATATAGTTGCCATTGAGTAAATAACTGTTAAACGAGTGACTGACTGAGCAAAAACCCAGTTTACTGACCTGTTCTATCCCATCTCCCTACTGCAACCTGCTTTTGAAGGGGGGGAAAAAAGTCTTAAAGCATTAAAATCCCCTGTAAGAGAGGCAAATCCTCCACTGCAATATTTTACATGCATCCTGATGCCTTGATCGTCAGTGTGACCACACCCAGAAGTGGAAATAGCAGTTCATCGACATTCCCTCCCGGGGCCTTCCTTCCAGGCTCCCCGAGTTTCCACTCTCATCCTAGTAACGAAGACGGGAGGTGAGTAAGCCCATCTATGCGGGCAGAACAACCCACATGCCCAGGGTGTCCTCTTGGGACACCGGCCTCACGGCCAATCCTCTACCCCCATTCCACCTCGAGGACCTCAAGGAAACAGTGCATCTGAGAGAAGTGTTTCCACACAACCGAGATCCCCAAAAAGGCATCAGTAAAGATTTACCTACGAGATTACTATTTTAAAGTGAGATTATACTTTCCTGTTCTTCTGTCAGTGGCAAAATCCCCAAACCTACCAGAATTCACTTAAAACTAATCTACGGTGTTTTTGTTGGAAGAAAGCAATCAGGCGAGCTCTGAGCCTCTGAGCAGCTGGGACTTTTTTTTTTTTTTTTTTTTTTTGAAGGGTTGGTTTAGCCTTTATTTTTCTAGCTGCTGGCCCTGCTAACGCGACTCGGTGAAGGTCGTATTTAATCTCGCGGAGATATGCTACCTAAGCAGTTCTTAGGTAGGCTTCAGTAAAAATAAATTGCCTTGGCTCTGTGGGTAAGTCCGTTGCTTCAACCCAACAATTACAGTCCAAGTGAATCCATGGAGGCAACTGTAAGATACCATATGTGATCTCAAAGGAATTTCCCTGCATATATGCTACAGGATGAGTGTTTGTTAAGCACAGATTTATTGTTAATAACTAACCCACCAATAAAGTAGCAGCTCCCAAACATTTATCTCCAGTGTATCAGCAATGAATGTATCAGCAAACATCGTTTATTTACAGTGTCCGCAAAGTCATGGTGCACTTTTGACCGGTCACAGGAAAACAACAAAAGACGATAGAAATGTGAACTCTGCACCAAATAAAAGGAAAACTCTCCCAGTTTCATACCTATTCAGTGCAGTTCAATGTGGGCTCGCGCACAGATTTTTTTAGGGCTCCTTAGGTAGCTATCCCGTATAGCCTCTACAGACTCGTCACTGACTGATGGCCTACCAGAACGGGGTTTCTCCACCAAACTGCCGGTTTCCTTCAACTGCTTATCCCACCGCGTAATGTTATCCCTTTGTGGTGGCGCTTCCTTATAAACGCGCCAATATTCACGTTGCACTTTGGTCATGGATTCTAATTTAGCGAGCCACAGAACACACTGAACTTTTCTCTGTACCATCCACATCTCGACTGGCATGGCCGTGAGCTGCTCCGCTGTATACACGGTGTTACGTCATCACCTGCACATGCGCACATGCTGCCAAATCATCCTACAGAAACTGGGAGGGTTTTCCTTTTATTTGGTGCAGATTTCACATTTCTATCATCTTTTGTTGCTTTCCTGTGACCAGTCAAAAGTGCACCATGACTTTACGGACACACTGTATATGTACAAGAAGGTATTAGTATCATCGGTGCTTAAATGTCCAAGGAATGGACCAATAAAGATTTGTTTAAAGGCCTCAGTGGGAGGGGGACAAAGGAGGGGGCAGTGGGGGTGGAAAGAGACTTTGCATGGGGTATGGGGGCACGATGCAGTGTGCAGATGGTGTTATATTGAGTGGAATCCTTGAAACCATGTCAACACAATATATTTTTTTAAATAATAATAAAATAAAGGGAACACTCCGGGCACAGTGGAGGATGCCTGGGCTGGGGGCATGGAGACTAACTAGGAGTTTGTTAAAAAAAAAAAAAAAAGACAAAGGCCTCAGTGCCAAAAAGAAAACCAAGCAAGTTTCCACCCTGTGGGTGCTGAACCCCTGAGTAAAGGGACCCGTGCCCGTGGTCACGCACAGAACACACATGTGGCTGGGTATCTACCGCAAGGTCGGTCTGCGCCGTCCCCTCCGCGCTGGAATCCAGCCTCCTCCGCCAACCTCTGCTTTACCGCTGAAAATCAAACCAACAAATACTCATCCAGTCCTTCCTGCGGATCAAGTGCCGGTGGGAATGCAGAGAAAACCCGCCCGGGTCCTAGCTCTCCAATGGAAAACTCCCAGGAGTCAACGACTGACTTTTGTATCAGCTAGGCAAGATTCAAGATGCTCGTAAGGAATCGCCGTGGCACATACTGAGCTTTGCTTCTGAGGAAATTCACGGCGGTTTATTATTTTAGGTCCGGCTGGCTGATGGAGGCCCAGGGAGATGCAGGCGGTTGGAACCAACCCGGCCCCTCCTACTCTGCTCTCCTTCAGTCCTGCTGGCATCAGTCCCTGTGTGACCCTGTGACGCCTCCTCCCCACACTTCTCTTCCCACCCTGCTTCACCCTCAACCCGCCCGGCCAATGTGGCAGCTGCCACTCATATGTTACGATGTACTGAAAATGTGTCCAGGTTGAATCAGGGTTAGCATAATAGACACATTGGATTGATGACTGAGTATGAAAAAAGGGACACAAATTATCTTTATATTCATTACATGTTTCTATATTAATTACATGTCGAAATGGCGTTTTGGATATGCCGAGTAACATAAAATGTTATTAAATTAATTAATTTCACCTACTTATTTTGGTTTGCTAATGTTGCCACTAGAAAATTGAAAATTATACACGGGGCGCACATTATATTTGTATTGGAGAGTGTTGTCTTAATCTATATATTTCTCTTTTTGGCTGTGCTTTGGCATTCTGCCTCTGAACTCTTTATTTTTTTTCTTTTTGTATTTTTCTGAAGCTGGAAACGGGGAGAGACAGTCAGACAGACTCCCGCATGCGCCCAACCGGGATCCACCCCGCACGCCCACCAGGGGCGAGGCTCTGCCTCAACCAGAGCCACTCCAGCGCCTGGGGCAGAGGCCAAGGAGCCATCCCCAGCACCTGGGCCATCTTTGCTCCAATGGAGCCTTGGCTGCGGGAGGGGAAGAGAGAGACAGAGAGGAAGGAGGGGGTGGGGGCGGAGAAGCAAATGGGCACCTCTCCTATGTGCCCTGGCCTGGAATCGAACCCGGGTCCCCCGCACGCCAGGCCGACGCTCTACCGCTGAGCCAACCAGCCAGGGCCAAGGTCTGAACTCTTAATAGCTACGCTAAACCCTTGTTTCATACCAATCCAAAAATGTCTCCAGTATCTATAAAGGGATAAAAATATTCTAAAATATTTTCAAACATTATGAATTCAGAGGTTTCTTAATTGTGAAAAGTCAGAAGTCACACTCTGACTTGAGTCATGAGAAGTCATTCTCCAATAGATTTGTAAAGGTTGGGAGCAAGGGGCATAAAACTTCCCTGGACTCCGCAGGCCTCCTGTGACACAGCTTAGCTACCCGAGACACGGGACTGTATACAACAGAAAGTCAGGGAACGTCTGCCTTCACCGCGCTGAGAAATATTTCTTCTTCACAAGCCACAAGAATTGGCGATGTAGCCGCTTGTCTAAACTAATTGCCCTGATCCATAAAACGGAACTGAACTTCTCTCCCTCCTCAGGAAGGCCAAATGGTTACAGACTAGGTCCCTAAGTTAAGTTCCCAAGGGGCCAGGAGGACTCATCTCTCTAAGCGAGTCCATTTCAAAAGGGATGCAGCTCAGACCTTAGGGACGTCTCCAGATTATAAAAGCCTTCTATTCCAAAAGGTTAGGATGAGAACCTAGAAAGAGTGCAACCCACACCCACGTTCCACCGGTTTCCATAGCATCATCCGAGGGTCTACGTATGGGGACCAAGGCGGCAACGCCACTCCGCTGTTGACTTGGTTGTAAAGAACTCTTTTCTGCTACCCCAGTGTCTTGAGTGTCTGCAGTATTCCCACACATAAAGACGTGTCTGTGAAGTAGGATAACATCTCAGATCCTTCACAGTTCTTGACAAAACAAGTGTGTCCCAACCTCGACAAGGAGCCATCGATCTAAGGGGTGTGAACTAGCAAGCGTTGTGCCGGGACCTTCTCTTGTCACTGACTGGGAAAGCCCTGGGTTGAGAGCCTGGCCTTATACACGACAGCAGGGAGAGCTCGCGAACGGCCAGGTCCAGGCCCAGTCTCCTCACCAGCCACAGCCAACCCACTCGTCCCGATCTTACATTCCCCGGAAGGGAGGCCGGACGGGACACTTTAGAGTCGTCTTGAGAATATTTTTCCGCTTATAAAAGTAACTGTGCTGTTGGATTAAATGTGGAACATACAGGTGTTTCAGGGGTGAGGGAGCAGACAAACACCACTCTCCCACCATCCAAACACTTCCTTCCAGGTGTTTTTGTTTTAAAGATGTATATACAAATACACACACACATTTTTAAAAATAAAATGAAGGTCACAATTGACTATCCTCTTTTTCTCCACTCAACACATGACATAAACATTTGTCTCTCGTTAAATGCCGAAACATGAGTTTGATAAGCCATCCAGACTCACGGCCTGGACGTGCCACGTTTCCCTGAAATGTGTTCCTATGGCTGGGTACTGAGGTTGTTTCCAAGTTTTCACCATAACAAAAGCTAGTTCAGTAAACATCCTTGGGCATAAATCTTTGTTCTATCTCTGGTTACTTCATGTGAGTAAGTTCCTAGAAGTGGAATTACTGGAACAGACAGTTTAACATTTTTAAGACTTTAAGCATATAACACTACACTGAATTCCAGAAAGTTAATTTCGATGTACAAGTCCAAGGACAACACGGAGGGCTTGGTTTCCAACTCAGTGACCCGCAGTGCCCAGTCATGGCGTTCATGGCTCAACGTGAACTTACACCCTCAGTTCTCCAGGGGAACACAGCACTGGCCCGTTTGTTCTATTTTCCCTGATTCCCTCATCACCTCCTCCCACCCGACAAAAGTGAATCAGCAGCAGGCAGACCAGCCTCGAGGAGAGAAGAGGGTAGAAGGGAGCCAGGGCGGCATTCCTCATCTATTGTATCAACACGGGCCTCCCTCAGGGGGCCCCTGGTTGTCTCCAAGGGCAATCTGGGATTGAGCGTGAGGCCTCAGGTTGGGGAATCAACTCCTCCAACCTCCCCAGTTCTCACACTACCTCTACGGCGGCTTCAACCATGCCCATGTGACAACCGCTCACAGCCTCCTGTGTACTTGTGTCAAGCTGTTGGGTGCCTAGCAGTTTTCCCATCAGATGTCATCATCACAAGGATAAAAGGCCTAACTCCAAAGTCAGATGTGGGAGGTCCTCCAGTATGCCCACTGGCCCCTGAGTTTCTATCAATTAACTACCAACTTGCTCACACCATCTCTGAAATGCTTTCAATGACACTTGGGGCAAGACAAAACTTCTGCCTGCCTGACTCCCTCGTCTCTCCCACTCAAGGATTCCGGAGGCACTACTGTGCTCTCCACCTTATTCTCCGTTTTCATCACCCTGCCTAGGTGTTAGGGCACTCTTCTCATCACTGTCATTTTATAATTCTTCAACAATTCTAGGGTGAGGAAAACCAAAAAACCCCAGCTTTCTTCAAAAAATAACACATTAGACACTCCTTGAAGTAAAGCAGTTTGTACATAGGGTATTTATTTCTCACTCAAAATGTCAACCTCACGACATGGGAAAGTCACTAGGATTCTAAGGTTATGGGGCCAAGACAGTGTATTCTATTTATAAAGTATTTCTTTATATACAGAGCTTACAGAAATCTGACATTCATAGGCTCTATAAGAACAAATTCAAGCCTGACTTGTGGTGGCACAGTGGATAAAGCATTGACCTGGGACACTAAGTTCCCAGGTTTGAAACTCCAAGTTCTCCAGTTTGAGCACAGGGTCGCAGGCTTGAGCATGGGATCATCAATATGACCCCATGGTCACTGGCTTGAGCAAGGGGTCAGTATAGTTCATTTAGAGCCCTCCAGTCAAAGCATGTATGAGAAGCAATCAATGAACAACTAAGGAGCCGCAACTATGAGTTGATGCTCATCTCTCTCCCTTTCTCTCTCTCTCTCTCTCAAATTAAATAAATAAAAAGAACAAAGTCAATCGGAAGCTCATCTTTCCCTTGATCACATTAGGTGTGTGAGTATCAAATGCTCTTACACAGATAGCAACAGACTGCTAAGTACACCTGAAAAGAAATTATTTATGAAAATTACACAGCAAGTAGTTAACTCTCAAAAATGTTTGTTTAATGAAAGCTGGACAGGCTCTATCACACAAAATCCTAAGCTAAGGTATGCTATTGAACTGAATTGGTTTTGTCCTTGAGATACAAGTGCTTAGAATCCATCATCAGAAAAAACTGTACGGCCTTCTGTTTCTCATAAAAATGGGGACTTCGAGGCATGCACACAGGGCATGAGACATACGGAGACATTTTTGTTCAAGGCTAGTTCTTGCTTATGGAAGCTAAATTCTAAATTAAAAAGAGAGCCCTGGCCAGTTGGCTCAGTAGTAGAGCGTCAGCCTGGCATGTAGGAATCCCGGGTTCGATTCCCGGCCAGGGCACACAGGAGACGTGCCCATCTGCTTCTCCACCCCTCCCCCTCTCCTTCCTCTCTGTCTCTCTCTTCCCCTCCCACAGCCGAGGCTCCATTGGAGCAAAGTTGGCCCAGGCGCTGAGGATGGCTCTGTGGCCTCTGCCTCAGGCACTAGAATGGCTCTGATTACGGCAGAGTGACGCCCCAAGATGGGCAGAGCATCGCCCCCTGGTGGGCATGCCGGGTGGATCCTGGTCGGGCACATGCAGGAGTCTGTCTGCCTCCTCGTTTCCAGCTTTGGAAAAAAATACAAAAAAAAAAAAAAAAAAAAAGAGAGAGAGAGAGAGAGAGAAAGCCCAAACAGAAACAAACAAAACAAACCCCTAACTCTCTACAACCTTCCTAAGCAGAGACATACCCATAACACAAAGTCCTCTGGTCTCTTCAGAATGGAAAATTCAACGTTTCACAACCATAACAATACTACCATTTGCGTATGACAAGCGTGGTTAACACTGGCAAAGCCAACAGGGAGTGCCCACAGACTCCCTATTCAAAGCACTATCTAAAATGGCAACAGCAGGTTCCACCTGTTTAGCTTCCTATACATTGTAGCCTCTGAGCCAATGGAAAAATAAAAAGATGCGGCTCTGAGAGGAAATCCCTGGTCCAGGCTTCTCCACCCTTCTCTGGCCCACACCCCGAGGGACAGGGATTCGGGACACACCGGGAATATCAGAGGCTCACGGAGAGAAAGGGGGTTCCTCAGGGCTGGAGGGCAAGGAGAGGAAGGGGCCCAACAGTCTCAAATCCGAGGGTTCCTGTGTGGTTCCTAACAGCCCTTTCCCCCAGGTGATTCTCATATACACGGTAAATCCCATCCACGATGACAGAATTATGCAGGCCCATTTTGCAGATGTGAAAATTAAGGTCCAGAAAGGGGAAGTGATAGGCAAGTCAATAAAAAAAAAAGAGCTGAAAATCAACTCCAGGCTTCTGGACTCCAGGCTTCTGGACTCTAGACCCCCCGCCCTCCCCACTGCACAGAGCCTTGGATGTGGCTGGTCGTCACAAATATTTAATAAATAAGTGAAATAAGGGCACACTGTTTGCGTTCATTTAATAACATAATCACCTGGGTTACTACACTTGTTCATGCACCCTGGGGTCCCCGGATCTGCAACAGATCTCGAAGTTACTGATGGCAGTCGGAGGGTCCTGGGCGAGTTCTCAAACCTCAGAAAGCCTTTTAAAAGTTTATGAGTTTGGGCCCTGGCCGGTTGGCTCAGCGGTAGAGCGTCGGCCTAGCGTGCGGAGGACCCAGGTTCGATTCCAGGCCAGGGCACACAGGAGAAGCGCCCATTTGCTTCTCCACCCCTCCGCCGCGCTTTCCTCTCTGTCTCTCTCTTCCCCTCCCGCAGCCAAGGCTCCATTGGAGCAGAGATGGCCCGGGCGCTGGGCATGGCTCTGTGGCCTCTGCCTCAGGCGCTAGAGTGGCTCTGGTCGCAATATGGCGACGCCCAGGATGGGCAGAGCATCGCCCCCTGGGGGGCAGAGCACCGCCCCTGGTGGGCGTGCCGGGTGGATCCCGGTCGGGCGCATGCGGGAGTCTGTCTGACTGTCTCTCCCTGTTTCCAGCTTCAGAAAAATGAAAAAAAAAAAAAAAAAAGTTATGAGTTTATGTACAAAACAGCTGCCCAGGCTGTCCAAAACATCACTTTTTGGCTGCAATTAGGTCAACTAGATTTGACAATTCTAGCTCTCTCCAGTCGGTTAGAGAACATTCCTGGGTAATAAAGATAGGCATATCAAGTCTTCTAACAAAATGAAGTTTGTTTCAGAGACAGTTTGCCATAAGATGGAGCTGGTGAAGGGGGGAAATCATTTTAAAGGGCTCTCTGAAGGTCAAATGCTAGCAACTAGGGCCTCTTGCATGCGCCCCACGAGGCCAGGTGGAGTGCTGGGGACTGTTACAGCTCAGCCACAAGCACTGTGGGCTTCATTTCCTGCCTGTGTTTCCCTTGGTGTTTTATATAAAATACTGGCTTCAGGCTTCAATCTGGACCGTATAGATAATTTATTCTTCTTTGCTTAAAAAAAAAAAATCAAGATTTAATCAAACCCCCTCACTCCCATTCCCACCACGAGGACCATTCCTCAACCCTGCCTTGGTCAAATATTGATCACACACAATCAGGCCAAAGGTAGGACAGGAAGGGGGCAGAAAGCCGTGACCTTCTCTACCCTGGGGGAAGGCACATGCTATCCCATACAGACAAAATAACTGCCTCTACTGTTAATACCTGAAATTTCATAGCAATTTGTATTATTTTTATATACTACTTTTATGTGTTTTTATGACATAGATTACAAATATACACTATTCTATGTATTTTCACATATGTTGACACATTATTTTTACATATGCAGTGTTGGGCACATAGTAAGCATTCAATAAATGCAAGTTAACTGAGCCCCTTTGAAGATGTCATAGTAAAGCACTAAAAGCAGTGAGGGGCTACCTGTAGTAACAGAGAAGGGGTTGGGTCTGAAGCACTGAAGGAGGGGCTCAGACTAAAGCACAGTGAGTTTGGGAAGATTTTTTTCTACTGTAAGGAGGGGAAATTCACTTGGTCCCACCATTGTTATTTTCATATCACTTGGTGTCCTTGATTATCATCTGACTTTTCTTGTGACCAAAAAAAAAAAAAAAAAAGTCACTGACAATATCTTTCATCATTAAACATTTTGATGCTTTACATAAAAGTTATCCCATGTTTAATTCCTTACCACTATTTTGCTCAGAATAAGCAAAATCCCTTCTTGCTGAAAATTCTGTAACAGAAAGTGTTTAATTTATATAGTCAGGGTTTCTAGGGTTTTTAAAATTACTAATTATCTGACAATTCTGTAAATTAACATCATATACACTGGTAGACTGCTGTAACTTACACACCTTCTTTCATAGGTACTATCTCATCCGTTCCCCAAAGCAACCCTATCAGATATAGTTAAGTATTATTATCACCTTCCATGGAACTAATAGTAATAATCGCTGTATTTGTTCATAAGTCCTGTACTGACAGTTCACTAACTAGAATGAAATCTCCCTGGAGGGTAAAGAAATGATCTTCTTATTCTCATTTGAACCCACAGAGCCCAGCACTGTGTCTGGGGCATACTAAATGTTCTAGGGAAATTTATTAAATGAATGAAGGCCTTTGTCTGCTTTAAGCCCTTTTGGGTATATAATGCACATAATGGAACCATGTCCCAGATACCCCAATTAGAGTTCAGTGGTCTGTTCTCTATAAAAAAAAATTATATGAAAACTCTCTAAAAATAATAGAGCTTACGTTTGATAATACTAAGAATAAAAGTACAATGTCTGTGAAACATGAGAATATCAATGCACATCAAAAGTTAAACACCCCAAGTCTCAAACTTGCCACTACTAAGTGTAAACATCTATAACTAGTTTTGATGTTGGATATTTGCCTAATACAGCATCTCAGAAAGCAGAGTAAAATCAGGGCCATAGTCCTTAGAGCTGTTCAGAACTTTAAGACAAGCATTTATAGGCTATAATTTGCTTCCAATTTAACCACAAACCTTTACTTTTGATATGATCACATTTTTACAGATAATTGTAAAATTATCTGAGATATTATGAAATTATCTTTAACTTTTCAAGCTCCACAGAAGAAAAGACAACTCATTGAGAGAATGAAATATATAAATATTTACTATTAAGGAGATACAAATCCTAACAGACAAGAACTCTTTAATCTGAGAGGCCAAAATCTAACTTCTTATGCAACAGGCTAAGTTATAAATTATAATCATTCACTAATTACAGTGAAATTCTGGACTTTGCCCCATCAATCAATAGATATTTCAAGGTTACCCCTTAGAAATACCAGTTTAAGTTCTAAATACTGAATTCCATCTCCTGAAGCTTCCTTTAATAAATTGACAGGGTTTTCCAAGATTTTTTAGGTTTCTTCCCCCCTCCCTTAAAAAAAAAAAAGATGGGGTTTAGATAAAACTAGAGAAGCCTGACTAAGTTCAACAGCGATGGCCCTTCAGTCCTGGAAAGGGAGTGTGCATCTGTCTAACATCAAGACCATCCACCTTTGGCCCTCAGTCTCCAGACCCCTGTCGGCACCTGCCCTTGAGTACCAAAAACTGCAGGCTAAGTTCCAACATTATATGCAATCGGCCTGAAAACTATTAAATGACTGCAGGCTTGACAGCAACCTTAGTGATTCCTGAAAATCCACAACAGGAAATGTAACTATCCTCCACCCTCCTGAGCCATTCATCAAAAGCAGACTGAGTCACAGCAACCGGGAGCCAGAGGTAGAAGGCCACACTTACAGAAAGATTCTGCATTTCTCATTCCCTAACCAAGAACAAGGAGCACTGCTCACAGTGGAGGGAGGAGACTGAAGAGACAGGCAGCGGATAAACGTCCCCAAGTTCCAAACTCTGTACTATGGGGTTAAAAAACGAGATAAAGCTAAGCTGCTAATGTGTAGCCACCTCTATTGCCTGTCCCAGGAGTCACACTTACAGCTGATGAGCAAGGGTCGTGCCTACACCGACAGACACGGGCGCTTAACGGATGCCCTGAGCCCTGTCTTTGCGCCCGACTCTGGCTGCCAACCTTCTTCTCTTCTCCCCTCTAAAGGGGTAAGGACAGCAAATGCACGGAGACCTGGGGCCAAAGACAGACGCCGGTGCGTCCTGGGAGGGCGGAGGAGTTACATCCTAAAGCCTTTTGAACTTGGGAAGGCTTCCCAAACCGCCCCCCCAGGCCATGGCACTGCAAGCGGCCGAGGGTGGGCGGGCGCCACGACTGGCCACAGCCGGCAGCGCTGGGGGATGAGCCCGGCCGACCCGGCGGAAAGGAAGTGGCAGTCGCCGCTTTGCACCAACCATGTTCGGCCAGCGGGCGAGTGCCACTCAGCGCCCCGAACGGGGTTGGTGGGCGCAGGGCGGGCATTCGCGTCCCCAACCCGCGGTGATCCCAAGTGCCCCAGGGGACGCGGGCCCCCAAGTACACCATCAAGACACCGCTGGGTCCCCGGAGGCTCCCCGCCCCCACCTCGCCCGCTCCGTAGCCGAGGCGGGTCAGGCCCAGAGCGCGCGGCCGGCCCGGGGCGCCTGCGGGGACCCGGCTGCGCCCGGCGCTAGGCCGCGCCTGGGGCGGATGACCCCTCGGCGCAGCGCCTTCCTGGGACGCGCCGCCAGAGCCCCTCGCGCACCAGGACAAGTGCAGTGACAAAGCCACAGGGCCAGCTGGCCAAGGGAAAGGAGGATGCGACGTCCCTCCCAAGCGGCGGAGGCAGCGGCCCAGCCTTCCTAAAGCCGGGCGCGCCGGGCAGGCCCGGCGCCCATCCCGGCTCGGAGCCCGCGCAACCGCGACCCTTCCTGGATCACAGCGGGCGGGCGCCCCATCAAGTTTCCTTTGGCTCCGGCGGGCGGCGCCTCTCCCTCCCAGGCGTGAGGCGCAGGCAGCCGGGCGGCCGGTGGGTTCCTGCTTATTTATGCCGGAGGCTGCCCGCAGACAGGCGCCTCCAGGCACCCAGAGGGACCCCGCTCCCCGCCTTCGGATCTGGAGGCAACAGCGTCTGTGTACACATACACACTTGCACACGATAATTTTGTTGTAAAAGGAGGCCCGACTCCAGCGGACCTGCACCCCCACACATCACACCTGGGGCGCAGAATCACACAGAGCAGGTCTGTGTCCATGGAGCCACCTCTCCGCATCTGCAAATCCAAAAGTGAAATTAAACCTCCACCGACCTCCTCCTCCTCCTCCTCCCTCTCTACCTCCTCCTCCTCCTTGCAGCCTCAGCAGCCCCAGTAGCAGCAGCAACAGCAGCAAAACCTGCTTCCCCTAAAATCAGATGATCCGTAACAGCCCCGACTGTTCCTCCAAAAATCGGTATTAATATTTATGAACCCCAGCATTCTCCTTCTGCAAAACATTGTGTCAGACCATCTGGACACATACACACACACACAAACACACACACAAACACACAACACACACACACACGTCCTCTCCGGTCCTCATAAACATACCTTCAAGAATAACACACACGCAGTCACAACTATTATTTGAAAAATGTTACCTCTCAGGGTGCTTTTTCACGCTACCAATGCAATTCCGCAAGGTTTAAGTGTTGCTAGGGTGTGTGAAATGGAAATGAAAGCCCGTCAGTTGAATAATCGCAGGAGCAAAACTAAAAGTTACTCCCCGGCTTGCCTGAGAACAGTCCAGATCGAAAGCAAAACAAGGAGAGGAAACTGCGAGGAGCCGAGGCTGGAAATCCCCCCGCCCCCCGCCCGCCCCGCTCCCTCCCTCGCTCCCCCTCCGCCCTCCGCCCTCCTCCCTCCTCCCTCCGCCCCTCCTCCCCACTGTTTGTTTCAAGCTTGTGCAACCGGGAGGTGGAGGCGGAGGGCGGGCGGCCGGGAGGTGCGGAAGTTCGCCGCCGCTGTTCATTGGCAGCGAGCGCCGCTTTCATCATTTCTCGAAAAGTCGATTTCATTTTCACTTCCCCACGTCGCGGCGGGAGCAACAAGCGGCTGTTCGTGAGTCTGTTGTTCGCACCCTGGGGCGCTCACACTCGCCACGCGAACACTCGAGTACCGTGCAGTGGGGGTAGGGGGGTCGGGTCAGGAGCAAGTGGCTGTGCGAGAGGAAGCGGGGACCTGACTCTCCATCCTATGGGCTGCCTGAAGGTTGGGAGGGGGAAGGGGTGGGCGTCCACGGAAGCTAAGGGGCACCAGCCATCCGTCCAGTTCGAGGGGCAGGTGTTAAGTGGCGGTTAGACCCGCTCTTCTCAGAGTGAATAATGGCACTCTAACACTGTCCACTAAAAGCAACACTTAACTGACAAGACAGCGTTGCTTAGGTGTTAATGCAGGAGGAACTGGGCCAAGTGACAGGCGTCCTGAACCATATTTGAGCCCTTATCGGTGGTTGAGGGTATACCATTGGAGGGGCTGCCGCCATCTCTGACACCACCTGGCGCTGTTTTCCACCGAGGGCGATAAAGGCCTTAAGTCCAAGACTGAGTTCTCACAACACAAGTTACCTTACTGCAGGAGGACATGGGCAAGGATGTTAATTTTGCTTTAAAATGTCTTGGTCGTGACTGGCCCAGGGAAGAGGCTTTATACTATGGTACTTCCAGCCAGGTTCCACTTTGGCCTCTCCTTAACTTACTAGCTGGGCGTCCTTGGTCAAGTTGCCGAACCTCACAGCTCAGTTTTGAGTACTGTAAAATGGGGGTAGTGCAAGAAAACAGGTACGGCACCTGGCACCTTAAGGTGTTTGCTCAAACTAATACAACTCACTGGGGGCCTACTGGGTTTTGGTCCCTTGCTTTAAAAACATTGATCTCATCTAATCATACCTGCTTCTTCCCTGACTTGAAGTTTGATCAGGCTTCTCCCAAACTTCTCCATCCAGAGAAAGGCCTTTCCTGGGAGGCCACAGATACTTAGATTCAAACACTTTTTTACTCCAACACTCCTCTTTGTCACAGAAATACTGACTTCTGTGGACTGGAAAAAGAAAAGTGCCCAAATATGCAGAGACAGTGAAGAGGTAACGGTTTCGGGTTCTGCTTTGTGGATGGCTCAGAAATAGATGTCACATACACACTTTTCTTATCCCCTTTCACATAAGCTTATCTGACACAGCCAGTCACTTGTTTATTTTTTATAGCAATGACCCCGGCAGGCAATCAGTCACTATATACAAACTCTGTAGAATAATTGTCACCCTGTCCACCCAAGGACCCATATTAAAAACACAGTTTGAGCAAAAAAGAGAAGAAACTTGTGGACACGGGCAACAGTGTGGCGACTGCCACAGGAGCGGAGGGTGAGGGCCGGTGGAGGAGGGGATGGAGCGATGGTCACAGGAGTGGACGGTGTGGGCGGTAGAGGAGGGGATGGAGGGGGTAAGCGATGGAGCGGAGGGTGAGGGCGGTGGAGGAGGGGATGGAGGGGGTAAGCGATGGAGCGGAGGGTGAGGGCGGTGGAGGAGGGGATGGAGGGGGTAAGCGATGGAGCGGAGGGTGAGGGCGGTGGAGGAGGGGATGGAGGGGGTAAGCGATGGAGCGGAGGTGAGGGCGGTGGAGGAGGGGATGGAGGGGGTAAGCGATGGTCACAGACTTGACTTGGAGTGATAAACACAGTACAGTGTTCAGATGATATACTGCAGAATTGTACACCTGAAACCTGTATAATTTTGTTAAACCAGTATCACCCCAATAAAAACAAAAACTGTATGTTTAAAAAAAATAAATAAAAATTGATCCTGGTTAGTTGGGTCAGTGGTAGAGCATCCACCCAGAGTGTAGAAGTCCCAGGTTTGATTCCCTATCAGGGCACACAGGAGAAGTGTCCATCTGCTTCTCTCCCTTCCCTCCACCCCTCACCCTTCTCTCTCTAGCTCTCTTCCTGTCCCACACCATGGTTCAATTGATTCTAGTGCATTGGCCCAGGGTGCTGAGGATGGCTCTGTGAAGCCTCTGTCTCAGGTGCTAAAAATAGCTCAGTTCAATCATCGGACATAGATTGTGGTCACCAGGTCAATCCCAGTCGAAGCACATGCAGGACTCTGTCTATCTCCCCTCCTCTCACTTAACTAAAATAAATTTTAAAAGAGAGATAAATAAATAAAAATTAAAACCCAACAGTCATTCTTTTTATTATTTATTTATTTATTTTTTATTCAGTGAGAGGAGCCAGGTAGAGCAAGACTCCCTCATGCATCCCCACCGGGATCCATCCAGCAAGCCCACTAGGGGTCAGTGCTCTGCCCATCTGGGGCATTGCTCTATTGCACAGCAACCAAGCTCTTCTTAGCGCCTGAAATGGAGGCCATGGAGCTATCCTCAGCACCTGGGGCCATCTTGCTCAAATCTTTTGAGCCATGGCTGCAGGAGGGGAAGAGAGAGAGAGAGAGAGAGAGAGAGAAGGGAGAAGGAGAGGGGTGGAGAAGCAGATGGGCGCTTCTCCTGTGTGCCCTGATTAGGAATAGAACCTGGGACTTCCACATGCCTGGCTGACGGTCTACCACTGAGCCAACCGGCCAGGGCCCCAATAGTCATTCTGTTTAAAATTTTTTAGAGGGGGGAGAGAGAGAAAGAGAGAGAAGCATTGATTTGTTATTCCAGTTATTCATGCATTCACGGCTGATTCTTGTGTGGGTCCTGACCCTGGTTCAATCCCACAGCCTTGGTGTATCAGGACAACTCTCTAACCAACTGAGCCAGGGCTCAGTAGTCATTCTTCATGTCATCTTTCCTCCAACATACAATAAATCCTCACTAACATCATCGTCTAAAGGTTCTGAGAGTTTAAGTAAAACTACATACAAGAAACCAATTTTATCATATACTAATTGATGTAAACAACGGTTAAGTTCCTGCAACATCTCATCAACACTATAACGAAACAACATTGAACCAAACAGTGTTATTCAAGGACCCGCTGTACTTCCAATCACTAGTATTCTATTGACCTGTTGATGCTACTCCCAGGTATCTCTGGACCTGCATCCTCTCCATCCCCACCACATGGCTTCCTTCAGCCACGGCAATGGCCTTGCTCTCTGTCTTCTAACGTGGGCACTGCCAGGCTAGCAGCCACACTACTCAGTTAAGTAGAACATTGACTTCAGGTAAGGTGCAATTCCAGTCCTATCCCTCAGTAAAGTCCTCATTATTTGAGAAGATATATGAAGTCCATAATAATCTGGCACCAAACTGCTTTTCCTGCTGCTGTGCCCTGTAAGCCCTAACCCCCTCCCTCGTCAAACCAGCTGCCGCTCCTCTTTGTGAAAGAGCCATCCTCATGTTCGTTGTTTCATCCTGGGCATGATGTCCAGCACATGGGCACTCAGATACTTGTGAATTAATAATTACTTGCCCTTGGTTCTCATAAAATACTTTAGAATTGAATAGAGTATTTTATTTTTTATATATAAATGTAATCCATAATTATTATACAACGTGCAGATAAGTTGAAAGAAGAAACGGTGCCACCTAAAAGCTCCCCAGTCAGGAACAGACCTGTTGATGTTTATATATTGCCATCTAGTACTTTTCCTAAAGGTCCATTTCCACTCCTTCTCTGCGCAGTCGGTTATGTAACATTTAATAATGCCCATGGTTGGTGCTACCCATTTTCCATGATGCCTTTGTCACCTCCTCCTATCCTGGTCTATTTCTTGGCTGGCTCCTCTTCTGTTGCCAGCCCCCTAGATCCTGGTGTTCCCAGACATTCTGTTCTCAGGCATCCTGTCCTCTCATTCTATCAATACATTCCTTCCCTTGGAGTGCTCTTGCCCACACCCAAAGTTTCAGCTATCACCGTTCAGTGATAACGGCAAAATCTGTAACTTATTAAGTTGGGATGCGTCACTTCCTAGATGTCCCTCAGGTGCAACACACTGAACATATCTAAAACTAAACTCATAGTATCTTTCCCTACAACCTTGTATTTGTCACTTCGCTAACCAGCCAGGAAACTGGGACGCATCACCAACTGCAGCCTGGGGGCCCTGGCGCTCCCTGAGGCGTGGGTATTGTGTCTAATTTTCCAAGCCTCCAAGCTCATAAAGCATAGAACAGATTTCACTCTGGTCTTACTATGTCCTTGATGACATGTTAGTGCAGACCAAAAATGTAAATACACCCCCCCAACCCCACATGGTATTGATATACAGTTAAGAAATATTTCTTAGCCCTTGGATGAGGTGCACATAGCCATAAATCTCTGTGGGGAAAAATACAATAGGATCGATCTAGCAAAATATAACCACTTTGAAAGTCTCTGGAAAAAGTCACCTGTGCCATTCCAAGGAATCTGACCAAACACCTTGATCTGATACACAAGCCATTGTTGAAACTAGAGTGGCCCCTGCATTCACACGTGTATGTTTCAGCAGTGGAACGGGAGGTCCTCAGAGAAGATCCACCTGGATGCATTTGTGTAGGGAACCACCTCCCTGATCTGGACCCTCTGTAACTTGGGTTGGGGAACTTGAAATAACCCTGAGTGTGAATGGTGATGTGAATGTGATCCCTCTGCAGACACAGGGAAGCAGGTTTCTTGGATGCAAACACCAAAAAACTGTGTGAGTGCGTGACCTTTGTGCAAACACAAAGGAATGCATGTGAACGGGCTTTAGGAAATTAGCCTAGAGGTTTATGGATTGCCTCTCCCCTACAGCCCTGTTACATTCTTTCCCTTTGTCACCCAGTCTCCCTCCCCTGCAATCCTGTTACCTTCAGATCAATAAAAGCTCTGGGAAAAGGAGATTCCAGAGATTAGTCCCTCCTGAGGGCCTCTCCCCCTTCTCTTGACAATAGTTTGTGTCTTGAGCAGTTTTACTACCTAACACCGGTAGTTCCCAGTGGGCTGGAAGACTCCAGACTTGGCCTTATTTCTTTCCAAGGGAATGGAGTAAGAACAGTGATTACTTGGACATGTGTAGGGATTGATATCTCCATGAATGGACCTCAACTAAGGAAGAAATTTGAAGATACATTCAAGGTTACCCTCTTTTAGATGGGTTCTCAGTTTATTTTTCTAATAAATGAGAATGGCTTCATAAAATAATCCTTCAAGTAACAAACATTAAGTGCCTGGGTACTTGGAATACAGCAGTGAGCAAAAAAGTTAAAACTTCTGCCTTCCTAGAAACTTTCTTACAGTCTAGTAAATTGGCATGTTAATTGCCATTGTATCATCTCAGTAGTGGCATGGACATCACAGCCTTGAGAACTAGACATTAAAGTTAAGGATGTAGGGTATGATAGCATACTACTAAAGTGTTAAGTATTCGTGGTCATGGTTAGATCAGTGACCCTTCTGTCAGTTGGTGTCCGAGTTTTCTCCAGAGTCATTGATACCACTCCTCTGCTGAACACGAGGCTCTTCTCCTTGCTGCTCATTCAGGGGGCTCTAAAGTCTTGGGAAATGAGTGTTTCACACTTGCCAGAGTAGCTGTCTGATGCAAAACATAGTTCTGCATTACAAAGACTAGTACTGCGAAGTTCACACTGAAAATACAGCCAAGTTAGATTGTAGTTGGACAGTAGCACTGTGAAGACATTGAAAAAACCTTCCGAGTTCAGGAATCACAGGCATCAAGTTGGAGAACTTCTTGACGATTACCTCATGTAATAGTTTCTTCCGTTTCATTAGAAACTCTGAAATGAAGTTCCTTTGGTTGCAATTATTCTCTGAAAATCGTGAATTTAAACTGAGTAATATATGGCCCAGTCCTTAGTAATGAATATAAAATGTTGTCCTGTTCCTCTGATGAAATAAGGGAAAAATACGCTTTGAAATGTGTTTTGCTGTGATTTCTCCGTTGCATCCCAAATGGCTTTGAAATATTCATTAGTTAAAAAAAAAAAAAAGAAAGAAAGAAATATTCATTAGTGCTCCACAGTGATGAACTCTGGAGTAGTGCTTTAATTCTTTTAATCAGAAAGAAAGTGTTTATAGCTTTGCCTTGAAGTTTTTTAGAATTACTATAATAATAGCTTTGAGTATTAAAATTTTTTTAAACAATAAACAAATTTCAGGCCCTGGCGGGTTGGCTCAGCGGTAGAGCGTTGGCCTGGCGTGCGGGGGACCCGGGTTCGATTCCTGGCCAGGGCACATAGGAGAAGCGCCCATTTGCTTCTCCTCCCCGCCCCCTTCCTCTCTGTCTCTCTCTTCCCCTCCTGCAGCCAAGGCTCCATTGGAGCAAAGATGGCCCGGGCGCTGGGGATGGCTCCTTGGCCTCTGCCCCAGGCGCTAGAGTGGCTCTGGTCGCGGCAGAGCGACGCCCCAGAGGGGCAAAGCATCGCCCCCTGGTGGGCAGAGCCTCGCCCCTGGTGGGCGTGCCGGGTGGATCCCAGTAGGGCGCATGCGGGAGTCTGTCTGACTGTCTCTCCCCGTTTCCAGCTTCAGAAAAATACAATAAAAATAAAAAAAATAAACAAATTTCTAACATAAGTTCAGCCAGCCACACAAGTCACTGGATCTGAACATTTGAAGAATTTTCTGTCACAGCGTTAATGATTTTTCTGTGAGCTCCTCACGCACACATGAAGTTTGGTGATAATTCCACGTTTTCTCTTTGTCCTGAAACTTCCTAAGGTTTGGGAATTCACAGGTGAGAAAGAAGAGTGTCAAAAGACAAAAAATGGAGGGTATTGTTAAACTTCCACACTTCCTGGAAAACCTTTATGTCTGCTAGATCCCAGATGTGCATGACAACTGATACATACTCTTGGCGCTGTCTCCTTAGCCTTGGGTGCAACGCTCGGACATTCCCATCCAGGTTCACTGAGCGCAGCGAGGCCGCCGACCTGGAGAGCTGCTGTGAGCCACTCAGTGGGGACAGACAGGCCCCACTCTCCCAGAGCCTGCATTCTAGTCATGACAGCAGACAGACAGACAAGCAGACCAGGACCACAGCTATAGATTCATATTTGTGTTCTCAAGGAGATTAGCAAGAGCTCAGAGGAAATACCAGGGGATCTAGATGGTCAGGGTTCCTCTGGCAAAATGGGATTTAAGCTGAGACTTGAAGAGGAAGAAGATGCTGTCTGTAAGTTTCTAGAGCTGCCTAACAAAGTACCTCAGATCAGGTGGCTTAAGTTACAGAAATTTTTTGTCTGACTGTCATGGAGGCTAGAAGTTAAAAACATGTAAATGGCATTTTATAGATGATTTCAGAAAATTATGTCTTGAGAATGCTTATGATTTTTATATAAATTACATCTTAAGTTTTAGCTGGTTTCTTCCATTGTGCTTCATAAAAAAAAATACCAATTCATACATATTACACCACATTCTTTTAAGAATATTAAGAATTTTCAAGTCTATGTTTTTTTAAGTTACATAGAAGATAACTTTTTCCTACAAGTGCTATATATAGTTTCTCCTAGTCTTTTATTTTATCAAGATACTCATTTTTAAAATGCATTTGTTTTTATCTTAGCAGTTCAAATACTAACTCCTCAAAGGAACATTTAAGAAGCAACTTATAAATTAACATGTGTCAAGATCAATAGCTATTAATAACATTACAATAGCTATTAATAACTGATACATCCCATGACTATTATTAAAGTAATATTTTGCTTTCACATCATGTTTTAAATACACAATTTGAAAAAGATTAAGAAGATAAATTTATCACAACAAAAGAATCTTCTAACTCAGCGGTTCTCAACCTGTGGGTCGCTAGGCGACCCCTGTGTTTTGGTCATTCGACCCCCGCCGGGGTCACGACCCACAGGTTGAGATCCGCTGTTCTAACTGTAATTTTCATTTCACTCATACGCATATTTCAGTTGCTCTATTCTTAGCAATAAATTCAAGTTCTTAGATCTCAAACATGAATGAAAACTCTAAGAAAAATAAACTTTTATGTCAAATTTGTTCTTTTCACCTTTCTTCTTGCTTGCACTTTCACATTTAGTCATTGTATTTCCTATTTTGTTTGCTTAATTTCCACATACAACCAGATTAGCAGAAGGGGAGAGAAAACATCTCATTTGAGGGCCATGAAGGAAAGGGTCTCTCGTTCTCTCTCTCTCTCTCTTACACACACACACACACACACACACACACACACACAGTAGAAGAGGGTTCTCTGCATGCAGATGCTTATTTGGAATTCAGAACATTCTTTACCATAAAAATAACAAGCTAAAACAATATAAGTATATAGTTCACTATACTTATAGGTTAAAGTAAGTTTGTGTGGTGGTCTGGGAGTACACCGGTTTATAACACTGTACACATGGGAACATTTCATTCTGAAATCTTAACAGCTGTTTTCAAAGGAAGCTATGGGAGCACGTGGGTCCGTGGGCCTGGCATGCCCACCCTCTGCAGGGCCGTGCTCAGCAGTGAAGGCGAGAGGAAAAAACCAGGTCTCTGATTTCAGTGTACTGTACATTGGAAGAAGGGCCCACGGTGAAAAGATAATGATTTCACAACAGATTGAATGAGGCTCTACTCCTGGGCAACACTTTAATACGTTTATCTGTTCACTCAGCATCTGTTTGTTGACTTTATACTAATTAACTCTCTCTTTTTCATACTTTAAATGATATTTTCTGGTATAAATAATGGAGTACAATATTAGAGCAATACAGACTTAGATGTAGCGATGGAATCAGAAAGAACTTTAACTTGAATGACTTTCAAAACTGACTGATTGAATAAATTGTGGCTGATCTACAACAGTGGTCCCCAACTCTCGGGCCGCGGACCGGTACCGGTCTGTGGGCCATTTGGTACCGATTTGCAGAGAAAGAATAAATAACTTACATTATTTTCTTCTATTTATATTTAAGTCTGAACGATGTTTTATTTTTTTAAAATGACCAGATTCCCTCTGTTACATCCGTCTAAGACTCACTCTATGCTTGTCTCGGTCACGTGATACATTTATCCGTCCCACCCTAAAGGTAGGTCCATGAAAATATTTTCTGACATTAAACCGGTCTGTGGCCCAAAAAAGGTTGGGGGCCACTTATCTATAAGATGTTAGAGGCATCAATAAAAAAAGAACAGATTAAGAATATCTGTTGATCTGGAGAAGGGATTAGGATGTATTATAAAGAAAATCAAGATGCAAAGAAATGTTCATATTATGATCTCCCTTTGGCAAAGACAGCAGTGACCCACCCACAAAAAGTTTTAATTAAAAGGATAAAGGTGTATATACAAAGCTGTTAATATTGGTCACCTAAGGACAAGTAGGTTACTAATTTATCTTTGTTTCGAGGAAAAATGATTCTTTTAAAATAAAATGGAACTAAAGAGAACTAAAACCACCTTGACATCTGCTCTTTACTTTGTTAGGTTGTGTGTGGGGGGGAGTGGGAGTGTGATCTTGCCCTGGATAATTAATCATAACTACATTTTTCTCGACTGTCCTCTTATGTTTATGTCACTTGAGGGGACTCTGGCAAGAGTGCTTTAACCCAAAGCCACCCGAGAGACCCACAACGTAGGCATTTCTGCGCAGGCAGAAATTTCCGTTCCGGATGAGACCCCCCCGTACTCCTGTGGGAAGGGCCCACACAGCCCTTTCTGTATCTCTGCCACCCAGCCAGTACAGGGCAGTTTCCTCAGTGTGAAACTGGGACCAAAGGACCGTTGCTCTCATGCTGGCGTGAGCTCTGCTCTCATTAAGGGTTCTCTGCTTCACACTGATAAATTCTCCTACACCATCTTGAAGAACCAAGCCGGCTTCCTTCCAGCCAGCTGGACGTTCTCGCAGGAAGGAAGCCGGTGGAGTCTGGCCCACTGAGTGCGCTTTGACAAAGTGCTGTGTACATTTGTGCTCAACACTGCTGGTAAGTCCATGACACCGGTTCATTGGCCTCAGGAAAGGTGGGTATCTAAGTCCGGTCCTCTCTGCACCTCTTCAGAAGAATTATTCAGCAGGAAATAGATGTCCATTGTAGGAACATAACACTTGCATCAATCAAGCCCAAAAGTAAACAATTCCAGGTGAAAAACAATGCTGCATACCAAGGACTACAGAAGGGAAGGCTCAGTAGACTTCCCGTAGATGGTGGGATTTGAGCTCTACCTTAACAAATAGGGTTAAAAAATAAAAAGTAATTAAAAACATTTGCATGTGCATATTGTGTGTGTGTGTGTGTATCTGTCTAACAGCTGCTTTGAAAAGTCTTGACAGAAGCTTCCAGACTTTAAAATGTCCTCTCATGCCTGACCTGTGGTGGCACAGTGGATAAAGCGTTGACCTGGAACACTGAGGTCACCGGTTCAAAACTCTGGGCTTGCCTGGTCAAGGCATATATGGGAGTTGATGCTTCCTGCTCCTCCCCCCTTTCTCTCTCTCTCTCTCTCTCTCTCTCTCTTTCTCTCTCATTCTAACTCTCTCTCCTCTCTAAAAATGAATTTTAAAAAATGTCCTCTCATCCCACAGAGAACAGCCGCCTAACCAACTCATCTGGTCCTCAAGTCCAAGCCAGTTCAGGTTTAGACCAAAGGGATTTTATTGGATTACACATTAAATACATTGGTAGCATTAGGAAAATAGTTTTTTCAATTAAAAATTGGAGATGGGGGTTAGGGGGAGACTCATAGATTCAACATGTGGAAGTAATATGTGCATTTAGTAATATCCTAAGGGAGCTCTTCAGCCCCTAAAAATACAGATTGAAAACTATTTCCTTGTGATTCTTGAACTGATTTCTTAGGAGTGAAACAGAAAAGTCAGAGTCACCAGATCAGTGCCTGCAGGTGTGACTTCCTCGGGCCCTCTCAGGGCACGCCCCAGGGGGCTGGCTGATGGTGGTGGTGGGTCTGTGTGTTGGTCACAGGACAGGAGAGTAGCCTCAAGTTATGTGTGCCCTCAGCATTCCACTCACAAGTTACTTTATTCACATGGCTAGCTGTGTCTATTCGGAGGTAAAACATCTGGTGAAAACTCAAGAAGAAAATACCTCCTGTCCAGATGTTTAGCTTGTCATGTAGGCAGAACACCTGTGCACTAAATTTGTATTCTATCCAGATGTTTGACGGTGTGTGCCTGTATCCCTTCTGCTATACAGTTGATTTCTTCCGGTTAGCCAATATAGAGTCAAAATTAGATTAGAATTTAGCTTCTCCCACCTGACCAGGCAATGGCGCAGTGGATAGAGCATTGGACTGGGATGCAGAGGACCCAGGTTCAATACCCCGAGGTTGCCAGCTTGAGCGCGGGCTCATCTGACTTGAGCAAAAAGCTCACCAGCTTGGACGCAAGGTCGCTGGCTCGAGCAAGAGGTTAACTCGGTCTGCTGAAGGCCCACAATCAAGGCACATATGAGAAAGCAATCAATGATGAACTAAGGTGTCGCAACGAAAAACTAATGATTGATGCTTCTCATCTCTCTCTGTTCCTGTCTGTCTGTTCCTATCTATCCCTCTCTCGGACTCTCTCTGTCCCTGTAAAAAAAAAAAAAAAAAAAAAAATTAGCTTCTTTCCAAATTTAGGCTTTAAATAAAATTGAAGGGATTGATTATAAGAGTTCATAATATGGTGAATGTGTTTTCTGCTATAAAAATGTGAGAGACTCTTTTCAGAAAGGCAGAGTAAAGACAGACCCACTCAATCACCTTCTCAAACTTCACCAGAAAACAACATTAAGGAGAACTTCAAATAAACTTTAATATCACTAAAGATCTGAGAGAAGGTATTGACTGCATTTATAAAATAAAAACAAAATGATAGAAAATGTGTATCTGTCATTAGGAAACTAACAGATGTCTGTACCCAATATGTATGGAGACAGAATTTTGAAAGAAATAAGAAAGGCTAAGCAGAGAGAGAGAGAGAAGGTCAAGCTCAGCACCTGCGAAGGGAGCTGGAGGGATGTCTTTGAGAAGCAAGCAGGTCTGTATGAAGAATAGAAAGGCACAGGAATAGAAAAAGTACTGGGCAGGATGCAGCAGGGTAAGTTAAAAGTCTGTGTCAGGAGCAGTGAGATCCCTCCAATTCTCCACCACGTCCAGGTCCCAAGCAGACTGTAGACTTCTCTCCCTTCATAGGAAAGTGGGCAGATGTGGAGTTCCATCCAAAGGGGACTGTGGGAGTCTGTGTGCTGAACAGTGACATCTCCGGCCCCTTTCCAATTCTCGGGTCCAGAACCCCCATATTCAGAATAAAACTGCCAGAGGAGGTAGGAGGATGCTCCCCCAGAGAAAATGCCTGCAGACAGGGATATCTGGAAGTCCTCAGTAGAAACACAACTGGCCCCTAGCCTGCCTCAGTGGAGACCAACAGTGTGTACAGAAAGCTTCTGATCAGGTACATTTGGGGTGCCTTACTTCTGAGAGGGAACACCCAAGCCCTGTGGGATAGCTCATTCGGTTAGAGGTTAGAGCTTCCACCCAAAAAGTGAAGGTTGTGGGTTCAATCACAGATCAGGACCAGATCGATGTTTCTCTCTCTCTCTCTCTCTCTCTCTCTCTCTCTCTCTCTCTCTTTCTCTCTCACTAAAATCAGTAAGTAAACTTAAAGAAAAAGTGAACACCCAAGTTGTTAAGAAACATTATAACAACCATGATGAAAACAAACAATAAAGAACTCAGAGGACGCCTTGGCTGGGTGGGTTAGTGGATAAAGCGTCAACTGGGCACTCCGAGGTCACGGGTTCGATCCCTTGGTTAAGGCACCTAGGAGAAGCAATATGTGAGTGCACACCTAAGTGAGACAACCACTAGATGCTTCTCTCTCTCTCAAATCAGTAGAAAAAATTTTTTAAATAGAAAAAACTCGGAGGAAACAAAGATGATGCAGAAAGAGAACTTCAAAAATAATCTTTAATTAGCATCTCTAAAGATGCGAGAGAAGATATTGACTGCATTTATAAAAAAATAGAATTATATAAAATTAGAAAAGAAGAAAGGCTTCTAGAAATTAAAATTGACAGATGTTTTTAGTATTTTAGAATAATTGGAAGATAAAACAAGTAAATCTCAAAGTATAATTTTTTAAAATGGATGAGAGGCCCTGGCCGGTTGGCTCAGTGGTAGAGCGTCGGCCCGGTGTGTGGAAGTCCTGTTTCAATTCCTAGCCAGGGCACACAGGAGAAGAGCCCGTCTGCCTCTCCACCTTTCCCCTCTCCTTCCTCTCTGTCTCTCTCTTCCCCTCCAGCAGCCAAGGTTCCATTGGAGCAAAGTTGGCCTGGGCGCTGAGGATGGCTCCATGGCCTCCACCTCAGCCACTAGAATGGCTCCAGCTACAATGGAGCAATGTCCCAGATGGGCAGGGCATCGCCCCCTGGTGGGCATGCTGGGTGGATCCCGGTTGGGCACCTACAGGAGTCTGTCTCTCTGCCTCCCTGCTTCTAACTTTGGGGGAAAAAAAATGGACAAGAAAAAAATAAAAGTCGATCCTCAGTGCAAGAGGTTCAATTTCTAGTAGAAATTCCAGAAAACAAGAATTGAGATAACAGTAGACAGGAAATTAGGAAAGGCATAAGAAAATTCCTCAGTAAATTTTAAAGAATATGATTTTCAAAATCTAAAAAGCACCCTACTGTCTAAGACACGTGAATAAAAGTAAGTGAAGACCTATAACGAGACTATCTTCACAACCGAGAACTAAGGGACAGTTTGGCCATGAAAGTAACAAGGACTGGACTTGACCTCTTGCAATAAACACCTAGAAACCTGGACAGAACCTACAAAGCCTTGTACTCAGGCACTGAGCAGCAAGCAGCACGGACTAGGGCCCTCGAGGGAAAGGAAACAAATGATGTGGGCCTGTGACTACCTGTGCTTTCTGTTGGAGGCGATTTTCACACTGCACTGCAGGGATGGGGGGACCCAAACAGACCCAAGAAAGGCACTGAGGAACCAAGGATCAGAGATCAGGGAGGCTGAAGCCGCTGGAAGTTATAAGGCAAAGTGCTCAAAAAGAACTTGTTATATAGAAAGAGAGTTCCAGAAATGTGTATGGTGTCTACTATGTACTGGATCAGGCATGTGGAAGCTAGTACTTCAAAATCCTAGGTAAGAGTGGCTCGGGCTTGGTGAACTAAATATTCCCAGAGCTCACACAGACTCAAAACTTACTGAGTCCCCAACAGCCAAAGTTGGCCTTACTGATCATCCAACTCCCCGGATGAACAACCCCTGGAGTGAAGCCTATTTCCTGTGTGCCCTCAGCAAAGCTTAGAGACAGGTCTTAAAGGGCTACAGCTAATACACAAGTGAAACTGCTTGCATAAACAAAGCCCCAAACTCATCCAAGTAAGATGGAAAACAAACACACAAAAATGCAGATCTTCAATATAAAATATAGAATGTCTAAAATCCAATAAAAAAATTTCTAAACTAACAAGAAGTAAGAAAACATGACTGGGAGACTGCAAGTGGCAAAGCTTTTGTAAGTTTGAGGCTTAGCAAAAGGCTACGTTCCCCCCACCACCTCCATATTGGCATTGAAGCTGAGTATTTGCACTTATTCCATCCCCCTACTTTACTTGCTTAAGTTGCTAGAAGCAATTTACATGACGTTCCTCTCACCCTTTGTTTGTTCAGATGTTGGTTGATTTCAGTTGTGCATGGTGGGGGGATTCCTGTTTATGCCTTAAGTGGATTCCTGTTGATGCCTTAAGAGAATTCCTGTTTTTGCCTCAGAGTTGTGACTTGGTATCGGAGACTTCCTTATTTGCATATAATAAAGCAAACTGGAGGCTGTTGTGCTCTGTCTTGCCATCAGCTTGCAGAGGCCTCCGGGATCCCATCCTATTTCTCTTTAAGTCTATTTTCTTCATTCTACATTGTTCTTACTCAGCACCTGGAATTACTAGCCACACTGGTTCATGGCACATGACTAGTAATCAAGAAAAAAATCAATTTCAATGTCACCCCAATAAATTCAACCAAAAAAAGAAAGAAGAAAAATCAATCAATCAGAAAAGATAGAAATAAAAGTCACAGATGATAGGGTCAGCAAAGAGGGATATTTTTCAAAGCTATTATAATTGTGAATGTGAATTTAAAGGAAAAATACACACCTGATAAAAGGGAAAAAAGGGAAGATATTGAAAAGAATCAAACAAAATTAAGATAAAAAGCACACCATTTGAAAAGAAAGTTTCACTGGATGAACCCAGATCCAGATTTTGGTTTCTAAATCCACTCTCCAGTAAAAGAAACCAGAGAGCCTGACTGGTGGTGATGCGATGGGTAGGGCACCAACCTGGGATGCAGAGGCCCCAGGTTTGAAACCTCAAGGTCACTGGCTTGAGTGTGGGATCAGCCACATGATCCCATGATTGCTGGCTTGAAGCCCAAGGTCATAGCCTTGAGCAAGGGGTCACTGGCTCAGCTGGAGCCCCCCGGTCAAGGCACGTATGAGAAGCAATCAATGAACAACTCGGGTGCCACAACTACAAGTCGATGCTTCTCATCTCTCTCCCTTTCTGCCTGTCCCCCTTGAAGGAAGGAAGGAAGGAAGGAAGGAAGGAAGGAAGGAAGGAAGGAAGGAAGGAAGGAAGGAAGGAAGGAAGGAAGGAAGGAAGGAAGGAAGGAAGGAAGGAAGGAAGGAAGGAAGGAAGGAAGGAAGGAAGGAAGGAGAAGGAAGGAAGGAAGGAAGGAAGGAGAAAGAGAGAGAGAGAGAGAGAGAAAGAAAGAAAGAAAGACGAGGAAAAGAAATGAAACGACACTAGGGATCCTTAGAGAGCCGATGGATTCTAGGGCTGAGTACAGTAGGAAATACGTGGGAGGGAAAGGAACTACAATTCAGAACCCTGACAAGCACTGCCTCAAACAGGTGACCAAAGTCAATATCATCAGTGACATCATGTTGACAACAGGGACCCTTAATTTGATGTGATGAGAATGACACTCGACCTCTGTGGTCTTCCTCCCCAAAAACCTATAGCTCCAATGTGGTGGGCGGAGTAATGGCCCCCAAAATGTCCACGGACTGGCAGTTGAAAACTACTGTCTTATGGCAAAAGGGGTTTTGCCGATGAGATTAAGGATACAGACTTTGGGATGAGGAGATTATCTTGGATTATCTGGGTAGACCCAACCTAATCACAGGAGTTCTTAGAAGAGCTTTTACTGGCTCTGTGGTCAGAGAGAGGTGTGACGCTGGAAGGAGAGAAATGGAAGGGTCAAAGAGAGGTGCTGGGTTTGTCGATTGAAGAAGTGACCACATAGGAACTATAGAGGGCCGCTAGAAGCTGGAAAAGACAAGGATGTCAAATCCCCCGTGTTCCCAGAGAGGAACACAGCCCTGCTGACATCTCAACTCCAGCCTAACCAGACTCGGGTCAAGTTCCTACCTACAGAGCTGTAAGTAATTACCTATGTGTTGTTTAAGCCACTATGTGTGTAGTAATTTGCTACCACAGCAAAAAAAAAAAAAAAAAAAAACACCTAAGACATTCAGTCTAACCATGAGAAAAACATCAGACAGATGTTTTTGTCTGATTTGAGGGACATTACACAAAACACCTCCTCAAAGCTGTCAAGGTCATCAAAAACAAAGTCTGAGAAACTGTCACAACCTAGAAAAGCCTAAGGACACATGAAAACGTCATATAATATGGCATCCTATATGTGAGAAAGTACACTCGGTAAAAACTAAAGAAATCACAACAGCGTATAGGCTTTAGTTAATAGTAACGTATTGGTATCGGTCGTTCAGTTTCAGCAAATGTACCACGGTAATAATGTAAAATGTTCACAACAGGGGAAAGGAGAGGGGAGGACGCAGGAACCCTCTGTGCTGTCTTTGCAATTTTTCCATAAATCTATGACTCCTCTAAAATAAAAGTGTATTTTTAAAAATTCACTGGGTAGGATTAGCAGCAGATAAGACTAAAAAGACCAGGGGATGTGAAGTCACAGGAATATAATCCAAATGAAGCACAGAGATAAAAAGAGGCTGGAAAGATAAACGAGACTGAGTGAACTTTGGGACAATGCAAAGCAGCCTGGGACTTGGTTCCGTGTCTATAACTCAAGTCCCAGAAAGAGGAGAGAGGGGAGGCCAGGAAAAATAACTCGGAGGAAATAATGACCACAATTTTTTCAAGTTTGATAAAAACTCACAGATGTAAGAAGGTCAAGAAATCTTAAGCAAGATAATCAATTAAAAAAAAAATAAAACACTCTGGCATATCATAACCAAATTTCTGAAAACATGATAAGAGAAACATCAGAGAAGGAAAAGATATATAGAAAAGAATAAAAATATAAATGACAGCAGACTTGTCCTCAGAATTTTACAAGCCTAGACGAAAATGGAATGATATTAGTCAATAATTATGTTGATGAATGAATTCAGTTTTATAAGCCCTGTTCTGGATATAAAGCCTAGAACTTAGGTAAAGAGGTAAGATTTGCATACTAGGAACAATGAGGAAATAATCCTAAAGCAATGTATTAAGTTGCAGGGTGTACATAGGCAAATTATGCTGCCAGTTCCCTCAAGTAACCTTTTGGCAAGGATGGAGGTTACTGTTGTAGTGGGTTGAATAATGTCCCACCCCTCCCCCCCAAAAAAAGATATGTCTATTTCCTAGTGCCCAGAACCTGTGACTGTGACCTTATTGGAAATTGGGTCTTTGCAGATATAATTGAGTTAAGGATCTGGAAATGATATTATTCTGGATTATCCCGGGTGGACCCTAACTGCAAAGACAAGTGTCCTTAGGAGAGAAAGACACATCCACAGAGGAGATGGCGATGTGAAGACAAAAGCAGAGGTTGCAGTGCTGGTGCCGAAAGCCGAGGAATGCTTGCAGCCCCCAGAGCTGGAACAGGCAAGGAGGGACTCTCTGTGGGAGCCCTCAAAGGCCAAGGACGATGGTCATACCTACACTTACGCAGTGTATTTATTAAGTTCATGCTATGTACCCGGCACTCTGCTGGGCGCTTCAGGATCGTATTCCCATTTTAGAATTGTATCACCTCTGCCTAGTCTGTAGAAGCCGGCTCCTTAATGGAATCTGCTTTTACTTCTTTCCTGACGGTCCATCTGGAGTCAGGTGCAACAGTGTTGATAAACTACATCAGTCACTTCCCTGCCTAAAGCCCTTCGGTCACCCCCATGGTGATTAGAATAAAATCCACACTCCCTCCAATGGCCCACAAGTCTTTTGCACATGGTCTGGTCCTGCCGCCCGAACTCGCTCCCATTTCATCTGTACCGTTTTCTTTCCCTCTGTGCTTGAGCCCAGGGGTCAGCAATCCACAGCCCCCAGGCAAGATCCAGCCAACTGCCTGCTTTTGTATAAGCCCCTGAGCCAAGAAGGGCTTTTACATTTTTAAATGGTGGGGGCGGGGGGGGGATCAAAAGAAGAGCAATATTTCGTGACATATGAAGATGACATGCAATTCAAATGTCAGTGTCCATAAATAAAATGCTGTTGGAACACAGCCCCACTCATTCATGCATGAATTGTCCAGGGTGGCTTTCATGCTACAATAGCTGAGTAGTCGCAACCGAAACCCAATGGCCCCAAAAGTTCAGTTATTAGCTGGCCCTTTGCAAGAAAAGTTTGCCGGAGCTGCTTTAGTCACTCTGGTCTCTCTCCTCTGTTTCTAAAGCTCAGCCTCTTTATTCTCTCCTCCGGGCTATTTCCTGTTTCTTCTCCCTGGAAAGTTTTCTTCAGCTCTTTACACGGCTCGTTTATTTCCAGGAGGTCTCCCTTAACATTGGACAGAAACAGGACAAGGTCACATACTATTAGAGTGAGCTATTACCTATACAAAGACCAGTCTCCAATCCTGGATAGCGACCATGGCTGTAGGATTCTTTCTTTCCTATCTGGGAGCAGTGAGGAAGTGACGTGCTTACAGGAGGCCAGGGTCGGCTCTGAACTGCATGGACCTGGTGCTGCCTCCTGCAGTCGGTACCAGCGGATGTCCCTCCCCTGTTGCACCAGGAGACAGAGGCTGGGGGAAGCTGCCGCCTGTGCATCTCTCAGGCTCGAGGGAACAAAGGCGGCTTCAGAGACCCCCTGTGTGGTCCCACTGGCCACATCGCTGTCCCGTCCTAGCCTGTAAAGCAGTGTGCGCAGCCCAGGACTCCAGGTGTCACTTGTGGATGTCAGAACTACAACGGAAGGCGAGGTTTTCTCTCATGGCTGCACAGGAACCACAGAGGAGTCAGCAGCCCTTTGCATAAAAGGCAGAGACGAGTACTGTATTTCCCCATGTATAAGACGCTCCCATGTATAAGACACCCCGTAATTTGGGGTCCAAAATTTGGAAAAAAATGCATTACATAAAGTTATTGAACTCAAGTTTTATCCGTCATAAAATTCATACAACTCCTCATCCCTGTCAAAGCTCCCATCCATTAGCTTGTCCTTGTCTGTGTCTGATGATGAATCACTGTCTTCAACAATGAGCACAAAAACAAGCGGGAAAAAGTAGGAAGTGCAAGTAAAATAATCTACAACCGCTGTAAAAGATGCACCGAGTATTTAGACTCCAAATTTTTCGAAAAAAGGTGCATCTTACCTATGGGAAAATACGGTATATATACTGTGTCGGGTGAGGCGCAGGGAAGCTGGATGCAGGGCAGCATCTTACCCATGGGGAAATACGGTATATATGCTGATATATGCTGTCTCGGGTGAGGCGCAGGGAAGCTGGATGCAGGGCGCCCTGTGCCTTGCTCAGCAGGAGATGTCGCTGTTGCTGTCGCTTCCACTGCCGCTGCCGCTGGAACACGCCGCAGTGACTACAGCGATGTCCTCTGCTACAGTAATACAGTCATCACGAGGCTGTCAGGATACCAGATGCCTTCCGGATATTAGACGCTGACAAATCCTACCCAGGGCACCCAGAGATGATCGGTGATAGGAGCGCTACAGGTACAGCCAGAACCATCTGCGTCTGCAGGTGCCGAGGCGCCGTGAGACTCCCCGCTTGTTTAAGGAGTGGACGGCAGGCTAGGGTCTGACGCAGGACATGCTTGCAAGGACAGAGCCATGGGAATTGTTCAAAATGGACCCCAGGGCCTAGGGCAAGAGTACCATCGTAGTCAAGAAGGAAGGCCGAGGCCTGACCTGTGGTGGCGCAGCGGATAAAGCGTCAACCTGGAAACGCTGAGGTTGCTGGTTCGAAGCCCTGGGCTCACCTGGTCTAGGCACATATGGGAGTTGATGCTTCCTGCTCCTCCTCCCTTCTCTCTCTCTCTCTCTCTCTCTCTCTCTCTCTCTCTATCTCTCTCTTTCTCTTAAATGAATAAATAAAATCTTTAAAAAAAAAAAAAAAAAAAAAAGAAGGAAGGCCGAACTCCGAGCTGGAATAGCTGACCTGGGCAGAGGGTAGGACAGGTGAGAGTAGGAGGCAGAAAGTAGACCAGGAGCCCGGTGCCGGCAGCGTGCATACACGGCTGGGGTGGGACATCCGAAGCGAGGGTGTGGTGGGGCTCTTCCTTCCGCGGCCACAGCAGAGCTACATAGCTAACTATGCCTTGTCACCACCCTGTCCTCCGCCTCTGCCCACGCTCACCTGCCCACACCTTCCTGGGTGGATTCTTGCCCGGCTGCCTGGCACACCCCAGTGGCATCCACAGCTCTGCCCATTCCTCCCCTGCACAGAACCAGGGAACCAAGATGGGGGCGCAGGCTGGGCCAGGTGAGAGGCTGCTCGCCAAGGCTGGCGGCCACAGGTGAGCAAGGACACGCCAGGCCCCTGGCAATCTGCAATGTTCCCGTGGCCCGGACGGAAGGCACGATTCCATGTGGCAAGGGCTGACCCTCTTGCCCACCTTCAGACCCAGTTCTCTCAGCATGTATCTCTGTAGCAGCTCATCAAGAGTCCTCACTGCTGGAGGCTGGGAGGCGGGAGACAGCACGGGTGCTGAGGAGAGGCAGCCACGAGGTCTGAGGAGGGTCAGGCCACGGGGTCTGAGGAGAGGCAGGGCCCACTCACGTCCGCGCTCACCCTCCTCCACCTCACGTCCACCTTCCCTTCCCGGCCCCAGCCTGGCGGGCAGACAGGGTTACCGCGCAATTGTTCAATATTATCAGCCAAACAGCATTCTCTTTTACACAAAAGAGGACAGTTTAGGATTATCAGTAAAGTATAAAACAGTGGATATGTCAAAGATGAAGACTGAATATTTTTTAAGACTTTGGGTAAACTTTCACATACAGTTGTGCTTTGTAAATTTCCAAGAAGGATATATTATACTGTAGACAATGTTATGGGCTGAAGCATGTCCCCCTCCAAATTCATGTGTTGAAGCCCTAACCTCCCCTGGACAGACACACACACACACACACACACACACACACACACACACTGTGTTTGGACATAGGACCTTCAACGAGCTAATTAAGTTAAAGTGAGTGGTCAGAATGGGTTCCAAGCCTACAGCCTTTCTAAGAGGAGTTGGGATATAGACAGAGTTGGACACCAAACATGCACGCCCAGAGACATGGCCATCGGAACACACGACAAGAGCACGGCCATCTGCGAGCCGAGGAGAGAGGCCTCAGGAGAAACCAATTCTGCCCACACCCGTCATCCCGAACCTCCGGCCTCCAGCACGGTGAGAAAACACAGTTCTGTTGTTGAAGCTGCCCAGACTGTGGCACTCCGTTATGGAGGGTGGCCCTGGGAAGCCAACGCAGAGACCTATTGCTACCTTAATGAGCACTTTGGGACATGCTGGGATAGCGCTCATAAACCGCTTCAGTACTATTTTGTTAAAATTTACTCTGGACAGGTAGTCATTTTCATTTGTTAGCATATCTGGCGTCACTGGTTTATAAGCCCTAACTTTCCCTGCCTTGGTGTCAGTTCTTTGCACTTGACTCACACATATCCTTAAATGGCCAGTCTCTGTGCGTCCTCAGGCTGGACTTCTAACGCCTGGCCAGGGGGCTTTGGGACTGCGGTGGCTTTGTATGGTGTCCACGCAGCGAGGCTGGAGCTACGTACGTGTCCAGAAAACCCGAGCAGCATCGGAAGGCAGAAGTGGGACGGCAGCCACGTCTGCAGGCGGAAGGCCGGGGCGCGTGTCTGCTGGCTCCTCTCGTTGGTGGAGGGCAGTGGCTCAGCCATAGCTCCTCTGACAGCTCCTTCAGCTTCTCCGAGGCCTGGATAGGTCTGTGACTCCGCAGCGAAGTGCCCCAGCATCTCCGCAGGTCCCCTTCACCATCGAAGGTGGAGGACTAGAGGTGTGAGCGACTGACGTGGGACACGTGGGCTCCAGTTCACTCACATGGGTTCCACCTCATCCACACAGATGCCAGCTTGTGTTTGCTCTCTTCCTACCTCCGCCCCACGCCCACCTGCCCCTCAGAAAGCCAGCTCGTCTTGCTGGCAGCAGACCCAGATCTGACACAGGGACAACCGGTTACGCAGGCGGCTTAGCCAGCTCCCATAACCACGTGTGTTCTAATCCCTCCTAGACATCCGTCCCTTGCTTCTCTTGGAATGGCTTTGCTCCTCTGATCAAACATGGTAACTTGGAAAATAGAAAATGCACTAATGAACTGTATGATCTGGCCAAGGACACCAGCTAGCTCACACAGGCACAATGCTTAAAGTGCCACCTGGCCTCGTCCAGCTGCCTACAATAAAACAGGAGGGTACAAAGATAAGCTAAAGAACAAACAGTTAAACATAGAGGTGACAGGCCCACGGAGTTTAAAAATCAAAGGGTTGCTCATTCTCTGATGGCAAACAAATTAAGAAATGGCTTCTGGATCTGGTTCCAGGAAAGATGGAGCGAGCAGACCCCACAACCTCTCTCTCACAGCTGACATCTGAAAACACTGCAGAATCCATAACGCAACTGATGAGGGCTCTCCTCAACTGGGGAGGGAGCTCAGAACTTTAAGAAAGACTGATCAGGTGGTGGGGGAGTGTCCTGGGGTTTTCTCCTTCCACATCTCTCAGCCTCGATTCAGGACAACCTGGTCCTCGAGCTTCAGAAGTTGCACAGAGAAGGACCCAAGAGAAACCCCCTGTTTGTAAACAAAGGAATAGGGATGGGAGGCCCAGTGTGACAGTCATGAGAGAAAGCCTCTGTTCTTGTCCCCCCTCCCCCGACTTATCCTAATGTCATAAAGCAGTGAGATTTGGGGGTCTTGGGGAGATGAGAGTACTTTGCACGCGGAAGGGGTGTTAGTCATCGCAGCCGAGGGGTAGACTGTCACCCACTGTATCACCCTAAGATGGCCATAACAATGTCTCCCTTCCCATGTGCTCTTTTAACAAAGTGATTTTGTCATCTTTCATCAAGAGGCAGAGTCTTTGTCTTTTCACCTTGAAGCTTGGGTGAACCTTTGCGACTACTTCAACCGAAATAATATAGTAGAGGTGATACGACGTGACTTCCAAGACACGCTGATAAAAGGCAGTGCAGTGTCCTCCTGGCTTCTTCGCTGCTTCTTCGGACACTTGCTTTTGGAGCCCAGCTGGCATGCTGTGGGGAAGCTCAGGCCACACGGAGAAGACCGTGTGTGTCCTGACTGACTGCCAAGGGCCAGTATTAACCCTACACTCCAGGCCCGGCCACTGTCCAGCTGCAACCACGATGAGAGACCCCAAGAAAGACCTGCTCACCAAAGCCAAGCCAACCCCCCCAGTTGTGAGAAACACTAGTAGCAACTAATGTTTGTTGTATTCTGTTCCTAAAGTTAGAGGGGTTTGTTATACGGCAATAGGTAACTAGAACAAGAAGCATAAAACAGCTGTTTGGATTGCCTGTTCATCTACTCTGAGTCTTGCTCCAAATCTGTCATCCTACCTCCCTCTTGGAACCACCAGCCCTACCTATTGTTTGCTAAAGTTCCTCCACCCAATCGTTCTCACACTACGATTATCACTTCTCATCTCAGTCTTTAGGAAGTTACACCTTCCTCATTGACCAGGGAACCCATGTCCCAGACACTGACACAGGAATTGCCTCCAAGATCACCCTCAGTAACCTCACCCACCAGAAGTGGGACCAATAAAGTCAGAGAAAGGGCCCAGCGTGAGGTGGGAATAACAAGCCCAGACAGATCAGAAGCCTAGGACCCCTCGTGACAGTGAGGAAGAGCAATGAGTATTATCATTTTACTTGAAGTGTCATGTTATTGAAATCTAGAGAAATATAGAAGAATAATAAATGGAAGACTGAAAATAAGAAAAAGAGAAAGGATGAAATTGAATGGGAAGGGGCAGCCCAGCACTAGTAGTGCAATCCTGAGGTCGCCGGCTTGATCCCGAGGGCTCTGGCTCCAGCCCCAGTCAGTGGAGATGAGACACAATCAACAGGTGCACAGCTCAAAGCGGAACAACGAGTTGATGCTTCTCTCTCTCCCTTCCCCCTCCCTCCCATCCCCTGTCTCTCTCTTTCTTCCTCTCTCTCTCAATAAACAAACACATAAATAAAAGATTGAAAGTAAATAAATAATAAAGGGTAATGGGCAAAAAAAAATGGAAATAATAAATAGAGGGTCAGAGAAATAGGGAGGGAAAAGAAGGTCATGAGGTAAGAAATAGAAAATGAGAACAAAGACCAAGTACAGTCCCTAATGCTTGAGAGGCATGTTAAAATACCCACTGCAGACGTGGCAACATGAGTGGAGTCCCAAGACAAAAGAAATTTACTGGCACTTTACCATATATAATCTATACTTCATTTAAAAAGTAAATAAGGAGGGGGGAAAGTATATACTAAATAGACTATTGTATACTGATCATATATCTCTGCTGTTAGAACAGTAACAGTCAAGCACCATAAGTTATTATCTACTAACAATGCAAAGTTATGAGATATGGAGATGGGACCTAAAATGTGGAGTGTACTACAGAAAAAGACTCCACAAGGATGACTCTGCCTTCTAGGGTACATACAAGACGACTGATGGAACGCATTGAATGAAGGAAGTTGACTTCCTGGCCATCTGTTAGGATGTTAATCATTAAGGAACAAAGCAAGCTATACCATTAAATAAATCACACTGAAAGAATGCAACTGTTGTGGTAGATAGAGAGATAAGTAATATAATAAACAATACAGTACAAACCAACAGTCTATAGAATGTGTCCTTGCTTAAATAGCAAGACACCAAACAAAAGAAGCATGTTCTTTTTTATCTGTAGCCCTTGTACAAGAAACCATTACTGTAAAATGGATGACAAAGGGAAGTTGGGACCTGCATCTCTATTTTTGGATGAGAAGAAATGATTCTACCAATCAAAGATAGATCCTAAAAAGAGAATAATAACCTAGTTTGCTTCTGGTAGCACCTGGTTTGAGAGGGCGTGTGACAGAACATTTCAGCCAGTGGGTCTGGGTACATGATTACAAGTGGGCCAAAATATGAGTCCCTCTTCCCTTGGGGTGGCCATGTGCGGCCCCATGCACTTACCACGGTGTGCAATATACACGTCATGTTCCACTGTTATCATTTTCTATTTGTATCCAGTGAGATGGAGAAGGTTGGAAAACTGAGTTATAGTTGAAGTTGATTCTTTAATGAGGAGGCCTTCATGTAGGTGACGAAGTCTATGCATAATCTACCCGGACTCCAACCTAGTTCAGGAGATGGGAAATCCATTTCATGCTACCTTACTATTCATTTCAGGACCTCCCCACAACCCAGGCTGTACTCCCAAATTTACATAATGAAAGGTAAAGTAAGGTAGGGAAGGGTAATGGGATGAAGGGCCATTTGTCCCTGATCAGCTCACAGTGACCTTGGGCAAATTACAGAGATCACCTGATGAGACTTTCTTTACTGTATAGATGAAGGAACCTAGACTGAGGTCAAATAGCTTGAAATATGAAAGGTGTGGCAAGTGGTAACACCAAGACAAGAACCCCTATTCTCGCCAATCCCAGTATGGGGCTTCGATTGCCCTTGAACCAGACTACAGATACAAGTAAATTAGTCATTTAAGTAAAAGAAAAAAGTATCTACTATCACTAAGGGAGATCAGCAGAGCTGTGGTCCAGGGAGACTGGCCATCCACCATACAGGACAGTCAAAATGGGCAAAGGGCCTTGGCATGCTCATCACATTTAAAGATCATGGTTTTGGCCTGACGTGTGGTGGCTCACTGGATAAAGGGTCAACCTGGAATGCTGAGGTCGCTGGTTCGAAACCCTAGGCTTGCCTGGTCAAGGCACATATGGGACTTGGTGTTTCTTGCTCCTCCCCCTTCTCTCTCTCACATATATATATATTAAAAATATATATATTAAAATATATATTAAAATATATAATATAATATAATATATATTATATATTAAAATATATTATATTAAATATATATTTTAATATATATATTTAAAGTAAAGACCAAGGTTCCACTCTGCTGCCCCAGAAACCCGAGAATTGATTGCATCATGGAAAGACACTCACACCAGCTACCCCCAGATCCCCGAACTATAAACCAGAATGCCAGTTATTGCTTTACAAGGGGGAATAGGTCTTCGCAAAGACTGTGTACTCCATCCTCAGTGGGCCCGCCCAGTTATCCGGATTCCTTGGGCTGCATGTGGGCGTGAAGTCAGAGCACAGGAATCTGGGCTCCATCCTGGCCCACAGCAGGGGAGTTCAGGGGCTGCCACTTCCACCCTCCCCTCCGTCCCCTTTGCTGAATTCCTGCTGTCTAGCTCTTGCTGGGGAGGGCGCCTCCAATAAGTTCATGGAGATGTCCTGATATGACACACTGATTAGTTCCGGGCCTCTCCGCCTCCTTAGTCAATAAACTCACTGACTGTTCTTTAGTCTGACCTTGTGCCTTATCTTTCGCTACCTCCTCTTGTAGTCCCAGAGGTTAACCTTATCTCAGAGCTGTGTCTTAGTGTTACCCCGCGTCCGGACTGCAGTTTCGGCTAACAGCAATGCCCAGTGACTAGTCTGGGTGTCAACCAAAGAATTCTCACGGGCCGTATTTTGAGATGCCCTCACATTTGGCACCTATTATAGTTGTTCATTTAATATTTTCATCTCTAGCACATGAGGCTGATTTGGCTGCACTGACCCACACTTGAGCATAACTCTAGTGATTCTCACCCATTGGTCCATTTTCCATTTCTTTTTCCTCTTTTTCAATCTTTGGGCTACCTTGCCTCCCAGCCCTTGTACCATGACACTCACACACAGGTATCAGAAGGACTGACCAGCGACCTCCTGAACAGAGGGCCAAGCTGGCTGTGCTTCGGGTCCAGAGCTACGCTGCCACTTCTCCGCCATGAGACCTCTAGGTGCCTCAGTGTCCTCATCCACAAAATGGGGACAGTCACTTCAGTCACCTGTTTTCTTCACAAGATGGCTGTGAAATTCAAATAAGATAATAAGTGTAGGTAAGAATACTGTGAAAAGAATTGACAAGCCATACAAATGTAAGAAAAACACGCAGAGAATTTGCAACAAAGAATTAGGTATTCACATTCGTGTAATGAAATTTGGCTTTTGTTCCTTTTCTGCACCTAATTTTTTTTTTAATTTTTAATTATTGATTTTTAGTGTGTGTATGAGCAAGAGAGATGGGACCATTGATCTGTTCCTGTATGTGCCCTATTGGAGATCAAACCACAGCCTCTGTGCTTCCAAGACAATGCTATAACGACTGAGCTATCCAGCTAGGCGCACCTAATTAAATCAAAAGATATGTCAGGTATCGGATTCTTAGGGAGCAGGATTACATTTTTGTTGGGCAAGAGAAATATGCCCTGGGGATATAATGAATTTGGTTTTTCTGTGCTTTATTTAAATTTTTTTTTCTTTTTAAAGAGGCAGAGAGAGAGTCAGAGAGAGGGATAGATAGGGACAGACAGACAGGAATGGAGAGAGATGAGAAGCATCAATCATTAGTTTTTCATTGCGACACCTTAGTTGTTCATTGATTGCTTTCTCATATGTGCCTTGACCGTGGGCCTTCAGCAGACCGAGTAACCGCTTGCTCGAGCCAGCGACCTTGGGTCCAAGCTGGTGAGCTTTGCTCAAACCAGATGAGTCTGCACTCAAGTTGGGGACCTCGGGGTCTCGAACCTGGGTCCTCCGCATCCCAGTCCGATGCTCTATCCACTGCGCCACCACCTGGCCAGGCTCTGTGCTTTATGTTTAAAGCCCTATCTGGAATTCTTACAGCTTTTTATCCTTCCAAATCATTTTGATACCGATGTAGGAAAGTTTAGCAGGGATATGCTAAATATATATTATTTTATTTAATGAGTGTCTTTATTAATAATTACAGTTCATCATGTGACCTGCCTTTTCCAAAGCAAGAGTAGGTACATGGCAAGCAAACCCCTGTTCTCCTTGGAGAAGAAAAAGCAGAGACCCAGATGAGTAAACTTAATTAGAGTTCATCTGGAATGGCTGTGGGATGCAGGCAGATTGCACTCTGCCTCATGGCAGGAAGGCCTGGACCTGGCCTGTAACACCTCAAAGACCCCTGTTCAGGGCGGCCACAGATGCACTGGCGGTTGCTGCAAGGTGCAGGGATTTCATTTTCAATAAAGAGGGTTCTCCAGCTCCAGTAATAACCTGCAGCTGTTTGTCCACTCAGTGCAAGAGGTAGAATGTTGTGCATTGTCCCTGGAGCTGCTGCAGACCAAAGCAAATATTTTCCAAGAATTAGTGAAGGGCCACCTATCAGTGGAATTTAAAATATTTCTCCAATTAAGCTCCAGACGTACACAGTCAGTTTTGAATGTGAGAAGAAAGGGAACAGCAAGTGAGCAGTGTGGCTATAAAAAAAAAAAAAAAAAAAAAAAAAAAAAAAAAAAAAAAAAAAAAAAAAAGCTGTTCTTGAGATGACAAAACCCTCTGTTTGGAACAGACGTCGCCCAGAATAAGGAACACCTGCGTGCAGGGGGCGGGCAGAGCCCTCATTCCCTCTGGGCAGAATGAAAATCTGTGGACTTGTTAGTGGTGTTATCTAACGGTCAGTAAGGGGAGCACAGTTCTGCTGCTGTGAAGCTGTCTTTTGGGATACTGAATTTAAGCTGTGTATTAAAAAACAAGACTCAGAAAGAAACTTTGAACCTCCCCCCTCCCCTTTCCTGCCCAAGAGATTCAGACAGAGAAAGCGGCCCCAGGAAGGAGATCTGAGGGTGTTCTCCTGAGCCTAACTTGAATTAAGGGTGGTCAAGAGGAGGGCTTCAGGCAGGGCCTGTAGCTAGAGACCCCTGGACCCATTGCTCTGAGTCATCTAGCAAGGATCTGCGGGCCATGTGAGTTCCGCTCCTCCTCAACTACCTGGGAATCTCCCATTCTCACTTCTGAAGTCAGCACCTGCCCCACCCCGCCCTGTCCAACTAGTCCTAAGTGACAATTCCCAGTGTTGCCCCGCTGTCTCTGGAACTTGCCTGTGAATGTGAATGTCCTGTGTGCCAGCATTAAAATTTGATTTTCTTCTGTTACTCTGTCTCTGTTAGCTTGACTATTAGCTCAGATAGAAGAATTTAGAAGGTGGGAGGAAAAGTATTATTATTAGTTTTTAGCCCCCACAGTTTACATCTAGAAGAAGTAAATGCCTCCTAACGAATGAGTGGTGGTGTACTTGGTGGGACAATATTAGTTGAGTGAATTCATTAGTTCACCCCATAATTTTAGTAACATTTTAAATTTAGGGGGAGATTTCCTTTATAAAACTCTCCTAGTCTGGTTCAAGCTTTTTTCTGAAAATTCTGAACTACCTGGCACCGCCCCGGAGAGACACCCATCGGCACCTGGGTGGTGTCCTCCTGCGTCTGCCCAGGAGCTGGAGGGCCTTTCACAGTAGGGCCGTCAGTCATGAAGGGAGTGACAAGTTGGGGTCCCTGTAAGGCACACTGAGAGGATACAGCAGAAGAAGGAGAGCAGTGGAGAGGAAAAGGGAACATTCCTCCATGTCCTCCCCTCTGTCCTGCCTAACTGCCTAGCCTCGCCAAGATCACAGGCCCCCGCAGCCCTCAGGGACCCGTGAGACCCAGGAGTCTCTCTGCTGAAAGAGGCTCTTGCTGTGCTCAGTGGCCGATCTAACCTGGAGCCAGTTACCTTTTCTTTTCCGCACCTCTCTGGCATCTCTGGGCTTCTTTCCAGTGACATCACTAGTCTTGGGGGTGGTACAAATGGAACCGACCCACTGTTGCCATGCCTCTTTGTCCAGCTGCTTCTTATTACAAACTTTCCGCCTAACACATGTAAGGATGTGGACCGTAAATGTACATGCAAACATTCTGTTTGTCAGAATTGAGAAAAACGATGAAGCATTTGGGATGTCCTAGTTTCAAACAGGCAATACCAGCCGATCCTTCCGTCTGATTCTGTTAAGAAAAGGTGACATTCTGTGGACCCCAGCCCCTGCCATCAGGGCAGTGCCTCCCTGAGTCACTCCTGTGAGCTCAGATGGGTGACCAGACCTCAGAGACTGCCCCTGGGCTGAGCTGAGATACGAAGGTACTGTTTTTAAGCATGGAGTTTCCTACTCAGGACTTCCCAACTCACTCCTGTCCCACCCTATTCGGGGGAGTCCATAGACTCACTTGCTCACATGGTGAGGCAGGGGCCACCGCTGGCCAGGCTGAGCTATTTCCACACTCAGAGCTGCTATGACTCACCCTCTGCAGTCCGTTACCTTCCCACTCCTCTCACTAGACCTGCTAGTCCTCTCGCTCTGACTCCTGCAAACCCACTTATTTTCAAGTTTGCTCAATAACCATGACATTCAAACCCAACCTGCTCCATGCACAGTCTGCTGAGAAATACACAGTGAGAGTCGAGGGTCCACGGAAGAAATAATAACCACAGACCGAGAGCTGTTTTCTTGGATGGCGGGTGGTTAAGAAATCGCTGCTAATAAGAGAGAACAGCAAGTTTTAGGACATGTGCCATCCTGCCCAATTGAATTAAGGGAATGTAGTCATCCTGACTGGCTATGTTCAGGAAGTCACTCGATTTTAATTGAATCCACAGGCTCCTGCATGATTAGGAACATAATACTTTGGTGCCCAAACTGGATTGAGCTGGTAGCAATAAGCCAAAATGGTTTTTGTCATAAAAGACACTCAAACGTACTTTCCCCCTGGCTCTCCCAGGTCCTGTTGCCAAAGTTGCAAAAGGAAAGTAAAAAAACAATAACAATTTTTAGGGAAGGTTCGGGTCTTTCCGACATGGTTCCAACTGACAGTACAATTTTTTAAAAATGCACTGAACACAAAGGGAGGATTGCAGCTGGATCTAAGAGAAACTTTCTGGAAGAAAAAACAAAAAAAGAAAAACCCATCAGTTTGGTGTAAAGTCACTAAAACCAAATAGCAAGAGGCAGCAAGTTCTTCCATCCTTCCATCAGGCACCAGGAACTTAAAGAGATTTTCAGGGATGCAGCCGTTCCTCAGTTTGCATCCGAATCCACCTATATCCACTCGGAGTCCAGGGACTGCAGAAGCCTCCAATACTCTGCAAACAGGAAAGTGCTCAGCAGCTTCATTCAACAAATATCTGCCGAGTGCCTACCATATTTCAGCACCAAGATACAGGGAGTTAAAACAACAGTTAGTTGCCTTGGATATCAATCAGCCCAATAAATGTAACCATTGGGCTATTAGTAGGAATCCCAGAGATATATATATATATATATATATATATATATATATATATATATATATATTCAACATGAGCCTGAATCAAAAATAGAACCCATTCTCTATGTTGTGATTTTTTTTTAATTTCTTTGCTTTAAAAGTTACATCAATTATGAGCCACAGCCATTTACTATAAACTGAGCTCTGGACGTCAGTATGCAGCTCTCAGTGGAAGGCTCCCCAAGATGTCTGTTAGCGCAGCTCTTTAGTCTCCCGATGTTTATAACCTGGGCTTTCTGTCTTCCCTTCAAAGCTGGCGGTAGTCCATCACCCAAATCCGAGCCTGTGAATCGTACTTAGCTCTTTGTACTCGCTTATTACCAAGACCCCATCAATACCGCATCCTGTCACTTTACCTTTTAAACACTATTCAAACAATACAGTAACGATCTCTTCTGTAGACACTGTGCTAGCCATTTCTATTATTATCACCCCATTTTACAGATGAACAAATATGAATACAGAGGTTAAATAACTTGCCTAAGATTACAACACTAGTATTTTGCAGTCAGTATTCACGCTCTAGTCTGTTTGATTCCCAACACAAGAGTTTTTAAACCCTGTGCCTCTAACATAGTCTCATCCCTTCTTCTGTCTTTTTATTGGTCTTCTACTATCACTCTTTTTCCTAGTTCCTTTTTTTGCCCTTATTATTATTACTATTAGAGTGAGAGACAGGAAGGGAGAGAGAAGGGGAGGAGAAAGAAGAGAAGCATCAACTCGTAGTTGTTTCACTCTAGTTGTTCATTGATTACTTCTCATATGTGCCTTGACAGGGGGCTGAAGCCTGGCCAGTGACCCCTTGCTCAAACCAGTGACCTTGGGTTTCAAGCCAGCGACATTGGCCTTCAAGCCAATGACCTTTAGGCTTCACGCTAGCAATCTTTGGGCTCAAGTCAGTGACCTTGGGATCATGTCGATGATCCCGCACTCAAGCCAGTGACCCCACACTCAAGCTGGCAAGCCTGCCCTCAAGCTAGTGTCTCCACATGCAAGCTGGCGAATCCACACTCAAGCCAATGAGCCCATGTACTAGCTAGCTGGAAAACTCAGGATTTCAAAATGGGGCCTCAGGGTCCCAGGCCAACACTCAAAGCACTGTGTCACCACCAGACAGGCTATTATATTTTTTTAAGTCAAATGTATAGAGCTGTAATTTATGAAAATATTTACCCCCTTTAAGTACACTTTGATGAGTTTTGACAAATATATATGGTGTGTAACCACCACAATCAAGATACAGAACATTTCCATCACCCCAAAGGGTCAATGTCCTTCACTGGCTCCCAGCCTTAGCAGTTACTACTCTGATTTTCCTCTCTGTACTTTGCCTTTTAAAGAATGTAACGTAAACAGAATAATATAGTATACAACCTTTGTTATCTGACTACTTCACTTAACATAAAGCTTTTTATTTCACCCATGTTGTTGGATCAGTGGTTCAGTCCTTTTTATGGATGAGCAGTAGTCCTTTGCATGGCTACATCACTGTTGGTTTATCCATCACCAGATAAAAGACATTTGGATTGTTTCCAGTTTGGAACTACTATAAATAAAGCTTCTAGAAACATTCACTTATTGGTCTTTGTATGAACACATCTTCCTTTATCTTGGTTATATAAATATATAGGAATGGGGTTATGGGTAGTATAGAAAATGTATGTGGATGCTAGATTTTATCAGAATTTTCCAAATTGTTTTCCAAATTGGCTATATAATTTTGCATATAAACCAGCAATGAATGACAGTTTCAGTTGCTCAACATCCTTACTAGCACTTAGCATTGCCAGGCTTTTAAATTTTAGCCATGCTTACATGCATATTATAACATTTCATTATGATTTTGTTTGTATTTCCCTAATGACTTGGTGATGTAGAACATCTATTTTGTGTGCTTATTTGCTACCCATTTGTCTTTTTTTGTTTTTTGTATTTTTCTAAAGTAAGAAGTGGGGAGACAGGGAGACAGAGAGAGAGAGAATCCCACATGTCCCCACCGAGATCCATCTGGCATGCCCACTAAGGGGTGATGCTCTATCTGTCTGAGCTGTTGCTCCATTGCAACTGGAGCCATCCTAGCACCTGAAGAGGAGACCATGGAGCCATCCTCAGCTCCCAGGCCAACTTTGCTCCAATGAAGCGTTGGCTGCAGAAAAGGAAGAGAGAGGTAGAGAGAAAGTAGAGGGGGAAGGGTGGAGAAGCAGATGGGCGCTTCTCCTGTGTGCTCTGGCCAGGAATTGAACCCAGGACTTCCATACACCGGGCCAATGTTCTACCGCTGAGCCAACCAGCCAGGGCCCCCATTTGTCTTTTTTAATGAAGCATCTTTTTATATCTTTTACTCATTTTTAATTGGGTATTTTATCTTTTGATTACTGAGTTTTAAGAGTTTTATATTCTACATACAAGTCCATCATTAGATACATGTTTTGCAAATATTTTCTCCAATTCTGTGGTTTCACTGTTCATTTTCTTTGCAGTGTCTTTCAGAAAGCAGAACTTCTTAATTCTGATTAGAACTTAGTTTTTTTTCTTTTATGATTCCAGCTTTTTCTTTCTTATCTAAGAAACCTTTGCCTAAGCCAAGGTCACAGTTTTCTCCTACATTTTCTTCTGGATGTTTTGTAGTTTTAGCTTTTACATTTATGTCTACAATCTATTTCAAGTTTACTTAGATATGGTGCACGATAAGGGCCAAGGTTCATTCCTTTGCCTATGGATGTTCAATTTTTTAAACACCATTTATTGAAAAGACTATCCTTTCTTTCTTTATTAAATTATGGTGCCCTAAGTCAAAATCAACCAAGCATATATAATATATATATTTCAGTTCTCTTTAGGCTGTTTCATTGATCTATATACTTATTTTTATGCCAATATCACATTGTACTAAATACAGCAGCTTTATAATAAGTCATACTAGGCAGTATAAGTTCTCCATTCCTCCTTTAAAAAATCATTTTGGTGAAGACTGATGCAGTCACTGTGGAAAGCAGTATGGAGTATTTTGACTGTTCTAGGTCTTTTGATATAAATCAGCATTTTGATTTTGACACAAAGCTTGCTGGGATTTTGATTGGAATTATATTGAATCTATTGATCAATTTGGAGAGAAATGGCATCTTAATATTGAGCTTTCTAATCCATGAATGTTATTTAAGTCTCCTTTAATTTTAGTAACATTTTATAGTTCTCTGTAGGTTTTACTTTTTTGTTAAGTTATTCCTAAATATTTTATTTATTTATTTATTTATTTTTGTGTATTTTTCTGAAGTTGGAAACGGGGAGGCAGTCAGACAGACTCCCGCATGCACCCAACCAGGATCCACCCGGCACACCCACCAGGGAGCGATGCTCTGCCCATCTGGGGTGTCGCTCTGTTGCAACCAGAGCCATTCTAGCACCTGAGGCAGAGGCCACAAAGCCATCCTCAGTGCCCGGGCCAACTTTGCTCCAATGGAGCCTTGGCTGCGGGAGGGGAAGAGACAGAGAGGAAGGAGAGGGGGAGAGGTGGAGAAGCAGATGGATGCTTCTCCTGTGTGCCCTGGCCGGGAATCGAACCCGGGACTTCTGCACGCTAGGCCGACGCTCTACCACTGAGCCATCTGGCCAGGGCCAATATTTTATTTTTTGATGTTAATAATCATATTCTATTTAAATATCCAATTGTTTATAACCTTGTGACCTGTGATCTTAATAAACTCACTTATTTGTTCTTGAAGCTTTTTGTAGATTATTTGGGATTTTCTATGCAAATGATCATGTAAACTGTGAATAAAGCCATTATTACTTTTTTCTTTCAAATCGATACAAATTATATGTAATTTTCTTGCCTTGGTGTTCTGGGCAAGAAACCTAATACAATACCAAGTAAAAGCTGTGACAACTGACATCTCACCTTGCCCTCATTCTTAGGGGTGAAGCATCACACTTAGACCATTAAGTATGATGTTACCTGTAGAATTTTCATAGATGACCTTTACCAGATTAAAGAGGTCATAATTTAACACTCATTTCCTAAGATGTTTCTTTGCTTATCATGAATATGCTTAATGTTGTAAAAAATACTATTTCTGCATCCCTGATTTATCTTTAATCATATGTTGGTATACTAAATTATACTAATTGATTTTCAACCTTTTAAAGAGCCTTGCATTCCTTGCATAAACCCTACTTAGTCATAATATATTATTTATTTTACATATTGTTAGATTACGTTTCCTGATATTTTCTTAAAGATCTTTGTATCTGCACTGATAAGAAATATTAATCTGTAGTTATTTTTTTCTGTATATCTTCTTCTTGTTTTGGTATCAGTGCAATGTTGGCCCATTTTCTAGAAGATTTTGTTTGTTTTGTTTTCTGGAAGAATATGTATAGAATTTATACTCTTTATTTCTTTTATTTATTTATTTATTTATTTATTTTTGCATTTTTCTGAAGCTGGAAACAGGGAGAGACAGTCAGACAGACTCCCGCATGCGCCCGACCGGGATCCACCCAGCACGCCCACCATGGGGCGATGCTCTGCCCATCCTGGGGGTCGCCATGTTGCGACCAGAGCCGCTCTAGCGCCTGAGGCAGAGGCCACAGAGCCATCCCCAGCGCCCGGGCCATCTTTGCTCCAATGGAGCCTTGGCTGCGGGAGGGGAAGAGAGAGACAGAGAGGAAAGCGCGGCGGAGGGGTGGAGAAGCAAATGGGCGCTTCTCCTGTGTGCCCTGGCCGGGAATCGATATACTCTTTATTTCTTAAACATTTGGTAAAGTTCACCACTAAGGCATTCTGATTTGGAATTTCTTTGGTGAAAGGTTTTCAAATATTAATCCAGTTTCTTTTATTCAGTTACTTGAGGAGAAGGCTATTCAAGTTATCTGGGGGGGTTTTTTTTGTTTTTTTTTTTCATTTTTCTGAAGCTGGAAACGGGGAGAGACAGTCAGACAGACTCCCGCATGCGCCCGACCCGGATCCACCCGGCACGCCCACCAGGGGCGACGCTCTGCCCAGCAGGGGGCGATGCTCTGCCCATCCTGGGCGTCGCCATGTTGCGACCAGAGCCACTCTAGCGCCTGAGGCAGAGGCCACAGAGCCATCCCCAGCGCCCGGGCCATCTTTGCTCCAATGGAGCCTTGGTTGCGGGAGGGGAAGAGAGAGACAGAGAGGAAAGCGCGGCGGAGGGGTGGAGAAGCAAATGGGCGCTTCTCCTGTGTGCCCTGGCCAGGAATCGTACCCGGGTCCTCCGCACGCTAGGCCGACGCTCTACCGCTGAGCCAACCGGCCAGGGCTCTGGGGTTTTTTTTTAATGAACTTTAGTATAATAGTTTGTGTTTTTCAAGAATGTTTCCATATACTTAAACTATCAAACTTATTGGCATAAGTTTCCCATAATATTTTATCCTTATTATTGCTTTGATATCTGTAGAATCTGTAGTGATGCCTCTCTTCATTCCTAATGTTGCTCCTTTGTGTCTTTGTTGTTGTTGTTCTTCATCAGTCTGGCTAGGGATTTATCAAATTTGTTGATCTTTTCAAAGAAACAGCTTTTTGTCTTATTTATTTTTTCTGTTTTCCCCATTTTCTAGTACATTGATTGCTGCTTTTTAAAATTATTTATTTCCTTCTGCTTGTTTAGGTTTAATCCATTCTTGTTTTATAGGGTTTTTTTTTTTTTTTTTTTTTTTCATTTTTCTGAAGCTGGAAACAGGGAGAGACAGTCAGACAGACTCCCGCATGCGCCAGACCGGGATCCACCCGGCACGCCCACCAGGGGCGATGCTCTGCCCACCAGGGGGCGATGCTCTGCCCATCCTGGGCGTCGCCATGTTGCGACCAGAGCCACTCTAGCGCCTGAGGCAGAGGCCACAGAGCCATCCCCAGTGCCCGGGCCATCTTTGCTCCAATGGAGCCTTGGCTGCGGGAGGGGAAGGGAGAGACAGAGAGGAAAGCGCGGCGGAGGGGTGGAGAAGCAAATGAGCGCTTCTCCTGTGTGCCCTGGCCGGGAATCGAACCCGGGTCCTCCGCACGCCAGGCCGACGCTCTACCGCTGAGCCAACCGGCCAGGGCTATAGGTTTCTTAAGGTGAAAGCTTAGCTTAATAATTTTAGAATGTTCTTCATTTCCAATATAAGCTTTTAATGCTATACAAATTTTCCTGTAAGCCCTGCTGTATCCTAGAGATTTGATATGCGTGTCATCCGTTGTATTTAAATGATAATATCCTCTCATTTTCGTTGTGATTTCTTCATTAAACATGGGTTATTTAGAAATGTGTTGAATACTATTGAAATATTTGAAGTTTATCTCAGGTTCTTTTGTTACTGAGTTATAATTTAATTTCATGTGATCAGAAAACTTTCTTTGCCTGAGTTTCTGCATTCCACGTTCCCCCTCACAAACACACTTGAAATAGAGAATATCACTGTACATTGCTCTGGACTGATCTCCAGACAACAGTGTGAATAAAGTCAGGTGGAAATATACCTTTTATGTATTTTCAATGAAAGGAGAAACACACAACAAATTTTTGAAAATGACTTCCCTATAGGACAGATTGAAGAAACCAGGCAGCAATGAGGGGTAGAAACTACATTTCTCCGAACATACTTTGTGTTGTGGATTTTACTTTGGAAGCAGGGGTTTTAAAAAACATTGCCCAAACATATAAGAAAAAGAAGACCACTCTTAAAATTTAAATCAATATGATCACCAAATCATACAAACTAGCAAAATGGCTTTTCCACTATGCTTTGTATTTGCTTATAAAAATAAACAGATGCTTCCTTTGGATCTTCCTAAAAGTATTGTGGCTTCACTTGGCAAAGTAGTTTTTATCTGGAATGCAGAGAATAGAAAGGGAAATACAAACTAGACTCTCAAAGAGGCCATTTTGTAGTAAGAAATTCCCATTTGCTCACTTTTCTCCTGAGTAAAATGTTTAAATTTCTATTTTGTGTGAGGAAAGCAAATCTAATCGTATCACTCCGCTGTTTAAAATTCTTTAAGAACTCCCCATTGCTTCCCTGAATAAATGTATCTGAAGTGATTTCAACTGATTCATGAATAAATACTTTCTCAGTTTTTAACTGTGGTACGTTTTATTGTAAAGTGTATTAGAAAAATAAAATGAGCATAACAAAACGGTGACATCAGGGCTATTATTGCTTAACTAAAAAGTGATTTTAATATTAAACAAAAAATATTACAGAGATCACACGAATATGGTTTTGTTTTGTTTTTGTGTGTGTGTGTGTGTGTGTGTTTTTTTTCTGAAGCTGGAAACGGGGAGAGACAGACAGACTCCCGCATGCGCCCGACCAGGATCCACCCGGCACACCCACCAGGGGAGACGCTCTGCCCACCAGGGGGCGATGCTCTGCCCCTCCGGGGCGTCGCTCTGTTGCGACCAGAGCCACTCTAGCGCCTGGGGCAGAGGCCAAGGAGCCATCCCCAGCGCCCAGGCCATCTTTGCTCCAATGGAGCCTCGCTGTGGGAGGGGAAGAGAGAGACAGAGAGGAAGGAGAGGGGGAGGGGTGGAGAAGCAGATGGGCGCTTCTCCTGTGTGCCCTGGCCGGGAATCGAACCCGGGACTTCTGCACGCCAGGCCAACGCTCTACCACTGAGCCAACCGGCCAGGGCCACACGAATATGGTTTTTAAAAATGTTTTTGAAGAGAGGGGGTGAAAATAGATGTTTCGGAAACGGTGGCTGACAAGATGACATTGAAGTCTCTCTGCACGGCACACGGTGCTGGCTTCTCCAGCCTCGCTTCTTGCCCAGCACTTTATGCTTCAGCAACGTACACCAAATACGAGTGGTTTTTCCACTCCCCAAACTGTGTCTTGCCTTCCGAGGCCTAACCTTTCCTTCTCTGCTGCCCTCTCAGCTCCAAATTATCCTTGAAAACAGCTCTCAGGCAGACTGTACATCTGTACTTCTGCTACAACAGCACTTCCGCACAGTCTATGGAAATGGTGTCGTTGAACATTTCTAACCCACAGGGCTCTGAGCTCCTGGGGCAAGGATTGTCTTATTCATCTTTGCATCTTCAGTGCCGGCACAGTGATTATTAATTCAGAATTTCCCTGCAGAAAACCTAAAGTCGGCATGGAAATATGCTTAGTCATGAAATGGTAGCACTTTTATTGAGTCTCTTCTATGTATACGGCATGGTAATAGACAGTTGGGATCAAAGAAGAAAAATAAACTCTTCAGGGAGCTTATGATGATGTCATTTAATCATGAAAATGATTTTATAAGTTGGAAATTATTCTGTATCCCCCAGATGAGAAATCGAAGGCTCAGAGTGGCTGTAGTAGAGCATCACAGTTAGAAGAGTTGGTGCTGCCATTAAAAGAGCCTGTGTTTAAATCCATTGAGCATTAAATCCTCTGAGCAGATTACTCGGCCTCTCTAATCTTGGTTTTCTCTTCTGCAAAATGGAATAATAACAACACCTACCTCTTAGGGTTATTTTCAGGATTAAATGAGATAATATCCATAAGGTGACTTGAACAGTGCCTAGCACATCATATTAATTAAACCTGTGTGTGTGTGTGTATATGTATGTGTATTGCATGTATTAAACCTGTATATAATCACAATAATTATAACAATAATATAAAAAAAGACTGTCGTGTTGCTTCATGTTATTATCTCAAAAACAGAAGACATAAATACATTATACCCCAAAACAATTTAAAAGCAAATTAAATCTTTATGCTATCTTTTGAAAATGTCATAGAGGATTCATATCATTCATAACACACAGCAAAATGTCTATGTTGGCCTCCTCATCCAGCATGTACCTGCCCAAAGCCCTATTGATCACAGCACTCCACTGCCTCCAATCTTTCTCTCGCTGGGTCCCCCCACTCACCAAAACAAAACAAAGCAAAACTCTCCCTTGAAACACAGCCTATGTAGGCTCTTCTTCTGTTTTACCCTCTCACATTACCTGCCAAATTTGTTATCTTATTTCCCCAAGTAACATTCTGCCCTTTATTCTAAATCAATTTTGCTGTGAACCTAAAACTACTCTCTCTCTCTCTCTCTCTCTCTCTCTCTCTCGACTCTGGGCCAAACATTGTATGATTCATTAGAGTAATAAAATAAAACAACCAGTATTATTTGAACATTTCTCATCCAACAAGCAAAGTTCTAATACTTCATACATATGATCTCACTTAGTCTAGGACACCCCCCCACGCCCCTTTAACTTGCACCTCATCTGTCGTAAGGTCCAGTTACCAAGATGGCAAAGACAGACTTCTTCTTAGGCAGGAGAGGAAACCCCATAAATATCTTACTTTTTCTTCCCATGTCTCATTAAATTAACCTTCAAAAATCACAAACTCGGTAATGGAGACAGCATTTCTCTCTGCTTCCCAAGGCTACCGCCTCTGCAAGCTCCATGAGAAGAGTCTAGATTATTAAAAGCAGAGGCGTTTCAGACGATGGTGAGAGGGAACAGATCGGTGGCTGCCAGGGGTGAGTGTGACGACAAAGATATGGCACGGGGAAGTTTATGTGGTGGTAGAGCCGTTCTGTATCCTGATTGTGCTGGTGGACACATGCATTTATACATGTTAAAATTCATAGACTCTATTCCCCCAAAAGTCCATTTCACTGAGTGATGATTTTTAAAAAGGAGCAGTTCAGTACTTAGAAGTCTTCTCTGATACAATGTGAATAAAATTGAAGTTGACCCCAGACTTAAAAAGTAAAAAATCAAAGCTGTTTTTCCTCTTCCAGCAGAACTAAGCCAGGGTGAGCCCCAGGTAAAGCTGTGACTAGGCCAAGGCTCCTCTCCATCCTTTGTCTCCCTATCCCAGCCCCCCCCCCCCACCCTGCCTCCCTCTTCCCATCCTCCTGCGACCCTGCCAGCAGGGCACTCCCCACAAATGCACAGGCTCCAGTGCAACCCTGGAGCCGGGCCCCTGACACCCTGCATGGGAAGGCTCCCCCCACCCTATACCCATTTATCAAAACTCGTCTTCTCACCACGAGGTTCCGCTCTCAGCTAATCGCCATAGCAGGAAGGATCCAGTAACTCATGTTCACCGAGTACCGGTGTTAATAACCAAGAGTGAGTGAATGGGCTAGAAATATCAGTCGCGAGTAGGCAGATAAGGGGACAGTTTGGGGACAGGGAAGCATTCGCACCATCGTTCAATTCATTCCTTGTAGGTCCTGCCCATTCTGGCCTCAAAATAAAGAAAAGCTGCCACAGATATATGTCATTATTCCTCTTCTTAAAAGTCTTCAGAGTAGTGGGAGAGGCTCTATGAAGGGGGCAGAGGTTACACGGGAATTCTGTTTTTTCTGTTCAATTTTGCTGTGCACCTAAAAACACTCTGAAAAATAAAAACAATCTACAATATAAAGTCCATTAAAAAAATAAGTCTTCGGAGTCTTCCCAGTACAAATGCAGCATCACAATTCTTCAGTATAGTCTGAGGAAAACTGACCATATTATTCAGTGGAGTAACAATAATAAGAGCTAGTATTTTTTGAACAATAATCTTTATGACAAGCTCTGTTCTGTTTTATATGTATTATCTCATTTAATTCTCTAACAACCCTAAGAGGTAGACACTCTTATTATCTCGATTTTCCAAGTGAGGAAATTGAGGCAAAAGAGGCTAAAGCTACCTGCCGCCGTAGACAGGGAGACAAAGGAGACGTGCCCCCCACCGGGATGCACGGCTGGCTACTTCGCGCACCGGAGGGCGGTGGTTAGCCTTCCTCTGTCAGCCCCTGCAGGGCTGAGGCCGTGCAGGTCCTGGGTAGCACACGTGTTTCTGCACAAAGTTGGGTATAAAGACCTGGCCACTGCTGCCCAGAGCAGGACACTGCGGTCCAGAGCTCCCGGCAGGGGTGGCTGAGGCTGTGCTGGACTCACACCTCACTCCTACCCTTTCTTCCACACAGTCCGGCTTCTGCCCTGTCTTTGTAAGTGCTGCTCCTTAATAAACACCCTACAGCCAAAACTGAGAGTCAACGTAGGCCTCCGGAGGACCCAATCTACAGCACTCACCCGGGATCACAGGGCAGCCAAGCGGTGACGCCACATGTCAAATCCCAATAGTCTGACCACCTGTAAGCACTGTCACACGCTGCCTCTAAGTATAAAAACAAATACAGAGCACTCCAATAGCAACGACTGAAACTATCATTTGGAGTACCTGAAACTCTAACATTAATTTTTATAAGAGCTTTAGTGAGTTATAATTCACATACATACAATCCAGGGTTTTTAGCATATTCACAAAACTGTGCAACCATCATGACTACCTTATTCCTGAATGTTTCATCACCCCAAAAAGCAATGGTTCTCATGAGCAGTGACTCCCCATTTGTCTTCGATTTTGGGTGGGCCTCCTAAACAATTCATGTAGTTAATATGTTCTTGCAGTAATGAAATTTTTCTGCCATCCTATAAGGTGCATTTCACTCTCTTTTCAAGAATCAAAGCCATAAACATTTTAAAATTTACTCTTTAAAAAAATTACAAAATATTGGGAGGAAATCAAATTGCGGTAGCACAAGTTATTAAACTAAAACTAACAAAACTGGAAACAACCTTCCTCTCTGTCTCTCTCTTCCCCTCCCGCAGCCAAGGCTCCACTGGAGCAAAGATGGCCTGGGTGCTGGGGATGGCTCCTCGGCCTCTGCCCCAGGCGCTAGAGTGGCTCTGGTCACCACGGCAGAGCGACGCCCCGGAGGGGCAGAGCATCGCCCCCTGGTAGGCAGAGCATCGCCTCCTGGTGGGCGTGCCAGGTGGATCCTGGTCGGGCGCATGCGGAGTCTGTCCGACTGTCTCTCCCCGTTTCCGGCTTCAGAAAAATACAGAAAAAAACCCAAAACAAAACTGGAAACAACTTTGTCCATTGTGGGGATTGTTTAACTAAATCATGGTTCTTTAACAGGATGGAATAGTATGCATCTATTAAAGACCAGATAGCAACAAGAAAAATGTCTGGTATAAATAACATCAACCGTAAAAGCAGAATACAAAATTGCATCTATAACTATATAAAATATGTACATATGGGCAGGGATCAAAAAGAGATGGAGGAAAATGAAAACAGTTGCTGTAACAGGATGTTGGAACTGTAAATTATTTTCATTCTTCTGAGTTCCTTTATTATTGTCAAAAATGAGTTCCTTACAATAAATTAGAATTGAAGGAAAATATGCCTATATCTGCTCTTGCTGGTAAAACTTCTCATTCAGAAAGGGAAGTGGTGTAACATTCTGGTTAAGAGCAGTGACTCTCGAGTCACACAGACTTGGATTTTAATTCTGGCTCTGAGACGTCTGAGACATGACCTTGGGCAGTAACCTAACCTGTGTAAGGCTCACTTTCCACAACTATTAATAGAAGCTCATAGCACCATCTACCTCATTGGGCTGTTGTGAAGATGGAGTGAGATGGAGCAAGACAGTGAGACGGTGCTGCCTAGCAGCACTTAATGCACGGTAGCGACTGCTGTTGTTGTTTTTTTTGCTGCATAAGTAATGGTGGCAGGAGTGACGACATTGAGTACTGACAAGGGGGCAGGGGACAGGGAACACCGTTTTTTTGTTTAAATATACCGCTAATAATAAACACCTTGAATGGCAATACAATTTTACACTGAATACATAAACAGAGGACTTCCCATCATCTGCTCATCACTTGATTACTCCAGTTCGGACTAAGTGACCATTACTTCCAAGGAGAGCTGGAGTTGCAGGCATCAATCACCCTTTCTCAGCCAGGCATCGCTAGACATCTGCGCGGTACTGACAAGATACTCACTGGTGTCCTAGTTGGAAACTTCATCAAAACAAACCACGTGCTGCTGAATTTGTGTGACTCATTTTATTAATTAATACAAGGCCTGCCAACTGTAGTGTGCTCATTGTTGCCATTGTCAATAGTATCACCATCACTAACAAAGAGTCAGTGTGGCACACTGAGCGGGCGCTCCCCTTGGCTCTGCGCTCCCTCCCGTTACCGGCGAGCTCTCCTCCTCTCTGAGGCCCAGGCCTCCCGGGCACAGGACGGCAGTGCAACCTAGCCTGCCCACTCAAGGACTCTCCGCCAGCTCCTCTTACCCTTGCATCCATTTGTCCTCTCCCCTCTTCAGCGTATAGACATGTTGTAGCATATCCCACCTGAATAGAACCAGAACTCCCACTCTGGGTCGGGCCTCTTTCTTTGCTCCCCTGTATGGCACAGTTCTTGAGAATGGCAGAGTGCTGAGAATTACTAGAGCTAAAGGACGGAATTATGTATATGTTTCTCACTACTTTTCTAACTCGAAGGGTGTACTGAGCTATACTTGACACAGGCAGCTGGATATCTCATATGCACAATTTAATAACACACAGTGGGCATATGCATGTACCTGTCAAAGCAGAACCACCATCACCACATTCAATAACGATCACGTCCATCACGCTTGAAAGGTGCCTCACGTCCCTTTGAAGTCCCTCCCCCCTCCCCTGGCAACCACTGATATGCTTTCTGTTGCAACATATCAATTTGCATTGTTTGGAATTTCTATAAATTACATACATTTGTACATTACGTCCTCTCCCTCTCCCTCTTTCTCTCTCTTGGTCTGGCTTCCTTCACACAGTATAATTTGAGACTCATGCATGTTGCAGCATGCAGGAGTAGCTCATTCCTTTTTTTATTGCTGAGCATTATTTATACCACAGTTTGTTTATCCATTCACCTGCTGACGGACACTTGGATTGTTTCCAGTGTGGGGCTATTACAATAAAGCTGCTATGAACGTTCGTGTACAAGTCTTCGTATAAACATATGCTTTCATTTATCCTGGGTAAATATCTAGACTGGAACGGCTGCATCATATGGCAGGTGTACATTAACATTTTAAGAAATTGCAAAACTGTTTTCCAGGGTATTTGTATGATCTTACATTCCTACCAGCAGAGTATGAAACTTCCAGATCCTCCACATCCTATTCAAGATTTGATATATAATCAGATTTTATAGTTTTAACATTTCAATAGTCATGGTTTTAATTTTGCATTTTCTGACTAATGAAGTTGATCATCTTTTCATATGCTTATCTGCCATCCGTGAACCATATTTTGGTGAAGCACCTGTTCAAATCTTTTGCCCATTTTCTTTAAGGTTGTTTTCTTATTGTTGAGCTCTGACCATTTTTTTACATGTTGGATACAAATCCTTTATCAGACATGATTTATGAATTTTCCCCGCAGTCTTTTCATTCTTTTAACAGTGTATTTTAAAGAACAAAAGTTTTTATGTTAAGTCCAATTTATTGATTTTTTTCTTTGACAGAGAGAGAGAGAGAGAGTCAGAGAGAAGAACAGATAGGAACAGACAGACAGGAAGGGAGAGAGATGAGAAGCATCAATTCTTCATTGTGGCTCCTTAGTTGTTCGATGATTGCTTTCTCATATGTGCCTTGACCTGGGGGTGCAGGGGCTACAGCAGAGCAAGTGATACCTTGCTCAGGCTGGTGACCTTGGGCTCAAGCCAGTGACCTTTGGGCTCAAGCCAGTGACCTTTGGGCTCAAGCCAGCAACCATGGGGTCATGTCTATGGTCCTACGCTCAAGCCAGCCACCCTGCACTCAAGCCAGATGAGCCTATGCTCAACCTGGTGACCTCAGGGTTTTGAACCTGGGTCCTCCGCATCCACTCCAATGCTCTATCCACTGTGCCACCGCCTGGTCAGGCTATCGATATTTTTAATGCCTAGTGCTTTTGATGTTATAGCTAAGAAATCTTTGCCAAACTCAATGCCATAAATAAATGCTTTCTTCTATGTTTTCTTCTCAAAGTTTTATCATTTTAGGTTTCACATGTAAGTCTAGAATCCATTTGAGTTAATTTTCATATACTGTATATTGTGTTGGGTTTTTGTTTTGTTTTGATTGGCACAAGGACATATAGTTGTTCCAGTACCACTGACTGAAGAAATAATCCATCCTCCACAGAATTCTCTTTGCATCTTTGTTGAAAATCAGTTGTCTCTCTGTATGTGGAGATACATCTGGTCTCCCCACTTTGTTCCATAATCTATTTGTCTGTTTCTATAACAATATCATACTGTCCTGATTACTGTACCTTCATTAAAATAAATCTTGAAATCAGGTAGCATTAGGGCTTCAACTTCACTCTTCTTTTAAAAGTTATTTAGATTGTTTTAGGTTCTTTCACTTTCATAGAAATTTTAGAATCAATTTTCAATTTCTATAAATAAAAAAAAGCTAGTTGAGATTTTAATTCGGATTCTAGTAGATCTATAGATCAATTTGGGAAATTAATGTTCTAACAAAATTAAGTCATATACCGTATTTCCCCATGTATAAGACTCACCTTAATTTGGGGGCCTGAAATTTGAAAAAAAAGTGTATTACATAAAGTTATTGAACTCAAGTTTTATTCATCATAAAATACATATAACTTCTCATCACTGTGAAATGCAAGTAAAAAATCTACAACTACTGTATAAGACATACCCAGTTTTTAGACCCCAAAATTTTTCGAAAAAAGGTGCATCTTATATATAGGGAAATACGGTATATATGCCATTGAATAAGGTATATTTCTTTCATTTCTTCATTCATGTAGGTCTTCAACTTCTCTCAGCAATGTCTTATAGTTTTCAGTAAACAGGTCATCCATAGCTTTGTTAGATTTTTCCCCAAACTATTCTATATTTTTGACCCTACTGTAAGTGATATTGCTATTTTTAAAGTTCTATCTCTAATCAGAAATTGTTCATTGTTATTATATAGAATAAAACTATTTTTTGTATATTGGTTTTGTATAATCTCATTAATTCTAATAACTTTTTTTATAAATTTCCAAGGGATTTTCTAAATAGACCAGGGGTTAGAAAACTGATCCATCGGCCAAATGTGGTCTGATGCTTATTTTAAGTAACATTTCGCTAGAACACAGACATGCTCATTTGGTTATGTATTGTCTTAGGGCATTCCAATAGCAAAGCTAAGCAGCTACAACAGAGATCATATAGATAGGCATGTCATCTACAAATAAAGACTTTTTTTCTATAATATTGAATAAAAGTGATGAAAGCAAATATCCTTTTCTTGTTCCTGATCTTAGAGGAAAAGCATTCAGTATTTCACTATTAAGTATGATGTTGATATAGATTTTTTTTTTGTAAAGGCCTTTCAATTACTACTTTGCTGAGAGTTTTTAATCAAGAATGGATGTGGGATTTTGTCAAATGCTTTTTCTATTTCTACTGAGGTTATTATAGTTTTTAAAAGATTGGTTTGTCAAATTAGTGAATCATCTCAATGAACTTTAAATGTCAACCAATCTTGACTTCTTTATAAACTCCAGTTGGTTATGATGTATTATTTTGGGGGGTGTAATTTACTAAAATTTAATTTAGAATTTTTCCATTTATATTCATAAGGAATATTGGTTGGTAGTTTTCTTGTAATGTCTTTGCTTTTGGTATCAGGGTAATGCTGTCTCCATAGGAATCAAAAAGTAAGTCCACCTTTCCGATATTCTAGAAGCATTTGTATAGATTGGTATTATCTCCTTCTTAAATGCTTGGTACAATTTACTAGTAAAGTCACCTGGGTTTGGAGTTCTCTACATGAGGAGGTTTTTAACTACCTATATATAGGGCAGTTAGGGTGTCTATTTCTTCATGAGTATGCTTTTGCAGTTCGACTCTTTCAACACACTATTCATTTAATCGAAATCGTTGGACTTACTGGCATAAAATTGTTCACAATGTTCCTTATCCTTTTAGAATTGGTAGAAATGTAGTGATGTCACTACTATTGTTCTTGATACTGATAATTTTGTTATCGCTTTTTTTCTCTTCAGTCTAGCTAAAAACATATCACTATATTTTATTAATCATTTTATTGATTTCCTCTATTTGCTTCATCTCCTATTTTACTGATTTATTTTTAATTCAACTTACTTGGTGTTTAATTTTCTCTTCTTTTTCTAGTTACTTAACTCTTTGAGTAGTGAGTTATTTTCATGCTCGCTGACCTCCGGGAGTGAGTTCTTTTTCAAAAAATAACATTAGTTCCAGTTCCAGTTTTATTAACTTAAAATCATGTTTGTTTGATAACCAATTTATGGAAACAAGAAGAAGGAACATTTGCCTTTTTTAATGTTGCCTTACACATTTTTAAAATAAAAATTTTTGTACAATGGTACTCTGAATGGTCAGGAGGCACGAGGACATACATGAATGTTTGTACTACTCAAAGGGTTAAATAGGAAACTGAAGTTGTTAAGATCTTTCTTCTGGCCCTGACCAGTTAGCTCAGTCAATTAAGAGTGTTATCCCAGGCCCTGGCCGGTTGGCTCAGCGGTAGAGCGTCGCCCTGGCGTGCAGGGGACCCGGGTTTGATTCCCGGCCAGGGCACATAGGAGAAGCACCCATTTGCTTCTCCACCCCCCCCTTCCTCTCTGTCTCTCTCTTCCCCTCCCACAGCCAAGGCTCCATTGGAGCAAGGATGACCCGGGTGCTGGGGATGGCTCCTTGGCCTCTGCCGCAGGCGCTGGAGTGGCTCTGGTCGAGGCGGAGCAACGCCCCGGAGGGGCAGAGCATCGCCCCCTGGTGGGCAGAGGTGGATCCCGGTCGGGTGCATGCAGGAGTCTGTCTGACTGTCTCTCCCCGTTTCCAGCTTCAGAAAGATGCAAGGAAAAAAAAAAAAAAAAAGAGTGTTATCCCAAAACTACAAGTTTGCATGATCAATCCCCGGTCAGGGCACACATGGGAAGCAACCAATGAATGCACGACTGCGTGGACAAATGAATGCTTCCCTTCTCTCTCCCTTCCATTCTGTCTCTAAAACAAAACAAAACAAAACAAAATTAAGCCCTGGCCAGACAGGTTCATTGGAGCATCATTCCAGAGCATGGAGGTTGCTGGTTCGATTCTCAGGTCAGGACACAAACAGAAGCAGCTCGATGTTCCTGTCAAAAAAAAAAATCTTTCTTCTTTTCCACTATAGTCATATAGTTCTGTGGGTTTTCTTCTAAGTACCATCTTTGTGTCATCCTATGCATTTGTATGTCTTTTTATTTTCATTTCTTTCAAATTACTTTCTCATTTCCCCTTTATTTTTTGACCCATTTGTTATTTAATTATAAATACTTGAGGATTTTCCAGTGATCTTTCCATCATTGACTTTTAATTTAATTTAATTGTAATTAGAGAAAAAACTTTGAATAAACTAAGTTCTTTAAAATATATTTGGAATTCTTTTATGGGTATGACTATGTTGGTATATATCCCATGTGTTTGAAGAATAGTAAGAATAGTATTCTGTCGTGTTCTACGTACATATCCCATGACTGTTGAGCAGGCTAATTTGATGGATAGTATTCAAATCACATATATTCTTAGTGATTTTTTTCTGTCTTGATGAACGTCTTTTTGATAAATTATAGATTTATCATTCTTTGTTCTGAAATCTATTTTATTTGATATTAATATAGACATTCTGTCTTTTGATTAGTATGAACATGGTAGATAGTTTTTCATTATTTTACTGTGAATCCATTTGTGTCTTTGCATTTGAAGTGTGATTCTTATAGGCAGCATGTAATTGGGTCAAAATTAGCATATGCAAAAGCAAATTCTACATTATTCATTCTAAAAATCTGTTTGAATTTACACCATTTATATTTAATGTGATCACTGATGTAGCTAGGTTCAAATTTGTCATTTTTTCTATTAGTTTCAATTTGTCCCATCAGGTCTTTCTTCTTTTTTCTTACTTCTTTTGATTTAATTTAATATTGCTGTTGTTGAGGTTTTTTTGGTTGTTGTTTTAGTGTGAGGAGGGGGGAGATAGAGACCCCCACATGCACCCTGACCGGAATCTACCCAGTAACCCCCATCTGGGGCCAATTCTCAAACCAATCAAGCCACTGGCTGTGAGAGAGAAAAAGGGTGAGAAGGGGGATAGGGAGGAGAAGAGAAGCAGATAGTCGTTTTTCATGTAAGCCCTGACCAGGGATCAAACCCGGGACATCCATTTGTCAGGGTGACACTCTCTTCACTGAGCCAACCAGTCAGGGCCTAACTGAATATTTTTAATGATTTCATTTGATTTGTTTAGTTAAGTTTATTAGCTATAACTCTTTTGTTATTTTAGTGGTTGTTTTAGGCCTTATGATATACATCTTAATGAACCATATCCTATCTTCAAGTGACATTATACCACTTTATAGATAGTGGTATAATATCCATTTATAGTGGTATAATATCCAGTTCTCCTCTTTCACTCTTTTTACTATTATTAGCAGTTTAATTTTATACCACATAGCTATTATTTTTGTTTAAACAGTCAATTCTTTTAATAACACTTAAATACTTTTTTAAATCTTATATATTTACCCACCTCTGGTGCTCTTCATTTCTTTGCCTAGATCCAGCTTTCTGTTATCATTTTCCTTCTATCTGAAGGACGACCTTTACTATTTCCCAGAGTGTGAGTCTTCTGGTGATAAATTCTTAAATCTTTTGTACAGCAGAAAATATTTTTTATCACACCTTCATATTTCAGAGATGGTTTTTCCAGGTACCAGATTCCAGGCGACCAGCTGTCCTTTAGTACTTTACAGATGCTGCCCTGCTCTGTATTATCACTTGCCTTGTTTTTGGTGAGAAACCTACTGCCCTGTTACTCTATCTTGGCTGGAAGTGAAAAGTCGCTATTCCTGCTACTTTTGTTCATGAGAATGTCAGTAAGTAAGACAAATTAAGGGTTTTAAAAAGTACAGGACGGCCCTGGCCGGTTGGCTCAGTGGTAGAGCACCGGCCTGGCGTGCGGGAGTCCCAGGTTCGATTCCCGGCCAGGGCACACAGGAGAGGCGCCCATTTGCTTCTCCACCCCTCCCCCTCTCCTTCCTCTCTGTCTCTCTCTTCCCCTCCCACAGCTGAGGCTCCATTGGAGCAAGATTGGCCCGGGCGCTGAGGATGGCTCTGTGGCCTCTGCCTCAGATGCTGGAGTGGCTCTGGTCGCAACAGAGCAATGCCCCAGATGGGCAGAGCATCACCCCCTGGTGGGCGTGGCGGGTGGATCCCGGTTGGGCGCATGCGGGAGTCTGTCTGACTGCCTCCCTGTTTCTGGCTTCGGAAAAATACAAAAAAAAAAAAAAAAAAAAAAAAAAGTACAGGAAAAAGGCTCCTTGAAAGAGTCTTCTGTTTCTATTTCCTTCCTTCCTTCCTATTCATTCTCAACCCCATGTGAATCTTTTGTCCCCAACCCTAGTCTTCAGTGACTTCAGATGCACAATTCCAAGTCCCCATTCTATTCAGCCTCACAGTTGGTGACACAGGTAATCATTCCTTCCATTTTGAAACACTTTTTTTTTAACTTTTACATCCAAGATACCACACATTCTCTCCTGATTTTGCTGTTATCTGCATCTCTGTTATTGGATCCTCTTCCCTTTCCAACCTCTAGAAGCTGGAGTCCGCCACATCAGTGTCCAACTTCCTCTCCATTCACACTCCTTCCTTCGTTCATTTCATTCAGTTCCAAGACACTGAGCTCCATCTGGACACTTGCTTATTATTTCAGCCCTGATCTTTTCCAGGCTTACACTGTATATTTTTTATTTGACATTTCCATAAGGATTTGTAGTAGGAATCTCAAACAACATCTCCAAATGCAAATTCTTGATTTTTTTGTCCCTAACTTTCTCTCTTTCATCATGTCCCATCTGGGTACATGGCAGTAGTGTCTACTCTGTCAAGTCAAAACCTTTCATTGCCCTTAGTTTGTCTCTTTTGCTCAGACCCCCTAGACAATTCATCTGCAAACCTGAAAAATCATATCTGCAAAATCCAACCACGCCTTACAAATTCTACATCTCATTCTGTACCAAGCCAACATCACCCTTCACCTGGATGACTAACATAGTCACTTCTCTGGTTTCCCTATAACACGTTCTCCACCACATAGCCGTAGTGTTACTTTAAAAACGTAAGTAATCCTACTTGGCTTTTTTGCAGAAATTTATGTGCTGATCCTAAAATTCATTTGGAATTTCAAGGGATTCTAAATACCCAAAACAATCTTGAAAAAGGAGAACAAAGTTGGAAGACTCATACTTCCCATTTCGAAACATATTACAAAGCTATACTTTTTCAGACTGTGTGATAATGGCATGAGGAGAAACACATAGCTTCATATTATTGAATAAGGATCCAGAATGAAGCCCACATATCAGTGGTCACTTGCTTTTCAACAATGGTTCTAGGGTAATGCAATGAGGGAAATAGTCTTTTTAATAAATGATGCTCGACAACCAGATCCATGCAAAAGAATTCATTTGAACCTTACCTCACACCACTTATAAAAATTAACTCAAAATGGATCAAAAATCTAAATATAAGAGCTAAAACTATAAAAGTTAAAAGAAAACATAGATATAAATCTTCACATCCTAAAGTTAAGCAACGGTTTCTTGGATAGGATACCAAAAGAACAAGCAATCAAAGAAAAAATAAATCGGACCTAATCAAAATTAAAAACTTTTGTGCTACAATAAATACTATCGAGGCAGTGAAAAGACAACCTGTAGAACTGAGGGGAGGCCCTGCCAGTGGCTCAGTGGGTAGGGGACTGACCTGGCACATGGATGCCCTGGGTTTGAGTCTCAGTCTGAGCACACAGGAGAAGCGGTCATCTGCTTCTCTCCGTCTCCCTCTTCCCCTTCTCTCCCTCTTTCTCTCCCACAGCCGGTGGCTTGATTGGTTAGAGCGTGGCCCCAGGTGCGGAGGATAGCTCCATTGGAGTGCATCAACCTCAGGACCCAGATGGGGCTGCCAGGTGAATCCTGGTCGGGCAACATGTAGGAGTCTGACTCACTATCTTCCCTCCTCTCACCTAAAAAAAAAAAAAATTGAGGGGAAAAGATCTGCAGATCATATATCTTATAATGGTCTAGTGTTGAGAATATATAAAGAACTCTTATAATTCAATTTTTAAAATGACATAATCCAATTTAAAATGGGCAAATGATTTGAATAGACATTTCTTTAAAAAAAGATATTCAAATGACTAATAAGCATATGAAAAGATGCTCAACTTCATTAGTTATTAGGGAAACACAAATCAAACCATAATGGGCCTGACCAGGCAGTGGCGCAGTGGATAGAGCGTCGGACTGGGATGCAGAGGACCCGGGTTTGAGACCCCGAGGTCGCCAGCTTGAGTGTGGGCTCATCTGGTTTGAGGAAAAGCCCACCAGCTTGAACCCAAGGTCGCTGGCTCCCAAGGGGTTACTCGGTCTGCTGAAGGCCCACGGTCAAGGCACATATGAGAGAGCAATCAATGAACAACTAAGGTGTTGCAACGCGCAATGAAAAACTAATGATTGATGCTTCTCATCTCTCTCCGTTCCTGTCTGTCTGTCCTTGTCTATCCCTCTCTCTGACTCACTCTCTGTCTCTGTAAAAAATAAATAAATAAATAAAAATTAAAAACAAAACAAAACAAAAAAAAACATAATGGGATACCACTTAATGCACACTCCTAGATGACTATAATCAAAAGACAAAAACATAGTAAGTGTTGGTAAGGATGTAGAGAAATTGGGACCTTTGTACATTGCTGGTACATCTGCTATGGAAAACACTTGAGCAGTTCCTCAAAGGTTACACGTGGGGTTACCGCATAACACAGCCGTTTCAGTCCTAGCTAGCTATATCCCCAGGAGAAATGAAACACATATCCACACAGAAACTTGTACACAAATACTCATAGCAGCTTTGCTCCGAACAGCCAAAAAGTGGAAACAACCCAAATACCTATCAACAGAAGAATGAATATGTTTATGCGCTATACCCATATAATATTATTCAGCTATAAAAAGATACATGCACCATGAATGAACCTTCAAAACATTATGCTAAGTGAAAGAAGCCAGACATAAAAGGCCACGTATGGTGTGGTTCTACTTACATGAAATGCCCAGAGTTGTTAAATCAATAAAGACAAGGCATAGATTGGGGGTTTTAAAGGCCCGAGGGAGAAGAATCAGAAGTGAATGCTAAATGAGAGGGTTCTTTTGGGAGTAATAAAACGGTCTGGAATTAGATCGGGGTGAAGGATGCACAATCCTATGAATATATGAAAAATCACTGAACTGTATCCTTCAAAAGGGTAAATATTACAGTGTCTGAATATATCAACAACAAATATAAAATGTAAGCCAGATCATGTTACTCTCCTACACAGAACCCTCCAATGACTTCCCATCACACTTAAAATCCAAAAGCCTTCCTTAGCCTACCCGACTCTGTCCGGGCTGCTCCTTGGCTTCCTCAGCAAAGTCTTTGCCCCTCACTCTCACCCACTCTTGTAGTTGCCAGCCACACTGCCCAACTTGTTCATCTTTGGCCCCCTCCGGCCTCAGGGCCTTTGGACTTGCCATGTATGCCACGTCCTTGCTTGAAATGTCCTCCCCCAAGATCTTTGCGTGGCTTTCTCCTAAAAGACCTCTCCTGACCATCCTATATAGACGAGCAATACCGTCACTGTTTAGCTCTTTACCTCCCTAGCATTTACCATTGCCTGTTATCATATAATCAGTCTATTTGTTACTGTGGCTTTCATGAAAACATCAAGTGTTTGAGGGAAGGATCTTTTCATGTGCCATGTTCACTGTTGTGTTTCCATATCTACTTTCTGTGCCTGAGACCTAACAGATGTATTGTACAATATTTATTGATATTTAGTAAGTTAAATAATGAAGAGTATTTAACTCTTCATTGCATAATGGGATAAAAAATATTTTAAATAAAAATGACTTTAGTGCTTCTTCTTTTTAAGGGAGTATAACATAATTCATATCCATTAAAAAAGTAAGTCCCACATTTACTTCAAATAGACGCTAGAGAAGGATCTCACACCCTTCAATCCCCTTTGTCGAGGCTGAATGGTGGATGACCGTATATAAGGCCCCTGAAGAGCAGGACATAGCAATACAATTCTGGATATGCAACTGTCAGGTCCAAAGCTGAGATGTCTAAGGCTAAACTGTTCTGTATGCCAAAGAATAAAGATTTAATTTCCATGTAGAGTCTAAAGAAAAGAAGCCGAAGAAATAAAAATTGGGGCTCCACATGAGTTGGAAAGATAAGGGGAACCATACAACTCAAAAGAGGAGGCAAAAGTGGGAGAAAAAGATGTTGTAAGAATCTGGCAAAGTAAAGCAAAGAGTTCTGCCACAGAGGCTGAGAGAGTGGGGTAGGTGAGAACAGGAACTCAGAGCCAGCGTGTCCCCGGAAAGTAGCGTGAATCTTGGAAGCTCAATCCCAATTTTACTCAAAGAGCAACCACAGCTGTCATCCCAGAAATAAAAAGAGCAATGGACAAACAGAATCTTAATTAGACTCCTTCCTACCTTTTAAGAAACAGATGGCAATAGATAATCAAGGTCTCCTCCTTGAAAAAAAAATTCACAATCCTATGTGAATGTGCAGCGAAAGGTCTGAGGCTGTGAAACAAAGTTAAGGACAGAGTTGAGGCTTCTGTCGCTGCCAGATGCCTTAACTTTCAGGGAGGACACAGATTTGGACATTCCACCATTAAAACAAAACAAAGTTAAGTGTGGAGTCTTCCCCTATTTTATCTTAGGCTACTCATATTACAAAAGGATTTGCTAAGATATTGTAATGCTTTGGACATCTCATCAATTAGTCTCAATCTGCCTGACCAGGTGGTGGCACAATGGATAGCACATTGGCCTGGGACACAGAGGACCCAAGTGGAAACCCCAAGGTCGCTGGCTTGAGCACAGGCTCACCTGGCTTGAGCACGGATTCACCAGCATGAGCAAAGGATCACTGGCTTGAGTGTGGGATCATAGCCATAACCCCATTGTCTCTGGCTTAAGACCAAAGGTCGCTGGCTTGAGCAAGAGGTCACTGGCTTAGCTGGAGCCCCCAGGTCAAGGCACAACGATAAAGCAATCAGTGAACAAGTAAGGTGCAGCAATGAAGAATTGATGCTTCTCATCTCTTTCTCTTCCTGTGTCTATCCCTATCTGTCCTTCTCTCTGTCTCTCTCTCTGTCTCTGTCTTCCATAAAATAAATAGTCTCAATCTGACAGTGAATTAAATTGACATCAGTTACCCTTAATTTGAAAATAATAAATTTGAAAGTACTGCCTTTTTTTTATTATTATGAACATGTCTAAAACAAAATACATAGCAAAGCAGAGAGTAATTTAGTTTAAATCAATATTTTTTCCACTTGGGAAACAGAGCACAGAACAGTGATTGATATTTTTTGTTTTTTTAATTTTTAAAATCTTAAAGGAAGGTCGAGGTGACCACTGTTTCCTACCAAAGTCCAGCCATCCTAAATTGGACAACACACACAAAAAATGCTATTCCAAATTCCACACTCCTCTCTAGATGAAGAAATGGCCTTGGGTCCAAAAAAAAATGCTAAAAAAATATATCATTCTTAAATATAGCTCTCCCTCCCATTTATGTATCATTAACAATGGAACCAAGCAGAAACCAAGAAGCAAAAACAGAGCTCAGGATACTTCAGCCAAGTTTCTATTTTTTTCACAATCTGCCCACACCTTAAATAAACACGAAACACTACAAATAGCAGTAGTCAGATCCGACAGGAAGCAGAGACTAAAGGAAAAACCTCAAACATCCGGCCTTCATCTCTCTTCTACATGAAATCTACTTTGCTTCGAGACTATAAATGTTTCCTCAAAAGAAGTTAAAATTAGATGATGTCATGTAATGACCAGGTCTATACTATCTTCATAAAAATTAGTATTTGCCAGATAAACACATAACCCACATATCAGAAAAATTAAGTTTTATCAGAGAGGACCAAAACCAGAAATTCTGTTTGTACCTATATACAAGCAAGAAGACATAAGGTTCACTGTGATCATATTTTCCTCTGAATATTTTTTTTAAATGTCTGTTAGGCCCTGGCCTGTGGCGCAGTGAATACTGTTACCCCAGAGCACCGAGGTTGCCAGTCCATCCTGGGGTCACCGGCTGGGCCCTGAAGTGTCTGGCTTGTCCCCAAAGGCATGGGGTTGAGCCCTGGTCAGGGCTCACATGAGAAGCAACCAATGGGAGCACGACTAAGTGGAACAACGAATTGATGCTTCTCTCTCTCTCTCTCTCTCTCTCTCTCTCCCTTCCTCTCTCTCAATTCAATGGGGGAAAAGCTGTGTGTGGTAATAATTATGGTGGGGATGGTTCAGGGTATTTATAAAGTTTTTTTTATAATCTAACATCTTTCTTGTTGTCCAAAGCAACAACCTCAAGAGAAAAACAAAAGAATCCTGGTGAGCAGAAAATCATGAACAGAGTGTATATTTTTCTCTCATGTATCAGGAGGAAGCAAATGAGGCCTCCAACTTGGAACCAGCGAGCCCTGGCCTTAAAAACGGCAGCTTGGGGCAAACGGAAGGTTTTGGTGTTAACTAATCTGTTTCTTGAACTGCAGAATGAAAACGGATTTCATTCTGTTTTGAAACAAAATTAAAGGAATCTAAGCTAAAGAGAGGTTTGTCCCTGACTGTAGAGCCCAAAATTGTGTACAGTAGCCCCCCTCCCCTTATCTGCAGTCGACATGTTCCAAGACCCCTGAAAACTGTGTATACTATGTCTATTCCTATGCGTCCCTAATGATGATAAAGTTTAACTTCTAAATAAGGCACGTAAGAGATGAACAACAACAATAATAAAACAATGGTAACAGTATGGTATGTGAATGTGGTCCCTCTGTTTCTCTCCTTCAGAATACCTCACTATTGAGGTGAAATGATAACAAGGCCTTGTGAAGTCAAGAACTCCCACTTTTCACAAGGAAGGCCTCTCGGGCTTCTAAGGCGCATGGGAACAGCCAGCATCAGCGCTCCTCCTCTCCGCCATCATTATTAAACAAGGGTTACTTGAACACAAACTCTGAGATACCACAGCGGTTGATCTGATTAGCTGAGGTGGCCGCTCACTAACGTGCAGGGAGCTGGTACAGTGCGGAGACTCTGGACAAAGGAGGAGTCATGCCCCGGGGAAAACGGAGCAGGACCGTGCAGGACTGCATCTTGCCACTCAGAACAGCAGGCGATTTAAAAGTTACGAATTGTTGATTTCCAGAATTTTCCATGGAATACTTTTGAACTGCCTACCACAGGTTACTGAAATCGGGAAAGTGGATAAAGAGAACCACAAATTTAACATCAACGCAGACTTGAGCATCCTAAGCTCGCGGGCCTTTCATCTTTTAAATTCCAATTATTATTAATTTATTTCAATGTTTCTTATTGATAGCCTTACTTTAATACTGAATAATAATGGTAATGCCAAGAGCCATTTCTTTCTTTTTTTAAAAAAGATATTTTATTTATTATTTTTCTTTTTAAAGGGAGAAGAGAGAATGAGAGAGAAAGGGGTGAGGGAGGAGTGGGAAGCATCAACTCCCCCATATGTGCCTTGACCGGGCAGCCCAGGGCCTCCAACCAGCAACTCAGCGTTCCAGGTCAACGCCCCATCCACCGCACCACCACAGGTCAGGCAACAGCCATTTCTTCATAAATGCTCACTGTGGGGAAGGCCTATGCTACATTTACTATCACATCAATTTTTTATTATTGGAATAACCTATCTACTAAGTATTCTTCTTCTCAGTTTCCAGAGAAAGAAACTGAGCTCCAGATGGACTGGAGAACCTGTCCAAAGCTGCGTAACCAATAAGGGGTTAAAGAGAATGCACACCCAAGTCTGTCCTCTTCACTACTTCCATTGTCAAGATATCTAACTCTGAAATTCCTCTTTCCCCTTAAAATCTGTTATCCTGCCTTCTCCTACCTGCCTCCCACCAAGGCTGTTCAGGAATACTGGAGGATAAAGCCCTCCACCATCAATAGGAGTTCACTGAATGCCCTCCCTAACACCTCATTCAATCACTCACATGGATTTGTTGACAGCCTACTGTGTTAGGTACTGTTCAAGGTGCTGAGGATACGTCAGTAATCAACAGACAAAGACCCCTGGCCTGGTCCTGGCTGGTTGGCTCAGCAGTACAGCATTGGCCTGGTTTGTGGAAGTTCCTGGTTTGACTCCTGGTCAGGGCACACAGGAGAAGTGCCCATCTGCTTCTCCACCCCTCCCCCTCCTCCTCCTCCCGCAGCCAAGGCTCCATTGGAGCAAAGTTGGTCCAGGCACTGAGCATGGCTCTATGGCCTTCACCTCAGGTGCTAGAATGGCTCCAGTTGCAATGGAGCAATGCCCCAGATGGGCAGAGCATCGCCCCCCAGTGGGCATGCTGGGTGGATCCCTGCCAGGCCCATGCAGGAGTCTGTGTGACTGCCTCCTAACTTCTAACCTTGGAAAAATACAAAAAAAAAGAAAGAAAGAATCCCTGGTCTGAGGAGCGTACATTCTACAAGGGGCAAAAAGACAGTAACATAAGAATATGGAACAGAGTGATGGTTTAAACCTAACAAGTACTAAGGAAAGATAAGAGAAGGAGGATAAAAATGGAAGTCTGTGTGTGGAAGATTGCAATTTCAAATGTTATAAAAACATAATACTTGGGCAAAGACTTTTTAGAATGTGATGGTCAGTTATGTGTCAACTTGGCTAGTCTAGGGTACCCAATTAATTAAACACTAATCTGGTGTTTACTGTGAAGGTATTTTGTAGCTGTAGCTAGCATCTACAATTTGAGGATTATCCTGGATAATGTATGTGGGCCTCATCCAATCATTTGAAAGGCCTTAAAAGCAAAACTGAGGCCCTGGCCAGTTGGCTCAGTGGATAGAGCATTGCCTGGCGTATGGATGTCCCAGTTCAATTCCCCATCAGGGCACATAAGGGAAGTGACCATTTGATTCTCTTCCTCTCCCCCTTCCCCATATCTCTTTCTTTCTCTCTCTCTCTCTCTCTCTCTCTCTTCCTCCTCCTCCTGGTCCTCTTCCCACAGCTATGGCTCAATTCATTCAAGCATTGGCTCAGGCACTAAGGATAGCTCAGTTGATCAGAACACCTCAGTCTCAAGTGCTAAAAATAGCTTGGTACTGGAGCATCAGCCCCAGTTGCTGGGTGGTTGCTGGGTGGATCCTGATGGGGGCAGATACTGGAGTCTGTCTCACTATCTCCCCTCCTCTCATTAAAAAAAATAAAAATAAATAAGCAAAACTGAGGTTTCTCTCAGAAAGAAATTCTGCCTCAGGACTAAAATATCAGCTCCTACCCAAGAGTTTCCAGCCTGACCTACAGATTTCAGACTTGCCATAGCCCAAGGCATAAGCCAATCCCTTGAAATAAATCTTAGTATATCTTATATGTGTGTAAGACTATATGTATACATTATATATAATGTGTATGTGGCAGATATGTATAGTGTGTATACATGTACATGCACTAATAAGTACATTTTTTTTGGAAAAGTAATTTAAATTTAAGGACACCTCTAACTGCTCAATCTCCCATCCACCATGCACCCTTCAACCCATTTTACTCCGACATTTCCCTCACTCCAGAACAGGAATGATTTGCTTTCTGGGGCCTGGATGGTAATTTCCCCCGGAACGACATATATTTAAGGGTGTCTGTCATTCCAGCAGTGCATTAGGCGACTTCTCATTTCCCCTTAAATGTGAGCATTCCTCCAGTGTCCTGTCTTCAGAACACCTGAACAATTACGAGTTGAAAGATCATACACAGCAGGGATCCTAGGCCCAACTAAAAGAAAGTACAACACTGGAACGAAGAACAGTCACTCAAGGGCGCGTGCGTGGGTTTCCAGGGTAAAATATCTGACTTGCAGACTCCTCTACACTCTTCTAATTTCCCACTAAGTGCCTGTAGGGAAAAAAAAAAAAAGGAAGGGAAGAAATAAAGAAAGAAAATCCACCACTCTAAATAAAGCCAAGATGTCAGCCTATGTCACCCCTGGGAGGGATTTCTGACAACTTCAAGGACAAGAGGACCGCAGGGACCAAAGCAGGCCGGGAAACCGGCGCTGGACCTGCCTGCAGGGAGGCGCAATGACTCCCGGGCCGGAAAAGCAAAGTTTGTGCACAACAGAAAACGACGCAGCCATCCTTCTGCTGCAGACCTGCTACTTTCTCTGACAGAAAATAAGCAAGCTACTCTCAACCGCTTCCAAGCTGTCCACAAACTCCTCCCACCTAAACTTGTCCAAGACTCATCCTGCCACACTTACCCAAGAAACGTCACGGCAGGAAGTAGGGATGCGCTGACGGCAGCACGATGCATCCTGGGACTTGTAGTCCGCGCTATAAATGCGCAGGCACAGAAAGGAAGGCGAGGTTCCTGAGAGCAGAGCCCTACGGATTGTACTTTCTCACAATTAAGTGTGCTGTGTTAAGGATGTCGGAAGTCAGGTGGTGCAGTTAGGAGACTTTTCATTTCAGACAGCAAAGATCCTCTCAGTGTGAATGCCTGTCGGACAGGGAGACTTGGTTTGAGAACGATGTGTGTACACACATCCCTCCATTCAACTGGAGATCTGAGATGGATTGAGATAGCCCCCATGTGGAGAATGGGCGAAGGACAAGTCACACAACCTGCTTGTTACCAGGACTAGGAAACCGTGAGAAAATACTGTAGGATGAAGGCAGGGAAGCTGTTCCAAAAACTCAGGAAAAGAACAGACGTCAATATCGTTCACCTCATGAATCAGAAGAACATTTTTGAGAAATTTTGACCGCTTCAGAAAGGATACAAAAAAGAATTAGGTCTATGACGTGCAGGCTAATGAAAGTATAGCACCATCTGGAAGATGCAGTAAAAGGTTAAGATCACTTTTCTTTGAATGAGGGATTACTCTGTTTCACTCTCTTATGCATTTTCTGAAGTTTTTCCAAGGGCTAAATATTCCTTTTGGGGATAAAAATACTTAAAATGTGAACGAAGGTATATAGAACAATTTAACACCCCACAAATCTATTACAAGCTTCAATAGATGAAGCTTGTAATCCTTTAGATCCTTCCTTCCTTCCTTTTCTCCCTTCTCTTTCTTCCCTTCCTCTTTCCTACACTGTAAAGGGGGGAAAATTACAGGAAAAACCCCATCTGTAAATATGTAGTCCTTTTTCTCTTCTGCAGGACACCATATATACTTTCTGCAGAATATAGTGTTTTTCAAATAATGGTGTCATATATATTGCATATATAATTCTACAACTTCCTTTTCTCACTGCTCTGCAACCTTTTTAAAAAAAATTAAGTTTAGAGAGAGGAAAGGAGAGAAAGAGAAACATCAGTTTGTTGGATTTGTTGTTCCTCTTGTTTATGCATTCATTGGTTGATTCTTGTATGTAGAGATGGAACCTGCAACCTTGACGTATCAGGGAGACACTCCAACCAACTAAGCTGCCTGGCCAGGGCCAAAATCTGTTTTTGAGACTCATCAAAAAGCACAGTACATTCATTTTAACTTCTACATACTATTTCATTGTATACTAATGACACAATGTAATTATCTAATCTGATAAAGGATATTCACCCTGTTCCTAGCATTTTCTCTTACGAAGAATATTGTCATATCATTCTTAAACAAATGTGCAAGAGTTTCTCTGGAGTATTTACTTGTGAGTGAAATTGCCAGGTCTTGAGAATATATATATTTTCAGCTTCACCAAAAGCTGCCACTTGCTCTACAAAGTGGTTGAATCTTTTTTAACTACCAAAATCCCAGCAATAAATAATGTATAAGTTTTAACTCACTCACCCTTCTGAGGAGCATAATGAAATCTTGTGCCATCCATCCTGAAGACGATCATCGCTTTGTGCAGTGGCTCCGTGCTGTGGATGCTTCCTGCTCATTAGTCACTCAGTAGCCATCTTGGTGATCAGATCCACTGTCACGTTATCTTAGAGGTTGTGTTCAAGTCACCCTTATTTTACTTAATAATGCCCCCAAAAGTGCACGAGTAGTGATGCTGGCAATTCAGATATGTCAAATAGAGGCTGTAAAATGCTTCCTCGAAGTGAAAGGTAAAGGTTCATGACTTTATATATACTGCTCACAAAAATTAGGGGATATTTCAAACTGAATATGAAGTGATAAAATATGCCCTAATTTTTGTGAGCAGTATAGTTTGCTCCCCACCCTTAATAGTTTCTTCTTATTAAAATATAATTTACACATGGTAGAGGGTGTAGATACAGGCAACTGACACAAATATGAATGTTCTTAGTACCCCAAAGGCTTGCTATGCCTTCCTAGTTAGAACCTCGAAAGATACCATTCTAACCAAGAGGTCAAATGTTGTCTTCTTTTCCTGTCCTGTAAATGTCTGTGCTTCTTCCTTGGCTTGCTTCTCTTTACTCTTCTCCTAGGCGATTTTAATCACTCCCTTGGATTTTGCCAAATGCTGTAGAACCTTACTCAGTAGCTCCAGCCCAGATTTCCTTGATTGTACATTCATCTTCCTTCAGAACACCTGTGTCCACATTTCTACAGGTTTGCCCAATTTGTCAAACTTCTCAGACCAATGTTATGAAGAGCTCTGAACTCCTCTGCTTCAATAGCACTTAATGGATGTGGCATGTGAAGAAGAGAAGCTGAGAACATTTGCCGGATTAATGGCCTGTCGTCATGAATGGAGTCAAGCACAGAGAAGAAGACAGGGGTGATGACCAATAAATAACAGTTTAGTGGGAGGGAGGATGGAAGTAAACTGTAGAATAAAATACGTAGTATATGTTTATGGAAAAACTATTTCACTTATGTGAACAAAAATATATAGGCATAAAAGAGCATTTTCAAAGGTCTGGGAGAATCTACTTAAGACCAATGACAGTGTCTATCTCCAGAGAAAGAGTTGGGGCTGGGCAGGGTGCGGTACGTCAAGACAGACTTTGCTTAATTTTGTATGATTTTTACAATGATGTCATCTTCATGTATTAGTACTCATAATTTCTAAAATGTATAAAATAAAAGGTATGAGGAGGGCAGAACATTCAAACAGATTAGGCACAAAAGGAGAGATAAGTAGCAAAAAAAAAATCCAATAAATATTTTTAAGAAAATTTATCAGTTTATCTTTGGATGGTGAAGCTATGAATAAATGGTTTATTTTTACTTCTCTTTCTACTCCTCTGTATTTTTTAATGTGAAAAAGATGAAAATACCTATAAGAAATTTTTAAAAGGCTAAGAAATGGCGGAGTCCCAACTAGCACACTGTCACCTTTAATTTTTAACTGCTAGAAAGGGTACTGTCTTTTTGGAGAATGAGGAAATTTCTGATGAAAAACTCCCATGGAAAAGCGACATTTGAAGTGGGTGTCGCTCTCCTAATGTCATGTGATAGACCAACACACTGATATGCTGAAAACCAACTCAAATAAAATAAAGCCCTGATCTGTAATGTTTGCTGACTTCAATTGTGTTATGGATTGAATTGTGTCCCTGCAAAATATATGTTGAAGTCCTAACCTTCAGTACCCCTGAATGTGACCTTACTTGGAAATAAGGTCATTGTAAATGTAATTAATTAAGATTAGTTTATACTGGAGTGGAGTTGGCACTTAATCAATATTTCTGGTGTCCTTATAAGAAGGGGAGAAGAGACACGGAGACAAGGACACCCAGGGCCAGGGAGAATGCAGTGGCCACAGCGGAGGAGGCTGGAGAGACGCATCTATAAGCCAAGGAATGCCAAGGACTGGCAGCCGCCACCAGAAGCTCGGAGGAGACAGAGAAGCATTCTATCCAAAATCTCAGAGAGAACACAGCCCTGTTAACATCTCGATTTCAGACTCCTGGCCTCCGGAACTGTAAGAGAATGTACTACATTGATTATCACTGATACTACCTTTACAGTATCAATTAGTGAGTGCATTGTTATGTTGGTTAAGAAAATAATTAATACAGCATGATAAGTGACTAATAAATAGGTGGATTAGTAATGGTTAAATCTCAATCATAGGACTTTGTGGTACTTTGTTAAGGCAGCACTAGGAAACAAACACACATGGTGTAAATACTTGGTCTAGCACGGCCGACTGACAGGACTTCCCTGAATGCAGCCTTGGGAAGAGACGCACACAGTACGTTCTCTTCACGTACTGAGCCAGTGTAAGCCGGCCGCAGTACACCGCTGAACCAGGGCCTTTGGACCATCTGAGCCTCTGTTCTAAGGTTGTCAGAGAAGAACTTGACATAGATTTGAACAAGAATTTTCAATGTAAAAGCACCGTCAAAGGTCATTGTCTTGTGTTACAGGCACTTTACCTTTTCCTCTCTCCATGTTGAGTCCAGGAAGTACATTAACCTATTTCAGTTCCACAGAAGCGAGTGAGATCATGAATGTGAAAGTACCTGATAACCATTCAAGTCAAATGACTTGGTTGAAACTAATTCCTGTGTACATTCTGACTGTTTCAATTAGGAGTTTTAGAACCACTGAGCACTGATGTGTCTGGATCAAGAGAGACGATCACACAGTGACACTGGACACATACAGGCGTGTCAGGACAATGAGGCCATCTTACAGAACCTCTCTTCTTGTTTCTATCCCTCCAGTGAGAAACTGAGTCTTTGGAGGCACTAAGACCTGGGTTCAAATTCCACTGTGCCACTTACAGCCTATTTGACTCAGGAGAAACTACTTAGCTTCTACAAGTTTCAGTTTCTCAGCTGTAAAATGGTGATAATATTAGAACTTTATTCAAAGGCAATGATAACAGAAATGAACTCAAAAGACAGTTATGAGGATTAGCATACTTAATGCAATACTTAGGATATACTAATAACAAACACGGAATAAATAATAATTAAGCTATGACACCAGTTCCCTGGTCCAGGAGTTCTGAACTGGGAGGCTGGGCAGCCCTGTATGAGTCCAGCTGCAGAGGAAGGGGGGAGCAAGGAGCCGCATACCCCAGGTGCTCTGCAGTGTGGTGCCTCCAACTGGGGAACCACCTGCCACCTCTCTGTCTGGTTGGAACCCTGCTTCCCCCCAGGGATTTCGAGGCCAGAACTCACCTTTGGTTAATTCACCCCTGACCACAGCAAATGTGCTGTGTTGGGAGGAAGCAATCAATGTGAAAAGATCAAGACAGAAAACATTGCTTTAAAAAGTCAGAGGAGCCCTCTGTCTTGACAGGTTCTGAAGTCAGACTCTGTCTCACTTGGGACCAAGGACAGTATTGTCGTACGGAGTTCCTGGGTGTGCTGGTGGCAACAGGCAGTGATCTCCTGATTACCAGGGAACTGCCTCAGAGACTCTATCTTTTCTGATTCTAGAGAACTGCTCAGGAGCCCTTTTCTTTACAGTTTAAAGGGTTAAGAGCAGATGATGCTAGTTGAAGTGGGTAAGGAGGACATGAGGGTACATTATTCTGTTTTATCTAAATTCAGATATACTTTAAATTCTTCATAATAAAAACTATAAATTAAAAGACATTTAAAATTTTTAAAAAACAAGCCCTGGCTGGGTGGCTCAGCAGTAGAGCCTGGCATGTGGATGTCCCCGGTTCAATTCCTGGTCAGGACACACAGAGAAGTGCCCATCTGCTTCTCCACTCTTCCCTCTCCTCTTTCTCTATCTCTCTCTCTCTCCCTCCCACAGCCACGGCTCAATTGGTTTGAGTGTGTCATCCCCAGGTGCTCCATGCAGCCTCCATCTCAGGTGCTAAAAATAGCTCAATTGCGAGCATGGCCCCAGATAGGCAGAGCTTAAGTCCCAGATAGGGGTCGGCAGGTGGATCCCCATCAGCGCTCATGTGGGAGTCTGTCTCACTATCTCCCCTCCTCTAACTTAAAAAAATAAATAAATAAATAAAAAGAAGTAATGACAGGAATATTTACCCCTTTTATTTCTTTTAAAAATTTGCTACTGCAAAGGCCTTACGTTTAGGTCTTTAATCCACTTTGAGTTGATTTTTGTATAGGGGTCCAATTTATGATATATATTTTTAGATTGCTAAATTGGTTCTTCTTCTTTGCCACTCAATTTCTGTGGTCTCCACTTTAACCCCACAGTCCGCCTTTTTTCCTTCTAAAATATCTCCTCTTCTTGTAAGATTCATCTTTGCCTAAAGCAGGTCCCACTTCTCTCTGCTTGTTCCCCCCCGTTCCCTCCTGTCCTAGGTCCCGTGCCTTCCTGCCCCATCTCCAGCCACCGTGAGTCAACAGGGACATTTTCACAAGTAATATTATGAGATTCAACCCTCGGGGAATAATTCTCCTGCTTTTAGTCATTCATATGCTTTAGTTCAAAGAAATGTTGAGTCAAATGCCTTTTAATTACTGACCTACATAATATCTCTAGATTTTTAAAAGATAATATAAAGTTTATTTTAGTAAAAACCATGAATCATCACAGCAGCTAATGAAGTTGGGAATTCTATGAAATCATCCAAGCATATAAAGCCAATTTTCAAAAGGCTCTTTTTTTGTAGTTCAAGGCCACAAAAATTAGAACATGGTGGAAAATGACATCCAGCCCACATTTACCTATATCTAAATAATTATGAGTCTAAATCAAGCTAATCAAGCTAACAGATTGTTAATTAAAAGACATTCTATTCTCCTAACTTGCCAAAGGCTGTGGTTGAATGTCGAATTCTCAAAGTCTTTGCTACAAGAATGTGGTGACAGAAGGAAAGGTGGCCCCCAGCCCTGGGCCAACATCCTTCCCTTTGTACCCCAGCTCTGTTCCTCGTGGAGGAGCCCTGCACCCCCTGTGTAGACCTCCTAAGCCCCGTTCACACCGCACCCACACATCTTCACCCACTCAGCAGCGCCCTGTGTACTGAGAAGCGCAGGCCGCCCTGTGAAGATGGACCCAAGGAAGAGGCTATGCAGGCTCAGGGCCGTTTGGACAGGGTCCTGGGTACCCAGAGCGTGGTCTAGAACAGAGGGCGCAAGGTCCAGGTCGGAAAGGGTATGATCAGGGGAAGACCAGAGAGGTGCTTTCTGAAGCACAGGGTACAGGCAGGGGGCCTCTTTTTGCCCAAGTCATCCGCTCAACCCAATGATTCATCCTGTCCTCTCCGGCCACCGTTCTCAGTCTCGGCCACAGCGGACAGCTCCGTGGACATGTCGGTTTTCCGTGTGTAGCCAGCATCCTACCTCAGGCTCACGCCCAGCTAAACTTCCTGCCCCAGGGCGTCTCCACCATTGTAGAAGTCTGCTGCTCCCACACCCCACCGCACACAAATACAGCCAAGGAATACCTGAAGCTAAGGCTTCAGAGCAAGCCTCAGCCCGTCCGGGACAGGAGCAGATGCTCACGTCCACCATCGTTTCAGGTCGACAGTCGGGGGAAGCTTTCTTTTAAGATCCCGGTAAAACAAGCCCACCGCTCACTGCTCACAGCAGCGACCCCAGTGATACACCCTGACCTTGGCTTCTCGTCCTTCCCTGTCCCACGCTCCCTGCTGCCTCGCGCTTGCTTCCCGGACTCCCTTCTCAAATAAGCCATCCGCGCTGACGCCCTGGCTCTGCATCCAGGGGTTCTCGAAAGAATAAAGGGACAAACCTGAGAAACAGCAGGATCGGCCCCTTCCGAGGCCACCCACGTTACCCGCGCAGTCTCCCTGACGTCCTTCATCAACAGTCCCTTAAGAACTTGGCTTGAGGCCCTGGCTGATTGGCTCAGCGGTAGAGCGTCGGCCTAGCGTGCGGAGGACCGGGGTTCGATTCCCGGCCAGGGCACACAGGAGAAGCACCCATTTGCTTCTCCACCCCTCCGCCGCGCTTTCCTTTCTGTCTCTCTCTTCCCCTACCGCAGCCAAGGCTCCATTGGAGCAAAGATGGCCCGGGCGCTGGGGATGGCTCTGTGGCCTCTGCCTCAGGCGCTGGAGTGGCTCTGGTCGCAACATGGCGATGCCCAGGATGGGCAGAGCGTTGCCCCCTGGTGGGCAGAGCGTCGCCCCTGGTGGGCGTGCCGGGTGGATCCTGGTCGGGCGCATGCGGGAGTCTGTCTGACTGTCTCTCCCTGTTTCCAGCTTCAGAAAAATGAAAAAAAAAGAAAAAAAAAAAGAACTTGGCTTGAGGCGAACGTGTTCTCCACACCTGAGCATTGTAACCTAAACTCCTATGAAAAAGGTTCTCAGCCTGACCAGGTGGTGGCGCAGTGGATAGAGCATCGAAATGGGATGCAGAGGACCCAGGTTCAAACCCTAAGGTCGCCCCAAGCGCCGGCTCACCACCTTGAGGACGTGGTCACTGGCTTGAGCATGGGATCATAGACATGCCCCCACGGTCGCTGGCTTGAGCAAAGGGATCACTGGCTCAGCTGGAGCCCCCACCTCCTGTCAAGGCATGTATGAGAAAGCTATCAATGAACAACTAAGGAGCCACAACGAAGAATTGATGTTTCTCATCCCCTTTCCCGTTTGTCCACCTCTCTGTCTCTGTCCAAAAAAAAAAAGGTTTTTGGTTTTCTTTCTTTGAAAGGGGAGTTCCTTTGCTCTTCTCTCTATTTTAATGTCTCAATTCCTCTTAGAAACCTCATTGTAATGGTTAAAATTTTCTGAATTGACTGTGACCTGTTGGGAGGCAGAATGGAGGAAGCTGCTTCAGGGAAGTGAACAAGGAAGGGAAGCAGACCAGAAGCAAAAAGCTGCTACTAATTTTGACATCAAAGACTACAGGAGCAAGAGACCCTGCAAACAGCCCCATCGACAGCTGACCGGCGGCTGAGGACTGCGTGTACCGGATTTTCCTACACGGTCTCCATTCAAGTTCTTGACAGAGGTTCAGAAACACATTCCTCTAGTACAGGGGTCTCAAACTCAAGGCCCGCGGCCCGCCGGCCCGCCGGCCCGCCGAACAATTTTGTGCGGCCCGCAGACTAATCCACGAAGTTCAAAATATTTTGGATAAAATTAAGTAAGCCTAGGGGCCTACTTGTATTTTTCATTTCTCTAGCATCCTAGCTAGATATTAGCTTAGTTAACAGCAGTTGTGATGCGAACTACAGTTTCTGGTCGTTTTGTGACACTGAGTAAACTGCATGTACGATTGTGCTTGTTGTACTGATTTTTTTTTGTTTTTAACTGCAGTGAGAAAAGTGTTGCGCAACAGTTGCCTTTTGTAGACCTAGTGCGGCCCGCCTAATGGCTGTGATCTTGCTCTGCGGCCCACATGCTGAGTTGAGTTTGAGACCCCTGCTCTAGTAGGTCGTTTTCTAGACTTAAGCCCAGAAAATAGAGTCGCAGACCATCCATCGCCATGGCCAGTCCTCAGGCCACTTTCTATCCCCTGGGCACTGGTCTGGAGCCAGGACCTTAGGCGTGGCCTCCTGCAGGGCTCAGAGCTCCGGGGTCCTGGATGCTCATGGGAAGGAGCTCTGTGACAGGGCCGACAAACAGCACTTCTTACAGCCTGGCCCTGTGAAGGGGACTCCACTGCAGACAGTCCCTCTCGGCAGGGTGACTTCCGGCCTCGGGGGCCACCTGACCCTTCACCAGCTGTTGCTGCCGGGCTCTACGTGGAGACCTCGGTGCCCAGACTCTGGCCCCTGTGGGAGGAGCCTGTGCTGGGGCAGCTTGCCTTGGCTCAGTGAGCTTCCTCCTGTTTTCATTTCTAGGTAATGTTTTGAGAGTTGAAGCAGGGATAAAATGAAAAGAGAAAGACAATATTTAGAAAGAGAGAAAGAAAAAAGAAATCAGGGTCATGATGCAATGAGAGAGGCCTAATTAGGGTCATGGGGTTCTTCTTTCTGGGACCCAGACTCCACCCCGAGGCTTCAGCCACTCCGGACCGAAGGGCAACCTGGCCATCTACTGTTTCTCTCCGGGCTTTAAAAACCAAAATCGGGTGGGTGGCAGAGAGAGGACCAACCCGGAACATTCGTCTTAGAGCTGGAGGGAGCCTTAGACTACCCCTCGCCTAACAGTTGAGGCTCTGCCGTAGCATTGTAACCTAAGATAATGTATTGGGATTTTCTAAAGATTTGGGAAAACTAATTCTAAAACTCAAAACGGTGGCTATTTAATGTTTTCTGCAAGCAAGGTGTTAGTTTGTACCATAAACTGGTGTGGAAGGATCCCTTCAAGTGTCAACTCCTAGAGTTGATTTCATCATCTGTGCTGATCCCCAGTGGTGGAGGTCACAGGCACATGTAGGAATGGTGGGGGTTGGTGCATCCTGGAAACACCTCACAGACAAGAGAATAACAATTAACCTTCACTCTGGCCAGTGCTGCAATACCTCGTATGTTTTGGTCCTCCTCTTCAGAAATGAGAAAGTCATCCCCACAATTATGGATAAGACACCTTTTATGTACAAGCACTGGCAAGTCAAATTTTAACCTCTAAATACAAAAACATGAAAAAAATGTTTTAAATATTCCAAGTATTAATTATTTGAAATGAACCATGGGCCAGACACTGTTCTAGGCCCTTGGGATGAAAAGATAAATAACGCAGGGCCTTTGGCTGGGGGAATCCATGGTTCTAGCCCTGAAACGAATAATCAGCAAGTCACTGCATTCGGTAGGATGTGCACTACAGTCAGCAGTATAACAATCTCTTCCTTTTCCTATTTTCCCCTAGACAGCAGTGGTTCAACAAATGTAAACAGAAGGATAGAGGGATATCCTCTTCCCTACTCCGACATCTGAATCAGAACTTCCGTGGCTGCCACTGCAGCCTCGCCTCTTTGAGGACGCAGACACCCCAAGAATATGAAGTCTTTGTCAAATCCACCCTCCCTTGCCTGAGGTCAGCCTGGGGTCAGAGGGCGCAACTTTCATCAGATGATTTTGCCCATCTTTTATAAATCTTTAAGTCTAGTTTGTGAAAAGCTTTGAAGACAAAAACAAACCAAACAACAACAAAATACTTTCCCCTTTTTCACATTTTAAAAAACACCTATTAACTTCATCTCTTTATTATTTTTCCAATAGCACTGTACAAGCAACAAATGGTGTTTTAGACTAGTATTAGTTAACAGCATCAAACATCAGAGATATCAGAGAAGAAGAAAAAAAATAACTTGGACACTACAGGATTGGAAGGACATCAACAGAAGGGGCAAACTTTTAAAACATGCCAAGTTACTGGTACACAGAGAATGGTTGGAAGTGTGGTAATGAAACAAACAGAAACAACTCAGCAAGCAGCTCTGTGAAAACAAAATAAATGAAGGGACCTTAGCTTTGGGTGTCTTCGTTGTGCAAAATGGAAGGTGGAAAAGAGGCTCTCTGCATTGGTCTGACTACGTTAACAAATTTCAGTATATTCATCCCTCATAGATGAACAACAGGAATAATGCTTTAGGTTTGGGCAACTTTGGTTAAAACGGTGAAAGCAATTTTGAGCCATTTAAAAAATAATTGACACTAAATAGGCCAAAATTTAAGATTAATATAATTAGGATTTAATTAATAATTTAGAGGAAAATGTTACCTAAATAAGTGACGAGCAGGGACTGACCGACACAGTCTAAAAGCTGACAATGTCTCTGATATTTATGGTGATGGTAAGTATCACTAGACTGGACAACAGATTATTACGTCAGACAACCAATTAGAATTGCAGAATTGTAGAGGTTATTGGTCACACTTCATAGAACACAGCAATAATCTTTTAAGTCTATGTATCTCCAGAGACTCCAGAGTTAAGCAAAAATTAATATAAGACTAATTGCCTGACCAGCTGGTGGCACAGTGGATAGAGCATTGGATTGGGATGCAGAGGACCCAGATTTGAAACCCCGAGGTCGCTGGCTTGAGCACGGGCTCATTTGGCTTGAGCGCAGGTTCACCAGCTTGGGCACAGAGTCACTGGCTTGAGCATGGGATCCTAGACATGACCCTATGGTCGCTGGCTTGAGGCAAAAGGTCACTGGCTTGAAGCCCAAGGTCACTGGCTTGAGCAAGGGGTCACTCACTCTGCTGTAACCACCTGGTTAAGGCACACAATCAATGAACAACTAAGGTACTGCAACGAAGAATTGATGCTTCTCATCTCTCTCCCTTCCTGCCTGTCTATTCCCATCTGTCCCTCTCTCTGTCTCTGTCACAACCCCCCCCCCAAAAAGAACAACCACCAAGATTAATCAATACCATTGTGAATACTTTCAATATAGCAGTTTATCAGAATTAGCCCCATGATTCAGAGGAGTTCCTACCTTTCTTCAACAGAAAGGGACAAGAGACTACTATGTTTTATTTATATATCCCTAAGATTGTTCTTCACTAGCAGCATTCCCAAGGCTCAGGACAGTAGTCCCAAATAGCACTAAGCGAAAAAAGGCCAGGATCATCCAAGACACTATTAAAGAAGGAAGAGAGAGATTCACCCTGCCAAAGATGAGAATTTTATGAACCTGCAGTACTTACGTCACTGTGGTATTGCCACAGAGATAAAGAAATTGACCAGGCCCTGGCCGGTTGGCTCAGCGGTAGAGCGTCGGCCTAGTGTGCGGAGGACCCGGGTTCGATTCCCGGCCAAGGCACACAGGAGAAGCGCCCATTTGCTTCTCCACCCCTCCGCCACGCTTTCCTCTCTGTCTCTCTCTTCCCCTCCCGCAGCTAAGGCTCCATTGGAACAAAGATGGCCCGGGCCCTGGGGATGGCTCTGTGGCCTCTGCCTCAGGCGCTAGAGTGGCTCTGGTCGCAACATGGCGACGCCCAGGATGGGCAGAGCATCACCCCCTGGTGGGCAGAGCTTCGCCCCTGGTGGGCGTGCCGGGTGGATCCCGGTCGGGCGCATGCGGGAGTCTGTCTGACTGTCTCTCCCTGTTTCCAGCTTCAGAAAAATGAAAGAAAAAAAAAAAAGAAATTGACCAGTGAAACTGGCTCATGAAGCACTATAGAGAGCCCCAGACAGCCCCCACATACTTAGCCTTTGAGAGGTGATATAGGTGGCATGGTAGGTCAGCAGGGAAAGAAGGGACTTGTCAATAAATATATAGAACTAGGGAATCAATATAGGAAAAAAAATAAAATGCTCTCCTTACCTCACTCTATATCCCAAAATGAATTCCAGACAAAGCAAGGACTTAAATGTCAGAAACAAAACTGTTACATATTTAGTAGAAAATATAGATGAATGAGACACAAAAAGACATTTAACCATAAAAAAAGAGATGAAAGGTTTTGGTTATAGCAAAATTAAGAACTTCTTTCATCAAAAAGTGAAAAGACAAACTATAAACTGAGAAAAGATACTTGTAACACATACCTACAAAGGGCTGATAGCACGATCAGCACAGTACAGGGAGCTCCTACGAATGTATTAGAAAGGGACCACCCGATAGAAAATTAAAGACATTAATAGGGAGCTCACAGAAAACATACGGCCAATAAACATACAAAATTTTGCTGAACCTTAACAGACTTACAGATACAGAGAACAGACTGATGGTTGCCACAGAGGAAGGGAGTTGGGGGCTGGGTGAAAAAGGTGAAGGGTTTAAGAAGTACAAATTGGCAGTTACAAAACAGTCACGGGATGTAAAGTATAGCATGGGGAATCCAATCAATGTATCGTAATAACTGTGTATGGTGCCAGGTGGGTACTGGAAATATCTGAGGGAACACTTTGTAAAGTGTATCACTGTCAAAAAACCCATGAAAACCTAAAACCCAAAAACAAAACAAAACAAAAATGTATATAATTGTCTAACCACCATGCTGTACACCTGAAACTAATACCAATAATATTGAATGTACACTATCATTGAAAAATAAAATTTTAAAAATTTGATCAACCTCAGTCATCAGGATATTGAACAATGTGACACTTTGCATCTATTCTACCAGCAAATATTGACAATACCAAATATGGAAAAGATAAAAAACATCACCTCTTTATTATTTGAAGAGAGTTTAAATTAAAACCACCATTGTGGAAAACGATCAGGGTTATCTCATGAAGTTGAGCAGTCTCATATGCTATGGCATAGTAATTCCTTTACTGTAAGCTATAGAGAAACTCCTGCCCGTGGGCACCAGAAGACATTAAAAGAAAAAAAAAAAAACACCTCAATGCCATTCGTAATAGCAAAACTCTGGAAATAAACCAAATGTTCATTGATAGAAGAATGGGTAAATTAATAGGAAAATGGGTAAGTTTCACAAGAACAACTAAACAGTCCTGGCCAGGTGGCTCCGTTGGTTGGAGTGTCATCCCAGTACGCCAAGGTTGTGGGTTTGATCCCCAGTTGGGCACAAGCAGGACTCAACTAACGAATGCATAAATGAGGAAAACAACAGATCGATGCTCCTCTTCTCTCTCTCTCTCTCTCTTCCTCTCTTTTTAAAAATAAATAAATAAATAAGAAATAAAAATATTAAATAATATGTTGTCTAGGCACTCATATATACCTTTAAGAAAACATTTTTTAAAGCAAAGGAATCATAAACATAAAATCAGGATAGTGGTTACCCTGGGAGAAGAACAGATGTTAGTAGATGTTAGAGCCAGAGTTGTAGTTCTAGGGTAGGTGGTTGGTTCATAGATGATCACTATATTATTCAAATGTATTCAAACATATTTACATAGGGGCCCAAGCACAGTCAAGGAAGAACTGTCACCCAAGGTATGCTATAAACCGAGGATTATGCAGACAATCCATTTGGTGTACTTTAAGCCATTTTAAAAAGAGAGACAGTGAGCCTGACCTGTGGTGGCGCAGTGGATAAAGCGTCGACCTGGAATGCTGAGGTCGCTGGTTTGAAACCCTGGGCTTGCCTGGTCAAGGCACATATGGGAGTTGATGCTTCCAGCTCCTCCCTCCTTCTCTCTTTCTTTCTCTCTCTCTCTCCCTCTCTCTCTCCTCTCTAAAGTGAATAAAAAAAAAAAATTAAAAAAAAAAAAAGAGAGACAGTGAAACCACAGAAGAGAATGTTTAACAAATGGAACATAGAGTTTCTTGTTATGGTCTCATTCTATCATTTCCTTTGTTGCCTCTTTGACAATGTTTATTTTAAATTTGATTCTTCATAAAATATCTTTGGTTCTTCATGTTCTTATATATATATATATATTATTGTTATTATTGACTTCAGAAAGAAAGGAAGGGAGAGAGACAGAATCATCTATCTGTTTCTCTGTGTCCTACCAGGAGATTGATTGAACCAGCAACCTTTAAGTATTGGAAGGATGCTCCAACCAACTGAGCCATCCGGCAGGGCTGGTTCTTCATATTCTTAAATATAGTATAGTGTTCACTATTTATTAGTACCCAGGTGAGAACGTTCAGAAAACATTCTTTTAAGAGTTCAGTTTCTGCAGTGGGTTCTAAGTGTTAATGTTTCACTCCGACTGTTGCTTCCTGTCCCATTGTAACTCTGGCTTGATGTTTGACAAGTGTTTGGGCTGATTTTTACTGTAACCTAGGATACGATTAAACGCAAGTGCCTAACAGCACAGACTCCTCAGTGGCTAGTACACTAATTTCTCAGTTGCTAGTTATCTCTGTATTTTTCCACTGAGCTGGAAAGGGAAAGTATGACTGCGTGAAGTTAGACCAGTGTGTTACCCACATCTGGGGAGCTTTGTTGTTTAACCTTTTTGCTGCTTAACGGTCACACATCCCATCTCAGGTGAAAGGCACTTGTATCATGGGGACTTTCCCTTGGTGCCTTGTGCACATGAGGGCAGAGTCTCCATTTAGAAGCATTGAAATATTTGGTATATCAACGTGACAATTAGAGGAATAAACTAGTATTTTTTAGTTCTTTTTTTTTTTTTGTATTTTTCTGAAGCTGGAAACGGGGAGAGACAGACAGACTCCCTCATGCGCCTGACCGGGATCCACCCGGCACGCCCACCAGGGGGCGACGCTCTGCTGTGACCAGAGCCACTCTAGCGCCTGGGGCAGAGGCCAAGGAGCCATCCCCAGCGCCCGGGCCATCTTTGCTCCAATGGAGCCTCGGCTGCGGGAGGGGAAGAGAGAGACAGAGAGGAAGGAGAGGGGGAGGGGTGGAGAAGCAGATGGGCGCTTCTCCTGTGTGCCCTGGCCGGGAATCGAACCCGGGACCCCTGCATACCAGGCCAATGCTCTACCACTGAGCCAACCGGCCAGGGCCTATTTTTTAGTTCTTGAAGACAAGACCACAGTGACAGGAAGTAGGTCAAGCCATGGCATCCAGAGAGGGTCAGCCTCAGACTTTGAGAGCAAATCCCCCTGACCTCCCTGTGTGGAGTCACTGACCGGGCCGGAAAGTTCAGGGCGAGCAGAGCAGCAAAATAGCAAACCTCGTGGTGTGTGTACGATCACTGTTGTGTGCTGCGGGTACTTGTCGTGGTCACTAGACCCGTCTTCTTCTTGTCAACAGGTAGGTGGAAAAATGTCTCCTTGTAGTTTCTTGAGTCCTTCCAATTGCAGGTTGAACTTATAGTTCAGGAAGATTGTTGAACAACATAGAAGCATAGGCTGAGTTTTTCTTCTTGCCAGGCCTAGGTTAGAGTAGCAGGCCTGTCCTCTGTCCTTATAGCCTTGGGTGGCCCTTGGGACACATCGTGATACCACCGCTGATTTGGAACTTGGTGGAGAGTGGTTGCTAATCCCTGGGTCTAGAAAAGAAAAGAAACGCGAACAACAGAAAGGTATGAAATGAGTGAGATTGCTCATTGTGGGAGGTAGAAATGTAAGATACAGGAATTTAGTTCTCGACAGCCGTAGTGGTGAGCGGGGCTGGAGAGAGCGCCTTCCAGTGAGGCTGAGGCAGTGTGAAAACTGAGGGGCCCCACGTTACTCCTTGATCATCCAGACTGCTAGTGACTCTGCTCTCTGACTTGTGAATGAAATGTCAAACCTCATGTGTGTTGTTATGGCCCAACACAGTACCATTTAAGTCATGTATATTCTTCCAGAAGTGCCCAAAAGACTCAAAGTTCTTCAGATTAATATTTCATATAGGCAGAATGCCAGTCTTTTTATAAACTATAGATTTTATGTTCATAACAGCTATGGGCAGGACCCATTTTAACACATATTTATGGCAAGGTTATTTTTCTCTTTTTTTTTCTTCTTTTCCAAGTAAGAGGAGGAGAGACAAAGAGATGGACTGGGATCCATCTGGCAACCCCCATCTGGGGCCGATGCTCTGCCCATCTGTGGCCATGCTCGCAGCCGAGCTATTTTTGGTGCCTGAGGCAGAGGCTTCGTGGAGCCATCCTCAGCACCTGGGGCTGGTGCACTCAAATCAGTCTAGCCATGGCTGGGGGGGAGGAGAGAGAGAGAGAGAGAGAGAGAGAGGAAGAGGAAGAGGAGGGGGAGGGGGGAAGAAGCAGATGGTCTCTTCTCCTGTGTGCCCTGACAGGAAATAGAACCCAGGACATCCACACACCAGGTTGATGCTCTACCACTGAGCCAACTGGCCAGGGCCAAGGTTATTTTTCAAAATGCCATTTTGATCTTTTACTATTCCTGATGGGTCTGAATGATGTAGGTTATGGAGGCACATACTAGAAAGAGCTCACTTACTCTTTAAGGGCAAGGTTGTTTCAAACGTTGGAATAAAGTCTTTTATAATGTTTGCTGACAGATATTTACATATGAGTTGCTTCTACCCATCCTGAAAAGGTACAATTGCTAAGCATATATTTATAAGGATCACATTTTATTTTGAATAGACTCTGAAATATTATAAATAAATATCCTTCAAGAAGAAGGATGAGCTGCTTTCCCTGTCTTTGGGGTTTTTCTCCTAACATGGGCTGGAAGAACAGGGCAATTCTCACAGTGCTGTTGCGCGACACATGCAAAACTGTGGAGCACGTCCCCAAGTTCCTCTCAGAACTCCTTTGTTCCTGTGTGCCAGGCCATGTGTTACATTAGTAGCAAGTGGAAGTCAATCTCTTGGCAATACCAAGTGCCCATCTGGGGAGTGCCAAAGATAACTGGGGGCAAAGTCACCCCGACAGCCAGCCACGGTCCCTCCCGCACCCTGGATTTAGGGTTGTCAGAGAAGACCGCTTATTTTTCTTCTAAATCAAGAGTCTACGCCGAGAATGAGGAATAGCAAAGATTTGCATCAGAGGCCCAGCAACGTAACAGTCACAAAGACAGTAATGTCAGGGCTATCTGGAAATAATAACCCCTCCAGAAATGAGGCACTCTGATGGTCTTCTAATCATCATTCTGATGGTTTTATCATCTACATTAGCCGTGAATTACCCCAAAGCATAATGAGTACCAATAAAACTGTTAAATGATTTATTATTATTATTATATTATTATTATACCCACCTGAGGAAGAGCAAGTTCTGCTGCTGAGGGTGCCTTTGCTGACCAGCTGTGGAGCCTCAGTTTTCCCCACGGAGTTTGGCTTGAGTAGGGTGGTTATCCTCTAAAAGTTCTTCGTCCTGGGAGGCTGCCCCTTTCCTGGTTCTTTAGTGAGAGAGAGCAGGCTCTTTTGGAGGCTTTATTTATTTCTTTTTGATCTGGGCCCACGGGTGCTTCTGGTTAGCCTCTCCGGTATTGGATCCAGGATACCTGAGACCAAAAGTAAACTCAAAGGAGCCACCGTCGCTAGTTGAAGGTAAATGTACCTCAGTCTTTGACTCCATTTCTGATAAATTTTCCTCAACTGTGAAGACTATAGCCTTATTAGAATTAGCTATCATAGAGAGACTCACTCTATTCTCCATCACCCTACCCACCCAGTTGTGACCAGCCTCAGGCTGGTCTTCAATCATCTTGTCTTTCTTTCTGGCTGCCATAACGTCTCCAGCCTCAGGCTGGAGATCTTGCCCTGTGCTGTTCTCACCAATCCCAAAGGCTTCACATCTGCCATCCCCCCTACTTCTCTTCCCAACGATATGCATCTTAACCTTGGTCACCAGCAGATCATCCCTCACCATGTAGGTATTACCTAATCTAACCCCAAATCTCAACCCTCCTCTCCTCTCAGACCCTTCCATTGTGCCCTTAGAAACTCACTGTTTGGCCCTGGCCGATTGGCCCAGCAGTAGAGCGTCGGCCCGGCGTGCGGAGGACCCGGGTTCGATTCCCGGCCAGGGCACATAGGAGAAGTGCCCATTTGCTTCGCCACGCCCCCTTCCTTCCTCTCTCTCTCTTCCCCTCCCGCAGCCGAGGCTCCATTGGAGCAAAGATGGCCTGGGCGCTGGGGATGGCTCCTTGGCCTCTGCCCCAGGCGCTAGAGTGGCTCTGGTCGCGGCAGAGCAACGTCCCGGAGGGGCAGAGTATCGCCCCCTGGTGGGCAGAGCGTCGCCCCCTGGTGGGCAGAGTGTCGCCCCCTGGTGGGCGTGCCGGGTGGATCCCAGTCGGGCGCATGCGGGAGTCTGTCTGACTGTCTCTCCCTGTTTCCAGCTTCAGAAAAATACAAACAAACAAACAAACAAACTCACTGTCCTCAGCAATCTTCCCTACTCCTAAATGTATCTCCCTGCTAAGGGGAGTCCTCCCCTAAGGACACTACTTCCAGCAGCCCTCTCAAATGATGTCTCTCCTGTTCCCCAACCACCTCAAAGCCAGCAGAGGTAAAATGTTCACCCGTCCCTCCTCAACTTCTTAGATGTCTGCCCTTCCTCATTCAAAAATCCCAGCTTTTTTTGAAGCAAATCATCAACTTTTACCAGCTTAATTCTCTCATTAAGTCAACTCCTGACATCCTGGTCAGTGGAGTCACAGGTGATGTCAACATGTGGGTCACTACCTCTGTCTCCACCATAATTCCATTCATCAACGTTTTAGTCATCCAATATCCAGATGCTTAGTTCCTCATCCTTCTTAGCTCCAGTGATCTTTTCCTCCACCTGCCCTCAGTTATCTACTCACACTGCCATACCCTAGACCCTGTCATTGCCAATAACTACCACCCTTGGCTCCCAGGTACCACATTCTCCTTATTTTCCTCATACCTTGCCGGACACTTCTCAGTAACCTCTGCTGGTTCCTTCCCATCTCCCTGGGTTCTAAACATTGGAATACCTCTTGAATTATTTAGTTTCTTCTTCTTTATCCACACACAATCTCTTAATTTCATACAGTCTCATGGCTTAAGATGACTTCCAAGTTTTTATATTCAGGGTAAACTAGAACTGAATTAAAAGTTCTGATTCTAAACTCTAGTCCTACATATCCACATTCTTATCCACTTCTCTGCCCACAAGTCTAAGAGGAATCTTAACCCTGACATGGTCAAAACTAAATTCTGATCTTCAACCAAATCTAATTCTCTCTCAGTTTTCTTCAAAAAAAAAAAAAAAAAGAGCCACTGTCTTGTCACTTCTGGGTTCCAAGGCCAATTCCCAGTCTCCCTTCCTCTGTCCACTTTCAGGGGCGTGTGTGTGTGTGTGTGTGTGTGTGTGTGTGTAATTTTTTTTTTTAGCAAGAGACAGAGAGACAGGAAGGGAGAGAGATGAGGAACATCAATTCTTTGTTGCGACTTCTTAGTTGTTCATTGATTGCCTTTCATATGTGCCTTGACTGGGGGACTCCAGCTTAACCAGTGACCCCTTGCTTAAGCCAGCAATCTTGGGCTCAAGCCAGTGACCTCTGGGCCCAAGCCAGTGACCATCGGGTTATGTCTATGATCCCATGCTCAAGCCAGCGACCCGGTGCCTAAGCTGGATGAGCCCACACTCAAGCCAGCGACCTCGCACTCAAGCTGGATGAGCCCGCACTCAAGCTGGACGAGCCTGCACTCAAGTCGGGGACCTCAGTCAGGGCTTGAACCTGGGTCCTCAGCATCTCAGGTTGATGCTCTATCCACTGCGCCACCACTGGTCAGGCAGTAGCCATGTATTTTCCTTCCTCTTGAATAAACACCTAGGTAGAGAAAGACCAGCTCCTACAGTAAGCATATATTTTACTTCATGAGAAACTGACAAACTGGTTTCCCAAGTAGCTATCCAGTTTTGCACCACCAGCAGTAGTGTGTAAGAATTCTGATGACACCATAGCCTTGGGCTCTCTGGCTCTGGTCCCTGCCAGCAGCACTGGTGAGGATCCTGCCAAAGCTGGCGTGGTATCAGTGGTAGACTCAGCCCATGGCTCTTTCCAGTAAAACCAGCCCATTTCAGCTCTGCATTTTCTTGCACTAGAGGGCTGGGTCAGGACAGACTCTGTGCTCTTCCCTCAGACTGACCCATTTGACTTTGGAATTCTGAATTTTGAATCCCACAAGTCTGTCTCACACTAACCCGTCTTTTGACAGCTTGGAGGGTCTTTCTTTAAGGGAAAACTAACACTGCCAGGTGTCATTAAGAAGCTTAGCCTGGCCTGACCAGGCGGTGGCGCAGTGGATAGAGCGTCGGACTGGGATGCAGAGGACCCAGGTTCAAGACCCCGAGGTCGCCAGCTTGAGCACGGACTCATCTGGTTTGAGCAAAAGCCCACCAGCTTGAACCCAAGGTCGCTTGCACCAGCAAGGGCCTACTCGGTCTGCTGAAGGCCCGCGGTCAAGGCACATATGAGAAAGCAATCAATGAACAACTAAGGTGTTGCAACGCGCAATGAAAAACTAATGATTGATGCTTCTCATCTCTCTCCGTTCCTGTCTGCCTGTCCCTGTCTATCCCTCTCTCTGACTCACTCTCTGTCTCTGTAAAAAAATAAAATAAAATAAAATAAAAATAAAAATTAAAAAAAAAAAAAAAAAGCTTAGCCTGGCCTGACCTGTGGTAGCTCAGTGGATAAAACGTTGACCCGGACGCTGAGATTGCTGGTTCGAGACCTGAGACTGTGGGCTTGGTCCCAGGATCGCCGGCCTGAGCACAGGTTCGCCAGCTTGAGCCTGAAGTCGCTGGTTTGATCCCCAGTCAAGGCACGTGTGAGAAGTACTTAATGTGTGGAGCAAGGAGTTGGTGCTTCTCTATCTCCCTCCTTTCTCTCTCTCTTCCTCTCCCTCCTCCCTTCTGCTCTGTCTAAAATAAATAAACTGACAAATATTTATTTATTTAGCCTGAGAGAGATGTATACTTTTGGAGGGGGGAGTGTAGAACAGTCAGGTATCAGTAATCTGGGTAGGTGGTAAGGAACAAGATAGTTTTGTAGCTATTTTAATCCTAATAGGACTTGAAAGACTTATAAATTACTTACTTGAAAATGTGGTTTGTCCATGGAGCCTATTAATATTAAAGCAAAAACCTTTTTTTTTTTTTGCAAATGAGAAAAGGGCTGTATGCAAAAGAAATATTTCTCCAATTCAAATTCAATTAATTTGAAAATAATTTTTACCAATCTTTTTCTTTTTTCTTTTTTTTTTTTTTTGTATTTTTTTGAAGCTGGAAATGGGGAGAGACAGTCAGACAGACTCCCACATGCGCCCGACCGGGATCCACCCGGCACGCCCACCAGGGACGACGCTCTGCCCACCAGGGGGCGATGCTCTGCCCATCCTGGGCGTCGCCATGTTGCGACCAGAGCCACTCTAGCGCCTGGGGCAGAGGCCACAGAGCCATCCCCAGCGCCCGGGCCATCTTTGCTCCAATGGAGCCTTGGCTGCGGGAGGGGAAGAGAGAGACAGAGAGGAAGGTGCGGCGGAGGGGTGGAGAAACAAATGAGAGCTTCTCCTATGTGTCCTGGCTGGGAACCGAACCCGGGTCCTCCGCACGCTAGGCCGATGCTCTACCGCTGAGCCAACCGGCCAGGGCACCAATCTTTTTCTTTTCATAGTCATGCAGGAAGTTAAATTGTATCTGGAAAATGCCTCAACCTGCTTACCACTGATTAGTTATTTTTTCCATTTTCTAGTCTCACTCAGTAGACCCCCTGTTGGGAATGCCACTCAATCGATACATCTGTTCTTTGACAGCCAGACCCAACAAGTCCGTGGAGTGTTAGTCAAGACAAGTTCTGGTTTACTGCGAGAGGCCCAGAGCCCAGCTTCCCCATATTTAGATTGACAGCATTTCTAAAATTAGATCTCAGGCCACACATGGCCTGTGTTCCCCTGGACGCACATTACAGCAGCCGGGTGTCCGCCGGAGAGACAGGACGCAATGGGTTGGAGATGGTAAGAGATGCTTACTCCAGGGCAAAACATTTTGCAGAGGGACACCATTCTCTCAGGGGGCAGTATTGGGATTTTCTCTGTGATTCCACAGAATACCTTGATCTTGCAAAAAGAAAAATCATCTGGCCACTTTTCAAGTGAGTCAAGGGCTGACTCACAAGGCGGAGTGTCACTCACTCTGTGTGGGGACTAGGCCCTCACTGCGAGGCCTGGGGTGACCCAGCAGAAGATAGCTGATGTTTCTGCCCTTCCTCTCTTCCCTGCCACTCGGTCAAAAGTCCTCTGATTTGGGGTACGGGGCGGGGGGTGACCTGGTATGGAGAGCACCAGAGTGAGTCACTGGTGTGGATCTCAGAGAGGGGGCCCCAGTCTTCAGGCCCTTGGCTTTGGGGTCCTGCAAATTAGAAGGGACCGGTGCCCTGTTTCCTGCTTGGTACCCAGGTGGAGAAGCTCCCATGGTGCCCGCTCCATCACGGCAGCTGTGGAAAAGCCTACCTGGTGAGTGGGCCTGCGCCATTCCCTCCAGAACAGGCAGGTACCAAGCGTAACCCACAAGGCTGTTAAGAGCAGTTGCTAAAAGGCCGGCAGTGCAGACTTAGCATGGCTGGAACCTTTGCCGTCGTGGGAAGTAGGGTATACCAAGGCCCATCAGTTGACCTGCTGTAGAATTGGCCAGAGTATTTCTATTGGTTAAGCCAGGGGTAGTCAACCTTTTTATACCTACCGCCCACTTTTGTATCTGTTAGTAGTAAAATTTTCTAACCGCCCACCAGTTCCACAGTAATGGTGATTTATAAAGTAGGGAAGTAACTTTACTTTATAAAATTTATAAAGCAGAGTTACAGCAAGTTAAAGCATATAATAATAATTACTTACCAAGTACTTTATGTCAGATTTTCGCTAAGTTTGGCAGAATAAATATGTATAAAACAACTTACTATAGTTAAATCTTTTTCTTTATACTTTGGTTGCTCTGCTACCGCCCACCATGAAAGCTGGTACGCGCCCTAGTGGGCGGTAGGGACCGGGTTGACTACCATTGGGTTAAGCTATTGAGTCACCCACGTTTTCTTTGCTTTCTTTTTCTGACTGATAACTAGGTAGCATTTAGGAGGCTGGCCAAAGTTGACCTCCGATAAGGAACTTTCTTTGACTCAGCTTACACTACTGACCTAAGAAAGGGAAGCAGCCTCTTATCAGATGTCCCTTGTGTATACCACCCACCTCTCTGACAAACTCCTCAAGGGCATGAAACATGCCTTTTATTTCTGAAAGAAAAAGACTTAAATTGGACTCTTCATTTTATCTGTGGAAGTTCTGGCAAATCACTAACAATAATGACATGGCAATGATGCGCAAGAAAGATTTTTGGTAAAAATATTTCTTTAAGAGACAGTTCTATGCCATTTCCAGTCATTGTTGCTTCTCGCTGCCCAAGTCCCGTCAGGGAGAAAAGAAAAAGAAATTATTCCATTGATTTGAGAGTAGAGGGAAGGGGGAGAGAGAGAAGCATCAACCTGTTCCACTTAGTTGTTCCATTTAGTTGTGTATTTGTTGACTGATTCTCATTCGTGCCCTGACCGGGGATTGAACCTGTGACCTTGGTGCTCCGGGACAATATTTTGTCCACGGAGCCACCTGGCCAGGATCAGGGAAGAAAACTTTTACGAGTACAAATTTATTTCAAGTGGCAAGTGGAATTTTATTTTAACGATTAGAATAGTGCTTCCCTAATGCTAGATCAAGAACTCCGATTCTGATACCAATTTCAATGTTTTTATACCACGGAGCACTTCTTGGACACCAGCTGAGTGTCCCACAATTCAACTCAATTCTGACACTATCCTGGAGAGAGTACCAGATCCTACAGGTTAAAGGCTCGGTCCTGCGCGACTGCCGCCACGGCAACAGACACCAGTGTCAAGTCCAGCTCGTCCCCTGTGCTTCTGCTGACCGTCTATAAATCAGAGGTTCCGATGAGCCTCTTTTGGGTTAGATCATAATGTGCTAGAGTGGCTCTCAGAATCGAGAGACACACGTTACTTACCAGATTGCTGGTTTGCTGCAAAAGGCTGTAACTCAGGAAGAGCCAGATGGAAGGGGTGCGCGGGGCAGGTGTGGGGAAAGGGTGCTGAGTGTCCATGTTCTCTGGGGGCGTCCTTCTCCCCACATCTCCATGTGCTCACCAACCCAGAAGCCTTTGAGCTCACTTCTGGTTTTTATTTTTTTATTTTTTTTATGGAGGCTTCATTACATAGGCCTGATTGACTTGATGGGGTTCAGGGCAGACTGCCCCCAAATGTGCCACTTCGGCATATTGACTATTACAAATTAAAGTTACTTAAGAAAACAGCCAGTGCAAGGACACTGTGACCCTTCTTCATCCCCCGGAAGCAGGAAACGGATCTCCCGTGTGAAAGGTGCCCTTCCTCCCTGTGCCAGGAGGGAGAGAAACACCTTTATCACCAGAGAGGGAATTTAGGGCCAAGAAGGGGAGGTCAACAAACCTGGATACTTATTAACTAATTTCCTGTCCCAAGCCCAAACTTGTTTATTTTGTCAATTCTTCACATATTTGTTTGTCGGAAAGGTGAAAAATTCATGGTGATTAATTAATTTGTCTGTACATGCAAAAGTAATTGTTTTCTTCCTGTGGATTTGTCTTGTTTCGAGTTAAATATTAAATGAGCCAGAGAACCCAGAAGGAAAGTACATTCTCCTCTCCAGATGAAATCAGTCAGCCCTGGTGCTTGAACCCAGCCCTCTCCTCCTCCCCAGAGGTCAGGCAGGGAAAGGTGAGGCGTAAGGTTCCAACCCTCCACCCTGTGTCCCCTGGCAGTCAGCCCGTCCTGAGGTGACACAGAGCCCTTCCAAAAGTCACCTCATTGGCATAGAGGGGGCACCTCTATGTCTCTCACCACCTAGGAAATTCCAAGGGTTTAGGAACTGTGTGCCAGAATGGGAATGAAGACAAATATATATATATATATATATATATATATATATATATATATATATATACACACACACACACACACACACACACACACATTTCTTATTATAAATCACAAAATCACAAGGACTGTTTCAACTTGCAGACTCGGAAAAGGAAAGATAATCTAGAGAGAGAGGGAGAGTGTGTAATAAGCGTACCACTTTTCTTTGGGGAGTTTTATCCTGCAATCTAGGATTATGTCCCTCCTTATCTTGGGGTTGAGGGGAAAATGAGAAGGTGGGGAGTTGAAATGTCTTTTCTTTTTTGAACAATGGTGATAGTAAGTGGTAGATTTAAAAATGTCCTTATTTGGAAAAAAATAAAAGATTTTTTTTTAAGTGGGAGGAGGGGAGACTGTGAGAAAGCTTCCTGCATGCACCCCAGCCAGGATCCACCCAGCAACCTGTTTGCGGCAGAGGCTCGAACGGACCACGCTAGCTTTAGCACCCGAGGCTGATGCTTATTACCAACCGGCCAGGTCCAAAAGATGGATTTTTAAAAAAATTCCTTAAATCAAAGGTTTGTAAACACAACTGTATTTTCTTTCATTATTTTATTACTCTATTCCTACAGTGACTCTCATTTCAGCAAATCAACGCCTATACGGAGAAGGACACATTCAATACTCTCACCCCTTTGTTCCATGACCTCGTTTCTGGAACGGTCTTTCATGCTACTTCATCCTTCTACTCAGCCATATTTTTTCATGATCAAATTTGCCCCGTGTCCAAATCATTCTTGGACCACCCTCTCCCATCACTCTAGTCCCAGTGTTCCCCTACTGGCTCTACGATGAATACGCAGGCCTGTCAGGACCACCGGCCACAGACCACTCTTCTTATCCCTACAGTTGGTCCCTTTTCATTTCCATGTCCCTCTACTGAGCTTAGAGTCCACGGTTCATCAATCCAGTCATTCATTCCTCAGTATCCTGAAATCTGTGGCTCCTCTGTCTTTTTTTATAGTGTGGGCAGAAGCCCAGTGTGGGATAAAGCCAGTACTCCAGCAGCTGTTACTGGATGAAATCACACAACAGAGCAGGCTGGCACCACTATTGCTTCATATTGATCCAGTGTTCAGCTGGGCCCTGAACACTGTCTAGTGATCTTACTAAACTTCTCTGATCAACACACTCTCCCACTCTTGACAATGACTGTTTTAAATCTCCCTTACTCTTCTGACTCTTGAGGAAAATGTTCAGGAAGGGAATATGAAAAATGGAGTTACTTTAACCAAGGAGAGGGAGAAGGAGAAGAAAAACAGAGAAACATAGTTAAAAGAATAAAATAGTGATTAATACATACCTATCAATAATCACTTTAAATGTAACTGGCTTAAATGTTTCAATCAAAAGACAGGGTAGCAGAATGGATAAGAAAACCAGACAGACTCAAATATTGCTGTCTACAAAAAAAATTGGACAGATGATTGCAAAAGGAAGAATGAAAGGAAGGGAAGGAAGGGAAGGGAAGGGAAGGAGGGAAGGAAGGAAGGAAGGAAGGAAGGGAGGGAGGGAGGGAGGGAGGGGGGAGGGAGGGAGGGAGGGGAGAGGGAGGAAGGAAGGGGAAAAGGGAAGGGAAGGGAAGGAGGGAGGGAGGGAGGGAGGAAGGAAGGAAGAAAAAAGAGAAAAAAACTAGAACACCTTGTTACATCACAGCTTTTGTATCCACTTATCCACTGATGGGCACTTGGGCATAAAAGAACAAGCATATAGATCAAAGGAACAGAACAGAGAGCCCAAAACTAAACCCATATCTTTATGGTCAATTGATATTTTCCAAAGGAAGAGCAAACAATGGAGTAAAGTAAAGACAGTCTCTTTAATAAATGGGGTTGGGGCCCTGGCTGGATAGCTCGGTTGGTTAGTGCATCATCCTAATATGCAAAGGTTGTGGGTTTGATTCCCAGTCAAGGCACATACAGAAACAGATCGGTGTCTGTCCAAAATCAATCAATAAATTTAAAAAATAAAATGAATGGGTTTGGGAAAGCATGACAAGTAAATGTAAAAAAAATGAAACTAGACCACCAACTTATACCATACACAAGAATAAACTCGGTTCTGGTCAGTGGGCTCGGCAGTAGAACATTGGCCCGATGTGGAAGTCCTGGGTTCGATTCCCTGTCAGGGTACATGGGAGAAGCAACCATCTGCTTCTCCACCCTGCTCTCTTTTTCTCTCTTCCCTTCTTGCAGCCATGGCTCAAATGGTTTGAGCAAGTTGACCCTGGGCACTGAGGATGGTTCCACGGCCTTGCCTCAGGCGCTGAAATAGCTCAGTTGCCGAGCAACAGAGCAGTGGTCTCAGATAGACAGAGCACTGCCCTTAGTGGGCTTGTTGGGTGGATCCTGGTCAGGTACATGTGGGAATCTCTCTCTCTGCCTTCCTGCTTCTCACTCTAAAAAATAAAATAAAAATAATAAACTTAAAATGGATAAAAGACAAATGTAAGTGGCAAAACCATAAAAAGCCTAGAAAAAAACATAGGCAGTAAAATTCAGATCTCTCACAGTAATATTTTTGCAGCTATATCTCATAGGACAAGGGAAACAAAGGAAAAAATAAAGAAATGGGACTATATCAAACTAAAAAGTTTTTGCACAGCAAAGGAAACCATCACCAAAATGAAAGTGAAGCTACTGAATGGAAGAACGTATTTGTCAATGATACATCTAATAAGGGGTTAGTATCCAACATTTGTAAAGAACTTACACAACTCAACACCAAAACCCCCCACAAATAATCCAATAAAAAAAGGGCAAAGGTCTTGAATAGACACTTTTCCTAAGAGGATATTCAGATGTCCAATAAACATATGAAAAAATGCTCACTGTCACTAATTATCAGAGATGAAAATTAAAACCACAGTGAGATATCACCTTAGATCTGAAAAATGGCTATCATCAAAAATCAACAAACAAGTATTTCTGAGGCTGCAGAGAAAAGGGAACCCTCCTGCACTGCTGGTGGGAATGCAGACTGGTGCAGTCACCGTGGAAAACAGTATGGAGATCCCTCAAAAAATTAAAAATGAATCTTATGACCCAGTGATTCCACTTCTTGGAATGTATCTGAAGAAACCCCAAACACTGATTCTAAAGAACATATGTAGCCCTATGTTCACTGCAGCGTTCTTTACGATAGCCAAGATCTGGAAGCAGCTCAAGGGCCCGTCGGTGTGGAGGAGTAGATAAGAAAGTGGTGGTACATTTATACAATGGAACACTCCTTCCCTTCTGTGGCAGCATGAATGGACCTGGAGGAAATGACGGCAAGGAAAATAAGCCAGTCAGAGAAAGACAAATAGTGCATGACTTCACTCATACGTGGAATCTAATGAACAAAACCAACTAACAAAACAGAAACAGACTCTTCACTACAGAGAACAGATCAGCGCCATCGGAGGGGAGGCGGGTTGGGGGCTGGGTAAAAAAGGTGCAGCAGGGATTGGGCTGAAAAAAAAACCCACCAAAAAACACACCAAAACAACCCTCATAAACAGGGTGGTGATTCTTCTAGGGAAAACGGGGCTGGGGGTGGGGGCGGGGGGCAGGTGGACGAGGGTAAAGGGGGACAGAGGGTGACGGGAGGAGACTACTTTGGGTGGTGAGCACACAATACAATATACCAGGGGTCCCCAAACTATGGCCCGCGGGCCACATGCAGCCCCCTGAGGCCATTTTTCGGGCCCCTCCGCCTCACTTCTGGAAGGGGCACCTCTTTCATTGGTGGTCAGTGAGAGGAGCACAGGATGCATCCTGTGCTCCTGGAGTACTGTATGTGGCAGAGCCGCAGCGTTGCTTACATACAGTACTACTTCCGGGGACGCGGGACGTATACATTAAGGTTCCGGCAGCACGTCATATCACTTGTTACGGCTAGCAGTGACAAATATGGAACCGGACATTGACCATCTCATTAGCCAAAAGCAGGCCCATAGTTCCCATTGAAATACTGGTCAGTTTGTTGATTTAAATTTACTCATCCTTTATTTTAGATAGTGTATTTGTTCCCATTTTTTTTTTTTTTACTTTAAAATAAGATATGTGCAGTGTGCATAGGAATTTGTTCATAGTTCTTTTTATAGTCCCGCCCTCCAATGGTCTGAGGGACAGTGAACTGGCCCCCTGTGTAAAAAGTTTGGGGACCCCTGCAATATACAGATGGTGCACTATGGAATTATATGCCTTAAACTTACATGATTTTATTAACCAAGGTCACTCAAATAAATTCAGTAACTAAGTCAAAATGATATAGAAAAGTAAACGTGAGAAATCTCATTTTCATCCCTATCCCCTTCCGCCATTCCTATTTTTTTTTTCTTTCTTAAGTTGGAAATGGGGAGGCAGTCAGACAGACCCCCGCATGTGCCCGACCGGGATCCACCCGGCACGCCCACCAGGGGGGGATGCTCTGCCCCTCTGGGGCTTCGTTCTGCCGCAATCAGAGCCATTCTAGCGCCTGAGGCAGAGGCCACAGAGCCATCCTCAGCACCCGGGCCATCTTTGCTCCAATGGAGCCTTGGCTGCGGGAGGGGAAGAGAGAGACAGAGAGGAAGGAGAGGGGGAGGGGTGGAGAAGCAGATGGGCGCCTCTCCTGTGTGCCCTGGCCGGGAATCAAACCCAGGACTCCTGCACGCCAGGCTGATACTCTACCACTGAGCCAACTGGTCAGGGCCCGCCATTTCTATTTTTATGTGTTTCTTTTCAATCCGATGTTTATGCAAATGCATAATGTCCCCACTCCTTCTTGACACAAAATACAGCACACTGTCCATAGTACCGTGTTCCCTCCCTTCCCGCTTAGCTATACACGCTGGAGCGCTGGAGCGCTCTTCCCTCAGCGGAGGGTCCTCCTCATTCTCTTTAACGGCAAATCATGTTCCACTGGGTGCATCAATCGTGGTGTATTTGACCTGCCTTCTCTACAGTTGGGTTGCTGCCATTTTTACAATGAATACAATGCTGCGATGAAGAATTGTGTATATGATTTTGTACACATACAGGTGTATGGGTAGTTTGGATTTCAAGAAGTGAGACTGCAGCTGCAGAAAGTAAATCATTTGAAAGGCAATGCCAGACCCTCCTCCACGGGGCATTAGAGCCTTTTGTGTGCCCACCAATGGGAAAATACACTTCCCCACGGGTCTGCCAACAGGATGGAATCAAACTTCAAGACAGAGGTGAATTTAGTTATTTGTATTTCTATTATGATGCAGATTAAGGTTTCACCTGAGTGTAGCCTCTGCCGCAGGTGCTAAACAGGTATCTTTTTCTGTGAACTCTCAGTTCCCGTCTTAGCGAATTTTTCTATTGGGCTATACAGGTTTTTTTCTTTCTAATATCTAAGATTTCTCTATTTAGTAGACATCAGAATGGGCTCAATGTTCTCACCACATTATAGAACTATAAGCTTTATTATTTGGGCCACCCTCTACTCCTTGAAAACAGGAATCTTCTATTCTCAATCAGAAGTTTAGTTTTGACTTAAAAGTAGTATTTATTCATTATAGAAATACTGGAAGAAATTTAAAACCACCATGTTCACACTTTCTTATATTCTTTTTCTAAGTATCTACATAAAATAAAAAGGGACCACCTGTCCCTGTCACAACACCATCTCCCAGAGGTGGCCAGCAGTGAACATCAGTGGTTTGTCTTTCTCCCCCCTTCCCCCATTAGCCATATTTTAAATTCATGTGGTTGGAAAATGTTTCATTTCAGCAATATTTTTTCTCTTGTTACCTTTCCACAGAGCAAAGAAAGAAACAAAAATATGGCCGTACATGGAGATTGTGATCTATGGGAACCTAGCGTCCTTCCTGACATCAAGGACATTGCAGGAACAGGGCCTTCTGGGAGGGCAGGGAGAACACATTTCTGCTTAACCTATCGGGTAATGTGCCAGCGTCTCAAAATATGTGATTATAGGGTCCTGTTGTATCCTCTTTGGCCTTTCCAACTTAAGTTACTGGTTAAAAAAATATCTTAACTTCAATTAGTTGTACAACACAAACAACAAAAAACACTTGAACATGTTGGCAATTTTGTTAGAATTTATATTTTGAAATAAAAATTCATAACAAATCTTTATAAAATGGAACACGTCTTAAGATGTTACATGCTTCATTTACTTAGAAAAAGTTACAGATACAGTAAAAAAAATTAGCTGTCATTATAAATGTGAGTCTTCCTTTGAGCAGAAGACAGCTCAGGTGAAATGTCAGAATGAAAACCAGAGGCCCTGGCCGTTGGCTCAGTGGCAGAAAATGGGCCCGGCGTGTGGAAGTCCCAGGTTCGACTCCTGACCAGGGCACACAGGAGAAGTGATCACCTGCTTCTCCACCTCTCCCCCTCCCCTTTCTCTCTCTCTCACCTCCATCAGCCATGGCTCAATTGGTCCCAGGGCATTGGCCAGGGCACCGAGGATGGCTCTGTGGAGTCTCTGTCTCAGGTGCTAAACAAACAAACAAAGAAGCAGGACAAGTGATGACATCGCCTCCGAGTGAGGAGGCTGGAGCGGCCTCCCGGGTGGGGGGCTGTGCTTCTCCTCTCTGGCCTTCCATTTCCCTGTGTACCGGGCACCCAAGCGGGGAAGACTGCATCGTTTCTAGAGCTGTGTGTTATGGTCCTTTTGTTTCAGAGAACGGTGTATAATTATAACAGTATCATTTTCCTTTGTTTGTGAACTTTACCAGAAAATAACATGCTTAAAAATTTTACTACAAAGAATACTTTAATATAAAGAATACAAAGACTATGGTGTTTTAGAGAGAGAGAGAGAGAGAGATATGAGAAGCATCAACTCACAGTTGTGGCACTTTGGTTGTTCATTGATTACTTCTCATACGTGCCTTGATGGGGGGGAGCTACAGCTGAGCCAGTGACTCCTTGCTCAAGTCAGCGATCTTGGGATCATGTCGATGATCCCATGCTCAAACCAGTGTCCCCACGCTCAATCTAGTGGGCCTGCACTCAAGCCAGCGACCTCGGGGTTTCAAACCTGGGCCCTCAATGTCCCAGGTCTATGCTCTACCCACTGCACCACCACCGGTCAGGCAAGTGGTTTTTATTGTGACTCTCGCCATCTTTGGAAAGCTTCCATTTCAGAAGTTTCTGATTTGGTTCCCTTTCTTGGAGACCCCTGCCTGGGGACCTTCTGCACGCACGCTAGCAGTCTCTGTCCTGCAGCCGCAGCCCACGGGGCTGCCGTCACCAGCGGTGCGCTGTGTCGCTGCTCAGGCTCAGAGCATCCCCTAGTCACAGAATGCCCAGCTGGCTGACTGACCATCTCTTCCTTACATTTCACGGTTTATCATATAAGTCGTATTTTAGTATGTTCCTATAGAATGCCTTCAGTTCGTGATGCTGTTTGGTCAGTGGTTTGGTTTGAGGTTTTTACCTAACAGCTCTTCGGATAGTGCAGGGACCAACGAGGGGACGCATCTGGTGGCGGGCAAGCTGTCCTACATCACCTTGGAGTTCAGACTCCGTCTCCCGCTACCATGATTCGTATAGACTTAAACGTGTCAACTGAGTTTGCTCACATGCCCAAGTGCAATATTTAGTTTCTTTTTCAATATTAAACATGATTTTTTTTTACAACAAATACATGCTCAGGAAAACCATCACAAAACCACACACTCAGATAAATTATCTAAAAACACAGCTAATTTATCTCCCAATACCAATTCTAAAATCAAGGTCTTCAGACCTTTGACCATGCATGTGGCTCCCTAAATTCTAGGACAAATCATTCCATCATCATACATTATTCTATCGTCATCTCTATACTTTGAAAAGAACCAAAATGCACACTTGTAAATGAGATCTTATCAATCTCACTGAAATTTAGGACTGCAATGTTTCTCCAGTTACTTGAAAATTCATAGCATAGATCACTAAAAGTTGCTAATTATGAGACCTGTTAATTTACAACCAGTTCCTCTCATAATTGTACCGCTACAATTTATCCATTCCTAATTCAATTCAATTTCAACTACGGGATTCTGAATTTGAGGTAGCTTCACAGAAGTTCTATTGCTATGAACGTAGCACGATTCAGAGTACAAGATGGAGTTCCAGATTAGAAAATACATAGTATCAGTTACACCCTTTTCCTCCCTTGACACACAAATTAAAAAGAATAAGTCATCCATTTCTTTAGTGATAGAAATACAGTTCTTTTGTGAGCATAGACACAATACACGGAATCTGCTTCTTTGCATGAAAAGTAGACTCCAAGGAGAAGGACTCAAATTCTGTTGCTACCTTCCTGTTGACCCGCGTGAGGATGTGCATGACCTCTAGCTTGTGAGCGTACAGTTTCAGCATAGCACAGAGTGACTGAATGAACCAGGATCCATCCTTCGAGTTTCGCCAGGAATAGTAACCTACAAGGCAAAACGTAACCAAAATTATCACGGATATCTGATTATAAATTACTACATAACCCCAAAGGTAAAACACACACAAACTTCCACAACCATACAAAGAGAAAAAGAAGGGAGTAAGGGAGCGGCACCTTTGGTTTCAGGGACACGAGCCCGGAGGGAGGAAACCAAACACGTGTGCTGTGCATAGACCGCTGCTTTTGACAAGGAAAAAAAAGAGCTGTGGACGAACCTCTCCACTGAATTCCTGAATAGTTCTACTTTCTGCCGTTCTTCCCAAAGGGGAAGAACGGGTAAACATGAAGACGAAGAAGCAAAGGATCATTAAAGTAGCATGGTGCCGGCCCCAGTGAGGTGGCTCAGTTGATTAAGCATCCAGAGGTCATGGGTTCGATCCTCCATCAGGGCACGTACGGGAAGCAATCAATGAGTGCACAACCGCATGGACACCTACGTGAAACACACTGACGCTTCTCTCTCCCTCTCCATGCCCCACCCTCTCCCTCTCTCTCTCAAATCAATGGAAAATTAAAAAAAAAAAGTAGCATGGTGTTATAACTGGATTGGTTATTGCAGAAATAAATTGCTTATGTATGCACATACATTAATTGTCCTAGATTTGTCAACAGGGCAACTGAATAAAGTATACTGAACACATTACGGAGCACTCAAGTCCATAGTGTATTTATTGTACTTTCGTCAGATTAACTATTGGATCCATGGCTTTTAATTTACAAGTACTTTACCTGGAAAGATGCCTGGAGGTTTAAAAAAAATCATACTGAGCATATCTGAAAATGTAACAATGTTTTAAAAAATGCATTTGTCCTATATCTCCAAACTTGGTAACTCTATCCTGAGTTAGTTGTGCAATAAATAAATAACTGCAGACTCAATAGTTATTTACATATGTACAACACAAACACAAGAGTGGAGGCCAACAGCCTAGTCGCATCTCATTTTTTACTTTATTTCTTTCTCCTTGTTCCACTTCTCCCCTCTCATGTACTATTCACATTTCTCTTCGTTATCTCCCATCTTCTGGAAAACATGCGTCTCCCCGAGTCCCAGAAGGAGGGTAAGCTCTGAGTTGGCCTATATTACAGTCTAGTATCCTACACGGTATTGAGTTCATGAATGACACTGTGTAAGACGCTTTCTTATGTATGCATATTTTCTAGCCAAACTTGGCCAAAAAGCACTTTTTGAGATCTCACTGATGAAGGTACCCTAAAATATAGACAAGTTAGCTATGTTTTATGGATTTCAAAATCCTGACAGTCTTTGGAACACGTTCTACATTGTTTAGACTCTACATGTGACAGTCCCGATTTGTAACTCTCTTACCGGGGGCTGTGGAGTACGCGTACAGGAAGTCTGCCTCCACCGGGATCTTCTGACACGCCATGTCATCCTCAACGTTGCTGTCGGTCTCGACGCCGTTGTCTAGCTCTGTACCTCGGCAGGCCTACAGGTTAGAAATTACACTTATTTTTTAAAAAATGCGTACACAACGATTTCTAAGAAACGTAAAGGCCACGTAAAAGTTGATGTTAATCATGCAAAAACTTTTTGATCTATATCTCCTGGTAATAGTTGAAATGAATAGCTTCAGGAACTAGTTCAGTAGCTTCAGGAAAAAGTCCTCTGGATAAGCCACAAGTGAGTGAGTTCATCTCCAATACATCTCCATCATCAACCTGCTCATATATATTACCTGAATAATGAAAAGTTTGGGCTTTCCCGTTAGACTTCGGCAACAATCCCCTCTGAAAAAACTTGTTAATTTCCTCAGGTCAACCGGTCCATTTGTTCCAAAAATTACTCCTTCTTCACCATGGCTTAGAAGCACGCAAATAAAACTGCTCCTTTTGCTATGATCTTCTTTAGCAACTGAAAAAGTGTTTACAAATAAAAAAAATAAAAATAAACAGGCAAAAAAATACCCAACACAACTTTATTGAACCATCTTCTATACATTATATGGAAATAAGATGGAGAAACCTGAGAACAGGCCCTGGCTGGTTGGCTCAGTGGTAGAGCGTCAGCCTGGCGTGCGGAAGTCCTGGGTTCGATTCCCGGCCAGGGCACACAGGAGAGGCGCCCATCTGCTTCTCCACCCCTCCCCCTCTCCTTCCTCTCTGTCTCTCTCTTCCCCTCCCGTAGCCGAGGCTCCACTGGAGCAAAGATGGCCCAGGCGCTGGGGATGGCTCCATGGCCTCTGCCTCAGGCGCTAGAGTGGCTCTGGTCGCGGCAGAGCGACATCCCGGATGGGCAGAGCATCACCCCCTGGTGGGTGTGCCAGGTGGATCCCGGTCGGGTGCATGCAGGAGTCTGTCTGACTGCCTCCCTGTTTCCAGCTTCAGAAAAATACAAAAAAAAAAAAAAAAAAGGAAACCTGAGAACAGAACTAAGAGATCAATCACTAAACCCAACCTGGGGCAGAGCAACATACAGTACTTCAAACCCTTTCTAGAGTCGGCATGACTCACTTTTACCCTACTTACAAAAGCTACATGGAGTAGGGTTACATATAGTTCAACACTTCTTCCGCTTTTAGTGTATGCATAATTATAGCTACCCCTTGGGCAATAAAAGTGTCCTCGAACAAAACTGGCCAGTGAAGGTCGTTCTTTAGATTATTTCTTACCACTGCGCATCAGATCCACAATTTCTTCGCGTGTAAGATCGTTTTTGTTCCTGACTTCATAGTTCAAGTTCTTGAATGTTTCCCTGAGGGTTGCTGCATCTACATCCGTACCAGACCGAGATGCCATTCCTTGAAACAGAAAGAATTCCTTTTAATTGTATTTTTTTTAAAAATTTTATTTACTGATTTTAACCAGAGAGGAAAGGAGGGAGGGAGGGAGAGAAAGAAAGGAACATTGAGCTGTTCTTGTATGTGCCCTGACTGGGGATCGAACTGGCAACCTGTGCTTCGGGCAGATGCTCTAACTCAGTGGTCGGCAAACTCATTAGTCAACAGAGCCAAATATCAACAGTACAAGACTGAGATTTCTTTTGAGAGCCAAATATTTTAAACTTAAACTATATAGGTAGGGACATTCCTTATCGAGGTAGCTCCCGCACATGGTATTTTGTGGAAGAGCCGCATGTGGCTCGTGAGCTGCAGTTTGCCGACCAGGGCTCAAACTAATGGAGCTTTCTGGCCAGGGCTAATTGTATTTTTTTTTAAAAAAAGATTAACTGCTCTGAAACGAAATATTCAGTGATTCACACAATCCATAATAAATCTTTTCTTTCAAATGTTTAGAAAATTCAATTATTCTTATCACAGTGATACAAAGTCTTTTTAATTTCTTAGCATATAAGACACTTCATAACGTAAGCTATATCAGTGTACCATACTGTAAGCAATGCTGACGTACTACAGTCACAAGGCTATCTTTCAGAGCTGCTCAGAGGATGAAAAACAGAAACCACTTAACTGGCTAAAGAGAGGTTCAGTTAAATAAGTTATCATTCATTTATATAATGGAATACTATCTCGCCATTAAAATTTTTGTAGACAAAATTTTGCCATGGGAAATGGTCATTTGAAAAAATAAAAGACTAGAAAACAAGAGGATTCTTCTTCTAAGAAAAAGAATACATATCTAACAATACACGTATCTCACACATTCAGAGGAACTGCATTTCTTTGCTTTTAATTTCCCCACTATTTTAAGATACATCACTACTTTCACAATATCTTTTCAGAATAAAACAAAAACAAACCCACAAACCACTACCAACTGACACTGTTCACTGGTATTCTACTACAGTTCATCTCCGTTAACCCTTCCAACCACTTCGAGACAGTTACTATGATTGGCTTCCTTTGTACAGAGGTAGAGCAGGGAGCACAGAGAAGTTCAGGAACTTGTCCAAAGGAACAGAGCTAGTGTCAGACCTCCACCCCGGGGTGCTGGGCTTTCATCACTCCTTTCCGGTACCTGCCCCGTTACTGTAGAGCCTGGCTGTACCAGTACTCAGATTTAATAACGTTAGAAGTGTTGGGGACACACACCTTAGAACTGAGCAAACTTAAGATGCATGAATAGGAAAAAGAATAAATGTCTGTATCTCCAAAATAGTCATTATTTCTCAGCAGTGCGATCCAGAGTGATTTTATTTATTTATTTTATTTTTTTCATGTTTATTTCTAGGTTTGGTTTTATTGTTGTAGTGGTGGTAATCACCCCGTCTAGGTACAAAAACCAGAGACTTTGTTTGATTTATTCCTAGCACATATTAAGTGCTAAATAAATATGTTTCTGTTGAATGAATGGATGAATTTGTGCAGCCACAAAAATGTCACACAATGACAACCTGGCTTTCGTAAGTTAAGCAATGAATGGACCATTTTCCAGTTAGGACCCTGGAGGCCTGTGTGCGCACCACTGCTGGCCCAATTTACATTTTAAGTTTGCAGAGTTTATTACTGTAGTTCTGCAATCAAGGTGACTGACTTGTATGTCACCGGTCTCAGGGGTGCTCAGGAATGGAACTGTGCCAACCCAGAAACATCCCATGAGGCTGTTTCCTGGGAGACGCGCAGGAAGGGGCCTGACTGGGGTTCACGGGCTTGGGTTTGTGACCCGGATCTCTGCTGATTTTTGATGACTAAGCCTCCAACGTGGCATCTGGGCAGCGAACGCAGCTCTGCTGGGGTCAGGTGGACCCTCAGAACAAGTGGGCATGCCCTCACGTCACACTGGGATCTTTAGGCCACGTGGTTTATTTCCTGTGCATCGTGAACGTGCCGTCAGTCAACAGGCCTTTTCCCGCCTAGACCTTGCTGGGACTTTCGACTCTGCCTAGGAAGAGCATGGTCTCCGCGGCTCGGTCCACAATCGGGGGCAGGGAGGACCTGTTGAAGCAGACGCAGTGAGGGGAGCCATCGTTCGACCGGATAGTGAGCTTGGTGGCAGTGGCCGCTGCGGCCTCAGTATCTTCCTCGCTGACGTCAAGCACGGCCTTGTGGGCAGCTTTGGAAACTTGCAGGAAATCTCCCTTTTGATTTTATTTATTAATTGTTGGCTAACCTATCATTTCTAGAATTTCTATAATGGGCATATATTGTTTTTATTAAAATGTCCCCAGGTTTTACCATGGGACAGGCTGAGGACAGGCAGCTGGGTGACAAGGTGACTGAATTCTGGTCCTGGTTTGTGGGCACTCAGTATGAGGGCAGCAACCCCAGGCTGTCAGAGCTCGCTGTGAAAACCTGACTTTCCGATCTCAAAGCAGAAAAGCTCACTTGAAGGCTGAAGTCAGACTATCAGTCTATTTTTTTAGGGAAAGTGTGGAATGACAATATTTTTAAAGCACAGGTTCAATAGTATAAAACTCCACCAGAAGCAGGAATCACAACTAGCGACTGAGGTAGACTGAGGGCTAAAGGTGACATCTCTTATAGCCAATAAAGACTATAAATATGGTGCCATTCAGATTTAGACATCATTTTTATCCCCTTTCCTCACCCCTATAGCTAATCTTTTTTTTTTTTAACATTTATTTTATTGATTTTAGAGAGAGAAGAAGGGAGATAGACAGGAACTCGATCTGCTCTCGCACGTGCCCTGACTGGGGATCAAACCGGCAACCTCTGTGCTTTGCAAGGATGCTCTACCCATTGAGCTATCCAGTCAGGGCGCCTACAGCTAATCTAACACTGAATCCTGCCTCTCTTCCCGGTGTCATCTCGAGTCTTTCCATTTTCACCACACTTCGGTCTCCTAAATTGGATCTGCTGCTTCTGGTTGCTTCAAATAAAAATTTATTCTGATACGATTAATAAGTCAATCCAAAGAATTATCAGAGCATCAATTTAAAAGCAAAAAAAAAGCCCTGGCCGGTTGGCTCAGCGGTAGAGCGTCGGCCTAGCATGCGGAGGACCCGGGTTCGATTACCGGCCAGGGCACATAGGAGAAGCGCCCATTTGCTTCTCCACCCCTCCGCCGCGCTTTCCCTCTCTGTCTCTCTCTTCCCCTCCCGCAGCCAAGGCTCCATTGGAGCAAGGATGGCCCGGGCGCTGGGGATGGCTCTGTGGCCTCTGCCCCAGGCGCTAGAGTGGCTCTGGTCCCAACATGGCGACGCTCAGGATGGGCAGAGCATCGCCCCCTGGTGGGCAGAGCATCGCCCCTGGTGGGCGTGCCGGGTGGATCCCGGTCGGGCGCATGCGGGAGTCTGTCTGACTGTCTCTCCCTGTTTCCAGCTTCAGAAAAATGAAAAAAAAAAAAAAAACATAAATAAAAGCAAAAAAAAAAAAAAAAAGGGAAATGGCCAAAGTGTTCCTTCTTATGGTTAATTATGTAAACTAAGTGAATGGTATATTTAGGGTGTGGAATATTACATAATCATTAAAATAACATAGGAAAATTATATGGCAATTTAAAAAATGCTTATATTACATTAAGTGTAACAAGCAGAATACAATATTGCTTTGTGTATTATGAATGAAATTAATCTTTGAAAGAAACTGTCAAGGAAAATATATCAAGCATACATCAAGATGTTAGTGAGCCTTTTAGGATTGTGAGGGATTTTGCTTTTACAATATATCTCTAAAAATCTTCTCCAAGGTACTATTATATAGATTCAGTCATACACAGCAGAGACCGGGAAGGGAACTTGGTGATTATGCCATGGTGAACCTAAAAGAGGTTTCAGTAGAGTATCAGATGTGCTCAACAGGGAGAATGGGCTTCAGACGGTTGGAAGGAAGTGAAGATGGCAAGCTTATAGTAGGAGTTTTCAAAATTTATTGCAGGAGACAAAAATCAGATCAAAGCTGAAGAGGAAGATGGGTAAAAGAGAGGTCTCTCTAAGCTGGGGAGTCTGTCATTTTTGCAAGGAAGAGAAAATGGTCAATACAGCAATGACGACAGGATGTGGGGTGCCCAGAGGTGGGCTCAGAGCTCGCCGGAGTCAGGCACACCAAGGCTCAGGCCAGCTCTGCTGCTGACTTATCTGGGGGACTCTGCTGCGAGTCGAATCTTTTGGCATCTAAGCGTGATTACTCTTCAGGGTTGTAAAAATCAGATGAGACAATAGCTGTGATGTACCTTGCAGTTCCTGGTAAGGAAAAATACTACTCCTTCCTATCTGCTGTGGTCCTTTCCTTAGTATAAAAGAGGGGGAAGAAGGATAAAGAAACAAGGGTCCCAGAGAAGTCCTGCTCACTCTCCACTTCCCGCTGTTCTGTGTCATAGTGTAATAACATCGATATTAGTTTTTATATTATACCAAACATAAACGGTACAAATATTTGAAGAGTGAAAAATTATGTTATGATACATACCAGTACTTTTATGGAAGTTCTTATTATTGATTATTAGGCATAAGCCCATTTCAGGATAATTCATATTGTAACTGCTGTCCAAGGATATTCCAGAGTCCATTGACTTGCTGCCATGCAGGAGCTTTCTGTTTGGAAATCAAACAACAGTTTACAAAGGCAGAAATTACCAATGTGCTGTTCTCACTAACAGAACTTTATAACACGTTAGCACAACTAACATCTGGTGAATCCATCTCACAAATACGAAGTGACCACTGGGAGGCTGAGTGCACGCCGGCAGTCACGCAGACACCGAGTCAGAGCCAGCGCCGAAAGCACACGCCGGCCTTCAGAGCACAGGCTCTTCATCTCTACACTTTGTTCTCCTCTGAGTCTTATTAAAATTTCACCAAATACATTTTATACTTAAAAAACATCTTGTGATTCTGAGAAATATTTTATTTTCAAGAATAACGCCTTAAAAACTATCCTGAAATGATAAGAAGCCAACAAAAGGCAAATATGACTCAAGCACAATAGTATCTGAATTCCTTACATTGTTTCTTAAAAACCACGAGCTGGAAAAATTAATAGTTTATTAATACATAGACTCACTATTGTATATAATTGAAAATTCTTGTATGAAGGTCTCTTATCCAGAAACCTCTGCTGTCTAGACCAGGGCAGTAACATTCTCCTCCAAAGGGCCAGATACTAAGCACTTGAGGCTTGCAGGCCCCTCGGGTCGGCGGCAGCCACTCCATTCTGCTGCTGAGAGCGACCCAGGGCACCACTGGGAAGAAAGGGTGTAGCTACGGAACTCGACCACCGTGGAACGCAAGCCTGACCCTGCTCCAGACCGAGCATCAGGAAGTAACAGGTCTGGGTCTACCGTCCAGGTAGTCGTGCAAGCCTGACCCTGCTCCAGACCGAGCATCAGGAAGTAACAGGTCTGGGTCTACCGTCCAGGTAGTCGTGCAAGCCTGACCCTGCTCCAGACCGAGCATCAGGAAGTAACAGGTCTGGATCTACCGTCCAGGTAGTCGTGCAAGCCTGACCCTGCTCCAGACCGAGTATCAGGAAGTAACAGGTCTGGGTCTACCGTCCAGGTAGTCGTGCAAGCCTGACCCTGCTCCAGACCGAGCATCAGGAAGTAACAGGTGTGGGTCTACCGTCCAGGTAGTCGTGCAAGCCTGACCCTGCTCCAGACCGAGCATCAGGAAGTAACAGGTCTGGGTCTACCGTCCAGGTAGTCGTGCACTATCTGCAAGCATTTCACATTATACACAGTTCTAAAATAAAAAATGTTGGAAAAAGATTAGAACAGTAAATTAAAGAAGTCAATGTCAGAAACAAGCTATTGTACTTTACTAAAAGTGTAGATCAGCACATTTTACAGATGAAAACTCTGAAAGTTTGTTGAAGGTCACACAGATAACGGATCACAGAGCTACTAATTCTCCACCACCTCCTGCGGCCTCCTTAGACGCGCCTCTACAGGCAATAACAAAATAGCCAGACCGGAGGGGCCCCAGAAGGCCTAGGAACATGATGATAACTTATCACAGCGTCAAAACAGGCCTAAAGCTATTTTGGGCTTTAATGCAACTTGCTATTAAATTATGTTCTGTATGATATGAAAAGGTAAGAAAATGTGTAAATCACTTTAAATGGATTAAAAAAAAGCCCCTCTAAAATGAGATCGTATTTGAGGGTTTAATTTCTAGGAAAATTCCTTTGCTAAACAATCATAGCTAAATTCGTACTGGTAACCTGTTAACAGCACTGCTGAAATACCTCTCTTCGGTACTAGTACTAGTCTGTAGTCCCCTGGACGGTCCTGAATAATAACACCAGGTCTCTGAAATAAACTTCTAGAATTAAAAGTATCACAAGAGATCCCAAATGGATAATAACAGACAGGAATTAAATTAAGAGTGTTTGAGTTTTATCTTTTTCCTCTCTCTATCTCCTGGTTGTTGCAAGCATCAATACACAAAATATTCCAAACAGAAAGAATGAGAAAATAAAGGGTAAAAAACAATCCATAACCAGGCATTTTGTTCCCAGACTGAGCACTAGCATTTCATTTTAATCTTAAAACATTAATAAACAAGAGGCAAAACAAAACAAAAAACCCCTAAAAAACCCCAAACACAAAACCCCTCTCTTCCGGCCGGGCAATCTGGGGAGCACCCAGACTACCAAGTCCCACCCCTGGCGTGCAGCCCTCTGCTTCCAGGACGGGGTTCCCTAGTATGGGCCAGGCCCTCCCTCACTCTTACCCACAGGTCTGTGAAATCTTTATTTTACAGATGAGATTCGGAGGGCACAGGTTAACATGGGTAAAGCCACACAGTTGTGGAGGTAGAAAGTCAACTGGGTCTCTCTGCTTCCCCACCCCCGAGTTTGCTGTACCACCACCGTCTTTCCCTGATTATATGAGGATGCCATTTAAATACTCACGTTTCTGAATTTTTAATGGACTTTGAATCCACTGAGTTTCCAGTGTCCTCCATGGATACTTTAACTAGAATATAAAGAAAGCAAAGTTAGTCAGAATCAGTCACTATAAGATCACTGCATCGCCTGACCAGGCGGTGACGCAGTGGATGGAGCGTCGGACTAGGATGCGGAGGACCCAGGTTCGAGACCCTGAGGTCGCCAGCTTGAACGCGGACTCATCTGGTTTGAGCAAAGCTCACCAACTTGGGCCCAAGGTCGCTGGCTCGAGCAAGGGGTTACTCGGTCTGCTGTAGCCCCAAGGTCAAGGAACATATGAGAAAGCAATCAATGAACAACTAAGGTGTCACAATGAAAAACTAATGATTGATGCTTCTCATCTCTCTCTCCCCTTCCTGTCTGTCTGTCCCTATCTATACCTCTGACTCTGTCTCTGTAAAAAAAAAAAAAAAATCACTGCATTATATTAGTTATTCCAAAGATTATTTCTGCTAATTAATACATGACATGGACGATTTCAAATTAAGTGGCCACTCCTACCTCTGCTCCACCTGTACTGTTCCAGGTCTCTGTGAGTCAAGCCTGAGAAGAATCCTTTGTCAAGGTGTGTGCAATGTATCCCTAGCCCATCTCTCTCTTTCTTTTTAAACACAGGACAAATAATTACAGGTGGATAATAAGATGACAGGGGCTCTGAAGAAAATAAAATAGGGCAAAGTAAAAGAGAGCCTGGGAGTGTGAGCTACTTCCGCTATGGTGGTTGGGGAAGTCATCTCTGAGGTGACATTTACATGGAGAGCTAAGCTACCAACAGGGGCTGTCCTTGTTGGGGGAAGGACCAGCAAGTGCAAAGGTCCTGAAAGAGGCTGGCGCATTCATGATGCAGAAAGACCAGTTTAGCTAGAGCATGGTAAAGGAAAAGAAGGCATAAACGGAGACTAAGCAGGAAAGGTAAGATCCCGCAGGACCTTAAGGAGCCAAGGGAAGCTTCAGTTCTGTCCTAAGGGCAAGGAGAAACCAGGGGAGTGTTTTAAGCAGAAGAGACACAGCATGTTTTAAAAGGAACACTCTGGCTGCTGAATGGAGGAGAAGCAACTGTAAGAGGTGGGAGTAGGCCCTGGTCAGTTAGCTCAGTTGGTTAGAGAGTCGTCCTGAACCACCGAGACTGCAGGTTTGATCCTAATCGGGGCACATGTAGGAAGCAATGAACGCACAACTAAGTGGAACAACAAATGAATGCTTCTCTATCTCTATCTATCTCTTTAAAATCAATCAATAAAAAAAAGTTACTAGAGGCTGAAACTCAGGGAGAGGCCTGGAGAAATCCTGGGCACTCTGGTAGTTAGAGGGTTACTAGAAGAGGCAGGGCCAGCAGGAGACTACAGAGAGGCGAGGGAAGGGGGGGTCAGGTGAATGGCAGACACCACAGCACGCAGAAGTCTTTCAGAAGCGTTCACTCTTTCAAGGCTTGCTACTAGGTCAATTCAGAAGAGGACAGAAGAACATTGACTTAAGGGCATCAGTAGAGTGAGGACTGTCAGGGAAAACTGTCTGAGACTTAGAAATGGGCACAAGAAATTACTTGATATAATTTCAGTGCAGTGCTGGGCATTGTCTACAGCAGTGGTCCCCAACTACTGGGCCGCGGACCGGTATTGGTCCGTGGGCCATTTGGTACCGGTTCCACAGAGAAAGAATAAATAACTTACATTATTTTCATTTTATTTATATTTAAGTCTGAACGATGTTTTATGTTTAAAAAATGACCAGATTCCCTCTGTTATATCCGTCTAAGACTCACTCTTGACGCTTGTCTCGTAAGTTCGACAATTATATTTAAAAATACCAGTTTTTACGCCAGTCGCATAATTTTATTTTGTGCGTTTATCCGTCCCACCCTAAAGGCTGGTCTGTGAAAATATATTCTGACATTAAACCGGTCCGTGGCCCAAAAAAGGTTGGGGGCCACTGGTCTACAGGATGCTCAAGAATTATCTGATTTTATAGGGTGTCCTATCTCTACTTCTTGATATTAGAAATGATAGTTTTGTTTCAGTGAGGTAGATGGTGGTTAAAATTTAAAAAAACAAAACAAAAAAACCCCCTCATGAGTCCTTTCAGAATTGGATTTAAAATAGTTATCTTATTATTTGATAAAGATTTCTCAGGAACTAATACTGTAACGTATTTTGTTCCTTCATTGTTAGTATCTGAATAATCAGATATTGCAACAGTATCAGTTGACCTTCATATCCTATTAAAAATTATACAGTGATAGGGCCCTGGCCGGTTGGCTCAGCGGTAGAGCGTCGGCCTAGCGTGCGGAGGACCCGGGTTCGATTCCCGGCCAGGGCACATAGGAGAAGCGCCCATTTGCTTCTCCACCCCTCCGCCGCGCTTTCCTCTCTGTCTCTCTCTTCCCCTCCCGCAGCCGAGGCTCCATTGGAGCAGAGATGGCCCGGGCGCTGGGGATGGCTCTGTGGCCTCTGCCTCAGGTGCTAGAGTGGCTCTGGTCGCAATATGGCGACGCCCAGGATGGGCAGAGCATCGCCCCCTGGTGGGCAGAGCGTCGCCCCTGGTGGGCGTGCCGGGTGGATCCCGGTCGGGCGCATGCGGGAGTCTGTCTGACTGTCTCTCCCTGTTTCCAGCTTCAGAAAAATGAAAAAAAAAAAAAAAAATTATACAGTGATAAATAAAAGGCTCCCTGTGTCAGATATGTACACATTTGCTCTGGCTGTCACCATCTGCTCTTCCCACACGAAAGCACCAGCTCCACACTCGGCAGCGGAGTCTTGCCTCTTGCAGAACCCGGGGCGAGGCTGAGCATTACCTCACATCCATTAGCTAGTGCCTGGCTGCCTACATCCCCTGTCTGGGGAGCGTGAGCTCATCTTAGAAGGATAAGAAACGATCCCCCAAGGGAAAATTTAATGTCCTAAATGATGGTTGGAGTTTAAGTTCTTAGAACATTTTCAGTTGACAAAACATAAGTGGGGAAATTTACAATAGAGGTTTAAAAAAATATCTTGGCACAGCGATGGCTTAACACTATTTGTTTCTTACTGTACTAAAGTATGTAATTATTTCCATCAATGCAGGATGTTGATGATAACAAATAAGTCACAGAGTTAAGGCTGAGGAATAAAAATTAATTTCTAAAACTGGAATTTTGACATCAAGTTATAAAGTATACAAAAGAATCCCAAACCAAATGAAAAACCCTGGTATTAAACATGAATAGTTTGAAAGTGTGCTGATGGTAGAGATTTCAAAATGAGATACTAAATCAGTACAACCAGTTTGAGAGGTTCCTATGTAGCTAATCTGTCACCAGGCAGTAGGCTGTTCACAGTCCCTGGTCTCTGCCCTCAAGGGTTTTAAATCTCAAAATGAGCCATAAAAACAAATATTGCTCAGTTTGGAATCATCGCCATGCATATGGATATCAAAACAACAACAACAACATAGGATTTACTGAAACTGGCTAGCCAAAGGCCAAAAATTCATAATGCTATACGTGACTTAAGTGTTGTGTACAAAGTGTTACATAATAACATAACAGTTCCTCTTCCTGTTGGCTCATATGGGCAAGAATCAGGTGAAAGATACTTTTATGCATATATGTATTATTTATTTATTTTTGGTTAGTCTTTCCAACTATGCTAAGGCATAATGATCCGCAGAGATAGTTCAGTTGACTGAGGCTTAGAGCAGTTAATAACTTGTAAGTGGCCGAGCCCAGATCCAAACTAGGATCCGTCTGCCTCGGGAGGGCAGACGCCCCCTTTTCTACACAGCTTCATAATACAGAGGCAGGGCGACACTATCGTTATCTTTAGGGAAGGAAGCAAAAATCCACAACCTAAAAGCTTTACTGAAGATGAGACAAAGAGCATAAATAACATGATAGAAAACAGCTGCAGAGATATGGAAAGAGTATAAAGCAGATTTACTCTGAGCAATGAAAAAAACAGAAATGATGCTTATGGTGTTTCTGACACCTCTGGGTAATTTATCAATACTTCCAAAAGTAAAATAACTAGTTTCATGTTAAGCAGTCAGTACAAGTCATCCAGACATGTTTTAAACTATTTGCCTCTACAGAAAAAAAAAAAAAAAAGTCTTTCCAGTGTGGCTTTTGGGAAGATGATATTTCTGCGAAAGAACTCGAAAACCTCACGACTGTTTTTATTAATTATCAGAGGACAGTCTCAAAAACAGTCACATTCCAGATTTAGTAACTGAAACAGAAAGAACATGCTTTTCTCAGTAGTTTGGATAAGATTTTTAGCTGTAATGGGCTAGAGGTTTTATGGAAACGTTTGTTCCCCATCTGGTCTCTGAATTTCTTTGGGGACTTATAAGAATTAGATTCAGTTGTGCCATACAGACAATACCCCAGGTGACAGACTAGAGTAACAGTGCTCCTCACTATTCAAAGCCATAAGCCTTGCAAGGAGTCTGTCTTTCCCTCCCCCGAGGTCCTAAGATAGTAGTATGATACACAGGTATCAGGCAGTAGTATGATACAAGGATCTTGGACACCCTTTATAAAAACCACAGATAACTATAAGGCCTCCTCCCTCCCACTGAGAACCACTCTTCTGTAGAAGCAGATTCAGGTTTACAACCACATGATTAAATAAATCCTGCCTGCCAGAGAAGGTTTGAAACTGAGAAAAGTTAGTGTCAGCAGTATTCATTCATTTGTCCCATAACTTACTGAATACCAACTGTGTGCACCCCTAGTGTATCAAGTAATGGAAGAGATAAAGACACCATCCCTATGAGGGACTTACACCAATGCCCACTGGTATTCAAAAGTGGCTAAACAAGGCAGAGGCCAGTCAGGCTTAGGGTTAAGTCTGCATCAGATGTTACCTTACTCTACCCTAATTCAGAAGCTCTATTAGCAATTTGAAGGTAAGAACAAACTAAGCAGAGAAGTCAGAAATTTACAAAGCATTGTCACACCCATCCTCATTTTATACTCAAAACAACCTCATGAGGTATGTATTTTACTCATGCCTAATTTATGAATGAGCTAGTAAGTGTAGCCCTTGGGACTCAGGTTGTCTGACTACAGAGGACCTATTCCTATTCATTGTTTCATTCCATTTGTATTTGTTAAATGTGTACAAAACAGTATCTAACGGTCTAAAAATTCTCACATCTTTTTCTAGGTCCACACTGGTGCTTTCCATCTTTGAGGCAGAGCTAAAAAAACTAACACTAGGCACCAGAATAGATTTAATGCCGTTCATGAAAATAAAGAATGCTTTCTAGCATTAGGAGGCATGAAGCTGTAGGAAGTTGTGTTAAATTAGGTTTGAAAGCAAAACAGCAAAGAAGCATTGTAAATATATGTATCAGAGGTCAGTCTTGTAAAATGGCAGGAGGCAAGGCCTTTTTTCAGGATAGCAAAAGCAAATCTGATATAAGTAGGTATAGCATTTCATCTCTTTTTTACTGTGAACAAGTTCTATTGCCAAACTCCAATAAACTGTTCATTTATTCATTCATTAAAACACACTGTAACTTTCAACAGCTTTTTGCAAGAGCAAAGAAAAACCAAAGTTCAAACATCAGGCTGTGATAGGAATAATTTAAGCTTTTTGTCAGAGATCAGGTACATATAACATTCAAAATGGCTGAGCACACTGATACATGCTGGTCTAACCTCTCTGCGAAGCACCTATTCCTATCTTGCAAACTCACATTGTTACAGCAACTCCACATTTCACCTCTACCATTCTTCTTTAATCCACATCTTCTAAGTTTAGTTTGCTAAGTAATCCTAAAGCAGGTTTATTTTTTCTGAAGAGGGCACTAATTCTATAGTATAGGCATTCCCTATGTCAGGCCCTGGGTATGGAGTAAAGCAGTAAGGAGCAAGAAGATAACAAGTCCTTCATGGAATCTGCTTACAAGCTAGCAGGAAAGACAGTAAACAAGTAACTGCAAAGGATATAACTTTATCCTTTCAGGAAATGACACATGCCAAGTAGGAAAAGTTAACTTTAAAGGGCTTAATGAAAAAAGTAACACAAGTAAGAGTTCTTCAAGCAAATGTCATGTGATGGAGGGAGAGAGGGAATGCAAGAGTGTTTAGGACAGAGAACAAGCTAAGTGGAAAGTGAAAAGGTGCCCTAAAAAATATCAGGCAGGGAAGGGACCAAGGAGCCAACCCGTGCTTGGCTTTGCTACCCATGATTAGGGACTGGGTTTACCATATGGGCAAAGGAACAGCTTCCTAGATGTTTAGTTTGTAAAGATCCCTCAGCCTGGGCTACGAAGATGGACTGGCCAGGGCAGAAAGTCTGGAAGTATGGAGACCAACAGGGAAGCTGCAGTAGCCAGGGGAGAGCCGAGGGAGGCTCAGGTCAGTGATGGAGAGAAATGGACAGATGAGTGGATATTTAGGAGCTCAGCGGTGGAAGGGGATTGGAGAGATAGTTGAGCTGATTGGTTCCTGGTTTGCAGGTTTGGGTGTCACAACTAAAGAAGCAGCTGCCTTGAGGGCAAGACACACTGAAAACAAGAGTGACAAGGATGAGAAAGGCACTCTTTTCAACATGGCCTGGAGGGGGAGGGGTGTTAAAGCAGCTCCCAGTTGACTTTGGCCTAGAGATACACAGTCACAGGGAAGAGCTGGAAGAATGTAAGAGGTCTGAAAAGGAACTGGCGTGTAATGCTTCAAGTTACTTCACTGAGAAACTGAGTCACACAGTCAACGCGAGAAAATAGAATCCCGAGACAGAGAAGGTAGCCGAGGCCAAACCTCATCCAATAATGGGAGGACCAGCGCCGAGGGACAGCGTCCCACCGACAGCACCACTCCCGCCGCCTGCCCTCCGGGCGTTGTTTCTCCCTTCCCGATCCAAATCTCAGACAGCGGTCCCGGCCACTCTCACTTCCCATGCATCTCGCTGCATCCTGCTCACGGGTTCGGCCTCCCGCTGCCCAGCCTCGGAACCCCGGCCCGGCCCAGCCCCCCGCGCCGTTCCCCACCGGGCTCCGCGCCCCGGCCCGGACCCCGCGCCCTCCACCACCGGGCTGCGCGCCCCGGCCCGGCCCCTCGCGCCCTTCCCCACCGGGCTGAGCGTCCCGGCCCGGACCCCGCGCCCTCCACCACCGGGCTGAGCGTCCCGGCCCGGCCCCTCGCGCCCTTCCCCACCGGGCTGCGCGCCCCGGCCCGGCCCCTCGCGCCCTTCCCCACCGGGCTGAGCGTCCCGGCCCGGCCCCTCGCGCCCTCCACCACCGGGCTGAGCGTCCCGGCCCGGCCCCTCGCGCCCTTCCCCACCGGGCTGCGCGCCCCGGCCCGGCCCCTCGCGCCCTTCCCCACCGGGCTGCGCGCCCCGGCCCGGACCCCGCGCCGTCCTCCACCGGGCTGCGCGCCCCGGCCCGGCCCCTCGCGCCCTTCCCCACCGGGCTGCACGCCCCGGCCCGGCCCTTCGCGCCCTTCCCCACCGGGCTGAGCGTCCCAGCCCGACCCCTCGCGTCCTTCCCACCCACCTGCGCGCCCCGACCCGGCCCCCCGCACCCTTCCCCACCGGGCTGCGCGCCCCGGGTCCAGTTTCCCGCTGCCGGGCCTCTCGGGCATCCGTCCGCTGTTCGGCCCCCGTCCCCCGGCCTCCGCCCCTCACCCCGTGCCCCCAGCCGGGACGTTCGCTCCGCGAGCTTCAATGCTCCTCCTCGCACCCCTCGTCGCGGTAAAACAAAGAATCCGCTGCCCGGACCGTGCCCATCCCCTCCGTCACCCGGGGTAGCGGCACGCCCGGGCGGTCTCTGGGGCGGGCGCTGGGCTGGGGAGGGTGGAGGCAGCGGGCCCAGGGCGGACGGCCGCGCGGCGAGGAGGGGCGCGGGCAGCACTCACCGCACAGCACCACACTGCCGACGCCCGCTCGCCCCGCTCCAAGACAGCTCGGGCTCTGCAGACCGCAGCCCGGAGAGCCCCAGCTGGCCCCGCCCCCTCAGCTCCGCGCTCCGCTCGGCGTCGACACGTCCTCGCGGCCTCGGCGCGCCCCGCCCCCGCCGCGCCCTCGTAGGTCTGCGCGCTCCGCGTCCCGCCCCCGCTGCGCCCTTGTAGCCCGCGCTCCGGACCCCGCCTTCACTGTGCGCTTAGCCCGCGCGCTCCACGTCCCGCCCCCGCCGCGCCCTTATAGGTCCGCACGCTCCGCGTCCCGCCCCGCCAAGTGCTTTAAGCCCGCGCGCTCCGCGCCCCGCCCCCACCGCGCCCTCATAGGTCCGCGCGCTCCGAGCCCCGCCCCTGCCGCTCCCTCATAGGCCTGGGCGCTTCGGACCCTCCCGTCCCTCACGATCCGCCTCCGCGCGCAGATTGAAGAGTGGGTCCGGCTGGGTGCCGGCAGCCACTGAGGACGTAGAAGTACACGGAGGGGGTTTCTGGAGGTAAACGGTGCGGGACCAGAAGGCCCTATGGGTCCCAGGGCTGTGGGGAGGGATTCACGGGCGGGCCTGACGCTCAGTCTGCACTCGGGGGGCGAGGAACGGGCCGCGACCCGCCCGCTGTACTCTGCTTCCCCACGGGCGACCCAAATCACTAGCCTTCACTGCCCGCCTGCTTTGGGTCGTGAATTCCTTCCAGACCTTGATGCGAACTCGGAATTGTTTTCGCTGGAGATTGTACCAGCGCAATTGACAACGAAGTTCCGCCTCACATTTCAAGGGGCTCATGACATTCGGACACAAGGGACCCCGTGTTTATTTTACTTATTTATTTTTTTACAGAGTCAGAGAGAGGGATAGATAGGGACAGACAGACAGGAATGGAGAGAGATGAGAAGCATCAATCATCAGTTTTTCCTTGCGACACTTTAGCTGTTCATTGATTACTTTCTCATCTGTGCCTTGACCATGGGGCTACAGCAGACTGAGTAACCCCTTGCTCAAGCCAGTGACCTTGGGCTCAAGCTGGTGAGCTTTTGCTAAAACCAGATGAGCCCGCGCTCAAGCTGGCAACCTCGGGGTCTTGAACCTGGGACCTCCGCTTCCCAGTTCGACGCTCTATCCACTGTGCCACCGCCTGGTCAGGCGGGTCCCATGTTTAGAACCAGCGGGCCCCCAACTCTGTTACTGCCTATTCGGAGGTAAATTAGGGGTTATGTTTTGCACAGAGGTACACGTCGTTTTATCGACTGCTTTATTATGTTCTCTTGCATCTTCACACATTTTCTTATTTTATTCTTTCAACAACCACTGGAGGTGGGAAATTACAGTTTCTGCCCAGGCTGGAAGAGGTTAAGGGGTTTGTTTTAGTAAAAAGGAGAGTTAACAGGAGTTAAACCTGGATCCCAAAATATAATAAAATTTAGGCCTTACTTAGTTGCTCCCAGAATCGAGGGGGGATCAATGTCTGGCTCTCTTTTTTATTTTTTTCTGCAGTAAAACTGACACTAAGACCCACTCCCACCCTGAGTGCTGAACTTTCTTACCAAAAGGATGCTTTGCTGCAGCAGCAGCACCAGCAGCAGTTTTCTGGTTTCCTGTAGTTATACTAATGTACTTGGTTTAGAGAAACCATCTCAAACAGTTGGCTGGAGACACTGTCTTCTGAGTCAGTAATTTCTTTTTTTTTTCTTCTTTTTCTGAAGTTGGAAATGGGGAGGCAGTCAGACTCCTGCATGCGCCTGACCGGGATCCACCCCGGCACTCCCACCAGGGGGCGTTGCTTTGTTGCAACCAGAGCCATCCCAGCACCTGAGGCAGAAGCCACAGAGCCGTCCTCAGCGCCCGGGTCAACTTTGCTCCAATGGAGCCTCTGCTGCGGGAGGAGAAGAGAGAGACAGAGAGGAAGGAGAGGGGGAGGGGTGGAGAAGCAGATGGGCGCTTCTCCTGTGTGCCCTGGCCGGGAATCAAACCTGGGACTCCTGCATGCCAGGCCGACGCTCTACCACTGAGCCAACCAGCCAGGGAGTAATTTCATTTTTAGAGAGTTTCACAGGTGGCAGAACTTGATCCAACCCCTGAAGGGGAAGAAATTGGGAAAGGCAAGAGGGGCCTTGGAGTGGCCCGGGGCAGGGAATGCTCGTTACCATTCATTTGGCGAGAAAACTGAACAACAAATAAATGTAGGAACTGGTTTAGAGCTAGATTCTGGAGAGAGTTTGGACTTCTTGGTATAAACCAAAGTGTGAATTGAGTGGTGCTCCTAGTCATGAAAAGTTATGAAAATACCTGACCAGGCGGTGGCGCAGTAGATAGAGCATCGGACCAGCACGCAGTGGATCCAGGTTCAGAACCTGAGGTCGCCTGGCTTGAGCACGGGGTCGCTAGCTTGAGTGTGGGATCATAGACACGACCCCATGGTCGCTGGCTTGAGCCCAAAGGCCACTGGCTTGAGGAAGGGGCCCCTTGCCCTGCTGTAGCTCCCCCATCTCCGGCAAGGCACATATGAGAGAGCAAGAGCAATCATTGAACAACTAAGGAGCCACAAGGAAGAATTGATGCTTCTCATTTCTCTCCCTTCCTGTCTCTCTGTCCCTGTCTGTCCCTCTGTCTCACACACACACACACAAAAATTATGAAAATAAATTTAAGGCAATGATTAGTCTGGCAGACATGGGCTTTCTGGATCAGAGATCCTGTGAGGATAGTGAAAAGGGGGAAGTGGAAAAGAACAATGTGTCTCATCCCTTACAGGAGACTTTTGGGAAATTTATATAGGAGTTACTTCTATTCAAGCATAGACAGGCAAAGCAACTGAAGGGGGGAAAATCAGCCACTCTATTTTACTTAATTTAAAGTCTTACTCATCTGGAAAGTAAATTTGTATAATAATATTACTGTAAGTGAATTTTAATCACATACTTTATTGTGAACAGTTTAGCAGTGGGAGAAATTGCATACATGTGTACCCAGAGACCATAAAAGGGGTTATATTATGAAAACATTGCCAAATAGCAGAAATTACTAAATACTAGAACTAAAACATACAGTGTGTCTGTAAAGTCATGGTGCACTTTTGACCGGTCCCAGGAAAGCAACAAAAGACAATAGAAATGTGAAATCTGCACCAAATTAAAGGAAAACCCTCCCAGTTTCTGTAGGATGGTGTGGCAGCATGTGCGCATGCGCAGATGATGATGTAACACCATGTATACAGCGGAGCAGCCCACGGCCTACCGTGCCAGTTGAGATGTGGACGGTAGAGGAAAGTTCAGTGTGTTCTGTGGCTCACTAAATTAGAATCCGTGACCAAAGTGCAATGTGAATATCGGCGCGTTTATAATGAATCGCCACCACATAGGAATAACATTACTTGGTGGGATAAACAGTTGAAGGAAACCGGCAGTTTGGTGGAGAAACCCCGTTCTGGTAGGCCATCAGTCAGTGACGAGTCTGTAGAGGCTATACGGGATAGCTACCTAAGGAGCCCTAAACAATCTGTGCATGAGCCCACATTGAACTGCACTGAATAGGTATGAAGCTGGGAGAGTTTTCCTTTTATTTGGTGCAGATTTCACATTTCTATTGTCTTTTGTTGCTTTCCTGTGACTGGTCAAAAGTGCACCATGACTTTACGGATACACTGTATTACCAGAAGACAGACACGTGATATTGATATATTCATTCTCAGGTCAGAGGGAAGAATTGGGTTTTGGGAATAAGAACTGACTTGCGATTAGACAAAAAACAGAGACCAGGAGAACTGGGCTTGGGAGAACCATGAGGAGGCAGGCTTCACATCTTAGAAGCACGTTTCCCTGGACCAGCTGTTCCTGGGTGCCAGGCCATCCGATGTCATGGCTGGGCAAGCCTAGGCGTAAACCTTGGGAACCCAGGGCTAGCCGGTCTGTGAGTCATTCTCCTCCCCCCAGCCCTGTGTCCCTTCTCCCACTACTTCCTCTAATCCTTTTGGTGTAAGCTCGCCTTTTTTCTAGCCTGACCACCTTTTAGTTGTAGTCAGTATCAAAAATAGTTAAATTAAATAAAGATTCTGGTGCAGTGTTTAGAGCTCTTAAAGCCAGCTGTTTAAAAATACAACAAATATCTTTCTTTGGAATCTGGAAACTGTTACCAAAAATAGTTATGGTCCCTATGTGAGAAAGTTTTGCTGTACAATTATATAAAAGAAAGGACACTCTTTTCCCACCAGGAATGCAAAGCATTTCTAAATGGTTCTAGAACGAAGGGATGAGGAATACAGTAGTCCACAGCCAGAATGCCAGATGCTGCCGTGGCCTTTGCTCTGCCTCCAGCCCTCCCTCTGCAGTCCAAGCCCAGCTGTGTGCTGACCCCCTGCCTCCAGCCCTCCCGTTGCAGTCCAAGCCCCAGCTGTGTGCTGACCCTGTGTCTCCAGCCCTCCCGCTGCAGTCCAAGCCCAGCTGTCTGCTGACCCTCTGCCTCCAGCCCTCCCGCTGCAGTCCAAGCCCCAGCTGTCTGCTGACCCTCTGCCCAGCTGTTCAAGTTTTGAAACTGTGCAAAGAACAGAGGGCATAACATGCATTGCACCTCTCTTTTCCGTGTTGGCATTCACAGTTTCTTCAGTCCAATAAGTGCTAAACTGATTCTGCGACTTTCAAGTGGGAGACACTCCCATTGTCATACCAGTATTTTGACAGAATAAAAATTTTTTTTCCCCGATAGCAGTGTCACCAAGTGTGACCCACCACGTGGTTATTCCTAGTCAGTTACTGGCTCTGTACTGTTCACATCTGACTGCATTCTGTGTTTATTTTCTTTCCTAGGTAATCAGGTTTTATTAAAAGCTAAATTTCATAGAGGAAAAGTTAGTTTCTTGTTAGGTTGTCTAAGTGTTGGGGACTTTTATCTGTTTGTGAAGCAGGTTCAACTGAACTGAATACCTAGAATCTAGCAATAAAGAACTCTATCTATATAACTTTGTATTGAAAAATTAAAGCAGCTTTATTGAAAATTGCCCCATCTCTTCAATCCAGTGAAATTACACTGCTTCTCTATGTATACCTCTTATGAAATTTATGTTGACACCTTTAAAATAATATTTCTGTTTCTTGGTTTATAATTTATAATTTTCATGAGTTAACTGTAACTTTAAGAGAAGAATCTTTGGTTTATGTTTGAAGTCATGTTTGAAATCTATGAATAATATGTCTTTTTTTCCTAACCATATCATGACATTCATGACAGTCCTACCCTCTCTTACCCTTTTAGGATGATTCTATTCTTTTCTTCCAGGGAATGTTTATTTCCTAGTAAGTCTGTCTTGTTGCTGAGTTTTCTGCTAAAATTCAAGAGAATATTTACCACCTTGATAAGTACAAGTTCTGGAAAGACATTACCGAAGGTAAATAGGAATTTTACCCTCAAATGCTTTCATATATATTATTCACTTAAAAAGACATATAATATAGCTGTTTCTACATAGATAAATTATGACACTGATGATATTAACAAACAGGGAAACTGTGTCAGTTATCTATTTCTGTGTAAAAACCAGGCCAAAACTTAGTGGCTTTAAAAAACAACAATTTTTTTCTTAGAATTTTGTGAGTTGACTGGGCAGTTCTTTGCCAGGTCTCACACTAACTCACTCGGGTTTACTCATGCATTCTATTCAGATGATGATTGGATAATCCAAAATGGCTTAATGCACATAATCTGGTAGTTGGTGCTGGCTGTTAGCCGGGTACCTTGGTTCTCCAGATGGCCTTTTACCCTCGATGAGGCTACAGGTACAGCATGACACAGTCTCAAGGAAGGACTCCAAGATGGCCAAATGCAGTGCAAAAACACTTATTGAACTTGTGCATGCTTTACATTGTTGATGTGACATGCCAAAGCAAGTCATACGGTCAAGGCCAGAGTCAGTATAGGAATGGGCTTAGGCATTGCCTTTTTTTTTTTTTTTTTTTTTTTTTTGCATTTTTCTGAAGCTGGAAACAGGGAGAGACAGTCAGACAGACTCCCGCATGCGCCCGACCGGGATCCACCCGGCATGCCCACCAGGGGGCGACGCTCTGCCCACCAGGGGGCGATGCTCTGCCCATCCTGGGCATCGCCATGTTGCGACCAGAGCCACTCTAGCGCCTGGGGCAGAGGCCACAGAGCCATCCCCAGGGCCCGGGCCATCTTTGCTCCAATGGAGCCTTGGCTGCGGGAGGGGAAGAGAGAGACAGAGAGGAAGGCGCGGCAGAGGGGTGGAGAAGCAAATGGGTGCTTCTCCTATGTGCCCTGGCCGGGAATCGAACCTGGGTCCTCCGCACGCTAGGCCAACGCTCTACCGCTGAGCCAACCGGCCAGGGCCTGTTTTTTTTTTTTTTAAGTGAAAGGAGGGGAGATAGACACACTCCCACATACGCCCCAACTGGGATCCACCCAGCAACCCCATCTGGGGTCAATGCTCGAATCAGCTGAGCTGTTTTCAGCACCTGAGGCTGACGCTGGAACCAACTGAGCCACTGACGAGGGGAAGAGGGAGAGGAGGAATGGGAGAGGAGAGAAGCAGATGGTCACTTTTCTCATGTGCCCTGACCAGGGATTGAACTCAGGCCATATCACTGAGCCAAGTAACCTGGGCCCATTTATTCCTTTTAAAAGTCATATTTATGGTTACTATACACATCCTAAAGCAAAACTAGTCAATATTGTAATTCCCATTCGTAACACTGAGTTATCCTTCTAACTACGAGTTGTTTTTTTGAGAAGTGCAGTGAACAGGGACAGCTCAGAACTGCACAGTGGAGCCTAGGAGCGAGCGCCCCCTAACAAATAATGGTATAAAATGATGGCCAAGGTAGTAGCACCAGCCGGGGAAGGTGGACAGCACTTGATGCAATAAAAGCAAAACCACAATGATACAAAACACATCACCATGAGGCCTGGTAATCTAAAAAACATTTTCCTATCTCATCATATTTGTCCTCAAGGTAACTATCGGAAGTGCTCGAAAAGGTATTGATTCTCATTTTGTAGTTGAGTAAGATTCAGGGAGCTCCATTAACTTGTCCAGCCCCATAGCTGTTAGATGGAAGAGCCAGGATCTACAGGTTTCTCATCATCAGGTCTGGACTCATTTACATGATAACTAGGGAATGAGTTTTGAAGTTGTTTTTTTTTTTTTTTTTTTGTATTTTTCCGAAGTTGGAAACGGGGAGGCAGTCAGATAGACTCCTGCATGCGCCTGACCGGATCCACCCGGCATGCCCACCAGGGGGCGATGCTCCGCCCATCTGGGGCATGGCTCTGTTGTAACCAGAGCCATTCTAGCGCCTGAGGCAGAGGCTATGGAGCCATCCTCAGCGCCCGGGCCAACTTTGCTCCAGTGGAGCCTTGGCTGTGGGAGGGGAAGAGAGAGACAGAGAGGAAGGAGAGGGGGAGGGGTGGAGAAGCAGATGGGCGCTTCTCCTGTGTGCCCTGGCCGGGAATTGAACCTGGGACTCCTGCACGCCAGGCCGACGCTCTACCACTGAGCCAACCGGCCAGGGCCAAGTTTTGAAGTTTTATCAAACAAAATATATTGTGAACAAAGTCACTGATGTTCTTGTTCGTTTGTTTTCATAGTACTTGGTAGAAAGCTTACTGGGGTAGGATTTCTTCTCGCCATACTTCTGAACCAATGAAGAGAAAATGGGAAGCAAAACTGAAGCAGATTGCAGACCGCGCCTCCCAGTATGAGAGGAAGCCGCTGCCCTCAGTGTACAGACCCAGGCTGTCGAAGCCAGAGGAACCGCCCTCTGTTTGGAAACTGTTTCCTCGGCAAACTCAAGCTTTTAATTTTGTTAAAAGCTGTAAAGAGGTAATTTTTAATCTTTTTTTGTTGTTTTGAGCTACTGTTACCTAAGATTTCTTTAAAATATCTATTTTCTTTATTTCAAGCCATATATCTACCAACTAAATTTAATTGTGATCTTAATATCACATGGCTTAGGAAAAATATCCCTGTGAAGCATTAGCCATTTAGTTTATATTAATAATGAAAAAGAATGACATATCTAGTGCCAATTAGTTTTAAAAAATTGTAATGACATTTAAATGTACTTAGAGGAAGAGTGACCATATTTAAGAACTAAAAAATAATAGAATGACTGAGGTCTTTTTTAAAAATAAGTGAAAGGTGAGGAGGCAGGGAGGCAGAGAGACAGACTCCAACATGTGCCCTGATCACCTGTGAAGCTCCTTACAGGGCAGTGCCCTACCCACCTGGGGCTGCTACACTACTGCTTGGCAACCGAGCTATTTCAGCACCTGAGGTGAAGCCATGGAGCCATCCTTAGCATCCGTGGCCAACTTGCTCAAACCATTTGAGCCATAGCTGTGGGAGAGGGAGAGAAAGAGAGAAAAATGGGAGGGAGAGGGGTAAAGAAGCAGGTGGGTGCTTTTCCTGTATGCCCTGACTGGGAATCAAACCCGGGACTTCCACATGTCGGGTCAATGTTCTTCCACTGAGCCACCTGGCCAGGGCATGACCAAGTTTTTAAAAGTAAAACTAAAAGAATTCAGAAATACGAGTAAATGAGTGGAATAAGAGGTTTTTAAGGGTAAAATTAGGGAAAGGAGAATTGAATTTAAACAATAAGAAATGAAAATGTCTCAAATTATAATAGCTTAGCTTTAATAAGCTCTAGAACTTAAATCATAGTGTCTAAGCACACGTATATTATCTTTCTACTACCTCCTTTTGCACTTTGGAGTCAGTGGACTTATCTTAACAATTTCCAACACATTAGGCAAGTGGGAGGAAGAAATGCTTGCTACATGCTAGCCTCACAAAGGGTGTGGTGCACAAAAGTAACCAAAACCGTGTGTGCTGCTTGTCATTTGTTTTTAGGGGCATTGTGGGGAACGTAAGAAGTACAGTTGACCCTTGAGTGACAGGTTTGAATAGTGTGGGTTCACTTGTTCCTGGATTTTTTTAAATGTGTGCTGTAAATGTATTTTCTCATCTTTACAATTTTTGTAATGACAATTTTCTTCCCACTAGCTTACTTTGGTGTAAGAATGCAGTATATAATCCAGGCACACCTCAGATATTGCGGGTTGGGTTCTAGACCACTGCAATAAAGTGAGTCTCTCAATAAAGCTAGTTGTGATCTTGTTACAGGTGGGGTTTTGTCTTTAGCTAAGTTAGCTTATAAAACACATCTGTGAAGCACAATAAAAGAGAAGTGAAATAAGACGAGGTCTGCCTGTACTTGTACAAAATATGTGTAAATAGACTTTTTATTATTGGTTAAGACTTCTGGTCAACAGTAGGCTATTAGTAGTTAACTTTTTGGGGAGTCAAAAATTATATACAGACTCCTATAATTATGTAGGAGTCAACGCCCCTAAGCCCTGCATTGTTCAAGGGTCAACTGTGAACAGAAAGATGCCTATGTGAAATCTAGCACAGATATGTTGTGATTCTTATCACTGATGCTATATAAAAACTCAAAGTGCTGAAAGTTTCTTAGAAGAGGACTCTGCCTAGTAAAGAGAAGCTCACTCAGATCTGATGACAATGGTTTAGGAAATAAGAGAAACGCTTTTCACGCTCATTCTGTGCAAACCTAATTCAGGTATCAGAAATGAAAATACTGACAGATTCATTTGATCTTGAATTAAAAAATAAATAGAGGAGTGGGATTACTAGCTTTAACCAATCACCAGTCTCTAAAATTTCTCTCAAGAAGATTTTTAATAGGGTCAGGTAACTTAATCCTCCTACGATTTCTCAATCATGAAAATGGAAGTTTGTTCCTTTATAGGCTCAACAGCCCCCTTCAGCTAAGTGGGAACAGAAGAACTTGAGCGTCCTTTATTGGAAGCCATGGTGGCAGCAGACAGAAAGTTACAGCAAGTGCCACAGCAGTTAACTTGAAAAGGACTGGCTTCTCATAGAAAAGACAGTCATAGTTACTCATTAAAGTTAAGCATTTTAAAACTGCTTTTAAGATTAACTTATAAATATTTCATTTTAAAAATTGGTTCCCACATATTTTTATATATACTAAAGAATTTATTAACTGATTTTAGCCCAAATCATTTACGTTTAAGTAGTTTTAAAAAGTAAGTTTAATTTCATAAACTAGCAAATAAAATTATAATAGGAAGTCAAACTAGACTGATTGAAAACTGATTTTTCTCCTTTATTTTTCTTTTTAATTTGAATATTCTAAATATTTCTTCCTTGAAGGTGCATGGCTTGAGTAACTAAAAAATAAATACAAATAACTAGATTTTGATTGGCATAGATCTAATGGTTATTTTTCTTGTTTTTAATAATACAAATGTTCAAATTGCAGTGTTTGAAAATTTGAATAGTAAAATTACTTATGAACACATAATAGTTATAGTTGCTTACATTTTCACTTTATTAATTTTTGAATATTATTTTTGATTTTATAAAGGATGTTCATGTATTTGCATTGGAATACAAAGTGGGCAATGGACAACGTGTTTATCTTGTAACAACCTATGCTCAGTTTTGGTTTTATTATAAATCCCGGTAAGTAGTTTGTAAAGGACAACATATTACAGTTACATTTCCTTCATCTAGTAATGTTTGTGAAATTAATTCAGGCTGAATTGGCTTGAATAGTTTTCAACCACATAATTGGTTACTATCCCTTTACTATTAGAATTGAATTCCGGAGCTTCCTTGTCATGGCAGCGTTGCATTATCTCACCAGGTGTTGGGAGGATAAGTTTGTGTGTTGTGTTTTGAGTTTCTGTACTACCTGTGCCACATGATGACACAATTCCCTCATCACTCTTCCGTGTTCAGACTACTCCAAACCTCGTATTTGTGTGGGAAGTCGTCCAGGCTTCACTGAGCACAGGTTATTGTTCACTAACCGAGTCAGCATGTTCTTACTAACCTGTGTTAAAGTCTTACCCCTTTTTTTAAATTGAATTTATGAGGGTGACACTAAAGTCATACCTCTTTTTTTTTTTTTTTTTTATATTATTTTTTTCCATTTTTCTGAAGCTGGAAACAGGGAGAGACAGTCAGACAGACTCCCGCATGCGCCCGACCGGGATCCACCCGGCACGCCCACCAGGGGCGACGCTCTGCCCACCAGGGGGCGATGCTTTGCCCATCCTGGGCGTCGCCATATTGCGACCAGAGCCACTCTAGCGCCTGAGGCAGAGGCCACAGAGCCATCCCCAGCGCCCGGGCCATCTTTGCTCCAATGGAGCTTCGGCTGCGGGAGGGGAAGAGAGAGACAGAGAGGAAAGCGCGGCGGAGGGGTGGAGAAGCAAATGGGCGCTTCTCCTGTGTGCCCTGGCCGGGAATCGAACCCGGGTCCTCCGCACGCTAGGCCGACGCTCTACCGCTGAGCCAACCGGCCAGGGCACATATTATATATATAATACACACACACACACACACACACACACATAAATCTAAAGGGGTAAAATCATGCTCATAATTTGACCCTCAGCTCTAATGTAAACATTTTGGTGTATATCTTCCAAAATTTGTATCTGTGCTCACACATATGTGTGCTTAAAACAGTACCTGCTGCAGGCTTTTATTCCAAACCATCACAGATATTCAGTGATGCACATTCTCGGGTTGCTCTACATGCCACAATTTATGAGAGCAACTGTTACCCTGCATTTTTGCCAACATTCCTTATTTTTACCTTTTAATCTTTACGATCCTAGTAGGCAAAAAAGTGGGTTTGCAGTTTCAATTCACATTTATTAATAAAGTTGAAAAGTTTCAGATTTACTATTTGTATTTATTTCTATTACAGACTGCCTAGAACTGCCCACTTTTCTATGTGGTCCTACTAAGGTTTTACAAAAGTTTTTATTAAGTACTCTTTTTGTCATTTTATCTCCCGAGCCGTTTAGTGGTCCACCTGCCCCCTCAGCACTGTCCTGGACAGTGGTGCAGTTAGGGTAAAAGGACCCGGTACAGCTGCCTCAGTGCTTGCATTCCCATTCCAGGTAATGGTTGGGCCCGTTCAAGATAGAAATGCAGAAGTCTCATTCTTGCTCTCTAGAAGCAGGACATAAGATAGCTCACAGTCAGATTCTCTGATAAACTACTAGGTTAAAGAGTGTTTTGAAATAAATTGATCAACTTTGCCTCAGAGGAAGAAGGCCATCCTTGTTCATTTGGAGTATTATTTTGATGCATGTTTGTGGTTTCAGTGGGTTTTAAAGTTGTTTCTTCCTCCTTATGCAGTATATCTCAAAAATGCCAAGTTGAATGTATAAATACTTTTGGTATACAGTATTATTACCACAGCTATATAACTTTTTAAAATTTTAAATAAAAACAGTATAATGAACACCCACTGTACCTATTTAGTTTTGTCACTTCTGCTTCATGGGTTTTGTTATTAGTATTTTAAACTAAATTAGTGTTACTTGCCTGCTTTTCTATGGCATTGATCATAGCTTGAAAGCATTTTGCATGTACGGACATGCGTACGAGAACAGGGGACTTGCCTGTGGGCCATTCACCCAGATTTGCCACATGTGTCTTGGTAGAACCCTCAGCCACATGTGTATACATATTCCCTCTACTGTATACATATTCATTCTTTTTGATGACTTACCTTCGTCATTTTGGGCCACTATACCATAATACCATAGACCAGGTGGCTTATAAACAGCAGACACTAATTTCTCAGTTTCAGAGGCCGGGAAGGCTAAGGTCGAGGTGCTGGCAGATTTGAGAGCCAGCTTCCTGGGTCAGCGAGAGATGCATCCGTTTCCCACACGTGGCAGAAGGGAGTGCTCTCTAGGGTTTCTTCTGTAATGACACTAGTCCCGCCATGAGGGGCTCCTCTCATGATGTAATTCAATCCCAAAGGCCCCTCTTCCAAGAGCACCACGTGGGGTACTAGGATTCGGCACAGTCCATGACAGATCTCCTGAACGGGGTTGCAGACACCAAACCCTTTGTCTCTCAGTCTCTGAGCACGTGGCTGGAGAACAAGGACATTTCTATATAGCTATGGTAAAATTACTAAATTCAGAAATTTATCACATTTTGAGAACTGTCTCAAAACTATCCTTTATAACAATTTTTCAACCCATATTCTTATTTACTTTGTAAAAAGGAATATATAAATGGGGAAGTCAGTCTGTTAAGATAAATTTTCTAATTTGCCTTCAGCTGGACTAGGCACTGGAACAAAAGCAGTCTACCCTTGCTCTAGAGTCCGTCTGTATTTCTCAGACGGATGTACCGCAGGAACTGCGGGCCGCCCCAGCTGGCGGTATGTGAATGAATGAATTCATTCCACGCTGACTCTCAGTCTAATGCAGCATATTCATTTTAATCAACTGTTGTACTGGGCTTAATACCTTAATTCAACATAGACTGGTGAGATTACTCGTCCCGACTGAGTAACCACTGTTTCCCTCTGCCCCACTCTCCCTGACACCCTCCCCACTGGACCCAAAGGAAGAAGAGGCTACAACAGACGAAACAATGGACAGTGAAGCCAAGAGTCCTCCTCAGCCATCACAAGGTGTGCTTTCTGATCCTGACTGGGATGGTGGCATTGAGGACACTTATTTTTTGGAAGCTACTGAAGATGCTGAATTGGCAGAAGCTGCAGAGAACAGTCTTCCTAGCTGTAACAGTGGAGAGGGTGAAATTCCCGATGAACTAATTATAGAAGTCTACAAGAATAGCTCATTTACTATGGACACTTAATAACCAGGCTGTGATCTGAAGATAAGATTTAATAACAAGCATTAAATTATAGTAACTTATTTTTAATTCTATGTATATCAACTAAGTTTTATCACTTTGCTTTCCGATTGTTTTTTACTGAAGTAAACCAGTTTTATTGAAAATTACTGTACTTAAATTCACTAGAAATCTTATTGATTAACCAGTTAGTCATACATCAGCCTAATTTTGCATATTTATTTATAGATTAAAAGTCTTTATGGCTGTGGCTAATTAGGATTAGGTGTCAACATTGTAACTTTCTCAGCTAGCTCTGAGAGTGTTGCTTTAACAGTGGAAAGCAGTCTCAGAAGGCAGGCGCTGGGCTCAGCATGCGGCACATGTCAGCAGACCACTCATTTCTGGGCAAGGAGCTTCTCCAACTGGTGGTTGATAGTTTGTAGATGGCTTTCAGCTCCTATGAGTGTTCTTGCTTTGAATAACAGAGCTGGAAGGCTGGAGGAATCGTACTGTTGAAAAATAATTTAGATGAACAAATACTGAGAATTTTTATAAGTCTGTTTTACAAGCTCAATGTTATACCCAGATATGAACTTTAAGGGAGCTATTAACTGCTCCTCCATTCCTCTTTTGAACTATGTATATATAGGATCATTAATTTGGTTTTAACCCATTTCCTTAGAACATAATTGACAAATAAAGTTTCAAGGGAACGGCTGTGCAAGGCATGAGCTGACCTTATCCCAGCCCAGTTGGTTCAGCGAACTCGGGCATGTGAGTGATCTGGGAGAGGAAGCCCTCCTAGCACAGGGCAGCACTGGGCTCCAGCAGTGCGCTGGAGCTCGTGGGGGCGGCTTGCTCTCATGCCTATTTCACAGAAACTGTAAGGCAGACTGCCTTTTCCTGTGAGGACTGATGGAGTGGGCGCACCTGGCCCACTGAGTTTATGAGAAAAAAAATCCATCATCTAGAGAAATTATTTATTGGGAAGAGCAGTAAATGTCTTAAAAGTTGTCAATCCAAATTTCTTAATGATTAAAGACAAAATTAGAATATAAACCCAATATAAAATAAAAATCAAAACCCAACTCATGATTTTAAAATAATGAACGAAGCCAAGTTCCACGTTCTAAATTGTACCTAAGGGAGAGTGACTGAATTCCCGACAGGATTTTGTAATTTATGATTGTGGTTTACTGTGGTTTTCTTAGAAATGAAAACTGAGCGAAAAAGCTGTCCACAGAATAATGGAATTCTTTCTAGAATATAACCTCCCACATTACTGTGGAATTCGGTTGAGGATTTGAGAGCCTAAGGTGTTCACGCTACCATGGGGCACCTCTCAGGGAGGGGGTAGGAGGAATAACTAACATTTGGTACCAGATTTCTAGTTTGAAAAGAGCTAAGACACAAACCTAAACCCTACAGGAAGGAAAGGTGCTGAGCAGAAAACAGGCAGCAAGGGGCGGGAAGAGCAGGGGTCCCCACACAGCGGTCACTGGAGCAGAAAACAGGCAGCAAGGGGCGGGAAGAGCAGGGGTCCCCACACGGTGGTCACTGGAGCAGAAAACAGGCAGCAAGGGGCGGGAAGAGCAGGGGTCCCCACACAGCGGTCACTGGAGCTCGGCCGCCGCCAGTTCTCCACGTGCAGTAGCTCCAGCCCCAACTCCACACAGTAAGCTTTATAACTTTTTTTTTTAAGGACTTTGTTAATTTTTCAGAGAGGAGAGAGAGAGGGGGGGGGGGGAAGAGGAATAGAGAGCGAGAGAGAGAAGGCGGAGGAGCAGGAAGCATCAACTCCCATATGTGCCTTGACCAGGCAAGCCCAGGGTTTCGAACTGGCGACCTCAGTGTTCTAGGTTGACGCTTTATCCACTGCGCCACCACAGGTCAGGCCCCAAACAGTAAGCTTTAGACTAGCTGGGCGTTGTCACAGGAGAAAATAATATAAAAACATTCTAGGTCCAGATCTCTCTAATCTACAAACCTCAGGCTCAGGAGAATTAACTTTTAGACAGTGTCAATACCTTAAAATTGAATTTAAAAATGAAGAATACAAGTGATGATACATGTGTATGATACAAATATATATAAACCTGTGTTCTGTAATTAAACATTTCTATTAATCTGAACTGGTTCTCATGACAGTTGCAAAGTCTGCAGCAAAAATCCAGAAGCAACTATAAAATTTATTAAAACAATGTGCCTTACTTTCTCCTTTATTTCCTTATCTTCTCAACTTCTAAAACTACATTTATGGGCCACTGATTTGTTTTTTCAGATAAAAAAAGATACTACAAAAATGGGCTGAACAAAGAAGAGGCCGTCTTTAAAACATGCCTGGGCGATAGTACACTGATGACAAGTATAATAAAGCACACTTCATCTGAGATTTGTATGAAAAGGACACAATGAGATTCAGTCCTCTGAAGTATCAATATCTTCAAGTCAGCCTGACCTCGCAGCTGGAGAAGCGAGGCTCTGACAGATGTGCAGTTAGAGGGACACTGTTCTGGGTGGACTGGCACCTGCGTCCTCCTCCCTCAGTGCCTGGTCCTCTAAATGCGAAGGCCCCATATCTGATGCCCAGTGAAAAGGAAACATTGAAACACTGAACTTACTGTTTCCTTTACATTTTGTTTTCCTTCTTGAATATCTGAGTAATCTTGATGAAGCTGTTTTAAGTTAGATAAGAAGTATGTTGCATTCCTAAGGGAAGATTTTCTCTCCTTAAGTTCATCATATTTTCTTTGTAGTTGTTTCAGCTGTGGTTCTAACCTAAAACAAAAAAAATAGCTCTCTTAAAAATATACGAGATAATAAAGTGTAAAGCCTATGGTGTAGGAGACTAGTTTAAGTGTACCAGTGAAGGCAGGAAAAACAGGTGCACTGGATTGTTTAAAATATCCTTGGCTCTGAAAGTGTGAAAGATTCTCGATTTTCAGTTTAAAACTCTGCACGGTGAGTAAGTAGCAATGGAGCCCAAATAGCCTAAAATTCATCGAGTCAGTTTTAGGGTTTTGGAAATACTGCATTATAAGGTAACTTGGTTAACATTTCAGAGCCTCAGGCAGGAACAGAGGCAACAAAAGCATGGACAAAGTTCTGCCTATTGCTTTCATCAAAAGCTGGTGCCTTTCCAAGGCCCAATACAGCCAGCAGGGGAATGACGATCCCAGTGCCTGGGGAAAATGGGTGACCCTGGGAAACTGCTTTCTCTCTCAGCGGCTTCGTTCCCAACACTCGGGTGTGGACTTGCTGTCACAGCGAGGTGCACGCTAACACGTCCACGGCACTTCCTGTGTAGTGATCCATTCAGTCTGACAGTACCCTGTGAGGTGTCGTATTATGGTCATCTGTACACTAAGGAGCTCAGGCCGGGGGAGGTCAGATGGCCTGCTCAGGGCTGTACAGCCAGTAAGCAGCAGATCCTGTGTTCAAGACCCAGGCCACCTAGTTCTCAAGTCCGGGATTAGATCGCTCATTAGGCTGCCTCCAGCCAGAGTTGAGGGATCTGATGGCAGGTCAGCGCCAAATTCTCCTTCGCTAAAAGCTGCTCCAATTCTGTACCATAACTTACCTTCACTGGGCTTCCAAGCTCAAAGAAAGCCTGGGATGTTTTATTTTTTAAATCAATTTTATTTATTCATTTTGAGAGGGAGGGAGAGAGAGAGAGAGAGGGAGAGAGAAAGAGAATGAAATACAGAAGCAGGGAGCATCAACTCCCGTATGTGCCTTGACTGGGCAAGCCTGGGGTTTTGAACCAGCAACCTCAGCGTTACAGGTCAATGCTTTATCCACCACGCCACCGCAGGTCAGGCAAGAACCTGGGATTTTAACCCTTTGAGTAGTGAGTTTTTTTTCACGGTTGCTGACCCCCGGGAGTGAGGGTTTTTTTTCTTTTCAAAAAATGAAATCAGTTCCAGTTACAGTTTTATTAACTTAAAATCATGTTTGTTTTATAACCAATTTATGGAAACAAGAAGAACATACATTTGCCTTTTTTTTAATGTTGCCTTGCACATGTACGATCGTACTGTGGATGGTCCAGAGGCACGAGGACATTCATGGACGTTCGCACTACTCAAAGGGTTAACGCAACACAGCAGCGAGTGTTACTAGCCCCACGACATCGTTCCAGGGAAGCTCTCGGGTGACTGACATTATCTTACCAAAGCAGTTCCTGCTGGACTTCAATCAGATGCTGTCTTTTCTTTTCAATGTCTGAAATCATCTAAGTAATACAATAATTTCTTTGTTAAATTAATTTCATAAGTGTTTGAGCATCACCATGTTCACTGCCAGGTGCTGGGAACAGTGGGAAACGAGACAGACCCCATTCTCTCCATCGTGGCACTCGGGTCTAACAGGGAGGAAAGAGCGCATACAAACAGCATGTAATCACAACTACTATGCGCTTTGAAGGCAAATGGAACTCCAATAGTGAGCAGCAGAGCTGTTTACTCCAGGGCTTGCCCAGATCTTCCCTGCGACACATTCTGATTTTATCCAGGTACACCAGGAAAACACTGGAATGGGTTAGCAGGGTCAGGATACATTTTTAAAAAGAATGTCAGTATAATAAATGTTGTTAGCCATCATTTTTCGTAACTACATAATATTCCATTGCCGGACACTCCCACTGTTCCCACTCGCTATAAGCAATCCAGAGTTCAAAGATAAGACTAAAACTGAGGGAAAAAACTACAGCAAAGGCTTGTAATCACTAGATGGAAAGTGTGTATGTCCCCAACCCATTTCTAGCGTGGATGCAGAGGGGAAGCTGCTCTTCTACTCCGGCACTCATGCACGCTTAGAGCAGAACCTCAGGGCCATTTGGTAAACCACGAACTGCTGGGCCCCGCGTGTAGTGGCTGTTCTCCCGGCACACCTCCGGTGTAGTTTTCAAAAAGGTGGTACAACATGCAAGTAGCAGAGCAAGGACAAGAAATGACGTCTCCTGACCCTTGAACCAACATTCTCTCCCGGCTGTCCTTTGACCTGGGACATGCGACAGCTTTTATTCTAAAAGGCTTTGCTTTTGATAGCCACAACATGGGAAATGTTACTTAATTTAGGGCTTCACAGCCATTTCCAGGCTAACTAGGATCCTCATTCCTTAGTGTGCATTAACCACAATATCAACCAAAGCCCAACTGAGAGATAAAAGTCTTATAGAAACACCCAGAGTCAAGTCTACTTAATTCATCCACATGACGACATGCTCCTAACCACAAGTGATTTACCTTGGCATTCTTCCTTTTCAGAGTTTTCAGAGTTTTTGACATCTGGACTTCTGTAAGCTACACAAAACAAAAATTACTTGCATGGCACTTTCCAGAATTAAATGTTTATTAGTTTACAGTATATCACATTTATTTTAAAACAACATGTGAAATACTGATAATTCTAATGAGTTCTTTACCAAACTGCCAGCAAACGCAACCCTTCTAAGAGAACTGTTTGCACCTGAGGACTACTGAAAACTATACAGACCAATAGATTGTGTCAATGAACTTACTGTTTTCATGAGTTCCTTTTTCACACTAGAATGGAATTTGCTGATCGCCTCCTTGCAAACTTTAGATTCTATATTTTGTCTGTAACAGAATGTTTAAAAACATCAAACTAGGCATCAAAAACAGGATTGTGGAAGGTGTTCCATTCGCCTACCATGTCAACACACAATTTTGCATACAGCATTCTGAGTATATAAGATGGCACGGCTAGCTTGCAGCCCTTTCTCAGGCTTAAAATAATACTGGAAATGTCTTAATAAAAGAACAAAAACACAAGAACTATTTTACACTAAATCCTCCATGATGTGGCCAGCTAAACCAGTGTTTTTCAGCCGCTGGTCCATAGACCAGCGGTTGAAAAACATAGAAAAACTATAGTGTCCTTTTAATTGAAAGTAGTAAATTTCTTGCATGAGTAACAGGTATTTACAAAGTTATTTTTGTCTTGGAGTGAATCCATGAGGAGGAAAAGTCACCCAGGAGAAAGGGACCAATCTCATGGCCTAGTTCTTCAGAAGCTAGAACTGCACAAGAGAAGGTCTCTATTTTTTAATCAAGAACTTCATATAAGAACTCATCATGACATGGGTGTTAAAAAGTATGTCTAGTGACATCAGCAGGATGGAAGAAGAAGCCTCAAAACTTCATTCCCCTGCGGGAAAACCAACCTAACAACAATATAAGCCTTTCTGAGAATTCCCACCCAGGCAAGTTCAAAGTCAAGAACAGCCACACTGACTCTTTCAATAATGACAGACCAACCATACAGAAGCGCAATACGGGGGCAGACGACCTGGAACACCACTATAGCCCAACTGCACCTAATAGTCCTACACAAAACACTGCCCTAAACAGCAGAACATAATTCTTCAGAAGCACACACAGAATATTATCCATATCACATATTAGGTGACTAAGTCTTAATCAATTTAGTAAGATTGCAACCATGTCATGTATCTTTTCAGACCACCATGGAATAAAACAAAGTCATTAACAAAAACTAGAAAATTTTTAAAAATGAGGAAATTAAACAACATATTCTTGAACAATCAATGGTTCAAAGAAATATCAAGGGAAATTAGAAAATATCTTGACACAAATAAAAACAAAGCAATATACAACACTTAAGGGATACAGCAAATGCAGTACTTAGAGGGAAGTTTACAGTAGTAAATACCTACATAAAAATAAAAGATCTCAGTCAAAAACCTAATTATTACACCTCAAGGAAGTAGAAAAAGAAGAACTAAACCTAAAGTTAGCAGAAGGAGGAAACAATAAAGATTAAAGGGGAAATAAATTAAAAAATAGAGAATTGAAAAACAGGAAAAAAAAGGGGGGGCAAGTGGGTTTTTTGAAAAGATCAACAAAACTGACACATCCTTAGACTTAAAAAAAAAAAAAAAAAAGACTCAGCCCTGGTGGGTTGACTCAATGGTAGAGTGTCAGCCAGCATGTGGATGTCCTGGTTCGATTCCCAGTCAGGGCACACAGAAGACTGGTTCGATTCCCAGTCAGGGCACACAGAAGAAGCGCCCATCTGCTTCTCTACCTCTCCCTCCCTGCACTCTCTCTCTCTCTTACCCTCCTGCAGCCATGACTTAATTGGTTCAAGTGCATCTTACCTGGGTACTGAGGATGGCTCCTTGGAGCCTCTGCCTAAGGTGCTAAAAATAGCTCAGTTGTAAACATGGCGCCAGATGGGCAGAGCATTGACCTCAGACGAGGGTTGCCAGGTGGATTCCAGTCCAGGCACATACAGGAGTCTATCTCCCCTCCCCTCAAAAAAAACAAAGATTCAACACCAGAAAGGAAAAGGAAGCATTGTAACTGACACCACAAAAATTAAAAGGGCCATAAAAGTCTATGATGAACAATTATATGACAACAAATTTGGTAACCTAGAAGGAACGTGTAAGTTTTTAGAACCCTAGAACCCACCCAGAATGTATCATGAAGAAATAAAACAATCTGAACAAACCTTTAGCCGGTGGGAAATCAAATCAGTAATCAAAAACCTCCCATCAGAGATCCCAAGGCCAAATGGCTTCAAGGGTGAATTCTACCAAACATTTAAGAATCAATACCAGTCCTCAAGCTCTTCCAAAGGAGTGAAGAAATAGGAAACTTCTAAACTCACTTTAGGAGGCCGGCATTACCCTGACACCAAAGACAAAGATGCTACAAGAAAACTGGAGACCAATATTCCTGATAATTATTGGTGCAAAACTCAACAAAATACTAGTAAAGAGAATTTAACACTTTAATAGGATTATTTCATGACCAGGTGGGATTTATTTCTGGAACGCAGGGCTGGTTCAGCATACTATATACAATCAATGTAATGCAGCACAATAACAAAGGACAAGCCACACGATTATCTCAACGCAGAAAAAGCATTTGACAAAATTCAACACCCATTCATAGTAAGACTCAACTAACTAGGAACAGGAGATTATGTCAACATAAGGAAAAGACCACACCTAACATCATGCTCAGTGGTGAAAACCTGAAACCTTCTGCTCTCAGATCAGGAACAAGGTAGGGGTGCCTTCTCTTGCCATTTCTTTCCAACATAACACTGGAAATCCGAGCAAGAGCAATTAGGTAAAAAATAAATAAAAGGCATCCACATCAGAGAGAAATAAGTACAATCTCTGTTCACAGATGACACAATCTCATATGTCAAAAACCCTAAAAAGTCCACATACAAAAAACCGTTAGAACCAATAAACAAATTCAAATTCAGCAAAGTTGAAGGATACAAAATCAGCTGCGTTTCTACATGCTAACAACGAACAATACGAAAAGGAAAGTAGGAGTCTCACTTACAATAGCACTAAAAAGAATAAAACAGGAATAAATTTAGCCAAGGAAGTGAGATATTTGTACATTAACTATAATAGTTAGTTGTTAAAAGAAATTAAAATGTCCTTGCTACCCAAAGTGATGTACAAATTCTATGCAATCCCTATCAAATTCTAAATGGCATTTTTTGTAGAAATAGGAAAAAAAAACCAACTTAAATTTCATCTGGTATATCAAAGGACTACTAATAGCCAAAACAATCTTGAGAAATCAAACCAAAGCTGAGGCCTCCCATTTTTTGATCATAAAACATCACAAAGCTACGATAAACAAAATAGGATAGTGCTGACATACAGACAGACACCCCGACCACGGAACAGAATGGAAAACCTGGAGACCAGCCCTTACAGATACGGTCAATTCATCTTCAACGGGCGCAAAAGCCACACGCGGCAAAAGGAGAGAGATGTTCACTGCACAATATGAATATACTTAACATTTCCGAATTTATACTCAAAAATGGTTAAGATGGTAAATTATGTGTATTTTATCACAAGAAAAACACATCAGCCCTCTTTTTATTTATTTATTTATTTATTTTTAATTTTTATTTTTTTTATTTTTTTTTTCTGAAGCTGGACACGGGGAGAGACAGTCAGACAGACTCCCGCATGCGCCCGACTGGGATCCACCCGGCACGCCCACCAGGGGCGACACTCTGCCCACCAAGGGGTGATGCTCTGCCCCTCCGGGGCGTTGCTCCGCCATGACCAGAGCCACTCTAGCGCCTGGGACAGAGGCCAAGGAGCCATCCCCAGCGCCCAGGCCATCTCTGCTCCAATGGAGCCTTGGCTGTGGGAGGGGAAGAGAGAGACAGAGAGAAAGGAGGGGGTAGGGGTGGAGAAGCAAATGGGCACTTCTCCCATGTGCCCTGGCCGGGAATCAAACCCGGGTCCCCCGCAAGCCAGGCCGACACTCTACCGCTGAGTCAACCGGCCAGGGCCCATCAGCCCTCTTTTTAAAAATATATTTCTAATATAAAAATATAAAATCACAATTGTAAGATGTTAAAAACAAAAAATTAGAAAACTTGGTCAGGCCTTTCTGGATGGGTTATAATGATGATAGATTGGTGGGTTCTATCAACCACAGACACAACTCTTTCAAATTCTATTGCCTTAAAAATCTGGTCACTACCCTACAGATGACTGACTGCGTCAGTTTCAGGAATTCTGCCTGTATGGCCGTTCATTACCAAGGCTTTTAGAGTACGGGTTCTCATTTCCCGTGGACATGACCACAGTACACTTTCCCACTAGGTTTCCCCCCAACACACACCTTCCTCCCTGCCCCCCCAAATCAATAGAAAAAACTAAGGAAAAACTTTGTAAGAAAGTTGAAGATCAAAGGATAAAAGTAAAAGAAAGTAAAAAGAATATAAGATCTGGCAAATGCTCGTAAATCTAGTGATACTATATCAGTATCAGAAAAAATGGATTTTAAGACAAAAGTCTATTTTTAGGAATGGAGAGGGTCACTGAGAAAAATAAAATGTTAAGCAAGACAGCAGTTTTAAACGATGTCCTAATAAAAGTTTTTAAACATATATAACAAAAACTGATGGAACTATCAGGAAAAATTATGATTCTACATGGACCCAGTAATTAGATATTCCCAGAGATTATGTGCAAAGTCATAAAGAAAGCCCCCATGTTTCAAAAAATAGGTACCACCAGTACATGAAATTTGGTAACATGAGATAGGAGGTTAATATAAAAATATAATTAAAAAATCACATATTTGTACATGCAGAAACATATTACTAAATAATTCAAAGGATTAAAAAAATTATAATGGAAATGTAAAAATATAAAACTGATAATAAAAATACTATATATAAAAAGCTGTGGGACAAGCGAAAGTGGGGCTCGAGGGAAATGTATTGCGTCCATACATCGCATCCAAGGACTTACCTGTACTCCAGGAGGATCTCCTCAAATGCTGACAGGACAACATCTAACTCCGTGATGTCGCTGCTTTTCTTTCCTTTTAGACACCAAATATATGCACAATCAGAAGTATCTAGAACATGAAGAGAAGTCAATGCAATACAGTGATTGATTAGCAATAATTTGGCTCTAGTTCAGGGTTCTGCCGACAACAAAAATCATCCCACCAAATTTCCAGGAACAGCTACAGGCAAGGCAGCAGATAGGAAACTCACTTCCACCCAGGGTACAGTCGCCAATCCCATCCACACCGCCCTAACGCAGCCTCTCAGTGGCAGCGCACTCCTGAGGAAGCCGCAGGAAGCACGCTACCTTTTAGCCCAGGGGCTGTGTGTTTAATTCACACTCTATCACTGCCGGTAGAGTACCTGTCTTTGTTAACTCTATTTTTGTCTACCACTTCTACAACACAAAGAGATTACTCAGCATATTGATTTAGATACAGTAGTTGTAATAACATCCAGTATGAGATGAACAAAACGACAGCACATTCATGCCTGAAATACCGTCTAAAGAGGTACCATCGAAAACTCGGATGTGGTAAGACATAGTAGGACAAGGACGTGACCCCATTTCGGGTGAAGAAAGCTCAGTAAAAGGATCAGAGTACAGACAAAAGCCATGGGAGTTTTTTTGGAACTACAGGTGGTTTTATCTTCCTTTCCATACTTTCTAAATTTTCTAAAAAAACCGTTTCTGTAGCAAGAAAAGTATATAACTTCTCCTTTACAAGAACTGAAGGAAAGAGAAAAAATGCTTGATTTCCTCTGAAACATTTTTCAACAAACTTTTTTGGGTCAATAAAAATGCAGAATAACATGGATAAATTCAAGAAAAGTTATGCTGAATGAAAGAAGCTTTCTAGAAGACATTACCTATTAACCGATGTATGAAAAGAGTATATTCTGTATGATGAAAAATTAAAATGGGTTAATGGGTAGGTGAGAAAGCAGATGTGACAGATTTCAATAGTGAAATCTACGTGATGAGCATATAAACATACACTGTACAATTCTCTCACTTTTGCCATATGTTGTAAATTTTCATGGTAGATGCTGGGGAAAATAGTTCCTTCAAAGTCACACATTTTTAACTTTTTAAAGTGGCAGTTTTATATATTTAAAATTTACTCCTTTAAAGAATTAAGAATTATTAATGGAAATTCTTGAATGACTGTCAAAGCATTAAACACTATTCGGTACCTGAGTCTGTGGCTTCATTTCTTGATTTCTTTCTTTTGCCACAAAACATCTTCTTTTTCTGAGTTTTCTACAAAACAATAACAAAAAAAAGCAAAGAATTTTACTGAAGAAAAGTTTTTCTTTTTTGGGGGGGGATTTTATTTTATTTTTAATTTTTTTAAATTAATTAATTAATTTATTTACTTTTTTAGATTTTATTTATTCATTTTCATTAGAAAGAGAGAGAGAGAGAGGGAGAGATAGAGAGAGAACAGAGAGAGGAGCAGGAAGCATCAACTCCCATATGTGCCTTGACCAGGCAAGCCCAGGGTTTTGAACCGGCGACCTCAGCATTCCAGGTCGACACTTTATCCACTGCGCCACCACGGGGGGGGGGGGGGTTAAATAAGAATTTATCTGAGCCAAGTTGATGGCAAAGGCTGATGAGCAAGATCACAAAGGCTGTGTTTTCTTTGTCTGAAAAGGGCTGACAGTGAGTGTAGTCAGCCAGCCAACGTTCTAGCTGTAACTCTTATCTACTTCTAAGTTAATATATTAATTAGTTCTATAAATTATGTAAGTTGATATAAGGAAACATTGAAAAAAATTAAACTGTTCCACTCCTCACCTCATCCCGCAAAAAAAAAAAAGAAATCCCTCTCAGCCAGTTTTTACAATGGCTGCTCTGGAGGAAGTTGAACTTTTATATCTAAGATACGTTGTGATCAGTTCAGTTTCTAATTACCATGGAGTAACGGCTTCTTCCATTAACAACTATAAAATGGGGACGGGGTTTGGAAATTTTATTTAGGCTTCATTGGGCAATAGGCAAAACTAGACCAGGAAACGCAGAAGATGAACCCTGTGAATGCCCCCGCCCCCCTCCCCAGCCTGGGACAGCTTCCAGACAGCAGCGCAGCAAGCTGAGCCCAAGCTGAGCCCAACAGAGCAGGGCAATCCTCGTCCCGGGAGGCCCAGACCAGAGCACAGAAGGAAGCGCGTGGAATAAGCCGCTCAGAGGAGAGCCGAGGGGTGGCGCACTCTGCAAGTCCTTGACCGCGCACTCCACGTTTGCAGAGTGGGACTCCAGACAGTCTATGACAAAGTGGCTGTCGTGGGATTAAGAACACCCCAGGTAACAGAGGACATGCAGTGCTGGCGTAATTAGATGCAGAAAAGCACAGACCTCATAGAGCTAGTTAGCACCTGTTTACCCAGCTGAGCTGGCAGAAAGCCTGTAACTTATGTATGGGTGGGAACCACTCCCCGGAGCATGCGCTCTCTGGAGCATGACACTGTTCCCAAGGGGGCAAAAACAAACAAAAATCTTCGATATTACAATGGTTTGTAAACCTCCAAAGGATCCAAGTACATAAGCAGATATGCAGTATACTTCTAGTATTAAAATTTAATTTGTGTGTGTGAGGGGCAATCAGAGGAAAAAATATCTAAAAAGGATTAAGACAGACAACAATGAAAAAGCGCTGAGAAACACTGCCCTAAGGCCTACTCACCCTAACGCAGCCTAAAACCGACCTCCGCCCAGACCCGCCAGGGAGACAGTCTGGAGGCTGTGGCACAGAATTCTAAGATGGTCCCCACCCCCCTTGTCGGTGGCACCCATGGAAACGACGGGCCAGCAGCTCCCTCGCTAGGTTACAAGCTCCGTGGTAGCTGGGTGGAAAGATTCTCTGGCTGGCTTTGAAAGTACCGGGGTCATGCGACTAGAACAAAAGGGCAGCCTTTAGTTGCTGAGAGTGACCCCCAGCTTCAGCCAGAGACACAAGAACCTCAGGCCTACAATGACAAGGAATCGCATTCTACTAACAACTTCAATGATTTTAGACAAGACCCCGAGTGTGCGATGCGATTCCAGCCTTGTGAAACCCTGAGTGGAGGCTGCAGTGCAGGCGACCTGGACTTCTGCCCTGTGGAAACTGTGAGACAGAAGTATACGCTGTTTTAAGTCACACAGTTTATGGTAACTTGTTATGCAGCAATTGAAAACTAATACAGGCCCCGGCTGGTAGGCTCAGTGGTAGAGCGTTGGTCTGGCATGTGGAAGTCCTGGGTTCGATTCCTAGTCAGGGCACACAGGAGAAATGTCCATCTGTTTTTCCACTCCTCTCCCTCTTGCTTCTTTCTCTCTCTCTTTCAGCCATGGCTCAAAAGGTTTGAGCAAGTTGGCTCCGGGCACTGAGGATGGCTCCATGGCCTCACCTCAGGTGCTAAAATAGCTCAGTTGCTGAGCAACAAAGCAGCAGCCCCAGATGGGCAGAGCATTGCCCGGTATGGGGCTTGCTGGGTGGATCCCAGTTGGGGAACATGTAGGAGTCTGTCTCTGCCTCCCCACCTCTCATTTAATAATAATAATAAAAAAACTAATACAGATACTGAGTCACACTGAGTTACAGAAGCTTGGAAAACACCTGAGGCTCTTCAAAGACTGACTAAAAAAAATAAAACCAAGCTTACAGATGTTCAAGATACTCAGCCAATAGCCAAGATACCTGTTAAAAGTCAACATTATTAAGAAGTTAATAGAATTCAGAGTCTCAACAACCTATCAACAGCAATGTCCAAGACACAATTATAAAGTACTAGATTTAATATGTTACACACACACACAAATGTGATCTATAGTCAAGACAGAAAACGAAACTGACCCTGAGATGACCCAGATATCTGATTCAGGAAATAAAAGACTTAAAGTAGCTATCATAAACATGTCCAAAGAAGTAAAGGAAATGGTCTTCACGACTAAACAGAGAGTATAGTTTCTACTGAGATTCCCTAACAAAGGAAATTCTAGAACCATAAAGCACATAACTAAAGAGGAATTCCTGGGTGGTGCTGAAGTCAATCACCAAGACTCGGTGCGTGGACCGGGCGGCAGTGCACTTTGGCCTGCAGTCCCGGAGGGCAGAGGTCCGGAACCGGTGCCAGCGGGCCAAAGCCAGGTGCTGGCACAGACACAAGTATGAGCTCCATCAAGACCTTGTATGTCAAGGAATCTTAGAACACACATGATCCAGAAATCGTATTGCAGCATTTTTTTTCTAAATGATCAAGGGTGCACACAAAGATTTAGCTAGAAATTCATCCAAGCACTTAAAAATTTTCTTAAAGTGGTTAAAAATTTAAAAGATGCAACCATTCATTAGTAAGAGAATAACTAAACTATTCTGAATGAAAGGTCATGCATTCATTAAAATGGTATCTAGAATACTAAATGACAAGAACATGGTCCCATTAGGATGAGAAAAGTTCAGCAGGACTGAAGACCCAATGGGGTGACAGACTGTAGGACAGTTTATCCTCCTTTCAATAGCTTAGAAACAAGTCGAAAATAAAAATGTTTTCATAATTAGAAAAAAATCTCTAAAAAACTGGAGGAAAGAGAAAAAATGTTTTATTTTCCCGTAAACATTTTTCTTCCTCCTTTTTTTTAGAGAGAGATTGGCAGACAGACAGGAAGGGAGAGAGATGAGAAGCATCAATTCATGTTGCAGGACTTTATTCATTGACTGCTTTCTCATCTGTGTCTTGACGGGGGGGGGGGGGGGAAGGGGGGTGGCAACAGAGTTAGTGATCCCTTGCTCAAGCCAGCAACCTTGGGCTTAAGTCAGTGACCTTGGGCTCAAGCCAGCAACCTTGGGCTCAAGCCAGTGACCAGGGGGTCAAGCCGGTAACCTTGGGGTTTCAAATCTGGGTCTTCAGTGTCCCTCCCTGGTCAGGCCCTCCTAAACATTTTTCAAACAATTTCTTTTCTCACGAAGGGGATGGCAGACACACTCTTACCATCTGCCTTTCTGTTGCTGGGTTCTCTTTTTCAACAGCAGGCTTGGCACTGAGAGGGCCTCTCTTCTCAGGAGCGCCAAATTCAGCTCTTTGCTTTGAAAGTTCTGAGGATGCCGCAGACTCACGCTGTCGGCTACTCATTTTCTCTGCTGGTTTCCCCTCCACGGTCGCATCGCTTTCATTAGAACTTTCAGATTCACTGCTGATGGGCTGGAGTTTTCCTATCGGCTGTGTCAACAAAACAGCATTACTGGTTTAGAAAATACAAGTGCTTATCGTTCTTATTGTCACAGTAGCTAATCATGAAGTCCACACCTCTCATTTCTAAATTTCAAGATTGAAAATAACAGCGAGATGACAATATCGATTAATGGATAGAACAGGAAACCTAGATTTTTTTAAAAGCTCCAAAAAAATACTCCCAATAAATCAGTATGCCTTGTAGATCACAATCTAAACTCACCAAACGAGCATTAACACTGACAAGGTACACAGAGATATGAGACCTCTGTAAGGAAAAACACATCAGATATAAAAATATTTCACTTTTTTTATTTAAAAAGTACCTTCTAAAAGATAATACTCTTTCCCTATGAAAATGATGCTAGAGAACTGTGTCTACCTGCATCCAACCTAAGCAAGATAGGAAGTGGTTTACAGAACATTTCTCTGCGTCCAATCTAAATGGAATATAACATATCTTACAAATGAAGGAAGAAGAGAGAACATGCCTACATACCTTTCCTGCACGTTTTACAGACTCGTTTTCATTTTCTTCGGTATCAGAAATGTTCAAACTGTACCAAAGAACGAGACATCAGTATCTTGCACACATTTCATTTTATTCACATCTTCTTTAAGTTGCTTTTCCAACAGACTGACTGGTTATCTCCCACATCACCCCACAGCCAGGCCACATCAGTTTGTCCTTGGCAGGCGAGTACTGCTAAGGGTCTCCTTTCTGCAGCACCCTGTGGTCAGGTCTGAGAACGGCCCCCTCCCCGTTAGCACGCCCAGGTGAACGGGCTAGCGTTCATACTAAAAGCGAATCTACACACATTGGGCCGGCCCATCATTAGGAGACATAAAAAGGAATACGCCTTTTGTTCTTTGAGAAGGAAAAAGTAACTCTAAACTTCTGATGAGTTCTTTCATTTTTTAATTCAATTCAATACAACAAACATTTAATGCCAACCTCAAAATGCAGAATACAGTGAATAAAATTACATTAAGAATTAAGAGTCTTCCTTGAAAGGGCTCACTGCTGGGCAGGAAGACCAAAGATGATGCAGAGTGATGACTCAGTAAACAACGGACAGAGAAGACACAGACTCGTAGCCGGGGGATTAGGAAAGACATCAGAGTCATGGCACTTGAGTTGACTTGGAAATACTTTTCCATGCACAGAACGGAAGAGCAGAGTGATTAAGGCAGAAGAAAGTAGCTATGAAGCATGGTGGTGTGAGACAGAGGGCTTGTCCCAGGACCTTGACACAGAGGACAGAATGTTCTGTTAACGAGGAGGCAATGCGCCTGACCAGGCGGTGGTGCAGTGAACAGAACGTTGGACTGGAATGCAGAAGATCCAGGTTCGAACCTGAGGTTGCCAGCTTGAGCGCAGGCTCACCAGCATGAGTGTGGGGTCACCAGCTTGAGGGTGTGATCATACACATGACCCATGGTCGCTGGCTTGAGCCCAAAGGTTGCTGGCTTCAAGCCCAAGGTCACTGGCTTGAGCCCAAGGTCACTGGCTAGAGCAAGGGGCCACTTACTCTTCTGTAGCCCCCCGGTCAAAGCACCAACGAGAAAGCAATCAATGAACAACTAAGGAGCTGCAATGAAGAATTGATGCTTCTCATCTCTCTCCCTTCCTGTCTGCCTGTCGCTATCTGTCCCTCTCTGTCTCTGTCAAAAAAAAAAAAAAAAAAGAGAGAGGGAGAGAGAAGGCAATGCTTGGGAAGGGACCAAATGGATATGACCAGGGAGGTGGCCACAGTGACCAAGGCATGCTGCTCAGACCTCCCTATAGCCAGTCACCTGTCACCTCTGTCCACTGCCATTCACCTCATATGGGATGCTCCTTCCCCCACACTCACCACCCCACCCCTGCTCCCAGCATCACACCTCCCCACGGAATCGGTCAGTGCGTCTCATTCATACCCACTGCTCCCTCAGCTCCACAACAGAATGATGTCCGTTTTCAGTTATTAACGCAGTGCCTGGGACCCAGTCAGTGCTCAGGTAATGCTTGTTGAAAAAACAGCAATGATAAAAAGCTACCATTTGAAAGTTTACTATATGTCAACCTATTTTAAAAGCCTACGAGGATAAATTCATCTTCAAACAACTGTATAAAGTAGGTTGCATTATCATCCCCTTTTTCAGATAAAGGAGCCTAGGAGCTGATGTCTTAGCAATGCCCCCCCACGCCCAAGCACTCAGGAGCGGCAGAGTAAGGATTTGAACCAGCACAGTGGGTGGAGGCCCAGCCTTTAACCATGACACTGCACGAGTAAGGAATGAATTTAAATAGCCACCGAGTGCCTTTCATGTGCCAGGGGCACATTCTAGGCACCACAGGTATATAGATAGCATTGTAAAGAATAAAGTCTTGTTTTTTTCAAAATAAGATACTCTATTGGGGAGAGACAGACAATGAATGAACAAATTTAAAAATGAACATATAATAGTAGTTGGGTGGAGATAAATGCTGAGAGAAAAAGACCAGTACAGAATATATTGATGAAGACAGGTGATGTTTTCTGAGTTATCAGAGTAGGCGACTGTGACAAGGTGACATCTGAAATCTACAATGAAGGTCAGGAGCAAGCCACTCAGGTGCACAGAGGAGGAGCAATCCAGGCACGGGCCCAGAGGTAGTGACACGAGCCAATCACAGAAAGACAAGCAGTGTGTGAAGTCACCTGTAGGCGGGACCCAACACAGGGAAATTCACAGAACTAAGGGATGGAAAACTGGCTGACAGGGGCTGGGGACTCGGAGTCGTTGATCAAGTGGCGTGGAGTTTCAGCTAAGCAACATCAGTAAGTTCTAGTGATCCCACAGTTACCATGCTGGATTGTACACTTACAGGTTTGTTAAGGGGGGAGCTCTCATGTTAAGTGTTCTTACGAAAATAAAATTTTAAAAATTTTAAATTAAAAAAAAAAAAGACAAACAACATTATATCCATGCTGTATTCTTTCTAGAGACACACCCCAAACAATGACGCAAAGTTTAAAAATGTAGGATGGAAAAAATACGAAGTAAAAAACAATAAGAATTTAAATATCAGCAAGGAGGTCAAACCAATAGATTATTTTTTATCCCAGGAGTGCAAAGATGGTTTAATATAGGAAATCTATTCATATGGTCAAATGAATATAAAACATAAAAAAACATGTAATTCTAACAGATGAATCCTGATAAAAGTTATAATCTATTCTTCATCTTAATTTTCTAGTATCTAGTACCGTATTTGGCATACATTGAATATTTAATTTATGAAATTAAATGAGTTAAAAATTAATTCCTAGTAGTAAAATATTAATGCAAGAAATTCATATATATATAAATTAAGCACAGCAAAGATAAAAATAAGATAAAATCTAAGAAAATTATTATAATAATCACCAAATACAATCCAAAAATAGATCAACTGTTGTGGAATAAACAAATGTGCAAAATCTACATGAATAAGAATTAGAACAGCACTAAAGGACACAAGGAAGAGCCACTGCCTCTAGTTTAATTTATAAATTTAAAACTCAACCCAATAAAGGCAGCAACGGTCTTTTTGGTTTTAATAAGTTGATCTTAAAATTCATATGAAAACAAATCGGTGAGGACAGCTAAGAAAACTCTGTACAGGAGATGAGTGAGAAACTCGCCCCCAGACGCTGCAAACTGATCACAAAGCCTCAGCAACGCAGACTACCTTTTCTACACAAGAAGAGTGGGAAACATGTACTTATTTACTTTCTTATGTACAAAGTAGTCTGAACCGACATGTAAGAAATGAACAACGGAGGAGCTGGTGGAGGAGCGGGAAGAAGTGGGTGCAGGAGCTGATGATGGAGAGGTGAGAGGAAGCCTTATTAAAACCGCTTAATATTTTTAAGCCAGGTGAATGTGTTACCTATTCAAAATATTCCTCTGTAAACATTCACCATTGTTTAAAATGAAGGTGTTTCCCCAAATGTTTGGCCTTTCTTATTAATTTTCAGTAACAGAAACTGCAGTCTTCAAGCACCACAAACCCTCCCTCACAACCTCAGACTTCCCGACTTGGATTTCTGCCTCAGTGGGACATTAATTTTAAAAATGCAACCTTGCTACTTTCAGAATATATTTGATAACTAGAACTGATCTATTACCTAATAAAGGTCCTGAAGTCCAAGATTTGCTCTAGCTGATTTATAATTAGTACTACAGTTATTGAAGAGTTCTTCATTATATAGTTTGTTTCCAAGTGGTCGCTGGGAGTCATTTTTACCCCATTTACCTGACCATGCCTTCATATAAATTTGCAAAACTCAAATCAATACTCCTTAGGGACAGTGCATCTGAAATACACCGCAGACATGGACGTTGTATGTCCTTGCTGACCAGCCTGTCTCCCCTACTCCCACCTGGTACTGGAGAACACCTCTTTTGTGATAGGGAATTTGTAAGTTAAAAAGAAACCATTGAAAATCACCTAAAATCCTACTAATAAAACCATTCCCTCCCTCATTGTTTAACCTCGAAGTTAAACCACCTTTATAGCAATGTTTTCTAGGATAATCGGCCGTCAATTATATTTTTCAGTTATTACATTAGACTTTATTTTTTACTGAGGTATAAATGACATATAGCATTAGTTTTTAGGTGTACAATGTAATGATTACGTATGTGAAACACTGTAAAACAAGTCTTAGTTAACATGTCACCATATATAGAAACAAAATTTTCTTGTGAGGAGTACTTTTAAGATCTCCTCTCTTAGCATACGTAATAGAGTATTAACGACAGTCACCATGATGTACATTACATCCCCAAGACTGTTTTTAGTAACGAGAAATTTGTATCAATAATTATAAGTCAAGTTTTTAAAAATTAAGTTTTCATGTACCACTTCTCTTAAGGAAAAAAAAACAAAACAAAAGCTAGCCCAAATCATCTTTTAAAAGTTTTTAAAAAAATTGGCCCTGGCCGGTTGGCTCAGCGGTAGAGCATCGGCCTGGCGTGCGGGGACCCGGGTTCGATTCCCGGCCAGGCCACATAGGAGAAGCGCCCATTTGCTTCTCCACCCCCACCCCCTCCTTCCTCTCTGTCTCTCTCTTCCCCTCCCGCAGCCAAAGCTCCATTGGAGCAAAGATGGCCCGGGCGCTGGGGATGGCTCCTTGGCCTCTGCCCCAGGCACTAGAGCGGTAGAGCGACCCCCCGGAGGGGCAGAGCATCGCTCCCTGGTGGGCGTGCCAGGTGGATCCTGGTCGGGCGCATGCGGGAGTCTGTCTGACTGTCTCTCCCTGTTTCCAGCTTCAGAAAAATAAAGCAAGAAAAAAAAAGTTTTAAATATAAAGTTCTATCCTAAATAGATTTGCAAAACCCCATTAACCACGAATCCACAATTACTGGAAATCCCGCATTACCTTCTTTGGGCTCCTCCTCCCTGGGAAGCTGAAGAGAAGAACGAGCCACAGTGCTCGGGAAGCTCGGCCTCCTCAGTGTAGATGGCAGTGCTGTGCAGAGGCGGCTCTAAGGGAGATCATTCAAAAGGGGAGCTTTACAAGTCAGCCTGGGCAGCTCTGAGTTTGCTCCTTTTCCCCAAATGCTTGCGAACTCACACCTCAACCACACAAAATTTAAACTGTGACACAAATACAAATTAGATTAGCTGTCAGTGGACGTGGATCGGTTTTAACCTGGATTCCTAGATTCCTTTGGGGAGGGATTCCAGTCCACCCTCACTTCCTGTCCTCTCTCCCTGACTCAGCATGGCTGGAGCCTGCAGCTAGCACAGGTCAACCTGAAGAGGCGGGAGAGGAAAGAGGAGACCGCGTGGGCGTGGCGGAGAGCAGAGAGGAGATGCTGAGAGGAGGGCACTCGGCCCTCAGGAGAGAGGAGTAACAGGAGGGCCCTCATGGCTGGGCTCAGGGCAGGTGCAGAACTGGGGGCAGGCAGCTGGGTGGTTGGCAGCGGTGGAGCTGAACGGTGAAGGCAGAGGGATGCTTGGGTAAGAGCCAAACCACCATTTATTTCTTCATGCTCCAATTGTAGCATGACGTCTTTCCAAATAAACAGCTGCTTAAGTAACAAACATATCAACTACACACTTTAAAGTTAGTAATATACTCTGTATTGCCCTCAACTAGGCAAAGGGATGTACCTACTCTACTGCTATGAATTACAAAGGAAAGAAAGAGAAACAGATCAATCCTGAATCTCTATATGCAACCAGTCAAACAAACTGGACTTTTAGAACTCAACAACAAATAGATAACCCAATATAAGATTGGGTAAAGGATATGAATTCTTCAAAGAAGAGATACAGATGGCCAATAAGCAAAGGAAAAGATGCCCAACCTCATGGGTCATCAGGGAAATACAACTCAGCACCAGTGAGATTCCACGTCCCGTCCATCAGCATGGCCACCATTAAGAGAACAGTGAGGATGTGGAGAAACGGAAACCCTGTACACGGAGAGTGGACATGGCAAGGTACCGCCACTGTGGGAAATGGCAGGTGCTTACTCAAAAACTTGGATCCAGAATCACCACAGCATCCAGCCATTCCACTTCTGGGTTTATAGGCAGGAACTCAAACAGACATTTGCATACCCGTGTTCATAGCAGCATTATTCACAACACCCCAAAAGTGGAAGCAACCCAACTGTCCACTGGCAGAGGACTGGATAAAGGCATATATAGAATGAAATCCTGTTCGGCTTTTAAAGAAAATTCTGAGGGGTCCAGCACTACATGCTACAGTGTGGATGAAACCGGAAGACATAAGGAAGTGAAACAAGGACACAGGGTGTATGATTCCCCTCATGAGGTATCGCAGGCAAGTTCACAGGAACAGAAGGCTGGGCTGGGGCAGCGGGAGCGAGGAGCTGCTGTTTGGCGGGTGTGGGGTTTCAGGCAAGCTAAATGGTCTGAAGATGGACGGCAATGACATTTGCACAACAATGCGAAGCACTCAATGTCACACCTATACACTCAAAAATGGTTAAAAGGACCAAGTTTATGTTAGGTCTATTTTATCGCACAAACTCAGTGAGATACCACTTTACATCCAATAGGATGTGTAGAATAAAAGTCAGACAGTAACAAGTTTTAGCCAAGATGTGGAGAAACTGGACCCCTCAGACACATGGAGGCGCAGCTGCTTTGAAAAACAGTTCCTGAAAAAGCCGAAGTAGAATCATCGTGGCTTAGCAATTCCACTCAGCTGAATATCCCAGAGAAACAAGTCAGTACAAAAACTCGCACGTGAATGTTTACTCATAATGGCCAGAATGTGAAAACAGCCCAGTGTACGTACACCAGCTGATGAGTGGATAACAAAATGAGATACAGACAGCGGATTACTGAGCTATGAATGTTTTTAGGAATGATGTATCGATACTTGCTACAACATAGGTGAACCTTAAAAATAGTTCACTGAGTGAAAGAAGCCAGTCACAATTGTACGTACAGAGTGTGACTCCACTGAGGGAACAGGCAAGTCCACAGGGACAGGAAGTAGACTCCTGGCTGCAGGGGATGGGAGGAGGGAGGAATGGGAGTGACACAGACAGGTAGAGCTGCTCTGTACAGTGATGTCCTGGAGTACATCACGGTGAGTTGTACAATTTAAAAAAATATTTCAATTACACTTGACATATAATATTAGTTTCAGGTGTACAACAAAGTGATTAAACATTTATGATCACCCAATGATGGTTGTACAATATTGTGACTATTCTAAAACACAACTGAATTGCACACATTCAAAGGGTAAATTTTAGGGTAAGTGAATTACATCTTAATTTCTTTTTTTTTAAATGTTTGATTTATTTTTAATTTTTTTATTTATTCATTTTAGAGAGGAGAGGGAGAGACAGAGGAGAGACAGAGAGAGAGAAGGGGGGAGGAGCTGGAAGCAAAAACTCCCATATGTGCCTTGACTAGGCAAGCCCAGGGTTTCGAACCGGCGACCTCAGCAATTCCAGGTTGACGCTTTATCCACTGCGCCACCACAGGTCAGGCCACATCTTAATTTCTTAAATGATGTGATTTTAGATTCAGATCTTTTACATTTAGAATTTTAGATAAGTAATTAAAACATTTTTATCAAGTCATAATAAAAGATGTGTTCTGACAATGATTTTTCATCTTATAAAATGAACAATATTTTCTTCTATTAACAGAAAATTAGACTGAAAAATATTGAGAGGGTATATGTCTCCAAAATTCCCCTAAAATGGTCTTCCAGCAGAAATGTGTCATCACTGCTATTCTAGATATGTGGCTGTTGGCACTTTCTGCGTCACTTTTGGCCCCTGGAGCGGCCAGTGACACAGACAGAGGACATAACCCTGGTCAGCCCGGCCCCGGTTCTGCTTCCTCACACTCCGGGGACACAGGCGAAACTGTCCCTGGCCCTCCGGACGCATGCTCTGCCTCAGCGTAAGAAAAACAAGTCACCCCTTCCCTTCTCCCTAAACTCAAGCCCCTTCCTGGTGGTATCGAGTGAGAATTACATTTCATATTCTTCTTGTTGCAGTTACTAAAACAGGTAGCTTCACCTGACTGGCTTGTTAACAAATGCTACTAGGAGAATTCCACTTTGAAACTGTATCCTAGAGTTTTTAGTTCCAATGTACTACTTAGACACGAGAAAAATTCATTCATATAATCAAGAACTCCCCAGAACATTATATTCATATGCAGACAACAGGTGTTTATATTTGAAGATATTTCTGTATTTTTATTAGGAATTAGCCTATATGCTATTGCTTAAACTACTTTCAAGTTTTTGGGATAAAGATGTGAAACACTAACCAAAGGGTTCATAAGGCTCTTCTTCATTCTCATTTTCACTCATCTTGCCTGTGCTTGAGTCATCAGAATTATCAAGGAACTCATATACATCAGTGGGCTTGTGTGGTTGGCCAGCTTTCTAGAAGTGAACAGAGTCAAAGTCACTGAATTGGCTTCATGAACAAGAGCATCACAAAACTGACTGACTTACTCGAAGAATACCCCTGCTGCCCAAGAAGCGACCCTTCACACGTCCAGGGGACACTGACTCCTTTATCATCTAAGGCAGGAGCTGGCGAACCTTTCTGTAAAGGACCAGAAGGCAAGTCCCTTCAGTTCTGCAGGCCACAGGCCTCTGTGCTGGCGCCTCGGTGCGGCCACTGGCGTGGAGGGCCCACGGGCGGTGCAGACAGGAGCGTGGCCGTGCTGCGGTAACACTTTAGTGATGGACACAAATTTAAATTTCCTATCACTTTAACAGGTCATGAGACATTATCTCTTCAGATTTTATTTCAACCATTAAAAATGTAAAAACCATTCTTAACTTGCAGGCTGTACAAAAACAGGGGCGGGGCTTAGATCTGAACCATGGGCCACGGTCTGCCAACCCCTGGTCGGAGGAAAGCGGCCATGCCCAGAGGTGCCCACGGGTCTGGACAGTCGTTGCAGCCGAGGACGCACAGGGCTAAGCACTCCGGTGGAAGGAGGGAGGCCAGGGTTTAGTTCTATATACTGGTGAGTGCCATGAAGTGTGCTACCCTCACTCCTCCCGAAAGACCCAAACGTACAGAAATGGGAAAGCCTCCCTGGGAGCTCTTGAAAATGTGGAGGGGGGCCATTACCAGCCCAGGGACTGTGGAAGATAGGGACTAAAGGAGATGGACTAAGGCTGACGAAACAAAACCTTGCCACCGACAGACATGGAGTGTTTGGGGAGGAATGCCCAAGAGGCAGTGACAGACCCTCCATCCTCTGAGCAAGTGCCCCCAGCACACAGCTGCCACTGCAGGAGGGGGCAGGCGGAGAGCTGCAGAAACCCACAGGACACTCCGACTGGGACTGGGACTGCGGCTAAGGAAGGCTGGGCGGGGCCACGGGGCGCAGAGAAACCCTGCCAGGCACTCTGGACTGGAGCCACCAGGGCAAGAGCTGGAGAAATCTATCCAAGAATGAGAACCCCAGGGCTGAGGGGAGTGCAGGGTTGAGGGACCCTGGCAGGGGAGGCCACACAGCACAGCCAGCCAGGGCGGGACAGAGGGGCACCCTGAGAACAGGCACCCTCCTGCACTGTGCCCATGTCTGAATGTGCAGTCAGCCAACTGGACAAGCCTGGCAAGTAATCTAAAATTAGCTATCAAGAGTGTTAAAGAAACGGCCCTGCCTTTAACACAGATGTATTCTAAAACTCTGCCCTAAAGTAATACTATATTGTGGACAAAGTGGAATACTGTGAAATCATACACAACTGTTTAAAGCTATAACAACATAAAGAGATGGCTATAAATGAAAACAGCAACATACAGAAGGTTGTACAATTTAAAATAACATCAGTTACTCAAACGAAAATAAAACTAAGCTAGGCCCAGGAAAAAACGATTCAAAATATTAACAATTTTCTCCATTACACTGGAGAAAGTGGGAGGGAGAGGAACACACTGTCACTACAACCAAACCCGGCGCTCAGTGAGCGAGGTCTACGAACGAAGGCTCCCGCCGCCTGTCAGTTATTTCGTATTGTCAATTATGAGAACATCACGTTAGAATACAGAGAGCCTGACCAGGCAGTGGCGCAGTGGATAGAGCGTTGGACTGGGATGCCAAGGACCCAGGTTCGAGACCCCGAGGTTGCCAGCCTGAGCGCGGGCTCATCTGGCTTGAGCAAAATAAAAAATGCTCACCAGCTTAGACCCAAGGTCGCTGGCTCAAGCAAGGGGTTACTCGGTCTGTTGAAGGCCCACGGTCAAGGCACACATGAGAAAGCAATCAATGAACAACTAAGATGTCGCAATGAAAAACTGATGATTGATGCTTCTCATCTCTTTCCATTCCTGTCTGTCTGTCCCTATTTATCCCTCTCTCTGACTCTCTCTCTCTCTGTCGCTGTAAAGAAAAAAATAAATAAAAAAACAAACCAAAAACTTTGTTTAGAATACAAAGAGATAACTTACATCTCCTGTGGAACATGTTCTTCCTACTGTGTTCTTTGAATTTTTCACACTGTTAAACAGAAAAAAAAAAAAAAAAAAAAAGTTAGGAAATATTTTAAAAAGTAACTGGGGAAACACCACAACCTGCACCCCTTCCCAAGCATCTTCTGCTCAAGTTGTATTGCACACCTGCACTAACAGTGCGCACCCACTGGCAGGTTATGGCAAAATCAGTTCAGGAAGCAGAACTGGTATCTCACAAATTTAACTGTATTTTTTGATAGGTCAAATCATATCATCTATGTATAAAATAGCATACCTCTCCCCAGCAGGAACAGGGAGAGCTCCTGGTCCTGCTGTCAGCCTCGTGCTGAGGTCTCAAGGAATAGCACAGACTGGCTGTTTCTGCAGAACTGAGCAAAAGGTAGTTCCACCGACACAGTGAGCACCGCACCCCCACTCCGCCCGGGCCTGGCTCTCACGCTGACGCGGCTCACTGAACGCTAACACTCCTGAGGCAGCAGCGAATCCCCTGTAAGAGGTGGATTTGCCCAGAGCAAAGCCAGGAGGGAAGCCTGCACTAAAATCTGCACCAGTTCAAATCCAGATAGGCCCTCATTCCACCCCTTCACGCCCCCCCACACTGGGCATTAGGATGAAAGGAAAAAACTCTATCTTCAACAACCTGAAAGTAAACAAGTTGGAACAATAGTGATTGAAATAAAAACTGGCAGGAGGAGAGGCAGGAAATAGTATTGTCAGTGATTACGGACGAGGGTCCTCTGTGCACCAGCCCTGCTGGCACACTGGGGGTGCTCGGGTGCAACCACCACTGTCCGCTGACTGCAGAACATGCCACGCAGACATACTTTTGGGGACAGAAAACTCAGTGTAGTGTGACTGGACCAGTATTTCTTTAAGTAACTTTTTATCTGATAAAATTTCAAACTTCCCCAGAAAAGTGACAAGAACAGTAAGTGTCAGGACCTCTGTCTCCCCACTGCCCAGGTTCACGCTTGTTTACGCTGTCTCATCTGCTTCATGTGTGTGTGTGTGTGTGTGTGTGTGTGTGTGTGGTAAACTGGTGACACAGCACCTTTACCCTAAATACCTGTGACTCTCCTAGGAAAGGGCTTAGTCACAGTGTAATTTCCAACTCAAAAAGTTTAACCACGGTATTGTTATCTAGTTCACAGGCTACGTCCAAATTCCACCTAATACCTCATAACATCATTTAAGGTTTCCCCCCCCCAGCATTTTAAGAAAGGAAATATAAGAGAATAGAAAATATAAGACTGCACTGGACACAGTATGTTCATAAACCTTTTGTTACACATGTGCACTGATCGTGATGTAAAACATTGTTACTGTTAATTGAAGCAAACAAGAAGCTGGAAAACTGTTTAAAGCTGTGGTTCTCAACTTCCAGCATCAGCAGCACCTAGGGCCTGTTCACAAAGATTGCTAGGCCCACCCCGAGGGTCTGGTGTCTGAGTCAGTAAATCCGGGACAGGGCCTAGCTCTGCATCTCTAAATCCCCCATGCAGCAGATGCTGCTGGTCAAGGAACCACTGTTCTGATTGTCAGCCCAGACGATGACAGAGCATCAAAGACAAAGTTACTCAAAGAGATACTGGTCCAGTCACACTACACTGAGTTTTCTGTCCCCAAAAGTATGTCTGCGTGGCATGTTCTCCAGTCAATGTATGGGAGGAGGGATGAACATATGTCACAAATCTCAGAGGTAAAAATGTTTATATATACAAATACATAAATATGTTTGTGTGTGTGTGAGAGAGAGAAAGAGAAAGACCCCTGACCTACCAAATCAAGTTTAATTGTGGTCAGCTGCCCTTTAAGGCCCCTGTATTTTTTCCCAACCCCCTCCCCACATCGGGGGAGTCTTTGGATATTCCCCACTGGGTTTATTCCACCTCCCTGCTCTGTTCTGTTCCAGCCTTCCCCTTACGCTCCGCTTGGCTTACCTTCCTCCTTCACTCCACATCTACAAAGGCCACCTTCTCCAGGCAGTCTTCCTGGCCTAGGTGCAACTGCTGAATGCATGATCTTGTGGACAAACTGCAGTCAACTGAAACCCCTCTAGCCAGGAGCAGACAGGCCTTTAAATGCACTCCAGACACACACACACACACACACACCCCACAGTGGGGCACTAGCCAATAACTGCACCAGTGACATTTTAGAACGCAGTTCTACAACCTATTTTTAAATGCATGCCCTTTTTGATTAAAAATAAGACGGTTACTGGACTTACGGTAGTAACCGAGTATAGAAATGTCGTATCACTATGTTGGTACAGGTGAAACTAATATATCCTATGCCAAACTACACTTTAATAAAACATGTCTTTTTAACTGCTTAACCCACTCTGGAGTGCCCCTTGCAGTAATAACAAGCGGCAGCTTAGTCGACTCCCAGCCCCACTCCACCCCGCTGAGATTGGGTTCAGCTGGAAAGTCTGTGGTTAGTGCTACAAAAACATCAAGGGCTTGATTGACAGTGAGAATACTGACTACTAGCTAGAGTAACTGTCTCAAGAATGAAATGCCTGGCAAGTTGCAAGCAGTATTTGTTAGCTATTTTGTTTCAAGCTGTTTGAGTCTACTTTACTCACATAAACTAATGCTAACATGACTAACGATCTTTCCTGCCAGCCCGGCAGTTTTAAAGATTTTATTCATTTGAGAGAGAGAGAAAAGGGAGACACAAGGGGGGAGGAGCAGGAAGCATCAACTCCCATATGTGCCTCGAGCCGGCAAGCACCGGGTTTTGAACCTGCGACCTCCGCGTTCCAGGTCGAGGCTTGACCCACTGCGCCACCACAGGTCAGGCCCCGCCCGGCAGTTTTAAACTAGAGCTCCTGTAAAGTTCCTGGTAAAATAATACCATGAAGTTGGGATTATTACTTTTATTTCACAGACGCGGAAACCAACGCCCTGGGTCTCCCGGGAAACCAGCGCAGCGGCAGAGCCACGACGCCTCCCTGCGCAGCACAGCCGGAGAGGCTCAAACCGTGGCAGGACAGGAAGCAGATAAAGCCGCGCTCCCGGGGACAGCATCACTTACCTCGCGCTTCCCGCGGTCCGCGTCCGCCGCGCAGAGGCCATCCCGGCCGCGACCGCTCTCGGAACCGGTGCAGCCTCCAAATTTCCCGCCAGCCAGGCGCCGCCCCGATGAGCCTCCCCCGGCAGAGCGCACGCGCAGGTACACGCCGCGCCCCGCCCCCGGACCTGATTGTACAGGACTCCGCCCCGTCCTGGAGCGCGAGGGAAAACGCGGTATGGCTTTCCACAAAGAGCGGAGCTGCAGTCTGCGTCTCACAACCAGTTGCTGACGGCCCCTGAGACGCCCAACATTTGCCGAGCTTTCCTCCCACCCGCGTCCCGCGCCCGTTTCCAAGGCTCCAGTCCGGTTTCCTGCTTCTTTGGAGCCCGGATGGGGAGGTCCCAGCGCGGAAAAGTCGGAGGGCACTCAACAAAGAGGCGGGCTGAAATCCAGGATCGGGGTTCCTTCTGCTCATGCGCCTGCGCAGTTGTCTAGTGTACTACATTGGCAGATAGGCAGTGTTTGACTTTTTGAGTCTGTTGCCCATAACCAGCGGCGTGAACTTGGCATGTTTCTTCATTCATCAATGGAGAGAGACTTGCCAAGCAATGATGTTGAACTCTCAACGCACCATAAATAAAAACGAACTCAAAATGGATCAAAGACTTAAATCTAAGGGCTATAACTATGAAACTTTTCGAAGGAAACATAGGGCAAAATCTTGGTGATAACTGGATTTAGCAATGGTTTATTGCAGGGGTCCCCAAACTTTTTACACAGGGGGCCAGTTCACTGTCCCTCAGACCGTTGGAAGGCCGGACTATAAAAAAAACTACGAACAAATCCCTATGCACACTGCATATATCTTATTTTAATGTAAAAAAACAAAACGGGAACAAATACAATATTTAAAATAAAGAACAAGTAAATTTAAATCAACAAACTGACCAGTATTTCAATGGGAACTATGGGCCTGCTTTTGGCTAATGAGATGGTCAATGTCCAGTTCCATATTTGTCACTGCTAGCCTAACAAGTGATATGGCGTGCTTCCGGAACCGTGAGGTGTGTGTCTCAGGTCACCGGAAGTAGTACTGTACCGTGAGCGACACCGCACTTTGCAGTGCTGCCACATACAGTACTCCTCTCACTGACCACCAATGAAAGAAGTGCCCCTTCTGGAAGTGCGGCCCCGTGCGGCCTGCGAGCCGTAGTTTGGGGACCCCTGGCTTATTGGATTTGACACCAAAGCACAGTTTGGCATGATGAAAACGTTCTGGAAGGGATAGCAGTGGATGGCCATGCAACAATGTGAATGAATGTGCTCAAGAAGTGCCGCTGAGTTGTACAGTTAAAAATGGTTGAAACATTGCATTTTATGTTTATTTTACCACAATAGAAAACTTAACATATTTCATGCATACAGAAGAATCTAATATAATGTAAGCATAAAAAGGAGAGCACATGTAAACACCATTGGATTAGGAACTAAATCATCATTCTTCCCAAGGATAAATTTTATCATTCCTGTACTTTTCTACCTGGTATGTTCCTAAATAATGTATTTATTAGTGTATGTTTCTAAACTTTATATAAATATTTGATATATATTCTACTACAAGTGCTTTTCTTACTCAAAGCTATGATTTATCCACATTGATGCATGTAACTGTCGTTCATTTGCTTTCATTCTTTGGAACGCATTAAGTAAATAGACACATTTTATTTAACCATTCTCCTGGGCATGGATGCATCAGTTGTTTTCCATTGCTTTGTTTGTTTGTTTTGCTATTACCACATGCATCATTCAGTACTCTTGCGTGTGGCAGGGTTCAAGTCTAAGACTTTCTTTACAGATAGACTCAGTAGAATATCATCACGTCATCTTTTAAAGACATCTTCAGCTTCACGTGAAGTCAGTTTTTACACATTGTTGTCGACTACACTACACACAACCCATCAGTGGCATATAAAAGTCTCCTTGGCTCCATATACTTCTTAATACTTAGAATGTTTTAGACTTTCAAATTTTTACCTAACTAGTTGTTGAAATAGTATCCTATTGTTTTTTATTTGCATTTCTCTCAAGTTGGTCATCTTTTCATTTTCTCTGGGTCCCTCCTGATTCCTCTTCAGTGAAATGCCTGTTCACCCCAGCCAAGGATAAGTGGGACCATTGCAATAGAAGAGTAAACCATCTTTGAAGTATTGAAGACAGTTCCCCATTGGTGGGTTCCTGGAGCTTGAAAGTTGTCACCCCTAAGAGAGTAGATTGAGAGCTTAATTTGGGGGGAAAGGTTGCAGTCCAACCTTTTGTGCTTATGGTTCTATTGATAAAAAGACAAGAATAGTTTCAGCACTTAGGATAGAAATGAATACTCCACCCAGATAGGGTTACTTAATAAAGGAATTTATGAACCCATGCCACTGAAAAGTCCAGAGGTAGGATGGATGTTTGTCAAGCTCAGTTTGATCTAGTGGTTTGAGAAACCATCAGGTCCTTGAATCCATTTCTTACCCTTCTTGGATGCAAGCTTTTTCCTTAGGCTGGTTTCTGTCGTCGTCGTCATCATCATCATCATCCCTTGAATTTGTTGAGCATTTACTTAGATGCAGCCATTGCTCTAAGTGCTTAGTCCCTATTAGGCCCTTTAATGTTTTCAATAACCCTCTGTGGTTGGTACTAACCCACAGTACAGATGAGAAAACGACGGAGCAGTCCCACAGATAGAAAGTGGCCGTGCCTGCCTTAGGTCTTGCACCTGACAGCCATTTCAAGTCACACATCTGAGTTCCACCATTCAGAGGAAGTGAGCGGCTATGCCCAGCGTTCCCAGGAAAAGGCCTAACATTTACTCTAATTGGACCAGCTTTGGTGTCATACCTCCCTGTATTAGTCATGGTTCTCCAGAGAAACAGACCCTACAGGAGATACATATATATATGATATATACCTCACATATAAAACAAATCTCTTCCTAATTCATACATATAAATAGACATGAGATTTATTTTATAAATACACATCTATAAGCTATACATGTATATATCCTACAGAACGGAATGACCCTCCACACAGATGCCCTCCGGAGAACATTTACAAAAGGTTTAACAGTGGTAGGAAGAGTGCAGTGCCACACAGGCACCGACGTAAAGTAGAAAATGGCCGTGACTTCTCTCCCAAAAGTGACTCACCGTGCTAAACTCACCTTTGTGTTGGTGTCTCTCTGGCGGTTGTGAAGAGCTAGGGAAAGTGATCAGGAAGGGGGCTGGAGGCACAGGGGTGGAGGCAGCTGGGTCCTGAGCCCTGGGGCACCTGCAGCAGTGTGAGTAACCACAGAGGGAGGTGACACCAGAAAGCAAGTGTCTGCAGGAAGCTGGGGGACATCTAAGTTACATTACGTTCCAATTTAATGTTTAACTTTCATGTTTGGAAAATGGAAGAAACCCTGTGGCTTTTATATTACAAATACAGAAAATAAAGAACTACAAGCTATTTTAGATCACTGACAGAAACTGAGGGTTTGAGACTGGACGCTTCCCTATGTAAATATATCTTCTGTGACGTGGGTTGATGTCTATGTTAGTTCCATATTTTGGAATGATTAGTTTGATGTTTACATGAGAATATAAACAATAATAATTTTTTTTATTTGTCTCACAGGATTGTCGTGAAGAGATAAAGAATACGGAGCCCCTGGATGATACACAGAAGGGCTTATCTCAACTGCGCCTCCACTTTTTTTCTAGAGAGCTTTTCCGTTGAATTTTCTGTTCAGTGTGTGTCCACTAGAGGGCAGATGAAGAACGGAACAGGAGATCTGGAAACGTATTTGGAGACCAGAGCTACTCATTTGCAGATGCTGTAAATATTTATATTAGTTCAAAGTCAGTTCAAGATCAATAAGACTAGATGTCCTAAATGAGCTTGCTCAACACATTTTCCCCCTTCTCGGGGATTATCCTCTTCCCCAATTAAACAAATCTATTCCTGTAAGTTTCCCTTAAACCAAAGACTGATTTTCTAAATGTGAAAAAAAAAAAATTACTTCTCAGATTTTCCAACTTTCTTTTATAACTTGCCACAGTCTCAACAAATTATTGGGCACATGGCCACAACCCACTAAACCTGGTTTCATCAGGAAGGAGCTCAGGTCATTATCTCTTTTAAACAGACCAACTGCTCAACATCTATAAATATGACGCAGCAAAACAAACTCGAAGCGTCCCAGGCGAGCAAGGGTGAGGCAAGGAAGGAGGAGACCTTCATGTGGATGTGCCCTTTAAGAAACGAGGAAATAAAATTCAGAAAGGATGTCTTACTCAGCGTCTGTTGAAGTCGGAGGGCAGAAAGGGTTTTCCATTGTGGCAAACGGCAGCGACAGGAGATGCCTTCATGTGCCACATGCTTTATGCTTTCTGACCTCTCCCTGGCTCTGAGCGATGGCTAAACTTATTTGCTCTGTAACTAATGTTCTACTTTTTCCAGCTCTAACTGGCACTGTTCCTACCCAAGCTGAGATCACATGGCTAAATAGGTCTGAGCCCCACATCATGACCATGCAGAGTCACATGTCTCAGATTCCATTCCCAGCTCCCTGCTGGACCAAGAGTGGCTGGGGCAGGAATCTTGGCAGGAGCAGTCCAGCGAAATCCAGGATATCTCAAGCCAAGGAATAGCTTGCCTTCCAACCTGCATAGAAAGTACTTTTATAACTCAAAGGCGCAGAGAAAATAAAAGAACACCACAGAAAAAAAATTTTTTTCTTAGGAAGATGAGCAGGGGAAGGGTCCTGGAATAGGATTTCTATACCAGGGACGTGTCTCCATGATTGTCACTCGAGCTGTGGTAGAAAAGAACTTCATGGAAAAGTTTTCATCCTTTGAATGACCTTGCTCACTGAGACACCCCTTTCGGGTGGCCCGAGAACACAGAGTTGTGAGGCGGACCTTGCATACGGAGCTCCGGGCAAGTGGGTCTTCCTTCAATGAGTCTTTCTGCTCCGTGGAGAATTGAGTAGTGGGAGGACTGACAGATCCTGACTCTTCAGACAAGCTCAGGTCCGACAGGCTTCCCTCTCTAACCCCTGGTGCCACAAATCCTTCCTAGAACCTGCTCTAGGCGGAAAGAGCCCCCTTTCTAAAGGGCTGCTGCCCTGTACCTCATAGGCACACTCACTCTCCCCAGGGGCCTTGTCACTGCACAGAAAGATTGTTACCACCCTACCCCTCCACCTCACAGCACGGCCAGTTTGCTTCTTGGCTTTGGAGAGTCAGAGACAGAAGAAATGACATGTATGCTCTAACTGGAGTGAAGGAGCAGGAGCCAGCCCGGCCAGGGCAAGAGCAGCGTGGTCCTGGGAGGAAGCATGTGCCAGGTCCCCGCCGTGAGTGCATTCTGGGAGCCCGACTAAGTTCAGGGTGGCCGGAATGGACTTGGGGACGCTGGGAAAGATGAGGCTAGGGAGACGCACAGGGACCCTTCAGTTCCCTGCAGTATGCTCCCATCACCTGGGAGCTTATTGGAAATACAGAATGCCAGGCGTGATTCCAGAATTACTGAATCAAAATCCGAATTCTAAGATCCCCCGGGGATTGGATACCCAATAAAATTTGAGAAGCCCACCTCAAAGGACTTTAAGGGGTCAGACTTGAGAGCACTAGGAAACCTCTGAATGATTAATAAACGGGGGGGGGGGCACGTGACAAGACTTGTGCCTTAGAAAACTTATTCTTGCTGCAGAGTGGGGGGAGTGAGTTACTGGAAACCAATCTAGGGACCAGAGGTCAGTTGAGAGTCTCATGCAGTGCTCTGATAGGGCGGCGGGAATAAGGGGCAGGGCGAGTGGACAGAGTTCGTGGACGACAAGAGAAAGATGCAGCTCGCTGTGGTCGCCGAGGCCATCTGGGGCAGCCCCGGAACTTCTCCGGGACTGGGGGCGGGGTAGTGACAGCTGAGCCGGGCGGGGCGGGGCGCGGGCTGGAGCGCAGTAGGCGGTAGGTGGAGGGGGGCAGTATCAGGGTGTGGGAAAGCCAGGCACTCAGAGAGGAGAGCCCTTCTGTGTCTGTCTGCACACGCTCCCTGGTGCAGAATGTGCGCAAACTGGTTCCCCACGTGAGTCCTCCGCGTGTGGCAACTCCGCGCCCCTGCAGCCCGGCTCCGCGGGCACCCCGGCCCGCCGCCCTTCAGTCTGAGCAAGCCACCTGCAGCCGGGAAGCCTGCCTGCACTTCGTTCCGGGGGTTGGGGGTTGGGGGGTGGTGGTGGTGGGGGGGTGCAGCAGCCCTAACAGTCAGCTAGGACAGTTTCTGTAGAGAAATCTGACAGCCCAAACCACCCAATTCTCCATCTAAAAATCTCAGCAAAAGAGAATGGCTAAAAGTGTTTATGTGAAATACGTTTGTGAAAACACTCCACCCTGTGTCCAGCCCAGACAGACTCCCTCTGCGCCTGAAGAACAATGTTGAAGAGTAGAGTTCACCTAGCCAGACCTCCACCATCTGAGCAACTCCGTGCGAAGGCGTTAAGAAGGCAGAAGGACAGCCTGACCAGGCGGTGGCGCAGTGGATAGAGCGGCGGACTGGGACGCGGAGGACCCAGGTTCGAGACCCCGGGATCACCGGCTTGAGCGTGGGCTCATCTGGTTTGAGCAAAGCTCACCAGCTTAGACCC